>NC_080097.1:53423360-54023360 GCF_950005125.1 Chionomys nivalis | reverse complement strand
AATTGTGGTAAATAAAAGAAGCCAGGCCCAGAAAGACAGAGACTGCAGAATGTGGACTTGAAAGTCTTAAAATCGGTGGGAGGGTTTATTTGGGAGGAAGAAGAGGATCAGTGAGAAGAGGGAGTGTTCAGGGGTACTGAGAATGAGGAGGAATGAAGAACACCACACACATGCATGAGAATACATGAGGAAATATGCCATCTTTCACAATAAATATTTACTGGGCTTGAAAGGATGAGCTTGTTGGGAGCCAGACATGACTGTAATCCAATAGTTGGGGGTGGAAACTGGAGGACAGAGACATTACAGCCAACCTGGGCAACATAGACTAGAGGGAGGAGGATTGGAGTGGAGGGAGGGGGAATGGAGTGAGGGGGGGGAGACGGGGAGGGGAGTGGGGGGAGGGGCGATGTGTGGGAGGAGGGGGAGGGAAATGGGAAACGGGGAGGGAGGAGGCGGAAATTTTAATTAAAAAAATAATAAAATAAAAAGGCTTCGTATACACTAATCACAATCTGCCCAGTTATCATGTGTGATTAAAAAGATTCCAGTGTTGGGGATGGGGTCCAGGACCTCATGCTGGGAAGTGCTATGCACTGAGCTGCCTCTCCTGTCCAGGGCAGAGTCTTATTTCCCCTGTTAGAAAGTTCAAGCTTTGTATTCATTTAGCCCAAACAAGACCAGCTGGAAAATTCATACCTGCTGTTGATTCAATTTTTTTTCAGAACAGGAGAAGTAATGCAGTCTTGCTTTCTAAGGTAGAAGATGTATTAAAATAGGAATGAAAATGCACATTCTTACTTGAAAGAATCTTTTGTACTTTGGAAAGCAAAGTAGGTAGGAAGAAGCTGTTTTCTTGGGATGGAACTTAGTACAAGGTCACTCCAGTGGCCTCAAACTTGTGCTCCTGTGTTAGAACCTCCCAGGTGCTAGGATTACCAATATTCCACTACATCCGGCTTGAGTGAAGGTTTTGAGAAGTCATTTGAATGAGATTCTTCTCTGACTCATTATAATATCCTCAGAAAAAAAGGTAGACCAGCAACATAAGGAACCTAAAAGACAGCTTGCAGCAGAGACTGTTCTGTACAATGGGTAGAAATGGACGGCACCAAAATGAAGGGGGACATCTGGCATTCTCATCTCAGAGGTCACCCCCTGTAGCAGCACCCCCCTCAGCTCTTGATGCGGCCCTTTGTTTTTCCTGATTTCCACCCATCACCAAAACAGATCTCTGTTTTAAATCCTTGCTCACACTGGTCCAGAAAGAATGAAAACTTCTGACCTTTCTGAGAAAGTGTTAAACTTTCAACACGGGCGACTCTAATTAAGAAAGAGTGGCCAACCTAGTCCTGGTCATAAGCAGAAACAAGTAGTGACATGTGTGAGCATGTCTCAGCCAAGCCACTTTGATGGTTTTCAAGGTCACAGTCCTTCTGAAGTATCCCCAAGACAAGTTTTATCAAACTGTTATGTGAATCACGTTGCCGTCTGAGGGAACAAGCTGCTTTCCAACACAGTTCTGGGCAGAAAGCAATCGACTTTCCCCTTGATGTTTCGTGAGATTGATGTGTTCCAAGTTACCAAGGCAAAGGGCAGACAAAGATGAGATGTTTACAAGAATACCAAAATTTGGGGTGGAAATTCTTGGTGTAGGAGCCTTTGAAGATAAGAGGAGATGAAAGCCAACATTCCTGGCAGCTTAGTCAGTCTCTTCTTGGAGATACCATTGAAAGGTTGAGTGACCACAGTCACGGCCACGGCCATGGCTGTCCCAAATCCAAAGCTGCTTTACCATGTTTTAACCTTCTGTGAAGAAAAACTTGTCTCTCCTAGCTGTCTCAACCATAATTTCAAGTTGAATTCTGGCTAACACCCTCCTGTTTCACCATGGAAGCAGATTCGGCTGTCCAGATAGCATACAGAAAGAAGACTAAGGAGAAAGCTTGCTAGCAGAGCATCCTCAGTCATGGATTTGGGGAATCTGCAAATAGGCAGGATTCTGAAGTTGACTTTTGGCTAACGCATTCATGAATTGGTGGCCTTCACTCCCAACACTTGGTGAAATCAAACCACTGGGCTCTATCAGAGGTAAACAAAAGCTTGGTTTTTATTGTAGTTTGCTTGTTTAGTTGAACAAGATATCATTAGTTTTTAATAATATCTTTATTTATTCTTTGTAAATTTCAAACACTTGTGCAATGTCTTTTGATCATATCCACCCATCATAAATACCATTTGTAATAAACAAAATACAAGGCCACATTTGTCAAAGCCTTTGCCCCACTGACAGCTGTGAGAGTTTGAAAAGACCAAGAGGCTCCTGGGAGCGAGGGTGAGAACCTCGCGGTTTTCTCCAGACTCACAGCAAACATGCCAGGTTCTCGCCTATTTAAAATTGTTGCACAGAGCTGTTCTTACGTAATCCCCAGGAACGCGTCCACTGGAGCCTCTGTTTACATGCTAAAATGCGTCTCACCAGCTACAGCGCTAGTAGGCTAGCTCAAGATAGCAGTTACTGCAAAGGAGGCACAATAAAGAAGGATGTTCTGTGGTTCCTGTTACAGACATAAGAAGAAATAAGACACACCAGGCCACCATCAGGACAGAACTGCTACCATAAGCCCCCTGTGCTGTGGACAGATAACCGGCAGCTGCCAGCAGCCCGGCCGGACACTCATTTTTCTGAGACTTTTGATATAATCTCTCTGTACTAATTTCCTCAACATCATACCACCAACATCGCACTTATTCCATTTGCTAGAGAAAATAGAACACTGCTACTGTGAGAAAGGAGCCAAGAGAGAGGATGGAGCGGAAGAGCAGATGAGCATTCTCCCCTTGAGTTTGCATAGTCCTCAGGCAGCCAATTCTGTAATTGAAAGCAGGGCTTTGTGATCCTTTTCCCTGGGCTGTTATTTTTCTAAATAATCCCATAATTAATATTCAACAGGCCATGAATAAACTAATAAGGTAATGCATTGTGCTACAATATAAATATCGACACTAATATTAAATAGTCTATAATACGAAGTCACTTTGTACGTGACCTGGTGAATATGGAATGCCCACAAAACTGAAAGCAGAACTCCATGAAGTAAAGTTGACTTGTCTTTGATGCCATTCTTGTCATTCAATCTGTTTTCTTTAAAACTTAAACTGTTAGTGGGTTTCACTAATTGATTCCTCGGTCTCTAATGTGTCTAGGCACTCAGACTAGAGCACAGCACGTTAAAGAAACTGGATTCCCCCACACAGAGCACCTTTCTAGGGAAGAGATCTCCAGTCAGCCCTCCCTGCTCTCTCAGCAGTTCTAAAACTTCCACAAGAACTTGGATTGAACCAAACAGCTGTTGAGTCATGAAATTACTCCGAATGGTGTTTATTGGTCAAAGTTTTGGTTTTCACCAGCATCTCCAGGGCTTGACATTGCCGTGATGGAGGGCAGCGATGGGGGTGGTTGACCTGACCATGTTTTCAAGAGCTGTCTGCCAGCTCTCTGGGTGCCACAAACCTCAGGCCATAGAACAGATCTCTGAAAACATGGCTCAGCCGGTGGAAGATAGCTAGCTATTCTCTCAGCCAGAAATAATCATTTTAAAATGTTAACAGCAAATTGCCTTGAGAAATGTCCAGGGCACAAGCAGATCCATCCTGAAATCTGCTTAGGGCTGTGAACCCTTGCCATCTTAGAGAGCAGCCCCAACGTTAAGACCCATCGAGCACCTGAAATGTGCCCGGGTGTGATGAGCCACTGTGTGAGTTTTTAATTTCTTTTGTTTTCCATTATTTCCAATTTACCCTTGAAACCTGATGCTCAACTGGGGATTGGAAAACTGGGAAGTGTATTTGAGCATACTGGAATTTATGTGTCTATTTTTTAATGAAATCAAGTACTAAACCCTTCCAATGAAAACGTCGTTTCTCAATGGTGATGTGTGGTATGTCCAGGGTATACCCAGCTAAAAACACTTAAAAATATAAAATTTGTGATTAATAAGTTGTTATGCTGACCTCATATGGAAATGGAAATATTTTGGCAATGAGGAGTCAAATACGGTATGTCACAATTTGTCAGACATAGTTGCTAGACAACTAAATGGCTTATTCAGCTCACATGAGATGTCTGTTGGGTGGAGCTGACTGGATTTGTCTCCCTTTCCCATCCCCCACACGTGCCCAGTAGAACAAAGTCAGTGATGAAGACTCAAAGCTCAGCCATCTCCCAGCTTCTGACATCACTGTCGGATCTAGTTTCAGGAAGTGCGAGCTTCCAACTGCTTGGAGTCAGTGCTGAACAAAACCTAGATTCAACCACATCTGTTTGTTTCTTGTTTTATTGGCACCTCAATTAATAAATTTCCATCTTACCTATGTTTCCATTTTCAGTTTTTCAAAGTACTTTTCTGTAGTAAGGAGCTGTGGTGGGCTGCGTTCCCGCCCAGCTCCGCACAGCTAGCTTTACCTGAAATAATTACATGGAAACAGTATTCTTTTAAACATTGCCTGGCCCATTAGTTCCAGCCTCTTATTGGCTAATTCTCACATCTTGCCTTAACCCATTTTTAATAATGTGTGTAGCACCACAAGGTGGCTTACCAGGAAAGATCTTTTTTATTATTATTATTATTTATTTATTTTTATTCTTTTTTAATTAAAATTTCTACCTGCTCCCCGTTTCCCATTTCCCTCCCCCTCCTCCCACATATTGCCCTCTCCCCCCACTCCCCTCCCCCTATCCCCACTCCTCTTCTCCTCCCCCCACTCCATTCCCCCTCCCTCTCGATACTGAAGAGCAGTCCAAATTCCCTGCCCTGCGGGAAGACCAAGGTCCTCCCACTTCTATCTAGGTCCAGGAAGGTGAGCGTCCAAACAGGCTAAGCTCCCACAAAGCCAGTTCATGTATTAGGATCGAAACCTAGTGCCATTGTCCTTGGCTTCTCATCAGCCTTCATTGTCCGCCATGTTCAGAGAGTCCAGTTTCAACCCATGCTTATTCAGTCCCAGTCGAGCTGGCCTTGGTGGGCTCCCAATAGATCAGTTCCACTATCACAGTGGGTGGGTGCACCCCTCGTGGTGCACCAGGGAAGATCTTAATCTGCGTCTGTGTCGGGTGGGAGAATCATGGCGACTGCCTGACTTGGCTTCTTTCTCCCAGCATTCTGTTCTGTCTACTCTGCCTACCTAATTTTCTGTCCTATTGAAAGGCCAAGGCAGTCTCTTTATTTAACCAATGAAATTAACACAAAACAGAAGACTCTCCCCCATCACTTTTCTCTGTCAAGCACACGTTTCAGACTTAGTAACTGTTTGAAATATCCTGAAAAGGTAGGCAACAATTGTCCATGTATGAGACTGTGTGATTATCAAAGCCATAGTTAATAATTTTAGAACATATAAAAATAAATGGAGGGAATTTAAGAATGTCCTATTTCATATCTGTCCAATTTAATTTTTTCTCTGTACAGCAGCACTGTGTGACAGTAGTTACTATACAATGGAAATTTGTTGTGTTAATAATGGTCTTAATGCTTTAAACCAGTGATTCTCTATGTGACCATAGATTGGGGGTTGATCGACCCTTTCACAGGGGTCACCTAAGACCATCAAAAAACACAGATATTTACATTATAGTTCATAAAAGTATCCATCAGTCTTTGCTTCCCCTCCTATAAATGGAAAATGTAGCCGGGAAGTTACATTGAGAACTAAGGAGACTGTACAGTAGCCACCTGTTTTATGTGGTGTTGGAGGTTCTTCTGTCTATGTGTTACTTTCATTGGTTAATTAAGGAACTGCTTTGGGCCTATAGTAGAGCTGTAGGGGAACAGAGCTAGGCAGAGAAAACTAAATGGAATTCTTGGAGGAAGAAGGCAGAGTCAGGGGGCGACAGAGATGCCAGAGTCAGACATGCCAAGTCTTTGCTGGTAGGCCATGACCTCATGGTAATACACAGATTAATAGAAATGGGTTAAATTAAGATGTAAAAGTTAGCCAATAAGAAGTTAGAGCTAATGGGCCAAGCAGTGTTTTAATTAATACAGTTTCTGTGTGATTATTTCAGTTTCGGGCATCCAGAACCAACAAGCGGTTCCTTCCTACGGATATGGAAATATCTTAGGACAGTGAGAGAAAATGATGCTCATTAGGGTGTGTGCATGCAAAACTAATGTTCTTGAACTTCATAGTGTATTACTCTGGGTTGGTATCTCACTTTTTACATGTGATGAATACTTCCTTACCTAAAAGCATCAGTTTGTTTAGCCAGTGCCCAACTAAAGGACATTTTTATTCCTTCTGTGAATAATGCTGCCATTAACATCTGTGCATAGGTTTCTATGGAAATTAAATTGTTCAGATAATTTGAGTAAAAACCCAGCAGTAATTATGAATACAAACAATAGTAGCACAGTAGGTTGTTGAGTCAGTGTGATGGTTAATCTTGGTTGCTGTGGTGATTTGGAGAAGAATGGACTTCATAGGCTCATACATTTGACTACTTGATTTCCCAGTTGGTAGAACTGTTTGGGAAAGATTCATATATGTGGCCTTGTTGCATGAGATGTATTGCTTGGAGGTTCCAAAGACTTGCACCATTCTTAGTGCCTCTTTGTCTTTGGGTTGTATCTCAGTGTGTAAGCTCTCAATCACTGCTCCAGCACCATGACTGCCTGCCTGCTGCCATGCTTCCTGCAATGATGGTTATGGACTCTATCCTCTGACACTGCAAGTCCCAAGTAAATTCTTTCTTTTGTAAATTGGCTTTGAAGAGGGTTGAGTGTCAAAGGATCACTTTGGAAATGAATCTGTGGCTATGTGAAGAAGAAAGAGAGGGTCAAAGAGCAGCTCAAGAGGCCCCATACCAACTGTGACTGCCCTCAGTACTGTAATGCAGGACCACCTATAACTCCCTAAGCCACTGATAGTACTTGGTTCTAGCTGGTGTTTTCATAACTGAACGAGTGAAGCTGAAGAAATAAATACCATTAAAAATTGCCAAGCAGAGGTAGCACAAGCCTTTAATCCCACTACTCAAGAAGTAGAGAAATGAGGATCTCTGTGAATTAAAGGTCAGCCTGGTCAACTGCTGTGTTTATCTAAGTTGTCCTATTATCAATCAAAACTCTGGAGTCAGATATTGGTGAAAAACTGATAGATCAAGAAAGCAGCAGAGGAAAAACCAATTAACCCTCTTTCCGACCTTCCCAGATAGAAAAAGACCATGAAAAATCCAAGTCCCTCCCTTCTCTTTCCTGTGTGTCTCTCTATCCATAGTCCTGGCTCTTAATGGCTAATTCTGGTCAGCTAGTCAACAACTCTACCTCTTGATTTAAGGCTGATTTTATTAACAGTCTCAGAGTGCCAGTGTTATCAAATATTCCACATTTTCCCTTTTTGTCAAAATAAAAAGAAAAGGTTTTGACTCAAACACAGTAAAACTTTATACATAAGAACAATTGTCAGATATTCTCTAAACAAAAAAGTATTTTAACTCTAGCAAAATAAAACTATATACAAAAAGAACAATTATCAAGTAAAATTCCATTCGCAGTATCAGTTCATTTGTATTGGCAAATTTGGAAACAGTACTCTATGATTTATTCTATCTTGATGAATCTAACATTTTATATCTAAAACAATTTCTATCATAACTTTTATGATAACATAACATATTATCAGTCTAAAATATCCTATTAGACATTAAAGCATTTCTTAGATGAACAACTTAAACTTTTATCTCTCTCAGCCTTATAAACTTTACACCTCTTTTGTGAGTTTCTTTTCTGAATTTGGCAACAAAGAAAATGATATAACTATTTAGTCTTCAACACATATCAGAGACCCAGGAAAGATAAAATATAACCCAAGTAAATAGGAAGTGCAGAGTAAACAACTTACAAAACTATAGAAATGATAGAGACAGGCAGTTGCCTGGCATCCAAGATTCCTCTGCAATGTTGGGGCATCTGTCTTTGGCCTACAGGCCTAGAATATCTGACAGATTTTTATGTGAAGCCAGAATTTAGAAGTACTATCCTTCCTTGTCTTTGCAAAGTTTCACAGTCTTTTTCCTTTATGTCATACTTGTCTAATTTGGAAAGCATACTGTCAGCAGTCAAGACAAGGACAGTTTCTTACCTACTGATAACTTTGCCACAATGAAAGCAAACTGCATATGGAGGCTCTTCAATACCCATCATCTTCTCTGAAGTAGATTGGTGCTTCCAGGAACAATTCTCTGAAGTAGATTGGTGCTTCCAGGAACAGACGTATCTTACTGTCATGAAAACCTTTAGGTTATTAAAACATCTTAAATGCTGGATTCTGTAGATCTCTAAAGTGTTTGAAGACCATCTATCTTTATAATTTTATCTCTTTTTGACCTTGAAAACATACCTAGCACAACTACAAACTTGATTATTATAGATGACTAACTACTAACTTGCATTTCTTAATTATCCTAAACAGTTTGCAATAAGTAATAGCTTTCAAGGACTAGAACTTTACCTTACATTTTTAAATGAGCTTCATAGGTACAATACCTTAAACAAGAGTAGAAACATAAATACAGTATAAGAAAAATAACCTCAAATTTGTAATGATGTACAAAACTCCATATCAATGTAAAATATTTGAGACTAGTATCTTTTTAGTTTAAAAATAGATTAAATAATTTACCTTTTATCCTAACATTCCTGCATCCCCTTTTTCTCTTTTCAGAAAGAAGTTCCTAAATGTAACCTCCTTTGACTTAGATTTTTTCCTATGACCAGTAACAGCTTATAACCAATCCCCCTAAACAATGATAAACATCCAAACCCACAAAACTACTAAAAATCACCCACCCTACCCCTTGAAAATGTGGGTATCATGTTCATGTTCTTAAAATTACTTCTTGCTGTCAGGGAGCAATGGAACTTTTAGGGAACCCTGAGAAAATTGAGAAAATGGCAACATCCTGGGAAAGCTAGCTGTTGGGAAAGTGTAAGACTTATCTGAAGTCCTGGCTGGAGTAGTCTATAAGGCTGGACCATCTTAACTACTTTGAAGTTCTTCTGAGCTGTTTCTAGCCTGAAGTTGATCTTTGGGTGGTGTGTGACAGCTTAGTGGAATTACCACAATATAGGTAGATTTGTCATTGCAGGACCCCATCATCTTCTTAGAGACCTCAAAAGTCACTTCCAGGAATGGTCACAGTTCACTGCAGAAAACTTAAACATTTTAAATGTCATATGCAGAAGATCCCCAAGAGATTAAAGAACCACAATCTATTATATGCTTATATAAACTTAGTTCCTAATTACCAGATTCAGACTCAGCCTGAAATCATGTACAGTAAGCTAAATGAAGCTTTTTTCTAGAATTAGCACTCTATATGACTATTAGTATGATGACAGAAAGTTTAAATATATATAATAATCTTATAAATTTTGAAATAATGTTTATACCTTAAGAAATGTTTTAAAGAATCAAAATAAAACCATAGAATTATGAGATTAGTGGCAATAGAATAGTCCCTGAATTTTTGTGGTTTATTTTGTCCCATACCAAATGGCTTTTCTGATATAAGACAGAGATTTTGAATTTTTCTTTAACAAGCATACATGGGTTTAGAGAAGGAGAGAGCGGTGCTCCAACTTCAAGTCATCTTTGATTTTCAAATAAATTTAGACGACAAAAAGACCATTTGTCTCATATATCTGTAGAAAACAATAGAAACAAACATTTGGGAAGATCTATAAAAATTTATCCTGTTAAAAGTGTCCTATAACATTAGGCCAATTTACTCTTTTTCTTGGGACATTTACTCTAGATGATTCATCCCTCTTCTTCCCATGTCTCATTTGTCCAGTGATCTTCAGATGCCTTAGTTGGATGATTTTATCATCTTCCAAAGACAAAAACAAAACCATATCCCAAACCTACTTTTAAGGAGTTCCCTTTATAGCAAGTTATATCTGATCAAATGAAAGGCATTTGTTAGTCTTATAAATTAGTTTTGATTGAATGGCCATGTTGTTTGATAAACTATAGCCTCTCCTAATCAAGGGGTATCTCGTGTTTGAATCTAATCTCTATCAATTTTAATGGTATCCAAAGCTTTTCTTTCCCTGTGGAAACAAAAGCAAAGCCTCTTCCCCAATGTAACACATATTCTGATTTCCATTCTGGGGTCAATATGTCTTTAAAATATGCAGGCTGGTTAATTCAGCAATTTTTCTATGATCTACTGTCTCTCCACAGAAGTCCTTTCTCATTAGATTTAAAAAAAAAACTTGTTTTTGGTTTCTCGAGACAGGGTTTCTCTGTGTAACAGTCTTAGTTGTCTTGGAACTAGCTCTTGTAGGCAAGGGTAGCCTCAAACTCACAAAGATCCACCTTTATCTGCCTCATGAGTGCTGAGATTAAAGACATGTGCCACCACTGCCTGGTAGCATTTAAAAATTTTAAAGTACAGGTATTTCCATAATGACCATAACTTCTAATAAATGTGTAATTATAGAATAAGCCCTTTCAGAAATCAAAGAAGTTTCCCATTGAAATCCTGAATATGTATCCATGCTATGGTATACATATTTTAATTTTCCAAACTCTGAAAAATGAAGCACATTGATTTGTCAAATTCATTTCTTTGAGTATCCCCTGGGTTACTTCCTGCAGGTAATGGAGTTTGATTACAAATGAACAAGTAGGACATTTCTTTATAATTTCCTTGTTTTATTATCAAGTGACAGAAAAATCTTCCTTCAAACCTTGCTATAAACATGATATTTCTTGTGAAATTCTGAGGCTTCTAGTACATTTACTACCAATAGCTGATCAATTTCATCATTACCTTGTGCTAGAGAGCTTGGTAGACTCATTGGAAATTGATATATGTTGTATACAATAGATGATTTCTATTTCTGATTATTTGTTTCAATTGAATAAATAACAAAGTTAATTTTTAATAATTTGGAATAAGTTCAGTTGTTTCAATATGAAAAACAACTCTTTCAGCATATTGAGAGTCAATAACTAGGTAACTATATTAAAGAGATTCTGGAAATCTAATAATACCATAAGAATAGCATATAATTCTGATTTTTTAAAGCTCAATTGTAAGGGCTTTGAACCACTTATTTTTCCTGACATAACCTGACTTTCCTGATTTATTTGCATCTGTATAGAAAGTAGGGGCTCCAGAAATTGATGTTCCTCATACAATGTGAGGGAGGATCCAATGAGTTCTTTTTATAAACTAAAGTCTCAGACTTTGGGGATATTTGTTGTTAGTCCCCAAAATTACTACAAACTCTGTGCCAATGTTCATTTTCTACTCATAACGAGGACATTTCAGCATTAGTAACCAGTACTATAATTTCTGTTGGATTCATTCCTGATAATTGATGAAGTTTCAATTTTCTTTTCAGAATTAATTTAGAAACTTTTTCTACTTGGTCTTTAATGTTTTACTGTGTTTGTGTGGTAAAAATATCCATTCTAAGATATGACCTTCTCTCTGCATAAGAATTACTATAGGAGAATAAGTAGAAGGTAGTGCAACCAGGGTACAATCAAGTTCTGGATCAAGGTGTTTCACATGTTCATCCTGTAATGACTCTTCTACCAGAGTCAATTCTCTCTCAGACTCAACTGATAATTTTCTTGTAATATTAAAGTCCTTATCCCCTTGTAAGGCTTGAAATAAATTACTTAGTTCTAGAGTTGTTAATCCAGTTATGGGCCATAGCCAGTTAATATCTCCCAGCAATTTTTAAAATCATTAAGAGTTTGTAATTAATCTTGCCTGATTTGTACTTTCTGTGGTTGAATTTTTTGTAAACCTATTTTTATATCCTAGGTAGTTAACAGAATCTTATGGTGGTTTGAAATAAAATGGCCTCCAAACAGAATAGCAGTATTAGGATGTGTGGCCTTGCTGGAAGAATGTGTTATTGTGGAGGCAGGCTTTGAGGCCTCTCTTGCTTAACTTTCCCTCAATGTGACTGTCAGTAGACTTTATTTTCCATACAAAATGTAGCACTCTCGGCTCCAGTGCCATATCTGCCTACATGCTGCTCTGATGAGAATGAACTGAACCTCTGAAGGAATAAGTAAGCCACCTCAATTTCATTCTTTATAAGACATTTATAAGAATGTTTTCTTTATAAGACTTGCCAAGGTTATGGTGTCTCTTCACAACAATAAAAATCCAAACTCAGACAAATCTCCTCTTTGTATTTTTTCAGGAGCAATTTGTAATGACCAACAAGACAAATTTTCTTTTTTTTTTCTTTTTTCTTTTTTTTTGGTTTTTTTCGAGACAGGGTTTCTCTGTGGCTTTTGAGCCTGTCCTGGAACTAGCTCTGTAGACCAGGCTGGTCTCGAACTCACAGAGATCCGCCTGCCTCTGCCTCCCGAGTGCTGGGATTAAAGGCGTGCGCCACCACCGCCCGGCTAAGGCAAATTTTCTTGACTTGACCAAACATTTTTTTTTCTTGACTTGACCAGACATTTTTTTTCTAAGATGCATCTGAATCAGCTAGTAAGATATCATCCATATAATGGTAAATTATAAATTGAGGGAACTGTCTATGGATTATTTATAATGGGTGTTTTACAAAATATTGACACAAGGTTGGGCTGTTTAACATCCCTTGTAGAAGAATGTTCCACTGATACCTTTTAACAGGCTGGGAATTATTATAAGTAGGCACTGTGAAGGCGAAGTTTTCTCTATCATGTTCTTGTAAATGTATAGTGAAAAAGAAGTCTTTTAAATAAATCACTCTAATAGACCATCTTTTAGGTAATAAAGAAGACAAGGGAATTTCAAGCTGTAAAGAGCCCATTGGCTAGATCACCTTATCAATAGCTCTTTTATCTGTTACCATTCTCCATTTTCCAGATTTCTTTTTAATGACAAATATAGGAAAAATTCAAGAACTGGTTGATTCTTCAGTATGTTGAGCATTTAGCTGATCCTGTACCAGGTTTTCTAGTTCCTGGAACTGTTTTGATATCAAAAGCTATTGTTCCACCCAGACAGTTTTGTTAGTTTACCATTTTAAAGGTAGGGCTGTTGGTACCTTTGTAAGATCAACAACTGTTATGCCCTGCTTATGTGTAAATTGAATGATCAGTGACTGTTCTTGATACTACTTTTTAATATTTATCTCAGAAGCATTCTTTATTTTTTAGTTTGTTTCTAAGATTGGAGAAATGTTAATCTGTAAAGGGCCTGAAATTGGAATAAAGAAAATGAAGTAATAACTCACTTAGCTGATATTGACATAATGTTGCTTATAATTGCTATATTTTATCCTTAAACATGTGGTTTGATAACTGTGTCAGATATGAAATTTGACTGATAAGCTACAAGCTGTAGAAAGACTTAGTATTGATAAGATACAAGTCTTATAAAGACCTATTAATGAAACTAAGAAAATATTCATACACAGACAAAGGAATTTAGAGCATAACCCACTACACAATTGTATGATGAAATTGAAGAAAAATAGCTCAAAATTATTATAAAACCAACTTTAGTTTATCCAGTTACTATAGAAGAACTATCAGTAGATGATGGCCACTCTTGAGGTTATGTAGAAGTTAACTGGAATCCTGTAGAAAGTTATATTTTAGGAGATTTAAGGAAGCAGTCATTTCATATGGTATGTATTTACCCTACATGAAGCAGATGTTAAATTCCTGGGCAATTCAGAACATTCAAAGCTGCTAAACAACATAAAGCCAAGATGTGATCACTGAATTCACCTGATCTTCACCCAGAAACCAGTCTTGGGAAATATCAATATCTCTAGCCTTATTTTGTTCTTTAATGGCTCAACTTCTTCTTTCTACCATATTCCCCTTTGTAACAAGGACCAGCTTCCAATATTGCTATAGCTAAATCTTTCCAGTCTTTGGGAATAATTCTGTTCTGAATTGCCACCTTGTAATCTCATGTCCCATGTTGCACACCAGATGATGTGTTTATCTAAGTTGTTCTATTACCAATAAAAACATGGGAGTCAGACATTGAGGTAAACACCTGATAGAACAAGAAAAAGAGCAGAGGAATGACCAGCTTACTCTCTCTCCACACTTTCCAGATTGAAAAGGAGCATGAAAAATCCCTTCTCTTTCCCATGAGTCTCTCTATTCGTATTCCTGTCTTTTCCATGGCTAATTCTGCTCAACCGATTCTACCCAGACTCAAGCTTAACTTTAAGTCTTGAAGTGTCAGTCAATCAAATATCTTGCACCACTCTACAAAGTAAGTTCTAGAACAGCCAGAGATACACAGTGAAACCATGTCTTGAAAATCCAAAACCCAAACAAAAAAGTCATTAAAATATGAGTGTTTAGGAAGACTACAAACATGCTTGATGCAAATAATTCTTGCTTTGATTTTATTGAATGGTTTAGGGTATCTTTTTCTCCAGTCATCACACAGATTGTAGCTCGAGTCATGTTGTTTCTTTATAGTCAAACACTTTTACAAATATTTTGGATTTCTAAAAATAAGAAAGCTATGATAGTTTTTTATTTTGTTTTAAAATTTTTACTTAGGCCTATATTTAACTTCATTAAGCTAAAGTATTAATATTCTTCCCTTTTTGTTGTTTTATTTTTGTTTTTGTTTTCCCCAATGGGGGGGGTGTGGGTTGAGATAGAATTTCTGCATGTAGCCCTGGCTGTCCTGGAATTCTCTTTGTAGACTAGGCTGGGTCTTGAACTCACAGAGATCTTGTCTCTGCCCCTGGGTATGAGCCACCATGACCAGCTTTTTTTTTTCTTTTTTCTTCTTTCCTTTTTTTTCTCAACTAAAAACATTTTTCACAAATGTTGACTTCTAATATATTTTAGAAACTTAATTTCAAGCATAGTTTAGATTTGCTCAAAAGGATATTCATATGCACATCCTACATACTCTTTTACCCAATTCTGCTTATTAACAACCCAATTTGATGTGGTCCAGCTGTGACCTTTGTGTAACAAAACTGAATCCTACAATTAACTAAAGTCTACTGTTGGTCACATCCCTTAGTTTTTATTAATGCCTCTTTATGTTCCATGATACCATGTAGGGGAGCACATATTTTTTTTCATCTCTTCTCCTCATGTAGCCTTAGATGTAACCATTGATATGACTTTCAATGCTGTGGAGTAAAGCTGGCTAGAATGTGCCTCCATTAGGATTCATTTGGGGTTGTCTCATCTGTAGACTTTTGGCATGGTCTTAGAGCATAAGACCACAGAGTCTGGCTATTTTAAGGGGATGCACTGTTATAACACTACTGTTGGCATTATGGCCCTCCTCCATGAGAGCACAGAGTAGACACCAAAATTACTTGGACTACTTCTGCCAAGGCAATTGTCCTTATATCTCCCTCTACTTACTTACTCAAATCTTTGTTTATATAAATGTAGATTTTGGATATTTACATTTTGAGTTATAATCCTGAGTTACCTTATTTAGTTTTGATACCTTTGCCATCCCAGACCAGCCATGAGAAGCTCCATTAGAGGGATCCTAGTTTCCTTAGAAATACTCCCATCAGTGCAGAGTTTCCTTTTTCCTTGCTCCTGGGAGCTCCCTTCAATTTTTGAAGCTGCCACAATCTCCATGTTGATTTTTCACATTTCCGCCCATAATTCTAGATCCAGCAATTTCTCTAGGATCCCAGATTCCTTTGATCATAGATTTAGATCAGAAGCCAAACTCTGGGATCCAAATGAGCTCATTGCTACTGGAATATTGTCACTTCTATGTCCTGTCACCTGGCAGAAGAAGAGATATATGTGTATACACTAACCCAGGACTGTGGATGCATTTTCCAATACTTTTACAACTAATGTGTGTGAGCTAATATGGCTCACACTAGTGCCTTCAACTCCTACCTATTCCTGCATGGTTTACTGTAGCTTCATCTTTGGTGTATCTGTGAGCCCATTTTAAAAGTAAAACTCCTGCCTACCACCATCCACCATCCATTTACCCAATTTTTCATATACATTTGTGCATCAGAATTATTGGCCCATGTCTGTGTAGAAAACAGCCTTCCCTGATTGTTTGAGTCTTCTTGCCTTTAAGTGTTACATATATGATTTATTTCATAATTGTCTGGCCATCCCCTTTCACAGTCTCTAAACCTTCTCTAATGTTTTCTCACTTGTTATAATGAAATTAGACCCTCTTTAGTCTCTATGCCTGATTTTCCCCAGATACCTAACACATCTATTTTCATTTTTTTTCAGACATTAAGGTCCTCTCTGTGTAGTAATGTTTTACAGGCAATGACCAATGTATAAAGTTGTGTATTCATCTTGACAGTATTATTTGGCCTTCTCAAAAACAAATTCATTGAGTGGCATCATTCTTTCTTTCACTGAACCTTAGTCACCCAATGGCTCTTTTGTATGTATTGGGTTGATGATGCAAATACATGTGCAGGTGCCCATAGAGACCAGAAAAAGGTGTTATTACAGGTGGTTGTGAGCTGCTAGATATGGGTGCTGGGAATTGAACTTTGGTCCTCTACAAGATCATACATACCCTTAACCACTGATTCGCTCCCCCAAGTCTATAACCAATGGTTTTAATTGTCTGATTTCATCCTGACAAAAATACCCTGTAACTGAAATCGCACACTGTAGGAGGAAGCCGCTTATTCATCCCAGCCACCCAGAACCAAAATAACCACACAAAAACTGTATTAATTAAAACACTGCTTGACCCATTAGCTCTAGCTTCTTATTGGCTAACTCTTGCATCTTAATTTGGCCCATTTATATTAATCTGTATATTGCCACATGGCAGTGGCTTACCAGCAAAGATTTTGCATGTCTGACTCTGGTGACTCCACAGCATCTCTCTGACTCCACCTCCTTTCTCCCAGCATTCAGCTTAGTTTTTCCCACTAGCTCTGTTCCCCTATAGCTCTGCTATAGGTCCAAAGCAGTTCCTTTATTAACCAATGATATCCACAGCATACAGAGGAGACTCCCATATCAACACACCAAAAAAAACCTTTCAGAATGGCTTATTTCTCTTTCTCTTATGTTTCCTCTATTTGCTCCCATGGCATGTCAGTTCATTTATTTTTTTAGTGCTAAATAATTATTCTATAATACACACAATATTTAATCACTCATTACTGAAGGGCATCTTGGTTTGTTTTAGTTCTTGACACAGAAGAATTGAGTGGTTATAAACATTTCTGTTATGTTCCGCTTGTATATAGTTTTTAAATTTGTTGCATAAATACTTAAAAGCTACAGTGCTGGATTCCATTGTATGGATATATTTTGCTTTGTGAGCAGCTATGAAACCATCTTCTAGAATAGCTAGGCCATCTTTGCATCACATCAGCAGCGTCAATAATGTGTGATGATGTTGCCCTAGCATTTTAAACATTCTGAGGTGGCAGCAGCAACTCACGGTATGAATTTGTGTTTTGAACTCATGTTTCGAATCTGGCAACGATCTTGATGTTCACGTGGTTGGCTTCCAGGTTTACATCTCCTTCTGTGAAATGTCCCTTCAGATATATTGCCACTTTCTTTTTATTGGGTTGTTTTTGTTCTCATTGTTGAATTTTAAGAGTTCTTTGTGTGTTTGGGTTACATGCTTTATCAGATATGACTTCCACAAGTATTTGCTCCTAGTCTGGGGTTTATTAGTGATTTTAATGCAATGGGTACTTTTGATTTTAAGAAATTATTATTATGATGTAAATGCATGTATATACATGATGTGTGGGGAGAAAATATGCATGCCACAGTGATTGTGGATTTCAGAGGACAACCTTGTGGGGTAATTTCCAGGGATCACACTCAGGTTACCAGGTCTGCATTGTCTGCCTTGAAGATTTTAGTTTTAATGAAGTTTGATTGTCCAGGATTTTTCTCTTAACCCTGTTAAGCTGGTTGTATCACTTGGCCCAGAAAAGATCACTTAGATCTTCTCCATGGTACCCTCCGGCTTGTAGTCTTTAGTTTTACATTTGGGTCTGTGACTCATTTTGTGTTATTTCGTAAAAAAGTATCAAATCTGTGTCTATATTCCTTCTTAATTTTTCTTAGTTTTGAGAAATTCATACATATATACAATGAAATATGATCACATCTACCCAGCCCCACACCTCAAACCTCTCACAACATACTTCCCCAATTTCATATTAATTTGTTTTTTTTTAATAACCCACTAAGTCCAGTTAGTGGTACCTCTGTGCCCACGGATGTGCAGTCATCTAGGGGAGCACGGGCATCCCACCAGAGGAAATGCATGTCTAGTTGATTCTGGACCATTTACTGAGATAAAGCATCCTTCCTCCATTGCATGGCTTTGCTCCTCCATCAAAGCCCAGTCAACTGTTTGGGGACTGTGTCCATTCTTCCACCAGTCCTGGTTATCACAACTTTAAGTAGTGTGGCATCCACCTTTGTGCTTCTTTGTTAGTCTGTTGGCTACTTCAAGTCTTTCTTCCTATATACAGTTCAGGTTGGTTGATCTCTACAAAACAGCCTACTAGCAGATTAAAAGACTGTGGTATGGTAGCACATGCCTGTGATCCAGTACTCAGTGTCCGAGGAAGATGGATTACAAGAGTGCATGGACCAGCAGAGCTACCTAGTGAGTACTGGGCCATTATAGGCTACATAGCCAGATGCTGTTTTGAAAGAAGAGACAGAGGTGCACTTAGAGGAGAGGTAGGGATTGCTTCATGCATAATTTTGCAAGGTAAGAACAGTAAATGTCCTCCTGACGTCCTGTCAACATGTTAACATCTCTCCACCTGTTTAGATCTCTTTCAATTTCTTTCATTAGACTTTTGTAACTTTATTTCTTTGGGTGGCTCAGGATTTTCACCTTGTCATATATATTTCCTATACCATCTTGAGAAACCTGTGTGTTGTGCAGTTGTTAGATGAAGAATTCTACAAAAATCCATTCGAACAGGTTGATTATAATGCTGTTCAGATTCATACCACTGCTTCTTTTCTTCCTTCTCAAAATTTTGACTAATCAAAACAAAAGTGACCTACCAGAGGACTCCATGTCCTACCATAGAGACACTGACTTGTCAATGCTTACCGCTGCTCTGGTCTCAATAGCGAAAGAGTGGTATCTACCGTTCATACGCAGATGCATAGAAAATAAAAACGAAGTATATACACACAGTGGAATTACACTTAGCAGTAAAGAAAAAATACATAGGAAAATGGATAGGTCTGAAAATTATATTAAGTGGGATAACACAGATTCAAAGGGACAAATAATGCATATTTATGTATTATATATTATAAAATATATTATATTTATATCACTTGGTATTCTCTTATTATCCTGGATCTACTGTTTGCTATGTCATTCATTTTAAAAAAAAATTATCAGTCATTATTGCTTTGAGTATTTCTTCTGCTCCTTTTATAGTCTCCTCTTAGTATTTCAAATGTGTGTATGTCTCTCCATCAGAATATGCTGTATGAAAAAGCTATTTGTTCAACACAACTAAATAAATAAATAAATAAATTACACCTACTTAAAAAGTTAAAAGTAAAAATTAAATAAATCTTCCCATAGTTTCTGGACATAAAGTCCTGTATTTTTATTCTTTTCCTGATTGGGGATGATTTACTCCTTTCTCAGCTGTGTCTAGTCTATGATGAAAACACTCCTCATTTCTGTCATGGTGGTTTAGAGTTCCAAAATTCCTCTCTCATCTCCTCTCTTCTCTCTCTTTCTTCATCCTCTGTTTACTTTTTACATTAAAAACATTAATAGATGAATCATGGTGATTTTTTATATTTCCAGTCTTCTGATGTTTTGTCATTTCAGATGTTTTGTTTTGTTGATTTGTTGTTGTTGTTGTTGTCGTTGTTGCTGTTTTGTTTTGGTTTTTGTCTGTTCAGGACATCTCCTAGTTTTTATTGAAAACTGGACTTGGTATACTGAGCAAGAACTGAAGTAAATTCGCTGTTAGAAGGACGGTGGCTATCTTACGTTGCTGTGCCGAGGCCAGGCTTCACTTCCTGTTTTCCGTGTTCGTTGTATCAGAAGCTTGCCTGTCTTCTGGCATCTGTGTTTTTCTCTCCCCAGTGGTCTTTGGGTGACCCTGAGAATTTCTCAGAAATAGATCTCTCTCTTGTAGCATCTGCAGCTTCAGTCTGTTTGCCTTGTGTCAACACAGTGGTGAGAAGAGCTGGGGAGGAGAAGTCTATATTTCCGCCATCTAGTCTCAGGCTCTGTGTCCATAAGCTGCAATTATTACATTTCTTGCTATTTCCCCTTCTTCCTTCAGGAGAAACCTTAAGGTCAGCACATGCTGGAACCAGACAGTTGCCCTTCCCTCTACATGAGCTAGGTTCTGATGAACTCTCACTAGAGAGCGAGCATTGGTCATGGAAAACACTCTGGGCATGTTTCAAGTGTTAGCTCACTTTTCCTCATGCCAAGGACACACGGCGATTTTTCTTGGCTCCTGTCATGAGAACCTGCTGGCATCCTTGCCCTTAAATTTGATGAAGCAGAGCTTCTCCACTCTCTCTTGACCTTCTATAAACTTAGCTTCCTGAAATCCTTCACATTACCGTCTAGTCTAGGCGAGCCTTTTGGCGTCTCCAGTGAGCTCTGCCACAGAGAGAAGATCACAGCTGGCTCTTAGAACTGAAGGTTCAGGTGTGGGGTGGCAGTCCTCCCTGGTGACGCGCTACTCTGACACATCTAAGAAAAGCCACTGGTTTTCTGGTTTTCAGTTTTTCCAGCTACTTCTTCTTTTTAATGTCATAACAATAAGAGCGGCAATTTCTATCTTCCTATAAGATGGGGGGCACTGAAACGGGAACATATTTGCATCTTTTTGAACGTAACATATTTAAAAGGACTGACACCGTGGTTACCATCTGGTTGCTAGATTAAAATTTTGTGGTTAGGAAAATATTTTTGAAAGTACGAGGCTAAGCGATCAACCCATAAAACTTTGTGCAATTGGACAAGTGTTCCACGGATAAAAATCCCTTTGGCCATCGGCAGGGCGGTAGCCATAAATCCGTTTTTCTTGCAGGCAATTTTACCCTTTCAGCAGATGAAGGCACAGTTAAAACGAAATCCATCATCTGAGCAAACTCTTTCCCCAGTTACTGAGTTAACTGAGGTGTGGCTAGATTTTCTTAGGAAGACATTCGTCTTCTGAGGGCCGAGGCTAGGGCTTGTGTTCAGCAGTCAAGGCACTTACCTGGAATTCAAAATGTAAAAGAGACCAAAAGGGAAATATCTTAGTAATGAAGACAAGTAATACTCTAGGGCAGCAATTGGAGAAAAAAAAAAGATGAATGAATGGAGAAAAATTCATGAAGAGCAAAATATCACAGTGTGTTTGAACAAAGACAGAAGAAGCAGCCCTGTGCAGAGCCTGGAATAGGAGGGCAGATCTCCATCATGCATGTTATTCATGCTTCCTTAAATTTTGTACCCACGACAGCGCGCCAACTTCAGCCCAGCCCTGAGAGGTCCAGTCATAAGACACTGAAAAGCACCTTCAGATGTATGTAATAAAGAGACAATTAAGCCATGCTTGATACAGGAAGGCTTCCACACAACTGCTTGGAAAGTATTGCCTGCTCCTTTTTCTCTTGTTGTTGTTGGTTGTAAATGATAAAGCTGTTCTTCCGCTCAGTAGGACTTTACATATGGGGGAAAGGGTTGAAGCGATATGAAACACCTTTGTCTCTAGCATGAGAATGCACGCACGTGCACGCGCACACACACACACACACACACACGTGGGGAGTAGAGGAAGGCAGAGGGAGCACGTGAAGCCCTGAGTGAAAGTGTGTTATTGCCATGGCAAGACCCCAGCCTCAGACCCAGAGGGAAATGCCCGGCTGTCCCTTCTGGTCCCTGTGTGGGTGTTGATAGTGTGTGCAGAGAATGCCCAGCATGGATTTCTCTCCTCTGGGTGTTTACAGGGTGAAGACTGTTTCATACAGAGATTGCGCCACTGAAATTAGCTGAACCTGCTTCTTTGATCCACATGTTCGCCCCGCCTCCTGTTCATCTGAGTCTAATAACCCCACCTCCTTGTTTATCTATTTGTATCTAATAACTCCGCCTCCTGTTTAATCTGTCTCTAATAACCCCTCCTCCTTGGCCAGCTCTATGCAATAACTCTGCCTCTTTGTTCAACTGTATTTAATAAACACTGAGCTTCTGAGGTGCTGAGGTTTCTTCACCAAAGAGCCCAGTGCACCTGACCTAGCTTTCCTCTGTGTGTGTATGTGTGTAAATGTGTATGTGTGTGTATGTGTGTGTGTGTCCATGTGTATGTTTCTTCATTCCCTTGATAGCCAGTCAGACCCATTCCTGGAGTCTTGATCTCACACATGTGCAGACACACACACACATACACACACACACACATACACACACACACACATACACATTTTACACAGTAGATAAGGACAGTCAACATTTCTACTCTAAGAATCTTTCTGTGACTGTCTACAATTAGGCATCTGGTCTTCCCATGACTTTGAACTCTGAGGTCACTCAGTCACTGTCTGCTTTTTCAAGCCGTTTCTACTCTTACATATCTATCTGCCTTTTAAAAATATATGTGTGTGTGTGTGTGTGTGTGCATGTCTTTACTTTTTAAACTGTAAACACTTAAGGTCTACAACATAGCATCTTGATATATGCCATGATGATTCCTCCCATCAGAAACATCCTCCCAGACCCCCTTCTTTACACAGTAACGCACCTGAGATGCCTTCCCTTACTGGGTCTGTCTGCTCCTCTCTTCATAGCTAAAGAGGCTTGAATTTATATTCAAATGACATTTTTTTTTCTAATAAGAAGAAAGCTGTCTCTTAAGTACCACTGTCTTTTAGGGAAATATCGAGGTATATTTAACTGTATTGTCTGTGTCTATTTTTATCGCTTATATAAATACATACCCTTCCACTGCATATACAGATTAAGACATTCCCCTGCACACTGTGTGATTTTCAAAAGTGTTAGAGCAGAAGGAATCTGTCTTATCACCGAAGCATTCCAGCATTTCCTTTGTTCTCTTTATACATGATCAAAATACACTCAAACGTGAGGGCTGGGACTCGCTGGGTGGTGGTCATGGAGGGGAACAGCTGTTTCCCTACATGCCGATCGGTGGGCCCCTGTACATGCAAGCACCCAGCCCACGGCACTTTCAGGTAGGGGTGTTGGGAAGCAAACAGCCATGAAGCTTGTTCTCCTGTGAGTCCAGCTGACAATCAGGGTGACCTGGCTTTTAATGTTTCCAGAACTTTAATGCCCATAAACTTTTAAAAAGTAATAAGGGGAAGGGTGGGAACCACCTGAGTTTTGTACGTACAAATTGTACATTGAGTACTTCCAAGCTCATGTATCGAGTCACAGATAGCAAGCTCTACGTATATGTTGGATTTAAGCTGCAATTGTTTTTGTTTGTTTGTTTTTGTTTTGCTTTTAAATTGAATGATTAAGGCTCCATGCCAAATTAGAAAGATTCAGGCTGCTCTCAATACTAGCTGTTGATTTCATGTATTGAGGCAAATATTCTTTAATCTCTTTCTATCACAATTTGCTAATGCCGTGTAACAACAGGATGTTAGTTTTTAACTTACCAAAATGTTTAGGCTTACCATTATGGGGGAAAAAGGGAGAGTGAAATTAGTCCAGCATATGCTATTTTGCTTAGACATCTCAACAGGGGAATGTATAATATAAATTTATCATTTCACAGACACAGATTAGGAAAGAAAGACCCATCTCCAATATTAAATTTCTTATTTATTTCTTAGTCGAATCCTTTAAGCGTGCTACTTTTAGGATTTGCTCTAAAAATCTTTTAAGCTGACCTAAGGACAAAGTGAAGGAGAGGAGAAGCTAGCAAGCAGGACCATGGCCTGAGGCCCCGGGACACGAGGCATAAATACCAGAAGGAGCCACGTCCACTGGCAGAGGCTTTCTCAGTCCATAAATCACCATCTTGATGTACATTCAATACCAGCACAACCGAGGCACAAGTAATGCAAAGAATTCCTGCGGGTTGCAGAGGCTGAAAGAGGAGCTCAAGCTGCAGTGTCAGTAGCTCTGGCTGGTTTGATCATGGTCCCAAATTCCGGGCAGATATGAGCTTCATTCTTCACATAACTGCGTGGTCCAGTGTTGCTTCTCTTCTCATAGATGGGGGGAGGCTTTGCGTTGCTTTTATTTCTGAGTGGGATCCTGAAAGGACGTCCTAAGTAAAATGTTGACAGAGAAACAATTCGACCACTAAATGTCCCTGTCATTTCGGCCTTTTCTGTGATTAGAGGCAGATGTTGTTTCGCAGAAATCCTGCAGCCTCTTCTGTCTGTCCACCTACCCTTAGTAGCGGCTCAGCCCCAGCAGGATAAATGTCAGATATGCTTCTTGGCTATTGTGACCCAGCTTGGACACACACATATTCTTGTCTCGATTTCCTGTCACTCACTTTATACAAAGAGTCCCCAAAAGGTTTCAGATTATAAAGTAAAACAGTGAAAATGGGCACATTTATGACACATGAATTTAAACGTTGATTGAAGTATTTTCCTAGAACTACAATTATCAAATCCAGACAAGCCTGATCAAAAAGTCAGTTCACCAGAGAGTGGATCTGAACAGGGTGTTTGACCTATCAGAGGTATAAAAGAAATGGCTGGGAAATGTGTGTGTGTGTGTGTGTATGTGTGTGTGTGTGTTCACATGTGTGTTCACATACCATCGTGCACACGAGAGGTTTGAAGACACCTTGCAGGAATCGGAACTCGCCTTCTGATTTGTGACCCAGGATGGAATTTAGGTCCAGACTTGCTGGTGGTGCTTTCAATCCCAAAAAAAATCTCACCAGACCATATGTTTCTTCTCTGAATCCTCCTTCCTGGTGGTCGAATGATCCACCTGAGTATGTATCACCCTTGAATTGATGACACTTGAAGGTTCCATGTAGACAGCACTCCATGGAACAAGCTAGTTCTTTCTCTTTGCTTTAGTCACTGGAAATGCTTTCAAAATGTGCACGTGCTTCCTGCTTAAGTGTGGTTTGATAATTCCTTACCCAAAGGTGGCTTACTAGAAATATTAATTTAAAAAAAACCTCTTTTGAGTAACTTCTTTGTGTTTTATTTCTGTTTTAATGATTCTTTGAGAATTTTATTCAATGTGTTTTGTTTACATTCATCCCAAACTCATCCTTGTTCTAACCCTACAACTATTTCCTCAACTTCAAGTCTGTTTTGTTGTTGTTTTTAATGATTCCTATCTGTACTGCCCATATACTCCCGATGTGGGGCCATCTACTGGGGCATGGTCAACCTACAAAGAGCCATACCCTTAAAGGAAACTTCATCTCCTTCCCCTGGAAGCCATCAATTGTCCATAGATCCTTAATTATGGAAATTAATTCCCCTTCCAAGATAGGATATTGTGGTGGTTTGAATAAGAATGGTTCCCCATAAGCTTATACATTTGAATGCTTGATCTTCAGTTTGTGGAACTATTTAGGAAATATTAGGAGGTGTGGCTTTGCCGGAGGAGGAGTGTCACTGAGGGTGAGCTTTAAGGTTTCAAAAGCTCCACAGCCTAGACCTAGTTAGTCCCCTCTCTCTTCCCCCTACTTTCGGATCAAGACACTGGATTCTCAGCTGTTTTTGCACTTCGTGTCTTTGCTTCACCATTACGGATTCTATCCCTCTGAAACCATAAGCCTAATAAAATATTTTCTTTTATAGATAGTTTTGGTCATGGTGCTTTGTCAGAGTAATGGAAATGTCACTAAGACCAATGTTGACAGGCTTGATCTTTGACATGCTGTGACATTTGCCGTGACATTTACCATGACTGTGGTATTTCTGTCATGTACAGAAGGCAGTGTGGCACCATGGTCGTCCCTGAACTCTGGCTCTTACCTTCTGCCCACTTTCTTTAATGATCTCTGAGCCTTGAGGAGAGGGCAGCATAGATGTCCCCTCTGTGTCTGGCTCTCCACTGACACTCATTCTCTTCACTTTGACCAATTGTGAGTTTCTGCATGTGCTAATTGCCCTGGGTGGCACCACCCACAATGGGCTAGACCCTCCTATACCAATCATCAAGCCTACATACAGGCATGCCCATAGGCTAATGAGACAAAGACAATGCCTCAACTGAAGTTCCCTGTTTCCCAGCGACTCTATTTGTATCAGGTTGACAAAATCTGACCATCACAGTAGCCCACACCTGGCACTGGGCTTTTTATTTGACACTCTATGGCTTCTGGGAGGGGTATCGCCACCTGTGTAGGGTAACTCTAATTAAGTCCTTTAATGAATAATTGTATTCATATGTATATGCATGTATATGAAGCTTATATAAAATATTAGGCTTCCATATGTCTTTTCAACCGTCCTTAGAGTTAATTATCCCTCCTCCTTTCCTCTTCCCACTTAAACCTCTCTCCCCATTGTTTTCTTTTCTTCACATTACCTATGTTTTCTTTTTTTGGTTAACTAAGCATGACTTAGTGGCACTTCCAATTATCATTGCTGTCATCAATACCATCATCCAAAAATGTTGATGCTAATGTGAATGACATTACCATAACTACTTTACATGTTGTGGTGTTTTGAATAAAAGTGGTCCCCGTAGGTTTATGGATTTAAAAGCTTGGTAACCAAGAAACAGCACTATTTGAGAGGATTAGGAGGCATGACCTTGTTGGGGGAAGTGTGTAACTGGGGGTAGATTTTTAAGCTTCAAAAGCCCATGCCAAGCCAAGAGTCTCTATCTTCCTTCTGCCTACAGATTGGGATGCAGAATTCTCAGCTACTTCTCCAGCACCGTGACTGCCTGTGTGTCACCATGCTTTCCCCATGACAATAGGCTAGACCTCTGAAACTATAAACCAGCCCCAATTAAATGGTTTCTTTTATAAGAGTTGCCATGGTCATGGTGTCTCTTCACAGCACTGACTAAGACATGGGTATACTATGTTTTATAATGAAAAAAAAAATCCCAAGTACTTTCTCTTATGAGTAGCACAATTCTTCATGTGGTCCATAAGGTCAAATGAGCAGGCTACTTAGCTTTGACCACTTCAGCTTCATTTTATCCTATAAATGGCATAGGTGGCATATCCTTCTTGTCAAAAATGAGTCATAGACTGTATAGTTACTCAGCCAAAGCTCACAAGGAAAGGGGTGATAGCTCTGAGCCCTTCGAAGCCAACCTTTCCAACTAGCTGCCTAGTCTTCATCCTCTACCAGACCGTGATGTCTGCTGTTGATATTCCCACGCTCAGTCATAAGTGCCCAACTGGGCCTTGTTAGCAGGTGTATGTAGGGCATCTTCCACAGTGCCCAGTAGGTGCAAGCCTCTCGGCCGTATTCACATCTGCTAAATAAACAAAACGTATATCCACTGAGCATCTCAAATGGATCCAGCCTAAAGTCTCAGAAATGACGTTTGCTCAAGTCAAATTTGATTTTCATATTCCTGACGTTTGTTTCTAATTATAATTATTTTAAACTAACTTGAGCAAGATTTGAGTACTCCTCCTAATGTTTTTAGTTACCTTGGTACTCCTTATAGCCTGGAGCATTCATATGAAACACCAGAGCAAGTAGCGCCAAGCCTTTGTCTACAGCTTTGGATTTCTAATTTCTCTGTCGCTCTGCCTCCCAACTTCACCCCCTGCCAAAGTCACCAAACAAAGATAGAGAGAGAAATCTTCATGTGAACAGTTGTTTTGTTTTTATTGGAAAATGAAGAATAGAATTGCAATACAGGACACACTTGCTCTGGCCAGGACAGCCTCTGGCCTTCCTGGGGCACAAAAACAAGGCTAGAAGACTGGAGTTCTATTTTAGGTAAGAAATGCTACAAAAAGTATTTGAAAGGCTGGCACTTAGCACTCGCTTGAGAGCTGACATACTCTGGCTGATGGGTGGGTACAGAGTGGCACTCACTAAATGAACTAGTTAGAGCTACAGCAGGCTGTTTAATTGTGTTGGTTTCGTAAAATGGCATGTCAAGTAAGTGTCTTGTCTAAGTGACTCACTGTCTCTGTGTTTCAAAGCTGTCTTTGTATGACGTACTAAGGGAGATGTGGTTTGGAAAAGTGTCTTGTGGCAGTTTCTGGACTGAGCCAATCACACAGCACAGGTTTCTCCTCAAACCTGTGCCAGGCAGCCTCCCCACAAAGCCCCTCTCCACACCACACCCCCGAAACACACACCACACCCTGACACCTGTGACGCCATCTTGAAGCTGACAGTTTTCACATTAGCTATGATAGGCTTGGCAACTCTTCTTAAATCTAAAGAGTTGGGTATTTGAGGACAAGAATGGAAAGGAAGTGTGAGGCATACACATGGTAGCTTCCTTGTGTTCTGGGTCTAAAAAAGGGAAACTATTTCATTCAAAAATGTTATTACTGCAATATAAATATTAGTTGGAGTCATCCCAAGTCTTAAGATTTAGTTTAGATTGGCTCCAAACCCTGTCGGTGTCTTTAGTCCCTCTAGATTTGTGAGAATCCTTGGTGCTTTGTTTTTCTGAGACAGGCTTTCATACTGAAGTGCTAGCTGACCTCCAACTCTTAATCCTCCTGTTCCAGTTTCCAGAATGCTGGGGTTATAGCTGTGAACTACTAGTAACTACCCAAGAACCCCTAATCTCTTACATTCTTCTTACTGCTAGCAAGAGGTTGATTAGGTTTCATAGGTGACCTTGATAAAGATAAGGAGTTACATTGCTGCAGCATTCAGTGGCTAATTTGACTATTAGTAAATAGTCCCATGGGAGGGAAAAGCTGAGGCCAAAGGGCCATGAGTTTGAGGCCAGTGTGGGACTACCTAATAAGTCCAAGGCCAAAACAATGAAACCATCTCAAAAACCCCCGAAGGTATGTTAAGTTCCCTTGACCACTTCTGTTGACAGAAGATGCAGGGTCCTACTAGTAGCTCATCCACTCTCTTGTCTCATTCGGTCCTCACTCTCTTCTAGTCTCATTCCCTTTTCCAGTAGCATCTTTACCACCCATCCTTAATGGTGGTCCTGAGGGCCTTGGCATCGGTCTGTGCTCTCCTTTCCCACAAAGGAAATGACTCCTCAAGGTATTTTCCTAAACCAGAAGTGGCTCTTTCATTTCAACCACTAAAATACCCTTTTTCCTCTATGCCTTACCATCAACTGTTCATCCGCTCACCCCTGATGGCCCTCAGGTAGGCATGGCCACAGCTTCCTTCCTTGCAGAGACAGATCTTCAGACTTCTGCTCCACACATGGGTGAGAATATGAGCAATTTTGTGTTGGGAAAGGCTGAAATATCTAGTGAAAGTTCTCCGATGGCCAGAGAGAGTTCTTTTTTTCATTTCGTTAGAAAACCAGAAATGTATTGGCTGTGTTTTCAGGTAAAAATACTCTCTATGCAGAGCTATATTAGGTATAGTCATGACAAGTGCCATAATGAAGCAGGGTTATAGCAATTACCTTGCATATATGGGCATTGACATATATATAGTTCTATACAGATTTTAGAGGTGATATAACTATATTATTATATCATCTTTTATCATTATTATATTTTACATATAAAGATACATAAAATTATGTGGTTATCTAGTGAAGCTAATTCATAACAGTACATAAAATATAAAATACGTAAGTACTCATATATCAAATTATGTACACGAAATCATACACATATTCATCTTGGTTTCAATCTTATGAACAAAGTGTATGTATGTGCACTGTGTATATCTGCATGAGTCTATCATCTGCCTATGATGTATTGCTAATCAACACTTTCCAGTGTGTTCTCTTTCCTGTCATGTTCCTTATACAAGCAAGATTTTCACTATCCCTAGCCTTTTCTATGTTTATTCATGACTCCAGAGGTGCCAGGAGGAAGCAGAGGCAGATCCAGCAGAGTCATTGTCGCTTACCTGATGTTTCTATTCTAGCTGTCAGTCTCAGCATCATGGAGAGACACGGCAGAAACTCTGGGACTTATCAAAATCAAATATTCATCTCAGAAACAAAACTCAGGTCCATCTGACCTTGTGCTTTTGACTTGCTACATGGCAGAGAGCTCTGTCCTTCCTTGGGTAGTAAGAAGATAATTGTCCCCTGATGTCAGGCCAGTCCCCCTTTGTCATATTGATTACTCTCACACCCACGTGGGTCACCACAGCCCCCTCTGTGGTTCAGGCTAGGTACCTGAAGATCCTGACATTATAGTTTTCCACCTTCCATCCTTTTGAAAGCTCTAATATTATCACTGTAAATGTGATTATACAAAGCCATGAATTTCTCACTTAATCTATTTTAAATCCCTTTGACATATGACCAGGAGTTGGAAATACATAAATGTTAAATTTTATGTTTTTTTCCATGTTACCATACCCTGCTATTCTATTATAAACTGTCATGTCACCCAATCAAAGGAGAACGGGCAATAAAGCTTAGGGTGTCCAAGGAACATTCCTTTCTGGCTTGGGTTTACCAATTTTAATAGGATGTAGTCAGAATGATGAAATTTGGGAGTTTTCAAAAATGGCAGTGAAGGGTAGGGGACAAATTCATCTCGGGTACTTTTGTTTCCCCCAGAATCTCTCTCTCTCTTTGATGTCTGTCTGTTTCCATGTGTTCCATGGCCAGGAACCCGTCTCTACGATGCCATCGCATGCCTTTCTGTGTGTTTCATAATTTCAGCTAGCATTTACTCTTCAAGGCCGCTTACCCGGGAAGAAGAGAGAGCATGTTTCCATGGAGACTGCAGCGTTGCCTAACAGAGGACTAGCACTGCTTCCGTAGAACCGTTTTACTCCAGCCGCTGAGGTTGGCTATTAGCTGACCAACATCTTGTGGCAAGAGAGAAACTCGTGGCGTTTGCTTCAGTTTCTGAGGAAGTGGGATGAGTGTCTTCGAAGCTTGAAGGGCTCCCACCTCAGAGCTGGTTTCTGCTTTTACAGACGTAGATTTTCTCTTAGCATGCTTTCTTGTCTGCAAAATGGCAGCAACCAAACCCTGCAAGGGACTCTACTGAGGTGTTGACTCATCCAAGAAATGAGGTCATTCTCACCCAGCCCACAGAGCACTGTTAATCAGTAGCTACTAGCAACAAGTTTTACAGTGCCAGTAGCTTCCAAAATGACCTTAAAATGTCAATATGGCAGGGTTCCTTAAAAAGGGGGGAGGCTTTAATGCAGGATTATGCACGCCCTGTGGTTCCAGAAAGTGAAAAAGTACTTCCTGAAGGGATGATCTGGGAGGCACAGAAGCCAGCCTGAAGGATGGCTGACCCTGGAGTGACGGCGCTACCCAGCTGCCAGCAAAGGACAATGGGTAATCCAGGAGCTAGCATCCTGATCTGTGGAAATAAGTGGAAAATCAATTCCCAGGGAAGAACCGATAGAGCTTCACTATAGAATTCCAGTCAAGGAATGCAAAAGGAATTCAGGAATCACAGTCACTATTAGGACCCATGGCAATCACTGTCACATACACATGGCCTTTCATTCGCCCAGTGTGCCCTCATTGGCCACCAGACCCATGCGTATCGCCCCCTCTCACTGGCCTACCATCCCAAGATGCACACTGACTGGCTGCCATGACATCACAGCTTCTGTGTACTGGAACCCTGGTCCCCACTTCCGAGCACTGACAGCTGCCAGTGAGGATGACTGCTACAGCAAGTGCACAAGTAAACCTGGAGGAAGGAGGCAGATGTGTCTGGGGTCTGTCGTGTGGACTAGGCCGGTGAAAACCAGGCCCAGAAAAGTGAGAGAAATAGCCTGAGGTGAGCTGACGTGGCCCAAGTCATCCCGAACCTAGTCCCACTGATCCACTGGAATTCTCTTAGAAGACGTATGTTTTAAAAGAAAACTACCCATTTTCAACCTAGAGCCCCCAGAACTTTAAGACCCAAGGGCAGAGGACTTTCCCTGTACAGAGCCTTGTGCACCAGCCCTGTAGCACCTGTGGAGTGGCCCAGACTCCCCCAAGCAGTTGGTGATTAGCTCGTTAGCAATGAAGCTCACGGCTTCCAGGACTCACCCATTGGACACCGTGGAGCTGGCATTTGGCCAACTCAAGTACAATGAGATGACAATGACAGGGACCCCTACCGGGAGCACCACTCAAAGCACAGCAGCACAACCTGTTTCCAGTGCGCATGGATCTTGAAAGCGCAGTCCCAGCAAGATCCTGGTGGAGGAGGAGGAAGGGGAAGACGGTCTGTTCTTGTGTCCCTTCTGTTGCGGGAGTGAGAACACTCTGGAGAGGAGATTCAAACCAGTGGTGGCCACCAGCACCCTAGGGACCTCAGGCCTGCTCCAAGGAGCCCGAGAGACCCGTGAAGGTTTCTGAGGGAGATGCGGCATTGGAAGATGAGTCTGCAGAGTGTGAAGAATCTCCAGGAAGAAAGTGGAGCTAGAGCTGCCACAGCAGTGACAGGCACGGGAGCACGTCACTGCCGAGCAGGGACAGTCATTGTCCCATCACTACCCGTTAGCCAGTGATGCTGCTGGGTCCATAGGCCTGGCCCTCGACCAGGAGCCTCCACTCCTTGGGGAAAGAGAGCAAGGGGCCGTGGTGCCGTCCGTGAACTGTAAGCGTGATGGAGCCGGGGTACCGGCACGACGGCCAGTGCCAGGGACAGGGTGGTGTACAGCAACCTGGAGTTCTTTCAGGTCCTGACCCCAAACACGCTACACAACCACATATTTCCCCCAACTCTGAGCAGCAGCAGGCTAAGGAATGGTTCGTTTTCGGGATTGAACCTCCTTGGAAAAATTTACATGGTCAGCGCTGCCGCCAGAGGGAATGATGATGTCCGTGATCCATGTTGTCACTGCTGAAGATCTTTTTGATGCCCGTGATCCATGCTGCAGCCATGTTGATGTCTGAGGCTTGTGCTGCTGCGGTCAGCTATGGACAAGGAAGCTTTCTTGGCAGTAGTACACGCTGGCTGCAGACTCATATGAGACTGAGAGACACTGAAGGCTTCTGGGACAACCTCTCCCCTGCGCGCCCCAAAAAGAAACCGTTCAGACAGAAAGCTATGAAAGAGAGTCCTTTAAAGTTGTGATGATAAAGATGCCGAAGGGTAGTTCTTCACAGTAGATGGCTTCTGGTGGGGTTGGGGTGGGGATTGTGAAGGACTCCATTATCTTTAGAGGGGGTGGCCACTGGGAGTCCAACCATGCTCCAGTGTGTATATGGGCAACACAAATTGGACTCGGAGATTTTGGGGGGAAGGGAACACACGGGTGGGAAGGTGGAGCTGGAAGGAATTGGAAATAAGTATGGTCGGGGAGCATTGTATGAAATTTCCAAATAATTAATAAAAATATTATGTTAGAGGGAGAAAAAAATAAACCACCCTGACCACAGCAACTTAGGGAAGGTTAGGCTTTATCAGGCTTCCACTTCCAGGTCATAGGCCATCAGTAAAGGAAGTCAGGGCAAGAACTTGAGCTGAAACTTGAAACAGAAACCATGGAAAAATGTTCCTTGCTGGGTTGACCCCTGGCTCACTCTCTGTCTCATTCTCTGGTTCATCCTTTCATACAGCCTACGACCATTTGCCTAAGGATGGTGCTGCCCACAGTGGGCTGGGCTCAATTAGCAACCATAACAGTCTCTCCAAAACATGTTCACAGATCAACCTGATTAAGACAATCACTCAGTTGAGACTGCTTTAGGTAATTCTAGGCTGTGTCATGTTGAATATTAATGCTAACTAGGACACATCCTTAGAGTGTTTAGGGTTCCTGATTGCAAGGGGCAGGGGACTGACCCGTGAGCAAGCTGAAAAATGGGTAAGAAAAAACATATGGCTGTCTACAGCAACTATTCTGTTGAGGGACTAAAAGCAACAGAAGGAATGAGATTTGTCATGGGAGGCCATGGGGAGCCACTGGAGAATTAAGACCCAAGGGGTTTCTCTGAGGAATCAAAGCAGACTAGATGGCCCACAACCCATGATCCAGACAGTGTGGGTAAAGCACTCTAGAAGTCTAGTTACAACAATGAATAAAATATGAAAGCCAGCCTCAGAATCCACTGTAGAGAGAGTCAGAAAATCTGGGTAATCGGTAGAGAGAACAAGCCCCTCTCAGGGAAGGTGCATTGTCTTGGGGTTTCTGTTTCTGTGATAAATACCATGACCAACTTGTGAAGGAAAGGGTTTATTTTAGCTTAAAACAAAACAAGTCCGTTACTGAGGGAGGCCAGGGCAAGATCTCAGGGCAGGGATCTTGAGATGTGATCTGAAGCAGAGGCTATGGAGGACTGCTGCTTATGTATGGGCTTGCTCCCCATGACTTGTTCCACCTGCTTTTTGATACCATCCAGGACTACAAGTCCAGGAGAGGTAACCAAACACCGTAATCTGGGCCCTCCCATATCAATCATTAGTGAAGAAAATGCCTAACAGGCTTGTCCACAGACCAGTGTGTGTGTGTGCATCTGTGTATGTGTGTGTGTGTGTAAGTGACACATGTCAGATAATTGCTGGCAGCACTAAGATCGTAATCACAGTCTTAGACCCATAACCTCTATCTCTATCCATGATCACTGAGCTAATTTCAAATGTCAGGCAGAGAAGACTCTAACTGTGCTTGAGAAGCGGCATCTTTCCTGCATGGCATTTGCTGTAGGTTCTTTGTCCCCAGTAAGAACTGAGAACTTGGGGATGCATTATGTCACTAACTAAACTTTCCGGACCATTGCTACAGGACTTGGAGTATTACTTTGTCTGACCAAATCTACCTGATTTCAGCTCCTCCACTCAGTTGAAGAACATTCATGAGGAAGGTTTGTTCACACTTGGAAGGCGAGTTGACAGAGCCCTGAAGTACATTGTGTATGCTCACACACACACACACACACACACACACTCTCCACACACAACACACACACGCACCTGTGCCCCCTCCCCACATACATACTGGGCCTCTCTTCAGAGTTTGTCAGTATGTTCTGGTTCTGTGCGTCTCCCAGGAATGCAGAACAGAGACCCTGCATCCAAGTTTGCTTTCCTATGGCTGTGACAAACTCCATGACCAAAAGCAACCTGGGGCGGAGTCTCTTTGGTTCAAACTTTCAGAGCACATGGCATCAGTGAGGGAATCAGGCTGGAGCTCAAGCAGAAACTGCAGCAGAAACCAGGGAAAAATACAACTCCACGGCTCGTCCTCCTTGCCTCATGCTCAGCCACCTTCCTTACATAGTCAAGGCTTACCAGCCTGTGGCTGGCACTGCCCACCGCGGTTCTCCCACATCAACCATTAACCACGACAATGCTCCACAGACATTTCCCCAAGCCAGGGCAAACCCTTCCATAACTTTGGGATGCTTTAAATCAACTGCTGAAGCTGAGTAAGAGATCATGTTCACAGCCAAATCTCCACAATGGAGGGTAGGGGTAGTATACAAAACCCAAATATCCCTCTTAACATTCACGAAGTTGGACCTTGCTCTTCATAAAGCTCACCTGTCCTCTACATGTGTAGGTAGGTAGGTACAATGATATGATATGATATGCAGGAAAGGGTGGAAATAAGAAAGGATATATATATATATATATATATATACATATATATGTGTGTATTGGTTTAATTTGAACTTCAGAAAATAGTCTAATATTGATGTCCAAGTTTCCCAGGACCACCATAAAAATTACCAAAGAACAGAGGTCTTAAAAAATTACAATTGATTTTCTTCTAATTTAGAGAGAAAGAAGGATGAGATCAAGGTGTCAGTAGAGAGCAATGCTGGCATCTCCTGAAGCCTCTCCTATCTTGTACGCATATGAGTACATGCCTCCTTCCTGCCAAGCCTTACATGGTCTTTCTTCCCCGAGTGTCTGAGCCTTATGCTTTTATGTATATATATGTATAGACACAGTCAGTGGAGTAGAGGTCACTCCAATGGCCTCACTTCACCCTCATTTTCTCTTTAAAGAGCTTTTCTCTCAACGTAGTCACTTTCTGAAGTACTGAAATTAGCTCTTCACGTGTAGATTTTAAGGGACACCACTCAGCCTGCAGCAGCGGTTGCTCAGGGCAGTAGTTTACTTCCTGCTGCTGTGATGAACCCTAGGACCAAAGTCAGTTTGATAGGGAAAGGGTTTCTTTTGCCTACACATCGTGATCACAGGCCACCATTGAGGAAAGTCAGTCCAGGAACTGAAGCAGGAGCAGAAGCAGGAACCATGGAGGAAGGTGTTTACCAGCTTGCTCTTCTACTGCTCAGCTTTCTTACACACCCAGGACCACCTGAGTAGGGGTGGCAACTTTGTGGTGGCCACCTGATAAACGGATACAAGCAGCCCTCAGAACCAAGGTGACTGGCATGTGTAGCGGGCATTCACTGTGTGCTTCCAGACATGAACGTAGGCACAGAATTACAGTACCACATTTATCTGCCGCATGTGATGAGGAGATGAAGCAATCCCGAGCTTCAGAACTCTCCGTGGCGTGCATCTGTAACCACGGAGGCTTTGAGAGTGATAGGGACAGACAGGTGTCAGAGGAGAAACTCAAACAAACAAACCAACAAAAAAACCTGTTCATCTTCACTAGCCATCAGAGAGAGGCAAAGCCAAAAAGCACAATGTGATATCATCTCTTCCTCCAGGTAGGGTGGCCAGTATGAAAAAGACAAAATGCTGGGCTCAGTCGCACATGCTTAGATTCCCGGCATGGGGAGGTTCAGGCAGGAGGGTCATGATTTTCTGATCAGCCTGGGGTATGTTGTGGGATCCTACATGAACGTTAAAAACAAAAAGCAATGCGAGGGTGTGGAGCTAAAGGAAGTCTCCTGAGCTCAAGACTGTCGAATACCGCCACAGCTCTTCTGAGAGGTACACAAAGGGAAAGCTATCGGCCTATCAGAGAGACCCCTGAGCATCAATGTTTCCCAGACACTGCTCACAACGCCAAGGATTTGGAACCCACCTGGGCACCCATCAGTGAGTGAAGAGATGCAGAGACTGTGGCACCCAAAACAGAATACCTTGCCATTTACAAAAAGAAAGAAAGAAAGAAAAGAAGGAAGGAAGGAAGGAAGGAAGGAAGGAAGGAAGGAAGGAAGGAAGGAAGGAAGGAAGGAAGAGAAAGAGAAAAGAAATCAAACTGGAGGGCCTTGTGCTAAGTGAGATCAAGTCAGATGCAAAAGGACAATACTAAATATAATACTACATATTCCTCCTCATATGTGGATTTTGAAAAAGCAAATATCATTTATAAGGGTAATTAATAGGGGTGGGGACAGTGGGGCAGTGGGAGGCCAGCTAAAGTTAACAGTGAGTTGTAGTATATTTTGTGACACCAAGCAAAGGTGAGGAGACGGGTGTTGTCTCCCCGATTGATCAGCACACGTTTTATACACAAATTGGGCTACCCCACTGCGCAGCCTGATATGTTCAGTTATTACAGGTTAATCAGATGGTTTAAGATGGTCTAGGAGACAGTAATGTTAACTACCCGGACTTGGCCACCGTACATTCTGCATTCACTACAAATTATGACAGTTTACTACCTATGCTTGTACAATCGAAAGAAGTGTTCCAAAGACTAAAGCCAAGACCGTGCCTTACATAAGCTGGATGTTAAAAACTCAGTGCAGGCGGCTCAGGGCCAGCTGTGTTGACTCCGTCTACCTTCTCCCTGGAACAAAGGTTTTGAAAACTCCTTAAGAAAAATCAGTCATGCTAAATGGGAAGGGAAGTGAGGAGACACAACTATGGGGTAGCTCTCTGGATTTTTAAATGTCTCCACCACATATTAATCCACTGTGGGATTAAAATGTTCCCTCGGTTTACAGATCTTTGTCACCTGATTATCTGGCGACTGTCACGGCCCCTCATTGCTTCCCCCTGCAGCAGAGGGTCTCAGTGAAAACATTTGTTTCTCTTTTGTTCCCTTTAAATATTATAGGGGAGAAAACTCTTTACATGGACAGCCAGTGTGTCACACTTTCTTCCTTCTGGGACTGCATCTGTGCCAAGTAAAACCCCTTTATACTCAGTCGCTGATGGTGACCCAGACGAGCTGCCTTTGAACGATGTCACACCCCAGGCTAGAGTCTCCCCCAGCTTAAGGCCAACACTCGGGCGGGCACACAGCATTTTCAGCTCCGTGGCAGTTTGGTAACAAAGGGACCGTAAATAATTCCCGTGTGAAGTGTTCCAGTTTTCATCAGGAGTTTTGACTGAGCACAAAGGCATTTTAGAAGCAAAGCCCCATTACTGTCTGCGGAACAATGCAGGCCTGCGGTAGGTCTATTTGAGACAAGATTTTACAGCTATGTCATAAAACATATCTGAGTAAAAACACATGCTTTCTTGATCATTAAGATTTTTTCCAAAAGAAGGGGCCAAACTTCACAATACAGCAGAATCTCGGGTTTGCTTTGATTCCTGTAATGAATGCCCAAACAAACTCTGGACTCGTGGGTTTTAACACAAAAAAAATTAACCATTCCTTCAACTTCAGAGACCTTTCGCTGTAGTACCCAAGCAATTTGCCCTCCTTTCCTGCTCAGTCTGGAGTGAAACACAGTGGTGAACTGAGCCCCACTCAGACTAAATGCAGGACTTGCTCTGGGAGTCAGCGCCTACCGTCCATCCCAAGTCACTTGCTAATGACAGACAAGATTGTCTTCAAAATAATAATGAGGCATGAAAGAGTCAGGCAGGAAAGCAACTTCTGCCTGTCAAGTAAGAAAAACATTAGCAAGAATTCCTTCCTAAAAATTCCTTAGATTAAATACATTCCTAAGTTTGCCAAGATTTCAACACGCAATACGTTAGCTATAGCTGCACTGGCGAGGGTTAGCTCTGTCAACTTATTTACCCGGCACAAATGCGAGCCCTGCCCTGTGGTCTACCCATCCTGCCTCCTCCCGTGCTAGCAACCACTCATCTCTCATCCATTTCCACACGTTTGATGTTGGAGATTCCACTTAGGAGTGGGATGATGACGTCGTTTTCCTTGACTAGCCTCGTGCTTTTGTTTATTTTTCAATAACATACAAAGCAATAGGTTTCACTACAGCATATGTTTTCATACACAGCTTATTTTGGCTCTTCTTTCTCCTCTCTTTCCTCTGTTCCTCCCCCTCCCGCAAACCCCTGTACTCTTCCATGCCCAGAAGTCTCCTTCCCCTTTTCATGGCCCCATGTCCTGTGACCCTTCCCCCTCCCTCAAAATCCCCCCACAATACTCTTGGTGGCTTGCTGACCTACACACACACATCAATCTCACACACACACACACACAAATAAAAGTACACAAAAAATCTACAGGAGGAAATGTGTACAAATTAAAAGCTAGGACCCACATGAGTAAGAACACAGAGTGCTTGCATTTCTGAGTCTGGCTTATCTTGTTTAAAATGATAATTTCTGAATTCATCCATTTTCTTACATATTTTGTAATTTGATTTTCCCTTACCACTGAATAAAATTCCACTGTGTACGTGTTCCACATTTCTTTATCCAGTCATCTGTTGATGAATGAGCAGGGTGATTATATTTCTTGGCTACTGTGAAAAGAACAACAGTAAAATGGGTACACACTCTAAAAAAGCTTCTGTACGGCAGGGAAAAGTACCAATGAGCAAGTGCACAGCCTGAAGAACGACTGAAAGTCTTTGCAAGTCATACTTCCAACAGAGACTTCATATCCTGAGTATACAAAGAGCTACAAACACTACGTACCTGGAGAAATAAAACTGTTAGTCAATACTAGGCCGATGAACTGAAGGGTAATTTTTCCTTTATACCAACACACCATGCTGTAAATCTTAAATTTATATGCACAGAAAGGAAAGTGGACATATTCAGCACACACCTAGGCTTCAGATCTCGGATGCTTGACCTGAGTGAGCTTGGGGCACATAGCAGTCTTTCTATCTCTGAGTTTATTCCCGTTGCTTTATTGTGAAAAGCATTTTCTGGATCCAACAGCCAAAGCAAACTATGCAATTCTTCCAAATGCCATGTAGGTGGTTGGCATCTGTGTCCTCCACACTCATCACAGACCTGCCACCTCCTCACACACAATGTTGGTGGCCCCTGGCCTCGGCACACCCTGCTGCTGTGAAGGGATATGTGCTCTCCAGGTAACTTCATCCCTGAGCAGGCTCCTAGTAACCACCATCCTCATCCATAGTCTAGCTTTAGCAGCAGCGTTTCAGATTCGGAAAAGTACTGGGAATAACCGTAGGACTCAGTAACTCCCTTGGGCAGAGTGTTTTTAATGCTACTTGGCTTATCCCAGGTTCTTAAGTTACATTCCTTCCCGGTGTGCTTTTCTGGCCGTGGGTGGCCTGGGGAAGTCACCCAGCTCTCCGTGGCACATAGTGACCTCTGCCGTAGCTGGTCTTTGCTTCACTTTTGGCTGTGATTGAGGGAGCTGGAGAGCTCCCGTCAAGTAGCAAGGAACAAACAGGCCAGTTTGGGATTTCAGAGTATTAAACACATTCCTACAATGAAACTCAGAGTCTGCGGCCCGCTCACATTTCACCTAAGAGACCAACCAAAGATTCTGATAACTTTTCTGAATACCCAGCACACACACGCACACACCACACACACAGAGCAAGAAAGAGCAATTAACAAATCATGCTCCTCAATTACATAAATAAGCTTCTCAAATAAAAAAATAGTATATTGCTATGTCCAGCAATACATTATATATTTATACAGTCAATCTCAAGACAACAATGAACATCTAGGGTAATCACATAATGTTACCTAGCTTTGTGATTCAGACAATAAATATTGATGTGGGCTAAGCTAGAAGTGATGCCATGCTCCTAGTGATGCCACGCCCCCAGTGATGCCACGCCCCCTTTTAAAAGCTGTACGGGTTTCACACACCAGTCAGGTGAACTAAAATAGAGGCAGTAAGGCCCACGAAAATTATGTGACCACTCCACGGTCTCAAGTTGCAAGGAGCTGACCTTGGAACTGACCATAAACGCAGTTTTACAGTCTAAAATGAGACCATGCACACAATGTCCAGCAAAGAGGCGATGCTCAAGGTGTGCTTGCTGCTGGCTCTAAAACTAAAAGCTCAGGAAGGATGATGGTTACTGCTGCTAAATTTAGGTAACTGACTGTTTTGGTCCCTTTGTGAAGAAATTGAATATTCAACCTGTTTCAATTGGACATCATTTGACCTCCACCCGCATTTGCTGGCTTCCTGCTTTTCATTGTTTTTCTGAGATCATGGACTTGCAGGTCCATCCATGGCAAAAATATTTTAACATGTAAGACATTGTCAGGGGGTGAGGGGTAGCAAGGTGAGCTCTTTGGGGGAGTTAGATGAAGAATAGGACACTCTGGTTCCTGGATATGCCCAGTCTTCATCTCCCTTGTACAAATTTGATGGAGGAAACTTTGGGATGTTGGTGACTGTCTTCGTGACGTTTTTCTGTGGCTGTGATGAGACACCATGACCAAGGCAACTTATAAAAGAAAGTGTTCCTTCGGAGCTTGAAGTTTCAAAGGGTTAGGGTCCATGATGGCAGAGCAAAGACGTAGCAATCTACAAGTAGGGGGCAGCGAGTGACTGGGCACAGTGCAAGTCTTTTGAAACCTCAAAACTGACCCCCAGTGACACACCTCCTCCAGCAAGGTCACACCTAATCTGTCCAAAATAGTCCCACCAACTGGGGACCAAGCATTCAAACATATAGACCTGCGGTGGTCATTCACATTTCCATCACTACATTATCAATACTAAATTTTGTTAGGCATGTGTGAGTTGAAGAAACAGGCATCAGCAAACGGGTTTTCACTAGTCATCCAACTGGTCTATAGGTAAAAGGGGTCTCTGTACTGCCTAATAAAGGGAGAAAGACTATGGTTGCCGAAAAGTATGTAAGACTTGGGCCTGTAAGACTGGAACCATATTTTCCATTCGAGACATAACCCTGAAAAGTCTGAATGAGCCTCTTCCCATTTTGTCACCTTCGAAAGGGGACTGTGTGGATTATGTGAGAGAAAACATTCAGGAGACTAGCATGCCTGACGCTAGTGCCCTAAGAAGGGGTTCTTTTAAGTTATATGCTACAGTGGGCACATAAACAGCAAGGCATTCCTGTTGGGCTCTCTTTGTGGCCTTTGTTAGGTCAGGGACATAACCTCCCCGTCTTTTCCATTTGGAAGAGGGTGGACAGGATCCATTGCATAAGAAGTGCGTGGATGCTAAGCACGGCCGCAGTAGCTGAAGGTCAGAGAGGGCAGAGTAAAAAGGACTACCTAGATGACTAGACCCTGTGCCAGCAATAAGGTTTCTCCAGTTCTGTGAGATCCCTACTTGGGGTCTCTTTATGCCCCATATCCTCTTCCATGCCCCACCAGCAAACATTCCGTCTCTATCCTGGGGCTTTCAGCCATAGATATGAAAAAAAGCCCTGGGTCAATAGTTGTCAACTTACTGGTCACAACCTCTTGAGAGGTTCAATGGCCCTTTCACAGAGGCCATCTAAGACCATCAGAAAACACAGATGTTTATAATTATGATTCATACCAGTAGCAAAATTACAGTTATGAAGTAGCAACAAAAGTAAGTTTATGGTCGGGGGTCACCACAATATGAGGAACTGCATTAAAGGTTGCAGCCCTTAGGAAGGTTGAGAGCCACTGTCCTGTGAGGCCTGTCATTCATAGAATCGCGTTAAGTTCTGCACTTGGGGTTAAGGCTGAGGAAAGGGGATGTAGTGTAAAAAGCAACAAACAATATGCTAAGTTACTGGGTCTTAAATTAAATACATGATAGAAAACAGAGCAATAAAACAATAACAAGAGACATCTTCTAGGGAGGATGTGATGATACCCCCAACCTGGGCTGTTCCCATGCTGTTCACACTCACCCCCAGAAAAAATCTCTTCCCAACACTCCTAAGGCTGGTCACCTCATCCTCACAATCACCACTGGCCTACCTACCATGCCTCACACACTCCATTCTAAGGGACTTTCTCAGCAAAGAATGGCTGTTTTATAAACTGCCCCTTGTTTATCTTTTTTGTTGCTGTGTGTTTTTTCCAGAAAATTGGTAGCTATCATATCCCCTGCAGTGCTCTGATCAATGTGGTACCCTTTGTGAAGGTCAAAAATCGATTGTAAAGTTAGGACCCACCATAGTGGAACTAAATGAGATTGTTGTGGAAATGCAGGGAGGAGCTGACCCCAAAGTCATGTGTGGTCAGGGAACATTTGTTATTTACTCTTTGTATGAGTTAAATAAATATACGGGAAGAAATAAAGGATGATAATTTATATGACTTCAACAGTGAGGCCAGGCTTTCCCTGAGAGGTGGAGTCTCGGGTCAGGCTGCACTGTGATCAGGACCCAACAATACAAAAATCAGAGTTTGGTATATTGCACATTGCATGCTTCAAGTTGGTGTTTCATGTCTAAGGGAAGAGGAGGGGAAGGGTGTTCCATTAGGGCAGACTGGGGAAGTTAGCCATATTTCCTAGACAAGCTATGGTGTGGGAGGTCCGTCTGTCTATGTGTTGCTTTTATTGGTTCATGAATAAAGAAACTGCTTTGGCCTATAGCAAGGCAGAACTTAGCTAGGCAGGGAAAACTAAACTGAATGCTGGGAGAAAGAAGGCGGAGTTAGTGAGAAGCCGCCGTGGAGCCACCAGAGGCAAAAGATGCAAGCCACCAGCCAGAACCTTGCCAGAAGGCCACGAGCCTCGTGGTAAAATATAAAATAATAGAAATTGGTTAATTTAATATGTAGAGTTTGCTAGGAATATGCTAGAGTCATTGACCAAGCAGTGTTTTAAATAATATAGTTTCTATGTGGTTATCTCTGGAATCTGGCAGGCAGCCAGGAAGTGAACAAGCAGCCTCCTACAACAAAGTTGTTCTTGAAATGGTGGTTCTTCATCTCTTTTTGCCACCATGGGTTGTCTGGTTTCAGCTGCTCTTCTGCAGTCTCCAAGTAGCTGGCTTCCTGGAACATTGAACTCAGGTTAGAACCTTGGCCATAGGAGCCAGGGAGGTGTTCATTTAATTTTAAATAAAGGAAAATGGTGGGGGCAGCAGGGAGAGAGCACAGGACATTCTCTCCCCCCACCACACACAGTTTGCCCCCGATTTGTGTGCACTATTAAACACTTGATGGACTTAACAGAAGGAAGGAAAGTGCAGAGAAGACAAACAGAAAGTAGAGTGATTGCCAGCACATCTCGTCCAAAGTGACACATGGCCCTGTGCTTCACAGCCACAGACATCCCGAACCTGGTAATGGCCACAGCGCACTGCCCAGAATAAACAGATTCTGAAAGAAAAAAAAGTTCAAACACTCCATGCACCGTCATAGCTTTGCCCAACTCAAGATGGTGTTTATTTGACAGATGCCACTGTCTGGCTAGTTGCTATGTGCCCTAGTGGCTCTGGCTGAGCAGATGCCTGGGTCCCGAGCCCTGGGCCTCCACCTGGCCTCTGAATTGCACAGTAATTTCATCACGCAAGGAACACAGAAGGTAGGGCAAGGAAATTTGCTTCCCAGCCCCAAACCAGAGCTGGAAGCTGCTTTGGTGTCTTAGTCTAACTTACATGTTAAAATCTCTAAAGTTCTATCCGTGTTCATCCTTCTAATATTTTTCAACCACTGCCCTAGAAACTAGTGTTATATGGGAGATTTTCCTGGGTGATACAACACACATAACAAACACACACATACAAACGCATTCGCACACACACATGCACAAACACACAACACTCACAAACACATACATACACATGCACAAATACACACACACACACACACACACACACACGTCTATTTACCCCAGAAAGGGAACTCAAGATTAAACAAAAATAAATATACAAATACCAAGTACATGAGCTTTTCATGGGTTAGTACCCAGCAGAGGAGAAGATGCTATTGCCTGTAGCCCACCCCAGCACCTGTGAAGACTCACGGGAAGGAACTGCATTTATGCACAGTGCCACAGCTCTGAGATTCCTCCTTGCAGCTAGGCGGCCTGTGTCTCCTCCCCCAGCAGTTGGCAACTCCATCTATAATCCTGGGAAGGGGTCCTCATGACCCTTGCAAGTCTCTGCTGTCTCAAACTTGTGACATTTGTTTACTCAAGAGTCTCATGAGTCTCTGACTCCCTCCGGGAGGGAACGTTTCAATTCAAAGGGACCTTCCCTAGGGCTGGTGACCACAGGGTTGGTAGGGTGTGAAAAGCACAAATTGTGGCTGGACCTATTCTTCTGTCTTTGATCTTCTTTCAGTGTCTCTCAAGCCCCAAACCCTTCCTTAGCACCTAGACATATGCGCATCCTTGTCACATGCGTGTACACATACATATATAGACATACAAAGTCACGTTCTTCAGCTGTTTTCATTGTATCTAAAAACAATAGCTTCAATAGTATCATGAAGTATTTTTTCATTACTTCCCCAGTCCTGTTCTCCCAGACTTCTTAGGATAGAAAATTAACTTCTACAAAAAGTTAATTCTACTGACAGAGCTGTCTGTGCTGCAACCATCTAAGATAGAGGTGAGGGCAGAATTCATGATTGCTTGCTCTGCGTTTTATCTTTCATCTCTTCTTCGCACTGAGCTCCACCAAAGTGTTACAAACACAACGGGAAGGAAACCGAAGGAAACAGGCATGGTTTCTGGCTCTTCTCATCTCCGAGGCCACGCCAGGACTGTCCGATGGCACCTCGTGATAGCGATCACCCAGACGGGAAGGCACAATGCCATTTCCATAGAGAAATCCATCTTGCTATATGTGACACGCTTGTTTCCATTTCAAAAGCAGCAACTTGTGGCTATAAACGTAGCCGATCGGATGGTCTAGTGGTGTCATGTGGGCTCCTGATAATAGGCCCATTAATCTTCACGTCTCTCAGACTTGACGAGATCCTAGCAGGTCTGAGGCGGTGAGAGCGGTTGATTTAATTATTTCTGAGCCATCACTGATTAAATGGGAGGGGGCATAACAGCAGATGTCACCCGAAGTGGCCCTCTACCATAAATAACTGTGCGTCCCTCTCTCCTCTGGCTTCTGGGCTCTGTCCTCCCCATGTTTCTGCAGAGCGAGCATGAGTGGGTATAGGAGACACAACCCTTGCGATGAGAGCCTGAGAAAGAAAGGAATTTGAACTGGATGTTCTACTTCAGTCCTTGGAATTTTTAATCAAATTTTCAGTCACCCTGAAACTGCTCTGGAATTCAAGAAACTTAATAATGAGGCTATGGAAAGGGATTATTGCAGATAGCGACATGATCCTGTTGAAGCGATCCTTTACATCACAGAAAGCTACCTTCTTTGAAGAAGAGCTGTCCATAAGGGCCCATTGGCTCCCACCGACCTACAGACTTTTGATTCCCTAATACTTCAAGCCCACGTTTGGCACGCCACCAGGAATCTGGGGTAGGAAAGTTTTGAGTTAGAGACTTGCATACAATAAATTTTAGCTGACAAGCCAGGCTCTTACTTTTATTGCCCTGTCTCGTTTTTCCCAAGTACATTGAGTAAAGATGCAGAACACTCGGCCTGCCTTACAGGGGAGGACGGGGGCTCTGGGCAGAGCCCCTCTTGAAAGGGTTCAAATGAGACTATGTGTCTAATTGCATTTCCTACAGAAAATTTACTGTTTGGCAATAAATTCCCACAAATTTCTGTGAGACAAACTCACTGGTGTAAGTATTTATGAACCTGGCTGTCTATAGCTAAAATGTCATTAGCTGTTTGTGTGAGAGGCTGCCTAATTGTTTTCTTCTTTTGTGCCGAGGGAGAGGTGAGCTAGGGGCATTTTAATTAGTTCAGGGACTTAAAGAGAGTCTCCTTTAGGTGTTTGTATTTAAAAAAAAATACAAAAAAAAAAAAAACTTCTTTTAGATGATATTGTTGCGCAAATGCATGCATTAGATCCTATATTCCCTGGGAAAGCAAGGCTTGCACAACTGTCCATAACTGCTAACAAGACATGGAAGTTACCCAGCAGTCTGAAAGAGCAAACTCTGACTGCCTCTCCTGAACTACAGATGGGAATCCCTTCCCCCTCAATTCTCTCAATTCCCCCAGCGGCTGCTTGGGGTCTCCTTTCTCTTTCTGAGAACCTTTTGCTGTGGTGAGAATGGAGGGGAATTGCTAGTGCCCTTGATTCTTTTAATCATGAACTCACTGACCTTGGGAGCCGACCTAGTCTCTGGACACAGCTCCTCCCAGTAGAGGGGCTGCCCTTGCTATCAAGACAGAAGTCAAAAATGCACCAACTCTACCCACCCTTCCAAAGGAGCTTGTTCTGCCGTAAAGTCTAGTTTCCCTTTGTGATCAGGACTGACTGGGAATGGCCCAGTATCGGGCAATGGAACCTTGAATTACTAGTGTGGGAAAATATACTGATTCAAAATTGCAAGCATTTTTCTTATGACTGTGACTTTCGCCCAGTTGTGGAATCAAAAACTCTTCAATCAATAGCCGGGCGGTGGTGGCGCACGCCTTTAATCCCAGCACTCGGGATGCAGAGGCAGGCGGATCTCTGTGAGTTCGAGGCCAGCCTGGTCTACAAGAAAAAAAAATCTCTTCAATCAGTCTTCGTAAGTGGAAAGCTGCCAGCTTTTGAGTACCACAGAAACCGTGCAGCCTTTTCTCTGTCTTGGTCTGACCCCAAGCGGGGCGTAGTTAAGCCCTTCCCTTCGTCTTCAGGTGCTTTTATTCTGCAGGTGAAACCCAGGGCTGTGTGTGTGCTGAGTACACATCCCCCTGCTGAGCCGTGTCCCCAGTGCTCCCTTTCCTTTGGTGTCCCAATTTACCAAACAGACACTTGACACTACTTGCTTAATCTGACTGCAGGTAGAAAATGAGATGTATGTCTCTGCTTTCTATAGATATTCCCGCTTTTGCTATTTCTCTACGGTCTTTAAACTTTTCTGAACGGTTTTGACACTCTCGATCCGATTTTATCTTCATGCAAACCTAGTGAAACAATACGCTATTTTGATCTGAGGAAATGGAGGCCGACAGAGGTACCACACAGAGATTAACACTGTTGCTGCTGTCCTACAGTGTACTACAAGGCTTCTAGACTACACGTCCTTACCCATCTTCCAGAAGACCACATAACAGCTAAAATGTATAAAATCAGAAATCATCAGATTATAGCCTTAGGATCCTAGTTTAGTCTGTAGAAGATTAAATACCTGCCACTTAAAAAATACAAACCTACTGGTGCCAGAAATTCTAATATTAGCACCCATTCCTTGAAACTCAACATCTACCTGTTCTTCGAGTATCTGTCAAAAGCATCCAGTAGCCTAGAAACGAGAACATATTTGGTCTATGATGTGCCGCTTGTGCGGGACTCCATCAAGTCATTCTTGAAAACCAGGAAGGTGGCTAAGCAAAGAGAAGGGCTCTAGGGAGACCAGAGATCTTAGAGACACGAGAAGAAAAAGAAAGAGAAGCTCTTGGTCATTCTGCAGGGTCTTGGGCTCCTGGATACCTGATCCTCTAGGAAAGCCCTGACTGTGGTCAGGTCCCTGGAGCAAGAAGGAAGCTGGTAGTGCACACAACCAGCTGAGCAGATAGACAGAGTCCTGGAGCAGAGTGCATCATCTCACAAAGGAGCCCTGGGGAATCCAATTTACACTTCCATGAACCGCAGGAAGGTTGCAGCACCTTTTGTCTGGGCTGATAATCCAGGACCTGGGTGGAGGCAGGTCCATTCAGGATGGAAGCAAGAGAACCAAGGCTCCGCTGATTTTCTTTCTCTGATTTTAATGAGGTGCCAAGTATGCAGTTAGATTATAAGCATACACATTCCAGTGATGTCAGTGTCTTAGCTGCTGAAGGACAGACAAGGCAGCGAGGCTGGAACGAGGGATCTGGAGCCATGATCATGCCGTAGGAACGTATGCACTCAGCACCCAGGCATGCGCAGGGCAGCGGGGCCTTTAGGTAATGTCTAGGAAGAGCTGGCTTCCATTCGAGATTCTCTGGAAAGAGCAAGGCAGGGGACTAGAAGTTTGTGGAAAGATGAGGAGCTGTGGTCTACTAGACACAACATGGGCTGTGTCTGTATGTACGAATTCCCTTCTGCTGTTTTTAACTAGCTTCGTGGAAAAGTTCATCTGACCAGGCCAGTTACAAATGCTCCCAGCAGGCTCCGAGGATGGCTTCCCTTCTGTGAGATAAACAAAGCATCAACTATTTTGTTTTTCCTTTATGCGTTATTTTGGAAACTTTATTTTCCACAGCCCAAAGCTGACCATTTTACTATAGAAAAACTAACGATTTTAAAGTTATTTTATTCTAGCTCCAGGGGGTCAAGGTCATGAAAGGGGAACCAGGCAGCTGACATGAGCTCTTTCTTGGGAGCTCACTGACTCTCAACAGACAGCTAGGGAGCCTGCAAGGGACTGACCTAGGCCCTCTGCCTGTGTGCAACAGCTTGTGTAGCTTGGTCTGTCTGTAGTGCTCCCCGGAGTGGGATCACGACCTGTCGCTGGTGCTTGGACTGGTTGTTGGAATGCCTTGCCCAGCTTGGATGCAGGGGGAGGAGCTTGGTCCTGCTTCAACTTGAGGCTTTGTTGATCCCCATGGGAGGCCTTCCTCTTTATGAATGGACAGAGGAGGAGTGGATGGGAGGGAGCATAAAGGAAGGGGATGGGATAGGGATGGGAGGAGTGGAGGGGAAACTGTGGTCAGTATGTAAAATAAATGAAAAATTTTAATAAAATAAATAACGTTACTGTGTGTGTGTGTGTGTGTGTGTGTGTGTGTAGGTGGGGATGGGTGTGTGTATGTGAGTGGGTGAGCGGGTGGGTGTGTGCTGTGCATAACTATGCTGGTGCTCAAGGAAGCCAGAAGAGGGTATTCGATGCTATGGAACTACAGTTAGAGGCAGCTGTGAACTGCCCAGTAGTGTGGGTGCTTGCACCAAACTCTAGTCCTTTGCAAAATCAGCAAATACCCCTCTCTCTCTAGCCCCTCAAAATTAAATGCTAAAAAATAATTGATAAATTGTCACCAATTTATATTATTTATATTCTAAGAATGCATTTAATCTAAAAGATAGAAGAAAGTTTTTGTTATAAGTCTTATTCATGATTTTAATAGGTTACTTAACAGTTTATAAGCACATCAAGATTAAATTTTTAAGTTATTTTTATGGTCTGGATACAAAGTACTACCCCAAATGCTTGGTTATTGAAGGCTTGGTCCTCGGGAAGGTTGCTCTTGTTCAAGGGTCTGGAGGCTATCAGGACCAATGTGGTCCCTGAGAGCCTGTCCTGAGTCACCACTTTGGATGCCTTTCTGTTCCTGTCTGCTTTTTGGTGGCCATAAGGTGAGTGACTCTGCCCCTCCACTCCTCTCTCACCACCCCAGAGACCAGAGCTGCTGGCATGGACTGAGATCTCTGAAACAGTGAATCCAGAGAAACTTCTCACTCTTTTTAGTGGCCCCTTCAGGTGCTTGTCACGGTCCCAAAAGAAGCTAACTACATAAACATCTAACATGGTGACCACTGACTTACTAAAAAATTACTAATATAAAGTAAGCCAAGTTATTAATAGCATAATTGGATATTTAAGGCTAAAGTTTATTGAAAAAGTTCCTAGGAAAAATAATAATAATCACAGTGAGGAATGCAGCTCAGTGTAGCTCAGTGGTAGAACACTTGCCTAGCATGGGCAAGACTCTGGGTTTGATCCCCAGCACTGAGATACAAGAAAGGGAAAGAGAAGAAAAGGAAAGGAAAGAAGCAGGAAGGAGAGGGGGCACATCCTAACATTCTAGTACTCGGCATGTCTTAGCTACGCCTTGCATGTTCATGCCCCATAGTGTAGAGCAAGGTTGTCTTCTCCTCAGCTTTTGTTGAATATGGGCAATGAAGTTCATTTCAAGCCAGGAGACTATAAGCACTGTTGGGCTGGCTTTTGTAAAACTACTTCCTCCCTGGACATTTCTGTCTCTGAATGTTGATATGTTAACTAACAGCAACTACTGGAGCAGCCATTGGGTACAGATGAGAACTGGTGCATTCTGGGTAGGAGTGTGGCCACATACAGAGCAGCCAGTGGACTCGGTGAAGTAAACTCAGTAGAGCGCCTGGCATGGCGTCTGTCTTAGTCTGCTTTTCATTGCTGGGATAAAGCACTCACCGAAAGCAATGTAGGGAGGAAAGAGTTTATTTGGCTCGCAGGTTATATAGTACATTATCAGGTGAAATCAAGGCAGGAGCCTGGAGGCAGGAATTGAAAGAGAAGCCATGGAGAAGTGCTGCCCCTTGGCTTCCTGCCCATGCCTTTCTTGGACTACCTATTTAGATGCTTGGGTCACCTGCCCAGGAGTGGCACAGCCTCCTAACTGGCCTTCCTGCATCAATTACTAACCAAGAAAATGCCCTACAGTTTTCTCACATGCAGTGTGATGGAGCCATTCTCTCAGCTGAGGATCTTCCCAGATGACTCTAGTTTATATCAAGTTGGGGAAAAAAAAAAAAAAAACAGGACAGGGTCTTCTGTAGCTCAGGCTGGCTCCAAACTTGCTGTGTAGCTGAGGCTAGCTCCTATTCTTGTCTCTGCCTCCCAAATTCTGGGACTACAGGTACACAGCACCACCCCCAGCCTGTGTTTAGTTGACACTCTGTAACTTGGGGATTCCCCTGTATTTCTCTTACATGAGCTGATCTGCCCTTGAGAGAGGCACAGTCAAGAACATGACCCTAAAGTCAGACTTCCTGGCCTTGGTCCATGGTTACATTTCATAGTGGTTCCTACGGTGAACTCATTTTCCATCTCTTTACTTCTGCCAAATGTGAAGGGTGTTAAATGTATTCTAATTCTAGACTGAAGTGAGGGTGAAGGAAGCCAATGTATTCGAGATAATATACACAGAAGTGAGTTGATGTGCTTCTTGTTACCGGCAGGACTGGGTACATCTGTCTCAATGTCACTGTTGCTGAATTTGTGGTCATCGGGTCGTCTTGTTAATGCTTTTGATTAAGTTCCATTGTTTCTGTATTTGTGTCTTTGCCATGCATATCACAATTTAACCAACATAACCATTGCCCATGGTTTAAAGCCATTGCTTCTTACTCACAGTTTTGATTAAATCTAAGGAAATAATTCTATAACATCATAGTGTAGTCAGCTCTCCACCCGAGAGAGTCAATTAAAAAAGGGAAAAAATTATTTTTAGGCACTGTTCTTGAGAATCCTGACTGGTTAGCCATTGTCAAGCCATACATCACTGAGAGAAAACACGACAAAACAAATCCACTTACCTCATAGCCAGGATGCAAGAGAGCAAAAAGCACCACAATCCCTTTCAAGAGCACTCTGTCGGTGGCCAAAAACCTGCCTCTAGGCCTCACCCCTTCGGGGTTCCACCACCTCCCACAGCACCAACCAGACTGGGACAAGTCTGTGACACGTGGGCTGATAAACATCCCAGAACCAAGCTGCAACAATCAGTTCCTGTGTTTTACTTTGATGTTTGTTTGCCTGTTTGGTGGGGGGAGGAGGGGACTGGGCTGAGGGTCTCGCTGGCACTGGGCTACAGTCCCTTTTTATTTGTCTTTTGATCTGAGACAGGACCCCAGCCAGGCAGTGGTGGCACACACCTTCAATTCTGGCTCTCAGGAGGCAGAGGCAGGTGAACATCTGTGACTTTTCGGTCGGCCTGGTTTAAACAGTGAGTTACAGGACAGTCAGGGACTGGCTCAAAATCCTGTCTCGAAAAACCAAACAAAATCAATCAAAAGTGGGGCCGGGGGGGGGGGTTGTTCACTAAGTTACTAACCTTAAACTTACTATGAATCCCAGCAGGCCTTGAACTTGTAATCCTCCTGCCTCAACTTCCTGAATGAATGGAATGCAGCCCTGAAGTACCAGCCCATGCCATGGTTCATCATTTAATACTTTTCTCAGTGCCTATGAGCAAGAACATTAGCTTGCAAATTTTCATTTAGTTTGAAATGGAAATAATCAGAGGCAAACCAGCATCCAGTTAGGAAATAAAGAAATCGTCTTACGGTTTTATTGCTGTGAAGAAACACCATGACCATGGCAGCTCTTATAAAGGAAGACATATAATTGAGGCTGGCTCACAGTTCAGAAGTTTAGTCCATTATCATTATGGTGGGAGCATAGTGGCATGCAGGTCCTTCTGTCCATGTGCAGCTTTCATTGGTTAATGAATAAAGAAACTGCCCTGGCCTGTTGATAGGGCAGAACTTTGGTAGACAGGGAAGATGGAACTGAATTGTGGGACGAAAAAAAGCAGAGTAAAGGAGAGACGCCATGGATCTGCGAGAGACAGACCCTGAGAATTTTATCCGGTAAGCCACTGCCATGTGGCAATACACAGATTAATAGAAATGGGTTAAATTAAAATGTAGGAGTTAGCCAATAAGAAGTTAGAGCTAATGGGCCAAGTAATGACTTAATTAATACAGTTTCTGTGTGATTATTGCAGGGTTAAGTTAGCTGGGCAGCCAGGATGAACAAGCAGCCCTCTCCTGTTACAAGAAATGATATGTGAAGGTTCCCAGCAAGCAGCAGTTGTCAAAACGCCCAATTTCCTCAGCTATCTGGGAAAAGCAAACAAAACCACCGGAGCCACCATCTCTCCACCACGGCATCTGAGCATAAGGACCTGAGGACCTGAAGCAGTCACATCCTGCGTTGCTGGTGACAGTAATGTAACAGTTATGGTGGGGGTTTGGGAATTTCTAAAGGTTAAATATGCTTTTACCATCGACTCCCAGATCATCGGTGAATTCTGGGTTTCAGAGAACACACTGTTTAATTATGTCTTTTATTAAAAAACATAAATGGGAATATAGGATGGGTTTATTAATTCTAAAGCCATCCAAAGCTCTACACCTGCCTTAGATCTGGGTCTGCATGACTGCAAAGTTTCACTCTACAGACAGGCTCTAAGTGAAGTCTACAGTCCACCATGCTGGACATGCCCCCAGTGTTAATCTTTCAAGGGTGCTCACATGCCCAAGAGTTCCTTTGAACAAAAGAAATAAATTACTGGGGTATATACATGTGGATGAAGTTATTTTATTCCCACCCAAGAATGCTGGAAAGCAAATCCATGTGTGTGCAAAGCACAGCGAGACTCTCTGGACATCATGAGTTGACTTTAACAAGCATGCTACTGTCTGTTTTCCAACTATAGTCCATCATTAGTAAAAGAAACCAAGTGATGGCATATGCCTATAATCCCAGCACTTGGCATTTTAAAGCAAGATGATTAGGAGTTCAAGGCTAGTCTGGGCTAAACAGTAAGTATGAGGCTAGCCTAGAATACATGACACCCTAGCTCAATGCCTCTCTCCACAACCACCTCTCAACCCATTATAAAGAGTAGCTTTCTCAATATTGTTCAGGCCTTACTGGAAAGATTGGTTTAGCAAATTCAGAAATATTTTAGGAGCAAAACATCATAAATGGATTACAGCCATTTGGCTTTAAAAGCAGCTGATTTTTATCTAAAATAAGTAATCCAGGCATCTTGCCTGCTCACAGAAGTTCCACAGAAGCATGTGTATGTTTGCATGTGTGTGCACGTGTATGTGTAAATGTGAGTTGTATGAATGTGTGCACATGGGCACATGTGTGTGTGAATGTGAGCATATGTGTGTACACATGTACTTTATGGATTGTAAACTTAATATTTCTTTTGAGGAGTTAGAGTAGATTGGCAATTTTTGACATTTACAAGAAGATCACAGAAAATTTCTGCAACATGTTGTAGACTTTATGAAGCACTACTGGATTCATTAATTCATTTAAATATGAGGTGACCTCAATTCTTATACAAAGTCAGTAATATGCTAGCACCCCATCTAGAGGAAATCTTGATATTCTCCCCCAAATCAACACAAAGATATCACTTTAGGGAAAGCTCTTTCTTACTAATATGAAAGTATTGGAGATTTCATATTTACATGTAGTGGGAGCTGCGGTGGGCTGCGTTCCGGCCGCCCCGGCTCCCGGCTCCGGCATGGCTTCCCGCCACCCAGCTAGCTTATGCCCCAAAATAACAACACACAAGCTGTATTCTTTTAAACACTGCTTGGCCCATTAGCTCTAGCCCTTACCGGCTAATTCTCATATCGCGATCAACCCATCTCTAATGATCTGTGTAGCATCAGTCTTACCAGGAAAGATTCAGCATGTCTGACCTGGCGGCTTGCTTCATTGCGTCTGGCTCTGAGAGGAGCTGCATGGCATCTGCCCCAGAGGAGAGGAAATGGCATCTGAGCTCACTTCCTCTTCCTCCCCGCATTCTGTTCTGTTTTCTCCACCCACCTATGTTCTAACCTATGAGGGCCAAGCAGTTTCTTTATTATTTAACCAATGACCTTCCTCCATCATTTACAGATTTTCCCAACTTCTTCAGGTTTCTGACATTCCAGCAGTCCTGAGAAAGAGTTGGGACAAAGTAAAACGAATGCTTCCCCAACCTGATGCCAAAAGGTGAAAGTGGAGGGAATATTCATTTTCTCAGCTATTTGTCTGACAAGATATCATAGAAAGAGAAGTTCAAAGGTGTGCATGATGAAGACAGTGAATGACAGCCACATCCTGGAGAAACAGTACACACACAGACACACTGACACACACAGACACACCGACACACACACACAGACACACAGACACACACATATATATGTACACACAACACACATATACATATACATATGTATATGTATATATAATCAACCTACACCGAAATTATAACAACTGTTGTCTCAGGTTCCTTGATGCCTCAACAGTGTGAGTGGTCCCACACTTGCTGTCTCAGAACAACCCAGTAGTGGCTCGGTTCACACAGGCTTGGTGCCTCAGCAGTCCCAGTCTGGCAGGGAAAACCTGGAAGTTCCCTAGAGAGTCACTGAGCGTAGTCCACACTGGGAGCTGGGAGACTGGAACAACAGCAGTAAGAATGGTGTCCATTAGTTCAGCAGGAAAAGCAAAGGCAGACCCAGCAAGAGTGAAGGCCAAGGAGTAGAGAATGATCTTGCCTTGGCTATGTCCTCTTGCATCTAGGCTGCTACATGAAGGTGCCGGCACATTTGAGGTGGGTCTCCCCACTTTGGTTAAGGCAATCAAGAGAGTTCTTAAGCTGAGGTTCCCTACTTAGGGGATTCTAATTTGTTGTAAATTGGCATCAGACCAATGATCACAGGGTGGCCAATCACCTACCACCATGTTCCAGCGCAATGCGGAGAACCATTTCTAATGAATGATTTAATTATGACTTTTCCTTATTCTCCTGTATGTATGTGCTTTTAGGATGTATGTACAGAAAAAAGAAGGGATAATCTTAATTGCTTGTAATAACATGTAGCATCCCAGATGATATCTAGCTGTCCTATTTGCTCATACTTGTGGCCTGCTCACACATGTCCCAAGATTGCAATGATGGTGGAGGAAGAAAGGTGACCAGTGATGTTGGCACATCTGTGTTCCTGAGTTTGCTGAATCTAACAGCTGGCATTTTAAAATCACCCTTGTAATTGTTAGCAACTTGAACCTGTGCTTTTGAAAGGTCGATAAGGAAGAATTTGTAGTCTTGGCAACCCTAAATTCCTGAATTGTAGCGAGGATTTTGTGAAATACAAAGCACACACTGATACTTTTAGATCAGTTTCTCAACTTGCAGGTATGTTTCTCCAAGCTTTTATTAAAGCTATATCACATTTTAACTTTGTTTAGAAAACTTTATTAAAAATGTAAAATTGGCACTATGTGAAATTTTTTAAAATATATTATTGCTGTTTGTGTGTTTGTATGATAAATATATGTTTGTTTGTGTGGCCATGCATGCCACAGGCTGTTTGGGGTGGGGACTAAGTGTCAGGATTAACCCCAGCAGTCCTCTTACTGTGCCTTATAGAAAGCGTGAGGGTGGCATGCTTTGGGGATGAAGAAAGATGGCAATCACAGTGGTTCATTACTATTGACCCTGAACAAGGGGAAAGGAGTGATGGTACGTTGAGGAAAGTTAGTGAATCTGTCAGGAAAACTCCAGGGAACATGATCCTTCTTGGCCTGAGAGCCACAAAGATTGTTGTATGGAACTGGGAATGAAAAAATGCATTCTCTGTTGGTATCCAGGCTAGAGAGAATGATCAGGTCTCTGAAAGATGGTGTAGAAGGAGGAGGAGGAGAAGAAGGAGAAGAGAGAGGAGGAGGAGGAGGAGGAAGAGGAGGAGGAGGAGGGGGGAAGGAGGAGGAGGAGGGAAGTCAAAGCGAAGATGAATATTTGAATATATAACCCTATGACATGTTCTGCACGCTGCTCTCCAAATGAGAATTCTGTCGTTGAATGTTATCTGCTGCTCCATCTCTCTGCTGTGACCCTCCCCAGAATGAGTTGAGTCATGTGAACCCAAAGCGACGGAAGCTGTCTTCTTGACTTTCAGTCACGGTTACCTACAGCTCTTCTCTACTTCAGAGGAAGGCAGGAGGGGCAGCTCTCTGTGCTCAGGCCTTTGGGAACTTAGGTGCAATCAGCTGTACTGAGGGTAATACCGATAACGCCCCCTAGCTGTGAGGGTAGGATGCTCTAGCAGAGGGAGTGCCGGCACTGCAGGCGTCTCTGGGGAGCCTCCAGCTCATTGCCTCTCACAGGACTCCTGGTGCCCGCAGACAAGAGGAGCTCGGAAAATTCCCATTCTGTTTCCCTTTTTCCGCTAGTCTGCTCTGCGGGACTTGTAAACGCTCTTTCCATGATGCAATTTACAGGGCATTCATCATAAAACAGGGGTTGGTTCCACTTCATCTCCTGCCTTCAGGAAAGGGGGGGGGTAGCTGGGACTGGATATCCACCCCACGGAAAGGGGTCTTGGTCCACCTGCTCGCGTGTTCCAGAATGTCTTCCAGCAGAACACTAGCACGGGCATTCAGTCCCTTCACCTGCCACTGGTCCTCCAGGGGATGAGTACCTTTTCAAGGGTCCTCTCTGGGAATACACATCCCATCTTTTCTGACCTTTCTCTTTTGAAATCTTGTGAATGGTCAATACATTGTGGATGCTTTTCTGAACTAATTTATCACCGTTCACAACTCACTTTAGTTGTGGTTTGGGACTACTCTCAACTACTCTAAGAAAAATGATGTTTATTACCCCAGGGCGGTGCCAATCCACAGGGGAAGCGGGTAAGAAAAAGGCATCCTGGAGAAAAAAGCTTTCTTTCCAAGAGGCCTTCAGCTTCCTCATGATCCTGATCTAGGTGCTTCTTGTACTACCAGGGGCCCTATCCAATCTCAGACTGAGAATCCAACCCTTTTTTTCCTGGACGGGAATTCCCAAGATTTATCCTTGAGGAAAAGAGGGAGTTTTCTCCATGCCTCTTGCCAGAGCCCATAGGAAGGCAGCAACAGTAAGATGGCTTCCTGCAGCGGGCAGCTATTAGAAAGGATTTATTGTGTTGATTGGGGGGAAGAATGTAAGGATTTGGAAACTTGGTCTAGAGAGGGTGTTGCCAGCAAATGGAGAACATTATTGAACGCATCAATAAGTATTAATCAGAAGATGGGAGAGCTGAAGATTCGGGCTGTGATTGACAAGGCAGTGGTAGCTGCTTGTAGGGGGCAGGATGGGGATGTCTGATCCATCATGTCATGTGGCATTGACAATGGACATGTCTTTCTGCAGTCTGGCTTGATTACAAAGTAGTCTTGTTTATTCCGTGGTCACAGAGTGGTCTGTATTTGGACAAAAGACACCAGTGACTACCTGTGAACATTGGTCCAGATCCTGAAAGTCATGGAGGGCTTTGTTTTCTCCACGAACACCTGGCTTTAGAAAAAGGCCAACATAAAATTGATATCCTTCAGCCTGGGACCACTGGTGACATATTACTGAGTCATACATTTTTGTTCACACCCAGTGTGTCATAGGATGAGGGCCATATCTCTCATCCTGGAGGACTTGCTGGATCTTCTGCTGTGACAGCCACTGCCCAGCAGCCCTGCAGAGTCTTACAGAGTATGTCGGGCAACTTTGACAAAAGCAGTTACAGGGAAAGAAACAAAATCGCCACCTCTCGGGTCAAATACTGTCTAAGCATTGAATCCTGTTGGGTCTCTTGTTTGATTTTCTCTTTTTGTGGTATGTGTGTGTAGTGTATGTGTTGTTGTTGTTGTTGGAATGGTATGTGTGTGGTGTATGTACCATGATGTATGCAGAGGCCAAAAGAGAGGTTGGGTATCCCACTCAACCATGCGCCACCTTAAGACAGTGGTTCTCAACCTGTGAACCATGACCTTTTGGAAGTTTAGCAGCCCAATCCCAAGGGTCACATATATTTTATATCAAATATTTTATTTACATTATGATTCATAACAATAGCAAAATTAGTTATGAAGTGGCAATGGATATAATTTTACGGTTGGGAGTCACCACAGCATGAGGTACTGTATTAAAGGGTTGCAGCACTAGGAAGGTTGAGAACCACTGTCTTAAGACCAGGCCTCTCATTGAACCTGGACCTAGGCTGGCAATTCAGCTGTCCTCTCTTGCCCATCCCACATCTGGGATTACAACCTAGTATGTGTGTTCTAGGATTCAAACTCAGGTCTGTAAACAAGAAAGCAAGTGTTCTGACACATTTAACCATCTCCATGGTGTTATCTGCTTATTAATCCATTCATTCACCTATTTCTGCCCTGCTAGGGATATAGCTGAGATTATCACGCAGCTACTGAGCTCCATCCCCATCTCGTGAGTGTACTTTAGAACATCAGGTGTTTTATATTTACAAATACAGAAAAAGCCTTCATTCCGCTTGAATTACACCTTGGTTACTTAAGAAAGCAAAGACTGGTTCTCTGTAACCATGCTAACTAATGCCTTAGATTTGTCTGTTGGCCTCTGACATGGGTAGAGTCAAAGACAAGTGTTAAACTAACCATGAGGCTCTCATGTCCCGAGGAGAACTGTAGTCAGTATTGTGTGTAGCGAGGGCCATTCCATCTGTCACTTCTGGGAATCTGATGTGTGAACTTATAATACCTCATTTTGAAGCCTCTGGGTAATATGCTTTTATGGAAATATAGTAACCCAGAAATACAATACTGTAAATTTTTACAGGCTTCTAACATTTATCTTACATGCAATAGGTTTATAGACGTCAATCCAGTGCAAGCCCTTTGTCCATACAGGAAAGAATGGCCTGGTTGTGCACAGTGGATTGGGGGATTATCATATACCATGGCAGAGGTCACTGATCACGTGTCATTTTACTAGGACATTTCTTCCCAATAGATTTTAGGTAGACTCAAGGCATCTTTGAAAGGAGCCCAGTTGGCCACTGGGGCCAATATGGTCTTAAATTAGTCTTTGGGATTAGTGATCAGCTCCTCTCGAGACAACTGTTGTGACCTTATCAGAAATATTTGACAGCATGAGCTGACAGTTCAAGTTATTAGAAGGCTGGAGGATGGGGTTGGTTAATAATGTAGGGAAGGCGGGGGTACCTGGATGCATGTAAAAAGGGATGCACTCTCAGAAGGCTTTGAAAGCCAGCTGCCAGCCAGGTAAAGTAGGTGGCAGGGTGGAGTTAATCGCGTCACCAATGGACTAGGACAATGCTGGGGGAGACTCTGTTTGTCCTGACATGCGCACACTTAGTTATTGTTTTCTCTACCTTCCTTCCCACTTTCTCAGAGCTGAACGGTCATCATCCAGAGCCAAGATGCAACCATCACTGCTTAGGTCTCTCTGCGAGTCGAAAAGCCTTGAACAGTGAGCGCTTCACAAAAAAAAAATTGATTCGAAGCTCTAATTACTTCATTACTTCATATCTTTGGAGCTTTTAGGAGTGGATCCCTGCAACGGCCAGTGTTCTTAGGCTTAGATCAGAGGCAGGCTAGACCACTCTTCTACCATATTGTCCACTGGACAAGGAAGACATTATCGTCATGGCGACCCGTGCTGAGTACGGATGACATTCTCTTGAGCTTGCAAGTACTGTGCCAGCTTTAGAGGGGACAACTTTGTGACAGGAGAAAGAACCTAAAGACGGCGTTCAGGAATGTGTTTTCATTTGCTATGAGTCAGTGAGTGCTGGCTGTTCAGAGACGGTGCCTCCCAAGCCCTGTGTATCCCACACACTGCACTGCAGAAGAGGAGGACGAGAACCCTCCATTTTTTTCCCTCTGTCTGTTTTCAAAACATCATTATGTGTTATTGAAGTCTGCAGGCTCCACTTGTCATCCTGACACCTACCAGGGATAAGATCATTAAAAACATTTTTCTTAAGGTTTGTATTTATCAGAGCCATGGAAAGATTACATTCCTATGAACTGTAGCTGGAAATATTGGAAAGGGTACCATAGCGCGTTCCAGGTAATACCTTTCTTTGTGTTTGGCTATTATTCAGCCCCGATCTAAAGAAATACTTGAGTGTGAATTATGTCAAAATCAAAGTCGCCTCTTGAAAATTTGAAATGCATTACGCACCTGAGGTGCTGACAGCAGAGCCCGTGCCAAGCATTTGATCCACTAATACCCATTTCCAAGCGCTCCGGTGCCTCAGATCTGTGTTTCTTCCATTCTTGCTCAGGCCAATTTTCAAATGAGGAATGGGGAAGCAGTTCAGGGGTCATAAATCACACTGATGGTCGGGGAAAAAGTGTTCTTTCCCTTCCTCAGATGTGGCTCCACGCATTTTTACACATCTTTCGGCTAAATCAGAAATCCAGATGCATCGCTTTGCCGCCTGCGCAGCCCGCGTCTATTTGTGGATATTCCATGGAAGAACAGAGGGCTGCAAGGTTGAACTGGGCGAATTTTGGCAGAATAAAGTGTGCTGAATACAGTAGAAAGCACTGGGCGAAAATGCTCTTAAAAGCGAAGGTGGTTTCCACTTCGTGTGTGCAGTCAAAACAGACTAATGAGCTCAGTCAAAATATAGGAGTCCCCCCACACACGAGCTTCGGGGACAGAACAGCCTACTGGGCTCAGTGATGGCTCTAATTTCACTAAAGGTCCAAGCTTTCTGGAAAAATCACGGACCATCCTTTTCCTTAAAATTTTACTTCTTAAAAAAAAATCTCATTATTTTCAAAATAATAAAGTGTTTATTTTTCCAATCATAAAATCCATGCCTAAGGTCTAGGGAGGTAGCTCAGTGTAGCAGAACACTTTCTTAACAGGAACCATGCCTGGAGTTTCATTCCCAGTTGAAAAATAAAGCCAAAAAAACAGTATATTGGTTGTAGTGAATTATATTGCAATGTTATATTACATCATATTATATCAAAAGTCTATTCTCTTCCCTGGCTGTTCTGGTCATGATGACACCTCCCTAGTTTTTCCACCTGATTTTCTGATAGTGGAGAGGGGTGGCTATTCCTGTGAAAGTCATGTTAACTATCTTTCAGTGTACAAATCATTGGTCTTCTCTGCAGATCTGCAAGGGCCTTGGCTGTAGGGATGATTGACACAGGGCTGAGTGCCCCTCAGAGAAGCAATATGGCGGCATCAACACAATGTAGACACTAAATGGCACGAAACTTCCTGTACTTACATGAGAATCTCGTATTCCTGCTTCTCATGACCCATGTCATGGTATCAATATGAAATGACCTCACGTTCTAATTGCTTGGTTCCCACTTGGTGGCTCGATTTTGGCAAGTTTTGGAAACATTAGGAGGTGGAGCCTAGTTGGGAGAATGTGTTCATTGGTGTATGCCTCTTTGTGTTGTACATACTCTTCCTCCCCACCATAGAGGCAGCCACTCTCCTCCAGCACTTGCTCTTCCCACCATGATGCTCTGCCCAAGCCCAGGGCCACACAGCTGTGGACTGAATTCTGTGAAACTGTGAGTTATTTCTGATAGTTCTTTGCTTGCTTGCTTGCCACAAAAAAAAATGAAATCTGCCTCTGTTATTTGTCCTTTTAAAAACCAAAAGGAAATATATACCAAGTCCAAGCCCTAATATCAAACCCTTCAGCTCTGATTCCTACCAGCTTGCCAGGTTGTCTAGCCTTAGCCTGCTACTCTGAATTTCATCTTGTTTTCAGGAAACACCTTTCTTGCTTTTGCATGATATTTCTGGTCATTACTTCCAAATTCCTGATCCCACCCTAACACCATATTGAGAAGAAAGATAGTGGGTTTTGTGAGTATTTTTATTTAGTTTAATTCTTATCCTTTTCATGAAATACATCTCCCTCATTAACACCATTTTCAAATTTTTTAAATTATGATAATTTTGTTATTCTATATTATTTCTAATTTTACCTATAATTTCATTATTTACTTTCCAATAATTAAACCAATAACTGTTTGTTGTGTTTTAAAGTCTTATGTTTTAAAAATAAATTCCTGGATAATTGAACCTTCTCAATGAGAGTGCACCACAAACCTTACTTTAAATCCAATCTGTTAGGAACCCATATTGGTCATATTTATGCCTTGTATATAAAGTGCTGTTATTGATCATGTCCTCTATACATGCTGTTGTGTATTGGTTCCCACTTGGTGGCTCTGTTTTGGGAAATTTTGGAAACATTAGGAGGTGGGGCCTAGTTGGAAGAATTTGTTCATTGTGTTGCATGACTATTCAGGAAATTCCCTACTCATTCTTAAGTAAAATGGCCTCCCCATAGATCTTACTGTTCTTACTGAATGTCATACTTATGTTTCGATTGCTGTGATAAAAACATCCAGACCAAAAACAAGTGAGGGAGGAAAGGGTTATTTCAACTTACAACTCTCAAGTCACACCCCATCACTGAGGGAAGTTACAGAAAGAACTCAAGTCAGAAACCTGGAGGCAGGAAATGAAGTAGAGACCATGGAGGAGTGTTCCTTAGTGCCTTGCTCTTCTGACTTGCTCAGCCTGCTTTCATATACAGTCCAGAACCACCTGGCCCAGAGCTGATATTGCCCATAATGAGGTGGGCCCACCTACATCAACAATAATAAATAAAATGCACCACAGATTTGCCCACAAGACAATATGATGGAGGCATTTTTTTCAGTTAGGTATTTCCCCTCATAGATGACTCTAGCTTGTGTCCAGTTGACATGAAACCAGCCAGCACACTGATTGTGTCTTTCCCTCCTTTGCTCAGTGATTCAGTGACCAGAGTCCTTTGAAAGAATGAAAGCCAGAGTCTACCCCCTAATCAAAGCTTTTCTATGGTTCCCCACACCCTTCAAAGCAAAGCCCAAGGTCACTGCAACCCACGTGACACAACCCTTCCTCAGACTTCTGCCCTGACCTCAGTTCCTTCCACTTACCAAGCATTCTATCATCGCTAGCTTGTTGTCACCCACGTTTAACTTGTGGTCACTGACCTGGCTGACCCACTATCAAGGGTAATCTTCCCCTTCACATCCAGGTAGCCAAACCCCTCACTTCATTAAAAACTTCTCATGTGCTGCCATCTCAGGGTCTCCTTCCTCGATCCACATAAGGAAGAATTTGTTCCATTCCCTATCCTAACCTTCAAAGTCCTTCTCCTCTTCTTGACATGTTCCCTTTCCCATAACATGCTAAAACTTATGAAGTTTTGTGTGTCAGTAGCATTGTTAACTATCTCCCCACCATTCTAACATAGAAGCCTCATGCATATTGTGGTTCTGTCTATCCATTCATAGATATTACCTCAAACACATATGATGTGTGACAAATACTCAATAAATATTCTTAAATATTAAATTAACACAACTTCAGCAGCACTGAACACTCTATTCCCACACAATGGCTCTTATACCTTGCCCAATCCTAAATCTACATTTTTTTTCTCATTTTCCCTAATCCCTTGTCTTTGTCTATCATCAGTATAGAGACACTGATTCCAGTATCCTCATCATTAACATATTTAACAGGTGCTTCTTTGGATGTTGAATGACATTCTAGGTCTTAGACTTAAATGGTTTAAAGCAAATTTCTTAAATCCCAACCATTACATTCTAATCAAGAAGATCAAGCTTGCTAGCAAAATGTGTGTATCTGAAAAAGCAATAAAAAATATTGTTTTAGATTATAAAAGTCATATCACTAAGGCTGATCACCAAGGCTGGTGAGAAGACTTAGCAGGTAGAGGCTCTTGTATACCAGTCTGATGACCAAAGTTCAACCTCCAGATACCCCATAGAATAGAAGGAGAAAACTCACTGCCAAATGCCTCTCTCTCTTTCTTTCTCTCAAATATACATACAGTAAAATAAATTTAAAATCTTTTAAAACTCCACACCACAACAATTATCATCACACTGGGTTGGTGGAGGCCACTTGTTTGTTCCCGGCTACCCAGACCTGAAATAATCACGCAGAAACTATATTATTTACAATACCATTTGGCCAATAGCTTAAGCATTTTTCTAGCTAGCTTTCATATCTTAAATTAACCCATTTATATTAATCTGTGTATCGCCACATGGCTGTGGCTTACTGGCAAGGTTCTGGTGCATCTGTCTCTTGCAGCGGCTACATGGTGTCTCACTAACTCTGCTTTCTTTCTCCTAGAATTCAATTTAGTTTTCCTACCTAGTTCTACTCTGCCCTATCACAGGCCAAAGCAGCTTCTTTATTCATTAACCAATAAATGCAACACATATACAGAAGGACTTCCCACACCAACACTGCACCTATTATCACCCCCACCATGACTGCCATACCACCAGTATGCCATCATCATCACTATCGCTACCATGATAACCAACCATCAATATCATAATCACCATAACGACCACTACAATCACTGTTACCCTCACCATCACCAGAACAAACACCAACAACAACACAATTACACCATCATACTCACTGTGATGGCCATAGTCACCATCTCTTAACCACCACTACAATCACCATTGCCCTTACCATCAACAGAACAATCATCATCAACAACACAATTACAATTACACCATCATATTCACTGTGATGGCCATAGTCACCACCTCTTCACTATCACGTCTGCTTTGTCATACCACCAACATCACCATCCTACCAACAAGTCGAGATGAACACACATCTCAGTTTCTAAGAGAGAATTGAAATTGCCCTTGTAAAGCAAAATAAACATTAATCCACAAACACATTGTCTTATCGATATAATTCATAACTGTGCTTGTCATGGTGATGTAGGATTCCCTTCTGTATGCTATGAATATGTTTATTACCATTTGTTATTAAAGAAGCTGTTTCAATCAATGGTTTAGGAGAGTAAAGCCAGGTGGGAAATTTAAACAGAGATATAGAGAGAAAATAGGCGGAGTCAGGGGAACACCATGTAGCTGCTAAAGGAGATTAATGCTCCAGAATCTTTATTGGTAGGCCACAGCCTTGTGGTGATACACAGATTAATAAAATTGGATTAATTTAAGATATAAGAGTTAATAAGAAGGCTGAGCTAGTAGGCAAACAATGTTGTAATTATATGGTTTCTGTGTGATTATTCAGGTCTTGGGGGGGCCTGGGAAACAAATGAGCAGTCTCTGCTTACATCCTGTGTTTTAGTAGAAGTATATATTTCAATAAAATATATAAAGATCTGGAGATGAGCTAAAGATCTGGAGATGAGCACCAGCTTGTGTGAGCTCCCACAAGAGCTCTTTCTTACAATGTTATTTAAGGGCCTGGGCAGGGCTGTTACAAGATAGCCTGTGATAAGAAACTACTGTAAACTGGGCGATGGTGGCACACGCCTTTAATCCCAGTACTCAGGAGGCAGAGGCAGGCGGATCTCTGGGAGTTCGAGGCCAGCCTGGTCTACAAGAGCTAGTTCCAGGACAGGCACCAAAGCTACAGAGAAACCCTGTCTCGAAAAACCAAAAAAAAAAAAAAAAAAGAAAAGAAAAAAAGAAAGAAACTACTGTATAAGCTATGTGAATGATCTTAAAACACAAAATAAAACTTTATATGTGCCATGGTGTTCTTGTAAAGAATACTATGGTGCCTTAAAGAAAGGAATAAACTAAATAAGTGAAACCCATCTAATATAATTATGCTTGCAAGAAACCTTGAATTAGAGTAATTTACTATGGATGAAATGTGTGTTCTCAAACAGTTGGGACCTTCCATGAGTGAAGTCCAATGTAAGAGTTTGGAGAGAAATCCCAGTACTATGTGTCTAAATATTAAAAGTTTGAAGTCAAGCTAGCAACCTCTTTTAGAACATATGATCTTGGTTGGAGGGATGGCTCAGCAGTAAAGAGCACTGATTGCTCTTCCAGAGGACCTGGTTTCAATTCTCAGCATCCACATATCAGCTCACAATTGTCTGTAATTCTAGTTCCAGGGGATCTGATGCCCTCTTCTGGACTCCATGGGCACTTCACACATGGTACACAGGCATCGACACCAGCAAACACCATACACATACAGCCAAAGAAATAAATCTTGAAGGAGGAGGAGGAGGAGGACCTACTCTCCATAAAGTACTTTAGGATAATTACTGGAGTATGAATTTGAGTTCAGTATCATCTATGTTATGAAAACAGCCTCTGTGACCTTCCTCCCTCTTGCTGCAAGGGGTTTTGTTTAGGTGCTTGAGGTACGTAAGCTTCATAGAACCTCAGATCGCTTTCTGTCCCAAAGAAGTCTGTTTTGTGTTTATCTGCAGGCTTATGAGTTTCTAACACAGCTACACAGTCTGAACTAGGGAGAGGCTTTAAGGAAGCATTCACGCAGAAACTGGAGACTCTAGAGACCCTGAAGGATGCCAGGTGCTGGAGGTGGCAGGTTCACTGCTAACCTTGCTGTTTAAGGAACACACAGACCCCAGCGGAAATGTCTATCAACCTAGAGGCAGGCTTGATCTATGGTGGACAGTGAGGGTGCTGGGGCTGTCCAAAATTGATGTGAAGGCTTACAGGGGCTAAAGGTGGCACAGAAGTCCAGTTTCAATATCAGCCAGGGGAATTTCAGAATGAAGGATTAAGCAACATACCACTGAGTATGTCATCCCCAAGATCACTGTGGGCTCAAGTGGGAAAAACGATGACTCTCCTGTTAAGGCCCATCTGGTCTCCTTTTATTCTATATGGGGCATTTAGCTGTATTTTTTTATATTTTAAAGGTTTTATATGACACCTTTTATGTGTATGTGAAAACAATATCATAAATAAATATCAGAGAGTAATAGATACTCAGAGGTGGTAAGATAAACGTTTGACTAGTGAACACTACCAACATGTAAGGATGTAATAATAGCAATTAATTATGAACAACTCATTTTAAAAGGCTAGGATCAATTGATTTCACACCTACTGCAAGAAAAGAAAACTATAAGTAAAGATCTTTCATTAACAAAAATCATACCCTTTGAAAGTCATTTGTGTTCTCTGTTCATATATTGTTTTAGGCAGGGTTACTATTGCTTATATCAAACACAATAAACAAGAAAAACTTGGGGAGGAAAGGATTTATTTCACTCACAGTTCCCTATGACAGTTCATCATCCAAAGCAGCGAGGGCAGGAACTCAAGCAGGGCAGGCACCTGGAAGCAGGAGCTGATGCAGAGGCCATGGATGGGTGCTACCTCTTGACTTTTCACCCTGCTTTCTTATAGAACCCATGACCATCAGCCCAGGGATAGCACCACCCACAAAGGACTTGGCCCTGCCCCATCAATCACTCATTAAGAAAATGACTTATAGCCAGTCTTTTGATTGATTTTTTTTAGATGTTAAATAAATTTTATATTCCCTAAACAATTATTACATTGGCACAATCATCGCTTTTTTGTATAATTCTGGGTGTGATTTTACTAACATGTACTGGTCTTCTGTCAGCTTGACACAAGCTAGAGTTACCTGAAAGGAGGGAAATTCAGTTGAGAAAATGCCTCCATAAAATCCAACCATTTCTTAAGGAAGACATAACATAAGTCACCCAAACAAAAAGTTAGAGAAATTTAAAATTTTTCTTCAGAATTAAAATAGCACACATAGAAAATAAATACATATAAAAATAAATACATATAGAAAATAAATAGTCAAACATCAGGTGAGATGGTCAAGATACCTAAAACGTCCCCATCAGGTACAGAACCTGTGTTCACACCGCATTTTAAAACACATTTACCAGAATGTCTCACTCTTTGCCAACTATAGCTGTATATACACTAGAAGATAAGATTTTGAATTTTTTTTTTTTTTTTTGGTTTTTCAAAACAGGGTTTCTCTGTGGCTTTGGAGCCTGTCCTGGAACTAGCTCTGTAGACCAGGCTGGTCTCGAACTCACAGAGATCCGCCCAGCCTCTGCCTCCCCAGTGCTGGGATTAAAGATTTTGAATTTTTTTCAAAGAAGGTAAATAATCAGTATACTAAACATTCATGTACTGAAGCATCACAAAATACCCCCAAAATATAGACAATTTTTACATAGCAGTTAACAATTTAACACATTTAAGAATACGTTCATCTCGACACCCAGGCCTGAGCTGCTGCCAAGAGCCATGTCTAGATGTGAGGCCCTCCAGCAGCCAGAGTCTATGTTAATGTCCATGGATCCAGTTACCACAGAAGACTAAGAGGATATGCAGGCTCTGGACAGCCACCTGAGTCCATGCTGGTTCCCGAGAGCCATGCTGCCACTGGGACCATGACGATCTGAGTGGCCCCTGCTGCCACCTGGGTGGGGCCATACTGATGTCCAGGTCCTAGATACAGTTGAGGGCCATATCTAGGTTCATGACCCTTCCACAGTCAGGGTCTGTGTTGATATCCCCGTGCCCTGTGTTGCCACCAAAGTCTACACAGAGGCTCTGGTCTGGGCTGCCACCTATGGCCATGTTGGTGTCCAAGGGTGGTGCTGCCATTGAGGCCATGCCAATCTGAGTGGCCTGAGCTGTCACCCAGAGCCAAAGTATTGACAAACCCTGAGCTGCTAGTCATGGCCATGTCTGGATCCCCAGTCCTACAGCAGCCAGGGTCTAAGCTGATGTTCATGGCTCCAGTTACCACCAAGGGCCATGCAGGTGCCCAGAGCCGAGGCAGTCACCTGACATTATTTTGGTGTATGGAGGTCATGCTGCAGCCAAGGCCATGCCTACCCGGGTGGCTCACTGCAATCTGGGGCCATTAAGAAGAGGTTTTGAAGAGGCCAGAAAGATGGAGGAAACCAAGTGGTTTATTGTTTGTTTGTTGTGTTTTGTTTTAAATTGATGCTTTTTAAATGTTTCTTTTGAGGGGGAATGCTGGGAGGTAAGGGGCAGATATGGAGGGACTGAGAAATGAGCAGGAGTGGTGTGCATCATGTGACATTCCCAAAGAATCGATAAAAACAATGCTAAGAGAGTACATTCATCTCAGGACTAGGGAGAGGGCACAGTGGGCACTTGCCATGAAAATGGGAAAATTCCCAGAAGCCACATAAATGGTAGAGATGGAATAGCCAAGGTGTTAGAATATTTCCTAACCAAACCTCTCCGCCGACGCAATAAAATCCCAATCAAACCAAATCAGATCAAATTAAAAGAGATCCAGGTTTAATTAGACACCTGCTCTGGGGGTGGGGGCAGAGGGGAAACAGAAAGCTGCCAACAGGACCACCACCGAAGAGGAAGAGGGAAAACTATGTGCTTATTTTCTGGGGAGCAGTTTAAATAGCCTGTGGGAGTGGTCTTGACCTTTCCTGGGGAGGGGTCAAGGTTTGGCAGGCTACCTTGAACCTCCTTGGGGAGGGGACAAAGTTCGAAAGGCACAGGGGAGGGACCTCCAAAGATGGAGGCGCCAGAAGCTGGGATTACACAAGGCAAGAAAGCTACCAAGACTAGCCATAGCCAAAAGCTGTGTGTTTGACTGAGAAATCCTCAGTGAACTAGATCATCCATGAAGATTTCTGACCTCAGTCTATGACCTTCACATGCATGCACACTCGTCAGTGCCCACACATGCAAACAAGCATTTACACACAAGCTTATCACACACACACACACACAGAGAGAGAGAGAGAGAGAGAGAGAGAGAGAGAGAGAGAGAGAGAGAGAGAGAGAAGAAAACATCAATAAATGAAAATACAGTGAACTGACCACAGACTACCAGATATTTACAGGAAAAGACAAAGGGATGCTCTGTGAGTCCAGAAAAGCACTTAACATTGGTCATTAGGAAGTGTATGGAAAGGCAGACTGGAGCCAGGATGCCTTCTAACGCAGACCTAGTGACCGATCTCCATTGTCAACTTGATTGCATTAAGAAATTCCCAGGGTATTATGAAGTCCACCTTTGAGTGTGTTTGCAACAGTGTTTCCGGAGATCACTGAGGGGCAAGACTTTCCTGACTGTGGTCTCATGATCTCAGGGGCTTCCGGTTCAAGACTGAGTAACAGGAATAGAAAGAAAAGCGTGAGCAGGGCCTGCGCGACACCCATGCTTTGCTTCCTGATCTGTAGAGACGGTGAGCGAGCAGTTTCCTGCCAGTTCAGCTGCAAGTGGCTCCTCTCCTCATGCTTTCCCACCACGACGAACTGAGCCCTCAAACCATGGGCACAAATAAATCCCTCCTCTGCTGGTGTTTCACTACCGATGAGCTGCTGGTTTATAGGAATGAAAAGGTAGCTAATATAGTAATAAGATTCTTTTATTACTAAATTTACAATAATGAATGTTGGGTTTGATGTGGAAAACCTTTAGATTGAGTGAGAGACCCTGACTGCATGGAATAGGATAGAGAGTGAGAGAGCCTGAAGCCGACGTCCCCCAGCCTCTGCTCAAAAGAAAAATTGCTCAACATGAAGAAATACTAAAATCTGCCCATTGACTGAAATACAAAAAGAAAAAGAAAGAAAGAAGAAGGAAGGAAGGAAGGAAGGAAGGAAGGAAGGAAGGAAGGAAGGAAGGAAGGAAGGAAGGAAGGAAGGAAGGAAGAAAGGAAGGAAGAAAGGAAGGAAGGAAGGAAAATCAGTCCAATATAGTGTGGAAGGAATGTCATCCTTTTACTACATAAAGTAGCCTCAAAAAAAGATAGCCCTTCACCTATTCCATTTGCTGTGACTCAACTAAGGCAGGGATATCCTGACATCTTCGTATGGTTTTCTTAGACATAAATCACAGTTTCCATTCTCAGGAGAGGGGATGACTCAGCAAAGTCCTTGATCCCCGGGGCCAGGAATTCCTGAACACCACCAAGCTAGCATGGGGCTGGCCTGAGCAGGGCCTGAGATAAACACAGGCAAACAGTGACCCCACACAGCCAGAGGCTAACAGTTCTCCAGTGGTATGGCCTGTTTCCATCAGATGTCACATAGCAGTTCCCTTCTGTTCACGATGACCAACTCAGAACTCTGTGCTACACGCTTTCCTTTCCGAAATGCATTAAAAAAAAAAATTCAGTGAACAATTATAACATGCGAAAGAAAGAGAAACAGGAGACTCTGTGGGAAAGGGGTCATCAAATATGTAGAGTGAAAACCTGTTGACTAACAACACATGTCAATCACAAAGTTGAGCCTCAGGATACGCAGGAGAAGATGGGCATGCATGGCAGGAATCCCCGGGTCTCAGCAGTGGTGGTCCTGAATCAGGGGAGCCCTGGATACACAGGGGAGGAGATGGGGACTTGGTCGGCAGCTTGCTTATGCCTCGCTCTCTAACCCTGCTGCGTGCTCTTTAAAGCCAGTCAGCATTTATTTAATTCCCACCTAGGGAGAATACAGAATTAAAACATGAGGGGAATCTTTCTGCTTCCATTCATGCACCTGCCGGGTCTTGTTTAAAGAATGGCTGAGAATCTGCCTCTCTACGAGTCCTGATTTCCTTTCCTTTCACAGTGATAAAGTACCCACGTCAGCAACTTTAAGGGAGGAAGGACTTACTGGATTCACACTTCCGGTGCCAGCTCATCTCGGAAGAGAACCCAAGGTGCAGCACCTAGAAGTAGCTCGTCACAGACACGGTGCTGAGAGCAGGGAGAGAACGAATGCTTGCATGCCTGGTCCTCATCCTGTCTCCTTTTCATATCGTCCAGAACTCAACCCCAAGAAAAAGCTGCTGCCCATCTTGAGTTTGAGTCTTCACACGTGAACCAACATAACGAAGTCAACCCATCCGCCCTGACATGTCCACGGGTCAACCTAATCACTGAGACTCCCTTCCCCAGGTGACGTTCTACGTTGTCAAGTCAACAGTTTAAATGGGCTGGTACACTGAGGATACTTTATTTTAATTATTTTAATTGTTTATTGTGCTGACAGTAACCATCAAACAAGAAATAGTGTCTGAAGATACCCTATCTTATTTCTTGTGCCTTCTCTTGGGCTCTTTTCCTTCTGTTGGTTTGTCTTGTCCAACTCTGATGTGTTAGTTTTTGTTTTATCTTGCTATTTTTTATTTTATGTTATCTTATTATTATCCCTTAGAAACCAATTTGTTGTCTGATGAGAGACAAAAAGGGAGAGGCTCTGGATGGAAGGGGACTTGGGGAGAAACTGGGAGGAGTACAGGGAGGGGAAACTGTAAACAAGACACGATATGAAAAAAAAAATCTATTTTCAATAAAAGAGAGAGAGAGAATGAATTATATATAAGAAATTGGAAATTCTCAGAAAAACTGATTAGTCTTTCTAGAACTCTTTTTCGTTGAATTCTGAATAGCATAGAAATGTGAATTAGAGAAGACAGAAACATCTCATACTTTAAAGGTCGATGAGGAAGAATTTGAGCTTTTTATTTGTATATTTGTTCTTGAGTTGCAGGGAGGTGATTCTTAGACAAAATCCTTTTCCAGGACGCTATACCAAATTAAGAATGATTAAAAACAGCTTAGAATTTGGAGTCTGGCACGCAAAGACCTTTAAATCCCCATCAAACAACAAAACAGATGATTCTAAGACTGGCATTACTGTCAGGTGGGCCAGGCTCCAAAAGGACAAAATTAAAAGAGTTGTCCCCAGTTGTAAATTCAGAAGCGGTCCTCTTCCAGAGCCGAATGATGAAGATCCCACACTATCAGCTCCAGTGACCCTCCTCACAGCACCTCCCGCCTTTAGGCAATCTATTACATCATCCTACGAGCATTCATCCAAGGCAGATTTTATTCTCAGCACTTGCTTCTCTGAGGTAAGTAAACAAAATTCCAGCTGTCCAATAATTCATTGTTGGCATTTTTCTGGATTTTCTTGTTTTGTTTTGTCTTGTTTTTTGGAATGGTAGCATTTCGAGACTGTGAGGTGGATAAAATATCTTCTTTGAATTCCTCCTAATCTCCTAATTTTATTGACTGTCTTGTTGCCAATTTAAGAGGTCAACATCTTCACTCTAGCACATTGGTAAGAGCTTAAACAAATATAAAGTTATTGTAGGGCTTTGGAAAGTGTATTAGCTTACATACCAAGGGGCTAAAGTCAACATAAAGACACATGTATGTCTCTATCTTACCATGGCAACATTTTGATCCAAAAGAACTCTTGAGTTGAAGCTGTTTATTTAAGCATTTCTCCAATAGCACAATGTCAACAAGTGACTACACCGGCTGGACATGTGATTCTCTCACGACATAATATGCAATGGTATCGAGCTGTTTCCAGATGATCCTACCAGCTTTAGACAGCTAAACCTGAGCGTTCCTTCCCTCTCTATGTTAAGGTAACTATAGAAGTAACATGCATAGGTTGGTGAAGCCTCATGGGTATAAAATATCGGGGAGTGATTTTATTACTGAAGTATATGGCATGGTGGTTTGTATAGGAATGGCCCCATAGACTCATGTGTTTGCTTGCTTGGCTCACAGGGAGTGGCACTATTAGGAGGGGTGGCCTTGTCAGAGTAGGTGTGGCCTTGTCAGAGTAGGTGTGGCCTTGTCAGAGTAGGTGTGGCCTTGTGAAAGTGGGCTTGAAATCTTACATGCTCAAGCTAGGCCTAGTGTCACCGTCTCCTTCTGCTTCCTGCAGATCAAGATATAGAAGCTGAGAAGCTCCCTCTCGAGTGCCACATCCATCTGCCTGCATTCTTCCATGTTTCTCACCATGCTGATGACGGACTAAACCTCTGAAACTGTAAGCCAGCCCCAGTTAAATGTTTTCCTTTATAAGAGTTGCATGGTAATGGTGTCTCTTCACAGCAACAGAAACCTTAAGATTTGTAGTGACTTGAATTATGCATATTTACGCTAATATGCAAACTGAGAGAGAGTTCTATGGGGAAGAGGGAACTGCCAAACTAAATCTTTCCACGAGTCTCAAGGGTCCAGTTTTATAGGGAGTCTTTCCAAATTTGTCATTCTTATTTTAGATAGAATTGTTTCATGTTGAACTGGTCAGGGGAAGCTGAAAACGTTGCCTGGAGCGATAATTTGGAATTTACTGATTTTTTTAATTTTTTTTTTTAAAATAACTTCTACAACTAATTTCAGAGACCATTTGGTAAAAATCACCAAGAACATTCAAGACTCACTTTCCTCTCTGACCCCATCCCCAAGGGAGCACAAAGGTCTTTTTCCCCAGCCTTCCTTCCCCCCAATTCATCACATTTACCCCAGGCTCCAACCCCAACAGGCACTCACTGGGAACACACTGGCCAAGGGTAGGGTAATAATTGAACTCACCACTCCTTCCCTCATTCCAATCCAGCCCCCAGTCTCCTCCCTAGTACTGCAACAGAATACTAGCTTCAGTCTTCCTTCCCCAGTTCCCATTCCCCTGTGGATCCCACAGATCATTCCCTCCTAACCTCCAATCCCCACACTCTTGCTGTATCCCAGCCCCCAGCTCCAGCAAGTACCCAATGTTAAACCACAGGCCTTGCCTTCCAGAAATCCAGGTAGGCTTCCCACAGACCTCCCCCAACATAGTACATCTCATAGCTTTCATTGTGAGGTCAATACATCCTTGAAATACACCGGCTGATTTAATTCAGAAGACTTTTCTATTATCCAGTGTCTCTCTGCTGCAGTTGTCCCTTTATCATTAGGGTTAAGAAAATTCAAGGTTAATAAAGCATTATGTTATCTATGTATGTAGGTATTATCCATACCTTTCTGTTTGTTTAACATATCCTTTATAGTTCAGTTTGATCTTTCTATAACTGCCTGACCTGCAGGATTGTGTAGTATACCTGTAATATGCTTTATATTATAATAAGCAAAAAACTGTTTCATTTTCTTAGAGACATATGCTGGACCATTATCTGTCTTTATTTGTGCAGGTATACCCATGATGGCCATAACGTCTAACAAATGTGTAATTATTGAATCAGCCTTTTCTGAGCTCAAAGTAGTTGCTCATTGAAAACCTAATTAAGTGTCAATGGTGTAGTGTACATATTTTAATTTTCCAAGTTCTACAAAGTAGAACACACCCATCTGCCAGATTTCATTCCTTTGGGTTAGTCCCTGCAGGTAATAGTGTTTGGTTATAGAAAGAGCAAGTAGGACATCTCTTTATAATCTCCTTAGCTTGTTGCCGTGTAATAGAAAACTCTTATTAAACCTTTGCTATTGACATGATGTTTCTTATGGAATTCTGAGGCCTTCAACACACTTTCAATCAGTAACTGATCAATTCCTTCATTACCTTGTGCTAGAGGAACTGGCAGACCCGTATGGGATTAAATGTGTGTTATGTATATGGAGCAAAGCCTATTCCTGATTATATCTTGAACCTGTATGAATAATAAAGTCAATTCTGCATCATCTGGTATAAATTCAGCGGTTTCAATATGCAAGACAATTCTTTCTGCATATTGTGAATCAGTAACTATATTAAGAGGTTCTTTAGAATTCCTTAGCAACATGAGAATATCTTATAATTCTGCCTTTTGGGCAGAATTATAAGAGCTTTGTTCCACCTTACTTAAGTCTTCTGATTTGTAACCTGCCTTTCCTGATTGATTTACATCAGTATAGAATGTTTGGGCTCTAGTTATTGGTGTGTCCTATGCAATGCAGGGAAGGATTAAAGTAGTTCTCTTTATAAGGTTAATTCTGTCACCTTTGGGATAATTGCTATTAATCTCTCCTTAAAAAATAGCACAAGCTCTTTGTCAAGGTTCATTGTCTTCCCATAATTTCTTAATTTCATCAGTAGTAAAAGGCACTATAATCTCTACTGGGTCTATACCTGCTAGTTGACAAAGTCTCAATTTTCCTTTTATAATTAATTCAGAGACTTTTTCCACATACGTTTTTAATGTTTTACTTGGTTTGTGTGGTAAAAAAAAAAATATTCATTCTAAGATAATATCTTCTCTTTGCATTAAAATTCCTATAGGGAAAATTCTGGAAGGCAATATGACTAAAATACAATTAAGATTTGGATTCATCCTATCTAAATGTGTCTCCTGTAATTTTTCTTCAACAACAATCAATTCCTTTTCTGCTTCAGTTGTTAATTTTCTGGGACTATTTAAGTCTTTGTTACCATCTAAGATTTTGTTTAAACTATTAGATCAGGTGTTATCCCAACAGCTGGTCGTAGACTGGAAATGTTTCCTAACAATCTTTGAAAGTCATTTAGAGTCTGCGATTGGTCTCTCCTAACTTGTGCCTTTTGTGTTCTAATTTTCTGTAAGCCTATTTTGTAACCTAGGCAATTGACAGAATCTCCTCTCTGTATTTTTTCAGGAGCAATTTGTAATCCCCATTTTGGCAAAACTTTCTTCTTCAAACATTCTTTCTAAAGTATCTGTGTTTGAATCAGTAATGTCATCCATTTAATGGTAAATTATAGATTTAGGAAATTTTTTACATATTATTTCCAATGGCTGACTTACAAAGTATTGGCATAGGGTGGGGCTATTGAGCATTCCCTGTGGAAAAACGGTCCATTGATATCTCCTAGTATATTGAAAATTATTATAAGTAGGCACGGTGAAAGCAAATTTTTCTCTGCCCTTTTCTTGTAAAGGTATAGTGAAGAAACAATCTTTCAAATCAATAACTGTAAGAGGCCATCCTTTTGGTAATAGAGAAGGCAGAAGAATTCAAGATTGTAGAAGTCCAATAGGTTGAATTACCTTATTGACAGCTCTTAGATCTGTCACCACTCACCATTTACCATATTTCTTTTTAACAACAAATACAGAAGAATTCCAAGAGCTGGTTGATTGTTCAATATGGTGAGCATCTAGTTGCTCCTGTACCAGCTGTTCTAAAGCCCGCAGTTTGTGTTCTGTTAATGGTCACTGTTTAACCCAAATTGGTTTCTCAGCTAACCATTTTAAAGGGAGGGCTGTCAGTACCTCTAAAGGTTTGCTAGTTGCTTTGTGTTCTTGTACATCCTGAATGGGCTGGTGACCTTTGTGTATAGTACCTTATATTATCCTTCCCAGAATTATGAGTTCCTGGAACTATAGGAATGTTAATCTGGGTATTCCGTTGCTGCAGTAGATCACATCCCCATAAATTCACTTCAATATTAGCCACATACAGTCTCAGCCTTCCTCTCTGTCCTTCTAGCCTTATGCATTCAATCCATGTCATTTGTTGTTTCACTTGAGATAGGGTTCCAATTCCTAGGAATTGATCATCTGCCTCTTGAAGAGGCCAATTTGAATGCCAAGATTCTGGAGTAATGATACTCACATCTGCACTCATGTCTACCAAATCCACAATTACAATGCTATTTATACAAACTCTTAGATTTGGTCTTTGATCATTTAAAGAAGTTTGCCAAAATATACTTTCTATTTTTTATTGGAATTTTTTATTTATCCTCCATGCTTATTCCATCATTCAGAACAGTATGCTCTTTTACAGAAGGCTCTTGATTTTTTTAAAATTTTCCTGGTGAGACATGTCCTCCATAGTAACTGGGAATGACTGGACCACTTTTGACTTGGGAGCCTGCAAGAGGTCCCCCAGGGAGTTTCCCAATGGTATTGAGTTGCCTTGTCTGTCTCTTGTTGATCTGCATTAACTGGTCCAATGTTAGCCTTTGCCACATGTTCTCTACATACACCTGAAGGCTGTATGTTCTACATACACCTATTCTTGCCATTCCCAGAGGAGATATTATTCCTAGGAATTCCCTGTCTACAATCCCTTCTCAGATGTTCTATTCTACCACAATCAAAACATTTGGCATTTTGATGTCTCCTCATTCCTTTGGAAACTCCTTCTCCTATCCAAGATTCAGTATTATAATCAAATGTCTTAATGTTCATTGTATGCAGGATCCATTCATCCATTAGTGCTAATCTAATGTTTAAAGGCCCAAGTATCTTTTTGTGTTCTAAGTTGGCATTTTCAAAAGCCAGAGATTCAATAAGTACTCATCTAGCTTCTGGGTCTGTTATTCCTATTTTTACAGCTTTAGGTAGTCTTTATAAAAAGTCATTAAAGGGTTCTCTCTGACCCTGTTTAACCTTGGTATATGATTCAATTCATTTTCCTAGTTCTTGAATCCTCTCCCAAGCATTTAAGGATGCTTTGTGGCATAGGAACAAGATTTGTTCATCGTAAAGAGCTTGAGCCTGTGGGTCAGCATAAGTGCCCTCACCAAGAATTTGATCTTTGGAAGTCTCAAGTTATTTTGCTTTTCCCTGTTGTTCTAAAATTTGAGCATCTTCTCTATGATAGCAATCAAACATCAGTTGAGGCCCATCATCCAGGACTGCTGAAACTAACTGAATCCAATCATGTGGCCTTGCTTTAATGCTAGAAGCCCATGTCTTTATCATCTCCCTAGCAAATGAGGAATGCAAGCCATAAGTTACAATGGCTTGCTTAATTTCTTTTAGATCATTCATTCTTTTAGGTACCTATCTACCTTCTTTGGATCCTTTTAGGCCTTTAGAACTTGATGCTTTGTCAAAGTAGATTACAGAGTAGTAAGTTAAAACCCTGGGTAAGTCATCTCTGACAGCTACTGGCAATGTTAAATCCTGTCCTTGTACCTTCCTTCCCTGGTCATCAATTCCAATAATTTCATCAAACATTTCAAATCTTTTTGCTACTGTATGTACAAAGCCTGAATCTCCTAGCCTATATATATATTTCTAGTGATTTCATTGAAGCACCTGGCCTCTGGTCATCATTCTGCACACGTGATTCCAAGATCTGAAGTTTTCTTTCAAAGATAACACCTCATACTTGGACATTATTTGGATAGTGTCCAGAGTTCCATCCTGGAGAGATAATCTATCTGCTAACCTATCATAACATTTTAATAAATTTTGATTGTCAAATTCAACAGTATGAATTCTTTCAGATAATTTCTTAGTATCCTTTGACATGAATTCAATTTTGTCTGTCAAACTAATGTTACCCTTTGCAATAGTATTAATTTTTTCAGGTGACTTTTGATTTTCAATGGTATTAATCCTATCAGCTAGCTGTTCATTATTAGTCTGTAAAGACTGTATTGTTTCTAAAAGTGCCTCATTCTTGGCTCTATTATCAAACCATTTTCTTAAGGATATAATATGAAGGAAGAAACTGAGTCCCAATATCCAATAAATGGATGTATCATAACCATATGAGCCTTGCAGAATACAATTCACAGTATTAACAAAAAAGTTACTAAATTTTTCCATGGTAATGTTGTCTGCAATTATATAACTTTCAAATTTATTGATTTATTAATTTCTTGTTATGCGGTCTGGTAAAATGTTTTATGTGTAATAATCTTTATTGTCCAGCAGGTGTTACGGTTGCAAAGTCACAACTAGCAACATAACCTGGTACTATGAACAGTCCTGAGCTGCTTCGTTGTTCTTTTGTTTTTTGCCTTAGTGCTGGTTAAATACTGAGGAACATGCTTTGCTTGACAGATTAAAAGCAATTAAATAAATTCATACATGAAACAAGAAGCCCAGAACTCAGGAGCTGGGAATACAAACCAGAAGCTACACAAGTCACCATGCTGCAGGAGAATGCGAAAGTAAGGGAGGGGTGTGCATGAGCTTGGGAAATTTCCAAGTCACCACACACAGTTAGCTTCACTATGGCGGGTGTTTTACAAAAAAAAAAAGAGAACTGCTTAAGTAAAAGCAAGCCAGGGAGGTAGGGGTGGGAGACTTTCTGGGCTGTGGACTGGCTAGGCCTTTAAGCCAGTCCACCTTATAGGTGTGAAGTTCAGATCCATGTTGGGTGCCAGATGAAGATGGACATTTAAAAGAAATCCCACACTAGCTCAGAATTGTGTATAAAAGAGGTTATTTATTTAGGGGTAGACTCATAGGTTACAGTCCTCTGCATGAACAGGGAACAGGAACCAAATCATGCTGCCAGAAGAGAGACCAGACACGCACTTTACATCGGCATATATAGTATAAGAAGCCATGCCCAATAGGGCAGGTAACTTAAAGGCTACTAGCTATAGTAATTCCTACAGCAAACCTCAGGAACAAAACAAGGCTTCCCACTTTCTCCATATCTATTTAATATATTAATTGAAGTTTTAGCTAAAGCAATAAGAGAACTAAAGGAGATTAAGGGGATTCAAATTGTAAAGAAAGAAGTCAACGTACCATTTTTTGCAGATGATATGATAGAATACATAAGTGACCCCAAAACTTCCACCAGGGTACAATTGATAAACATCTTCAGTGAAGGTATTGGATATAATATTAACTCAAAAAAATCAGTAGCTCTCCTATATACAAATGACAAACAGATTGAGAAAGAAATCAGAGGAGCAACACCCTTCACAAAAGCCACAAATAATATAAAATATCTTGGGGTAACTTTAACCAAGCAAGTGGAAGACTTGTATAACAAAAACCTCAAGTCATTGAAGAAGATATCAGAAGATGAAATGATCTCCCATGCTCATGGATGGGTAGAATTAGCATAGTAAAAATGGCAATCTTGCCTAAAGCGATCTACAGATTCAAAGTAATCCCCATCAAAATTCCAACATAATTCTTTACAGTGCTTGAAAAAAATCCTCAACTTCATATGGAAAAGTAAAAAACCCGGGAAAGCAAAAATAATTCTGTACAGTAAAAGAACTTCCAGAGGCATCACCATCCTTGATTTCAAGCTGTACTGCAGAACCATAGTAATCAAAACCTCATGGCACTGGCATGAAAACAGACACACTGGTCCATTGAAATGAATCAAAGACCCAGACAAAGATTCACACACATATGGACACCTGATTCCTCATAAGGAAGCCAAAAATACACAAGGGAAAAGACAGCATCTTCAACAAACGGCATTGTTCAAACTGGGTGTCTTCATATAGAAAAATGCAAATAGATTCCTACTCATCACCCTGCACAAAACTCAATTCCAAATGGGTCAACAACCTCAACAGAAAACCAGATACACTGAACCTGATAGAACAGAAAGTGGAGAATAGCCTTGATTCATTGGCACAGGAGACAACTTTCTTAACAGAACACTGATAGCACATGTACCAAGATCAACAATAAATAAATGGGACCTCATGAAACTGAAAAGCTTCTGTAAGGCAAAGCTTCTTTGCCAATTCAACAAAGTGGCAGCCTACAGAATGAGAAAAGATTTTTCCAAGTCCACATCTGATAGAGGACTAATATCCAAAATATTTAAAGAATTTAAGCAACTAGATATCACAAAACCAGATAATCCAATTTAAAAATGGTATACAGATCTAAACAGAGAATTCTCAATAAAGGAAACCCAAATGGCCCAGAAACACTTATAAAAAACTGTCCAACATCCTTAGACATCAGGGAATGCAAATTAAAAACTACTTTGAGACTATCTTTTTTTCCCAACATAATGTTTTTATTAATTATTTGGAAATTTCATACAGTGTATCTGTCATAATTGCTAAGATCAATAACACAAGTGACAGCTCACACTGGCAAGGATGTGGATCATGCCTCCATTACTAATGAGAGAACAAACTTGCACAGGCACTATAAAAATCAACACAATAGTTCTTCAGAAAGTTGAGATCGATTTGCCTCAAGGCTCAGTTATACCACTCCTGGGCATATACCCAAAGGATGCACCAACCTACCACAAGGACACTTGTCCAACTATGTTCATAGTGTCTTTATTCATAATAGCCAGAAACTGGAAACAACCTAGATGTCCCTCAACAGATGACATTGTACATTTATACAATGGAGTATTACTTAGCTGTTAAAAAAATGACATCATGAAATTTATAGGTTTATGGATGTAATTAGGAAAAAAAATAATCCTGATTGAGGTAACTCAGACCCAGAAAGACAAATACAGTATGTATTGTGTTCAATCATAAGTGGATATTAGCCATTAAGTAAATGATAGAAAAACTACAGTCTGAAGACTCAGAAAAGTTAGGTAAAGACCATAGGTCTGTAAGAACACATGGACCTCCCTGGGAGAGGTAAATAGAATAAATTTTATGGGTGGACTGGGAGTGGGTGGGAATGGAAACAGAAAGATCATATAGCAGGGGAGATGGGGTAGAGGGATAGAGCGAGGGAAGAGAAAACTGGAATGGGGGGGTGTAGTATGAAAACTATGGAGTCTCAACTGGCCATATCTTGTTTCCAGAAAAGACTTCCAGTGGCAGGACTGGGTAACATTCGGTTGAGTTGTTGTTCAAGTGGGGCCCAAGGAAATCCCCAACCACCCCAGGCTGTTGCTAAGACAAAGGGTTGCTCTTTCTAAACTGACAGAGGGGGCTCTATTGCAGAGGACAACTTTACCACAACTCACTAAACTTGGAGAAGTAGAACTGGTGCCTACATGGAGCCTTCACCCCTACGTTCTAGTGTATTTGACGCAGGAAGGTACTCTGTATGTTACAGAAAGGGAAACACGGACACCAAGCCAGCCACAAACCTTTGGCCTACAACCTGCCCTGCCTGCAAATATGCTAGGACAATGAACTTGTGAGAGCAGCCAACCAATGCTTGCTTTAACCTAAGACCCACTCCATGATAAGGACCCACACCCAGCACTACTAGGGTAAGCAAGAACTAGAGACTTGGGGTGAAAATGAAGAGCACTCGCCATGTGAACCTGTGGACCAGATGAAACAACCCCATGGCAGACTGTCTTCCTGAGTTTCCAGACTCCCAGTAGACAGGAAGAGAAAGTTTGTCTCAAGAAAGATTAGCATTGTTGAAAGGTGGAGGGAGAGGCTTCAGCATTTGCACCCCTGGTTTAGGGCTCATACATTCCTTAGATCCCTTTTCTAATGAATTCCGATTTGCTTTGTTTTAATATAGGATCTCACACTATAGCCCAGGCTGACATCTGTCCCAGAAAATCCCTTACTTTTCAGATGCAACACTCCCACTCCTGCCTCTATGGCCTCCTTCCCTCCCTGTGTGTCTCTGCCTTTGGGTATGTCTCTTCTGGTAAAGATGCTAGCCATTGACTTTAGCACCCATCCAGTGTAGTAAGTATTCATTTTTATTTAGTTTTACCTATTTTATCTATTCCAAATCAAGTCCTACTTTGAGGTTCTTGGATGACATGGATCTTGGAGGATGCTATTCAACCTTCTACATCGTTTCTGCATCCTTTCTTGGCTACAGTGTGTTGATTCATCTTTGAGGTTCCAGTGATTATTAGTGGTCAACACTTAGGAGGATCAAGTGAGCACGTGGATGCCCTCCTTCACTAATTGTCAAATGGGACCAGTTTTCGTCTTAATGTTTAGATAAATACATTAACTGACACCCACTTTATTTGAGCAAAATTTAAGATTCAGACTCAGTTCTCCCATCCTTTGCCTCTCGCAAAATCGGTGTTCATCTCCCTGAACTCCCTTTGAATCAGGTGTCTCTGAACGTCCCTAGGTGAGCTTGCCTGAGCCTGCCATCCACTGAAGCCACGTGATAGAAGCTAGTCACTTCTGGTTAAAGTTACTTTACCATCTCTTTGCCCCTTTTCATCTGACCTCTCTCGCAGGAGATGATCCTTACAGACCACATATGCTCCTGAATGCTAAGACTGTAACTGTCTGGCTTTAACAAACAGTTAACATTACGGACTTGTATTTCTTCCTGTGAAAAATGGGGATAGCAAGGCTACCTACAGCAGAGTGTTGTTACGAACATCCAGTAAATTATTACTTTTGAGGTACTGCAAGCACTCGGGCTCAGAACGCATTTTTCCTCTATATTCGTTAAGTAAATAGCTCTTCGTGTTAATCAGAACTGAGGAATTATTCTGTATTGTCTAGCACCCATAAGGTAGGGATTGTTTCTTAAGATTTTCATACAGATGTGGCAACTTCAAACTGGCTTCGTCGAGGTAGTTACTAAATTCAGCAACATGAAGGAAAATTTTCTGAGAAGCATTTTCCTGGCCCAGCTTAAAGGTCTGCCTCCCAAACACTTCTGTTTTGCAGATATGACACTTAATAGTATGAATGGAAAATATTGCCTGGAAGTTAGTGTGTGTGTGTGTGTGTGTGTGTGTGTTTTAACATAACACTTACTGTTGTGCATGGCATCTTACAGTTTGTAGACTGAGTTAAACAGTCAATAAGGGTACAGACTGCATGTCTGATAACCATCTTCAACTATGAATGGAATATAATCGGAGGACATCCAAAGGGTGTCCTTTTTCTTGGCTCATGGTTTGCAAGCTCACTTGAAGGGCTGTCAAAGTTGGCATGACTTAAATGTCATTTTTCAAATAAATGAGGACTTAAAGTCAGACTGAGGTTCTGTGCATCTGTGTGTGTGTGTGTGTGTGTGTGTGTGAGAGAGAGAGAGAGAGAGAGAGAGAACCCATGCACACATACGCAAGCTAACCACAAGCTGTGCGTAAGATGAAAGAGATTTAGCAAGCTTTGCACATTATTGAACATGAAAACTAACATGGACTTCCCTTACAAATGGTCACCCTTGTCATCTGCCTGTGGAACTGCTTCCTCCAAGTCCAGCCAACTCGCCACTAAGGAGTTGTTAAGAATGGCATTGACAAGGGAAAATTCCACAGATCTTCATTTCCCTTCTCTTGCGTCTATGCCTACCCCCACCTTTCTTCCTTCGCCAGAGACTGAAATATGTTATTATTCCCCCCTGGGAGGTCCGTTTACATTGAATGCACATCTGGCTTAATTGGGTTGACAGCTGCTCCAGGTACTATTGGACAGAGTCCAGCCATCCCCGCACGCCCCATTCACCTGACAGTTTAATCTTTCACAACGGGATCTGTGGAGCGCCTGTGAACTCAGAGAGGTGTGCTTTGATTATTTGTTAATACATGTTCATGTTCAGCCTTCCTACCCAGATCGCTATCAACAGAGACCACACCAAGATGGGAAGGCTGGGTCCTTAAAGCCAACCGATGAACTATAAAGCCCCCACCCGAAGAAGCAGAGACAAGGAGCCCAAAGAAGCAGAATAAGAAACCATCCAAGGGGTTGGAGAAAGGGTTGAGGGAACAAGTCCAGCTTACGGCTTGAGTTTGCTTATATAAAATATTTAGGCAGTAAAAAGTGATTATAGCTATGACTGCCTTCAGCCATGGTCAACAGGGAAAGTGGTCTCAGGGTCCCCACAGACTCGGATGGTTCCCATCCGTACCGTTGTCCTCCCAGCAGCCAACACTTTGCTCTCACGCCTATGGGACAAATCAGTCAGTTACCAAACCACTCGGTCTGCATTTTCTATATCTTCCATCCAAGCCTTTGCAGTTGCTTTAATTCATTTGTGCATCCTTTTGCTGTGCAGAGCTCCACACAGATGCAGTGTGGAACATAACAACCATCCTTAGCTGCCTTCACTAAGATACAATCCGAGTTCATCAAAGCAAAGGCCACTCCAACAGACCCATCCAAAGAAGAGCGGTAAGCTTTTCCCTCCCTGCCTACTGTGAGAGAAAGTTGTTTTATTTAACAGTTGCTCGTTGCCCTCCCGGATGGTCAAGATCATAAGCTGTTTGCTTCTCACTGGAGACTTCATTGTTTCAGAAGTAACACTCTAGGGGAGCCAGGAGACAAAGGAACTCTTTCGAAACCAGGCTTCCTTCAACTTATGAGAACCATGGCTTTCCATCATCATAGCAAATTTTTCCCTCTCCTTTACAATTTCATTGTCTTTTGTTCCTATACATACATCATACCCAAACTGCTCTGTGGTACCTCCTCCAAGGATTCCGTGTTGAAACGTATTTTGCCTCAGAAACTAGGCTAAACAGATTATTATTTTTCACCTGCATGTGTTTTCTTACCTTGACTTCAGATTGCCCTGCAGGCATCTCAGGGAAACTTGAGGAAGTTTGTGGCATGAAGCCATCAAACTTGAGCCGTGGTGTAGGTGGTGTGGACAACGGTAGAGGAAGTCAGTAGTGGGAAGCAAGGCCATCGGGAAGAAATCCTCCCAGGTAAGAAGCAGAAGTTACGGGGCAGGCAGCTCACTCCTTCCAGCTCAGAGAGACACTACCACTTCCCGACTGACTGGGGTCACATATCAGGCTCTTCGTGTGGACCGAAATGGACGGCCCACCTCCCACTCCCACAATTCCTGCTGTATGTGGGGGGAAATTCTCAACCCTTAGGAACTGTCCCAATCTTCCCTGCTTCGAACAGGAAGTTTCACACCGGAGTCCTCATCCTTAGGCCCTAACTGGTCCACGGCAATAGAACATTCAAGGGTAAGGACACTGAAGCCACCGTCTCCAAAGCAACTGGAGTGGCAGATTCTGGTGAATAGAAAGCTACCAAGCTCATCTTGCAAGTAGATGACTTCTGAGCATGAATCGTGGACTTTTTCAGGCGAGGTGGGACACAGGGGGAAGCCTCCTGAGGTATACCTCCCCCACGCCACCACACCGAGCACACTCAGCAGACACTGTCAGTCTTAGGTCAAGATCTAGTTACAGCCAGATCACAATTTCCTTTCAGGGCAGAGTAGGAAACTCTCCAAGCAAACTGGGATTTTTTTGATGAAAGCAATTGATCCCAGTGACTGGGGGTCATCATTGCATGACCCCCTGCAGAGGCCGTCAGTAGCTCCAAGAGTCACCTCCTTCCACAGGCTGGGTGCCTGGGAAGGGCTGAGAGGACTGCCCATCAGTAGCTAGTTTGCTGTAGATAAACAGGATGCCAATAAAATCTGAAGGCCAAGTAAGCAGCTGCTTATTTTGTTACCAAAAGATGCTTATCTACAAGAAAAATGCAGTTACTTAAAGGCGGAAGGCATTTACCAGAAGCTGGGGTGTTGCCACAGTGCTTCAGGAGATGGGAAACAAAAGGGTGAGTGGGCTTAAAAAAAAAAAAAAAAAACCTGACACGCGGTCCTTTTGGCTGCTGCTCCAGCCAAGGAAGTGCACTCTACCTATGCTATTAGAGGGCGTTCTCAACCTTCTCTTGCATCCACTTTGGATCTCCTCGGAGCAGAGAATGCGTGTCTCCATGTTTCCGTGGGACGACCATCCAGTCTGGGCCACTATCAGGATAAGTGACATTGTTTTTCCTTTGATATTTTTTCAAATCTGTATACAACTCAGCTCCATTGTAGGCTTTAGTGTCTAGAAATATAAATAAATAACCGCACAATAAAATTTTATGATCTAATCACACATCCTGCCTGAGGTATTAGTCACGGGCCTGTGCAGGGCTTGCTGGGGCTATAAATCACGGGGCAGGACAGCCGACATGTGCAGTGCAGCCTTCCTGCCCGCCCCCTGTTAATTAATACATACAACAAAGACTGAAGCTATCCCGAAACAACAGCACCCTTCTGTTCCTTTGCCCCCCCCCTTCCCTGCACCCCCTCAGGCTCTCTCTGTTGGTGCTGTTTCCTCAGTGATTAAAGGTGATAAAGTAAGGCTATGCCACAGGTTCAAATAAGTGAGCAGGCCTGAGTAATCCCACACCTGTCAGGGGCTTAGGGGCCTGCAGAGAGAGCCGCACCACCGCCATCCCTGGCTCCTACAGTTGGCTCATGATGTGACAGCAAGTCCTTCCCAACTGGAGAGGCATTTCTTCAAGCCTCCCCATGTCTCTTGTCACCGAAGCCACTGCCAATACATTTCTGGGAGCCACCTCCTAATTTTCAGTTACTCGTTTTCAAAGGTTCTAGTCTTACCCATTAGGACAGAGAATCCAACTTAAGCCTCAAAAACACAGTTCAAAAAACAATAATACCAACTACTTGAAATAGTTTAGACCAAACATCCAGCTGTTTGAAAACCTCTTTTTTCCTGAACTTTTATTCTCAACCCTCAGAAGATTGGCACTGGTCTAGATTATGGGGAAGTTCTGCACTGGCATAAAAGGGCCCATTTCAAAAGGAAAAGTGATGTAATTTGGGCAAACTGAAAGAGACTGGCTTCTTTCTCAATGCCATCAAAATAAACTTTCCTCACCTCCCTACAACCTCCCCACTCAAAGGGGGGGGGACCTCTGAAAACACTTTTCATCCTCTTGTTAATTGTATCTAGGGTAAGATTTAGTTAGGCCCGGGGGCAAAGCTGGGAGGGCTCTTTCAACGGGAGCCACCCTCAGGAGTACCTGGCCTACTGTCAGCAGCCAAGCTCTGGTCCAGGAGATGCTGAAGTTCCTAAGGGAACCTCATTCCAAAGCAGAGATGTGGAGTAGATTTACCCAAGGAATGAACCTACTTGAGATGCCTGGCCTGGGAGCCTGAAGCCTGGACCCTGTATCAATACCCAGGGCTCACTAGGGTATTGTAGAGCCACAGTACCTGAATCCTGAGATTGGACCAGCACTGGTATTTTCTGGATTCTCGAGGTGGGAAATGTCCACATAGAACAGATAAACACTCCATGAAGTGTCCAGGCATCCTCACCACTGTAAAGTGATTCACTTAAGCCCTGAGACACTGGTCCTTTCTTTCCTTCTCTCTCTCTCTCCCTCTCTCCCTCCCTCTCTCTTTCTTGCTCTCTCTCTCTCTCTCTCTCTGTCTCTCTCTCTCTCTCTGCCTCTGTAAGAGTGAAAGGCTTGGAGGACTCCACAATCCCACTACAGGTACAGACTTGGAGGTCTCTGGTAAATTCCTCCAGTGAGGCAGACAGCATTATGCTGAGATGAATGACAAGAAGCGGGAGAAACTATTGACAGATATGCACCATAACAGCAGGTTATTCTGTAAACAAAGAGAAATTTCTGCAGCCAGAGGCTCATGCCAACTCTCCTCCCGAAGCCTCCTCGCCCTGTGGATGTTGCACCCAGCTCCTGGTGAAGATGTAGAGAACCCGAAGTCTTTATCCGTGAGGTCATAAATGGAAGGTGAGTGCAGAGTAGCCACTTCTTCTCGGTGTTCGAATCCGTACAGAACTAAGCACAGACAACGTTTCTGTCGAAACTTAAATCAGTAAGCATTACTGTTTTTCAGGGTCAAGGGCTGGAGAGATGGCTCACCTGTTAAGAGCACTTGCTGCTCTTCTAACAACCACGTGAGGCAACTCGCAGCTGTCTATAAATCCAGCTCTGGGGGATCTGGGGCCTCTGGGCTACGTAGGCACCCACACTCCCTGGTAAATGCCCACACTCCCTGGTCCACGCCCACACTCCCTGGTCCACGCCCACATGCATACATGTGCACATCAGTAAAAACAAAACTCAACAGTTATGACTCTTGTTCATTTCTCATTGTACAGTGACATAATGGCGAGAACTGAGTGTTCAAGGGTCTTGACATCATCACCAGGATTGGATGCATTGTTTACCAGCTAAGTGACTGGGGTTGGGAGTCGGGGGAACTGCTTATCACTTCTGCACACAAATGATGAGAGAGCGTCTAGAATTTTCAAGTTCCATGAACCTCGAGTGTTAGGCTGCCGTGTTTCATAGATCACTTAAGAGAATATGTGTGGAAGCCTCAGAAATGATAACGCACTTGGCATTTTAAAATGTCATTCTGCTTGGCATCGAGAAAAGTGGATTTCAGAGGTCTAGCAAGAATGAGGGCATGTTGAGGGTCTTTAAGGTGTTTACCTGAATGGCAGAGTCTGGATTGTGTGCACACAGATGGCTTCCGAAGAAGCAGCCACTTAGGGAACCAGCAAGCCAAGAAGTTGCAAGTGCTTTTTATAGGGCTTGGGGGCTTGAACAGTAGGAGAAGTTTCTGGCACATTACCTGGAAAGACAGGGTGAAGAATGAGTTTAGAAGTGAAAAGGATCATCCAAAAAATCAATTTGGAATGTGCTCAAGTCAAGTTACCTGCAGACACCTATCGTGGGCTGTGAGCGGGTGGAAAGTGAAGCCTATTGCCAAAGGCAGGCGCTCAGTGGAGACCCAGATTTAGCCATTAAGGCTTATGAGATAGAAAAGGGGTGATAGCCTTGATTGGGTGGCAGGGGACCCAGGAATTTCATGGTCAGGACAAATAGCAGAGGCCAGGTAGCAAGCGGGCCACAGGAGCCCGTCGCTTTTCCATGGCCCCAGATACAGCATGAGACTTGGCTCTCGAAGGTCAGGCTTGTCTTCCACAGCCCTTGGCAGGCCATGCCATGAGTCTGTTACACCGTGGGCTCTACTCTGAGAAGACAAGGGTTGCCTTTCCATTGTTCTGTGCCCTGGAGGTGACCCAGCTAAATGATAGCATTTGGGGAAGGAAGAAAACTCAGCGATCCAAAGCTGCTTACTTAGATTACCTGTTTCAACCCATTTCACAAGTAACTCCTGCTAGTAGAGCTTAAATTCCATACAAAGTGAGGCTTGAGTAAATGCTAGTCTGTCACTCATGCAGCCTCTTGGTATGTCTGGAATGACGCATATTACCCACAGTTTAAAAAAAAAATGTATAAGTCCAAAAGAAAAACTCTCACCAGCTCTTTCTCTCCACCCCGCTTGTCTCTTTATCCCCGGCTTCCTTTCCCCTCTTCTCTTGTTTCCTTTTCAGTTTTGGAAAGTCACAAGTTACGGCTGGAAAGAAACCTCAAAGGATTAAGTAATTCCAAAACGTCACATTTAAAATATCACTTAATGAACAACTTGGTGTGTGTGCTTATGATGGGGCGGGCATGCGTGCTTCAGCGCATAGGCGGAAGTGCGGGGGGTGGGGGCAGCTGTACAGGGGCCGGAACTCAGCTCACTATCCTGGTCAGAGACTTTCCCCACTAGCCTTCTCCCTGCCCTCCCCAGTTTCACAGTGTAGCACATTGCTTCTTTATCTGCTCAATGGCACTGTAGCCGCCGCCTCCACGTCCACTTGGCACCTTCCCTCCCTCAGTTCCTCAAGGTCTCCGAGCCCATCAGGATGTGCTCGCCCACAGCACAGCTCGCAATCAGCTGTCCCGCCTCCCTTTCTGCTGATTTACTCCTTGCACCGTATACCTCCTGGTTAGATTTATAAGATGACATGCGCTAAGTCATTTTTATTACCAGAGTCCCTGCTTCTCATTTTGTAAATGCAACGCCACACATATATGTTAATGAATTGGGCCCCCGGAACTGATAGATTTACTATGAGATATCAGATCTCTAATGAAATAGGCCTAAAGTGTCAGGCTCGTTCGCTCTTTCCAGTGCCTAAGTCATCTTGTTGTGGATGTTTTTTATGCGAGGCTTTATTTATGACTGTAAGCCTCACCCTCAGTGTTTCTGACCGGCAAAATGGGGAGAATATCAGTAGTTTTTCCATCTTATGAAGTCATAAATATTTCAAACGTCAATTTCCTTTGACCTGTATTAGCAGTCTCCTTAAAGGTCACGGGATTTGCCTGAATCACGAGGGCCTGGTCTATCTCCTGTTGATGTTTGCTGGCAGCCACAGCCTGGACCAGAAGTTTCCACAGAGGCTGACCAAGCCATACCCATGATGTCTGAGACTGCCGATGAGATCTATGGAGACAATTAGCTTGTAAAATTTAGGGTGATGAGTTGTCTACAGATGAGAATAGCATCTGTTAACATCTGTAGTTGTAGCTGTACTGTGGAAGATACAGTTACCAGGGCAATCAATCCTTCCCCTTCAGGAGGCAAGCTCATAACAACAGCTGCTTTGAGAACTTCCTCCCCCACCCAGATCACAGCTAAGATCAGGCGCAGAAATGAGCGGAACTCCTAGTCCAGGTCCCTGTTGCAAAAATAAACTGGTTTATTAGAAGATTCTCCTCTCTCTCAGGCAAGATTGGTGATTTCTTGTTTTGTTGCTATCATTTTTTTAAAATGTGTGTAACTGTACATTCATGTAGTACCTGAGGCAGCCAGAAAAGAGCGCCATATCCCCTGCCAACTGGAGTTCCGGTTGGTTGTGAGCCGCCTTGAGATTTCTGGGATCTGAACCCAGGTCCTCTACAAAAGCAGCACGTGCTCTTAACCACCAAACCACCCCTCCTTCTGTCTCCAAGAACTGTGAATGCTAAGGAAATGCTCAGACTTTACACTGGAGGAGCTCAGTCAACTGTGAAGTGTTATAAAGGGACTTGGAGAGAAGATATCACTAGTTTGGATATAAACGGAACAACAGCCACCCCGCCCCCCGCCCCAAAAAAGTGCACCAACACAACGTGATTACTGCAGGTCGGAAGACAGAGCTGACTGAACTTACAGGGTGAGATCCTTATGCTGATTTTGCTTCATAAAGAAGTTTGACAGCCCTTCACAGCTCCGAGGGTGCTCAGATCACTTCTTTGTGTGTGCCTATTTCTGACCCCTTCCGTCTGTTAGGCAATGAAAAGTATTTGACAATTTAGGCTCTCATCTTAAGAAATGTGTAAATGTTCGAAGGAAACCTAAACCAAAAAGGTAGGGTGACAGGCTAAACCCCAGACATATCAAGAGAGTCATCGACACCATAAATAAAGTTGCGTTAACTCGGTAGAAGCCTGGGCAGGATTTGACTGTGGGCATCGCCGGGGTGAAATTGGAGTTGCTGCTGCTAGGAAGAAAGGGACACATGGAAAGGGAAGAACGGAGGACTATCAACAGAGCCTTGCCTTGTAGACTAGCTTCTGACATGGCTCCAACCAATACGGCAAATCAGAAACAAAACTCTAAGGAAAATGGCTAGATTGAACTTATCAAAAAACAGTGTTCTTTTAGGGGGTTTTTCTTTCAATCCCTGTTATTTGCAGTTCTTTATGAGTATGTCGTGTCTAATTACTGGCTGTCTTACTGATAAGCAAAAATGTATGTTGCTCAAATTGGCAGATTTTGCAGACGAAACAGATGAGCATTGCTCTAAGTTGGCGGCAGGGATGGATGGCGTTCGCGATGTACATCGTGTACACTGGGCTCTTGGCAGAAGGACGGGTGACGCACGGCTCTGGCTGCGCTCACTGCATCACTCTGTTCACAAAAGTCTGTATTTCCGGGTGTGCCCTAAGCCACCCTTGTATACAGACACCTAAAGACTGTCTCAACCTCAAGCACTAAGCAACCACCTGTTCTTATGTTCTGAGACCTCCCTCCTAGGTATACTAAGCCAGGTTAAATCCCTTCTATCCCTTCCTATGGACGCTAGCATTCCTTGGTTGTGTGTCGGGGGTTAGGGAGTTGAAAGTATTCTCTTGTTTCCTTGAAGATTTCCTTTCTGTCTGCTTGCTACAATATTCGTTATTATCCCTCCACCCCCAGGACTCAATAAACCCCCTGTAAATGGATGGTTTATGAATAAGTGAACGGAGCATCATCAATATGACTGTCTCAGGCAGTCATGAGACCTGGACAAAATAAATAAACCTATTTACCTGGACCTACTTCAAATATATGTCCCCTGAAAGGATTCACAGCCAATGAACTAGAAATTCATTTTTTAATCAGAACAATGTGTTCAAATTTCTAAGCTTCTCTCTAATGCAAATGCATAATTTTGCAAATTAATGTAGTTTATACAATATTCTTTTTAGAAAACAGCACACACGCAGGGCGGTGGTGGCCCATACCTTTAATCCCAGCACTCAGGAGGCAGAAACAGGCAGATGTCTGTGAGTTCGAGGCCAGCCTGATCTATAGAGCAAGTTCCAGGACAGGCTACAAAGCTACAGAGAAACAAACAAACAAACAAAAAGACAGCATGGACAGCGACGATTAAAACCATTTTTAATACCCTTCAGAATGGCTACAACTTGTAGAAAGAGTCTAAGCACTGCCGAGGTACAATCGCAGCCAGTGATAAAGAGAACTTTCTTCCAAGGTATACCAACAAGTTTGCACATCTGACTGTTCCTTGCAGGTTTGATAATGAAAATATTTTCTCTCTTGAGCCATGGTGGTTGTCAGCAATCGGATCCACTCCACAGTGAGGAGAATCTGGGTTTTGCGACAGAAGTGGATGTCTTGGGCTGGATTAGTCCAAACTTGTTCTTATGAAAACCCCAAGAAAGGGCTGTGGCACATTCTTGCCTGGGAGTGAACAGGAGGAGTTCTGAGTTTAAAGCTTAATGGCTGTATTGTTTCGCTGATGCGCTATAGCGAACTGAGCTGCTCAGCTTGAGTTACGAATTAGGGGAATCCCCCAGCAGGCCTGAGCTCAGGGCTCCTTCTGAACCTGCTGCTAAGACACTGGTCTCATTAAGTCGTGCTTGCTTGCCACACCTGGACTTCCTAAGTCTTTCCCCCATCCCCCCATGTAAAACCCCTCCGAATGGGGCATTTTCTCCTGCTTTGTAATTACTGACTCCTACAAGAGACACCAAAGAGCTAACTTCGAGAGAATGAAGGGTTCCGTCAACAAAACACAGACATGGGTGTGAGGAAGGGACTGGGTCATATTTCAGAAGCACAGGGATTTGCAGCATCAAATCCAGTTAAAAAAAAAAATTAAAAAAAAAAACACTTTGCTTCCTTGTCAAGTACTTTTCAGTGCATCTAATCTCTTCCTTTCACCACTTAAATGTAGACTAAGTCAGATGATCTATCTTCTGTACGGGAGTTGATTTCTTTTTTCTCCTCTGAGAAGAGTCATAAGAGAAGCAAGCACTAAGTGGATATTTGAAGCCAGGCCTTCTGGCTCTGATAAAAGACCAACGTTGAAAAACAAACACAAAACGTGGACTCTCCTCTTTGCTCTGTTAGAACATAACACTAACTCTCTTGCTCTGCCTCAGAACGTTTTATTTATTTGTTAACAATAGACCCAAGAGTTGAATGAAGCAGTTGGCAAGCCAAGCAGCCAGGGCTTGGTTAGACACTCACAGGAGGTTATCAGTGATCCATGTACAGGACTCTACACTGGGAAACATGAAGGTCACTGTCACACCTCACTCCCTCCCCCAAAATAAAAGTTTGTTCCTTCAGAGAATCTCAGGACTGTGGTGCTAAGAAAGCTTTGGGATGTCAATAGACAGATGTAGACACTCAACCTCTGAATTTCATGGAACTGTCAAACACTACTTGGCATTAAATAATAATCAAGACATGAGAAATTATGAATGAAGAGCAATGACCTTAGCTGCACACTTCCTGAAGGCCGGGCCAGAAAGGAACAAAACATATTCCTTGTCCACGGCACAGTGACAATAAAATGCTGTTGTAACACGTAGCGTGGCACTCACAATCATTCACCTGGCAACTGGAAAATGGGGATACAGGAGCTGCTGGTCTTGTGAAAACCCTGGCCCTTGAGCTAGCTCTCTGCCCTGTGTTTGCCGAGAAATGCTTGAGAGCCCTAAGGCGAGACAGAGATGGGACCTTGGTGCCTTAAAAATGAATTAACTGAGCTGCCTCACACTGGAGTTCTTTCCTGTCCTGTTTTTCTCCAGTGCTGTGGCCCTACTAATTAGTATTACAGGGTATATAAACTAGAGCGAGCTAGGGAAGGAGCAAAGACACCGAGCATGGAGCTGAGTGAGATGGCCGTTCTTCTAGCTCTAGGAAGTCACCCGCATTTGCAGAAAGATTTAGATCCATGGGACATCAGAAATTATGGAATAAAGAGGACCGTGGCAGACAAATTAAAAGCATGAGACAGATGTATGGAAATGTCAGAATAAAACTTGTTTATTTAGACGCCTGACAAAGCATTTTGGGAAACAAAATGCCAAAACAAATAAATAAAAAGTGCCCCTCCCCAAAGGAAAAAACGGTTGAACTTTGACTATACAGTGGAAAGAATTTCCCACCATTTGCTGTCTCATACATCAATGCAGCCCTTAGAGAGATGCCCCAAGCTCCCTACTCTAGAAGCCCCATTTGGTTTGGTTATGCATACACCCGCTCTAGCAATAATGCACTTGGCAGCCTAGTTCCTCCTCCTGAAGGACTGTGCACACACATCCCTCTCCAAACAATGTACTTTGCAGCACCAGAACCCACTGATCCTCCCTTTGCATTGGGGTTCCACGTATTCCTGTCTGGAAGACAGTGTGCATTTCTCTGCTTTATACCATTATCCTACACTATTCTGTGAACAATCAAATTTAGATAGTTTGTATTCTATTGTATTCCCAACACATCCAGGTATAAAGAAAAAAAGGGGGGCTGATTTGGGGTACATACCCCCCTTTTCATGTAGAAAATCCATATTTTGGATCAGTTTGGCTGTGGTTCTTCTCTGAGCACAGTTAGTACTGGAGATTATGATGTGACAATTTCTTCTGAGTTGAGACAGAGGGGAAATTAAAGTCTGGAAGTTCCACAGGGAGGTTGGTGAAAGCTCTAACCACTGTGGTGGAAGGGGCTGCCCACACTGCCTTCATGTTGTACTGTCAAAGTCAGGGTTCCAGCTTTCTTGATCTGTCACTCATACTAGGGTGGGCTTCCAGTGATATGGCTGCCTTTGAGTCATTCATGGCCCTGTAAGGAACCCCTCACCCATACTCCTGTAAGCCACCCCAGTAAACTCATTAGTTCACCATCAAGTTGGACTTCAATGGTACGATGACTTTGGCCTGCCGTTGGGTTCCCTGTCTCGGATGAGGAATAGTGTCACACAACAGAGACTGCCGCACAAAACCTGGAGCAAAACATCACTAGAAACGCCAGGTTGTAGAGCTTTGGATCAGTTTGGAGCCACAGTCCTCACTTGCTCCTATCTTGTCCTTAAAGAAGGATCTCACCTTCCTCCCTTCCTGTTATGATCTAAAGAATAAAATGATAGCCAGAAAACATGACACAGTGGTACATGCCTTTAATCCCAGCACTCAGAGGTAGGCAAACAGATCTCTGTGATTTCAAGACCCGCATAGTCTACATAGGGAGACCTTGTCTCAAAGATAGACAGACAAACAGATGGTTGGATGGATGGATGGATGGATGGATGGATGGATGGATGGATGCTTGGATGCCTGGATGGATGGATGGATGGATGGATGGATGGATGGATGGATGGATGGATGGATGCTTGGATGCTTGGATGGATGCTTGGATGGATGCTTGGATGGATGGATGGATGGATGGATGGATGGATGGATGGATGGATGGATGGATGGATGCTTGGATGGATGCTTGGATGGATGGATGGATGGATGGATGGATTGATGGATGGATGGATGGATGGATGCTTGGATGGATGGATGGATGGATGGATGGATGGATGGATGGATGGATGGATGGATGGATGCTTGGATGCTTGGATGGATGGATGCTTGGATGGATGGATGCTTGGATGGATGGATGCTTGGATGGATGGATGCTTGGATGCTTGGATGGATAGATAGACATATACACAGGAAACCGTGAAGCTTCACTTGAGGTTAGACATAAAAAGCAAACCACAGAATCTTTTCACACATTTTTTGACTAGGTCAGGTATTTGCCTGTGAGAGCAGGAGCCTAGTTCCTCTATTCTGTCTACTCTAGGGCATCACAAAATATAAAAAGAGGCACATGCTCTTAATTATGGACTCTCTGGAGTTCCCGGCGTGTGTAGGTACAGATGCGGCTGCTGCTTCTTCCCTGCTCTCCCACTGCCTCTCCCTAGAAGAGCTGCTTCATGTGGAATCCCACTGGAAGGCTCTTCAGCATTTCCAATGTCATTTCAGAACGGTATTGCTTTCACAGGACTTGGACCGAGTCCTAGCCGCAAACAATGATGAGGCGTGTGGCTGGCTTCTGTGCCAGGCTCGGTACTCTCGCAGGCAATCCGGTGGGTGCAAGTAACCTCACACCAAGCTTCGGTTTCCATTTCTGTCGTTATTACTGATGACGATCCACATAACATTGTATACGCCAGCTTCCCTAATCTTAAATTCCAAAATCTGAAACTCTTTTGACACCAACAATAATGCCTCAAGTGGAAAATTCCACATCTCGCCTCACATGACGAGTTACCGTCAGACTTCAACCTACTGAAAACACAGTAAAATTACACTCAGGCCCTGAGCGTGGGGAGCAGATGCGATCTCGATGGCTCATGTTTAGTCTAGACACCGCCGACCTGCTTTGGTGTGGACGTGGTTTGGAATGTCCCACGTATTGGAATCGCTGTCTTCAGTGAGGCAGTGGCAGAGTGACTGAGCCGTCAGAGTGCCGTCCCTGAAAAGAGTCTGTGGGACACCAGTGTGTTCCCTCGTGAGAGATTAGGTCACTTTGCACTCTGGCTCCCCATCTTGCCCAGTCACCTCTCCTTTTTGAGGCACCCTATTCTCTCTCACATAACCTACCACTGTAATGTCACAGGAACAGAAGAAAATCAGGCAACAGGCGCTTGGACTTCCAAAACTGTGAATATGCAGCCTCTATTCTTTACCATCTACCCAGACTCAGATACTTTGATATAGCAGAGGAAAATGGAGTCATACAAGTCCCGTCCTTGATTATGCGTATGCAAATAATCTAAAATCAAATATCAATTCAAAATTTAGACTACTGCTTGCCCCAGGATTTTAGATGGGAATACTTGGCTCAAAATATAATTTCTGTGTAGACGAAACCTTACCCCAAGAGTCCGCCATTGCACTTTGCTTAAGAGCTATTGATTGGAAACAATTTGCAAACGTTATTCCTACAAAAGTTATTCTTCCTTTCCTTCTTAGTGTTTTCTTTTTATATTTTATGTAAATGAGATAAATCTCATTGACAAAACAAAACACAGTCTTCTGTAATTCCCGGTCAAAGAGGCTGTCTATATTTTCACCTCACCGTTTCTAACTGTGCCCTTCATGTGTGAACTTTAACCAGCAGAGCTTGTCTTCGAGTCTGAAATAGACTCTCATTACTAACCAGCCCCTCATCCCCTCAATAGTCAGTAATTGCACCAGTTTTCGGAATCACACTCACGGGTTTATGTGGCTTCTGGTCCGGTCCTTCCCAAGTCTCTACCCCTGGAAAGTACCAACTGAGCTCCCCCCCCCCATGGGGGATTTGGGCTTTGCAAATGTTATTTTCAGTCTGGTAAGGTACCTTCATTATCCCCTCACTCTCTCTGGGTTTTCATCTTTCTTCTCTTACAGATTAGAATATTTCCAACCTTGCCATGTAAACGAATGCTTAGCTAGTCAAGTTTGATTTTAAAATGCCAATTACTAATTTGATTGTAATATTGCTGAATTTGTACATTTTTCCAAGCACAATTAACCTTTCCTTTTACATTTTAAATTTATTCTGGTTTTCTGTCTGATACATTTTATAAACTTTTTCCCCTTGGCAAGCTTGAACAATCTTCGTTAAATATATTCCTAAATAACAAAAAGTAGTTTTGATGATATGACTATCAATTAATCTACTTATTATTTTGCTGGTGCTCTAAAATTGGTCTGTATTCTAAGTGCCACGGTTATGTATCTCCTTTCTCATTCTAAGGGCTCCTCTCTGCCACCTATGACTATGGTGGCTTTCTTGGCACAAATTGTGCATACAGCGTGCCATAGCTTTCCTCCTGGGCCTGGAGACTCCAGTGTGTTCTCTGTTACAAGGAGTCTACGCTCCTGCTCTTCGGCCCCTCGGTTTCGTGGCAGACTGCCGCACTCTCTACTCTCTTTGTGGTGGACGTTTGAGATGCATAAGTGAATTTAAGATTCATAAGTCAATCTACTTACTACTTTTAGTTCCCAATCCGAAGCTGCTTCATTCGCTCCCTAAAGCGATGTGTGTTGGGTCCTTTCACTGCGTTTAAATGCTTTGTCTTTGGGTGCTTGGTTGGGCTGGGGAGCATCACCTCTAAAGTCTCTAAGCTTGTCATTGGAAAGTAGAATCAGTTACAACAGGTTTTTTTGGGAGGATTTTCTTTTTAAGTTTATTTTTTAATTTTACATATCAATCCCAGTTCTCCTTCCCTCCCCTCATCCGGCTCCCCCCATATTCCCCTCCCCCACTCCCCCATCTGCTCCTCAGAGAAGTTATGGCCTCCCATGAGGAGTCAATGAAGTCTGCCCCATCACCATATTGAAGCCTGACCAAATCCTGCACGCGCTCCATCCTCCCACCCCCGTGTCTAAGTGGAGCAAAGTATCTTAGGAAATGGGCTTCAAAAAATCAGTTCATGTACTAGATAGATCCTGAACCCACTGCCAGTGGCCTCATAAACTGTCCCATCCACCAGCTGTCACCTGCATTTAGCAGGGTCTAGTTTGGTCCTGTGCAGTTTCCTCAGCTGGCAGTCCACAGTCAGTGAGCTCCCACTAGCTTGGGTCAGCTGTTTTCTGGGGGTTTCCCCATCATGGTCTTGACCCCTTTGCTCATATTATTGCTCTTCCCTTTTTGTCTGGACTCTGGGAGCTTGGCTGAATGGTTAGTTGTGAATCTCTGCCCCTGCTTCATCAGCTACTGGAAGAAGATTTGACAATTACAGTGGTCCTCAATCTGATTACAGGGGAAGGCCAGCTCAGTCCCCCTCTCCACTAGTGCTTAGGGTTTTATCTGGGATCATCCTTGTATATTCTTGGGAATTCCCCTAGTGTCCAGTTTCTCTCTAATCCCACAATGGTCCCTTTTATCAATCAAGATTTTTCTTTTCTTGCTCTCCCTCTCTGTCCTTCCCCCAACTTAACCTTCCCTGATCCCTCATGCTCTCCTCTCCACTTCCCTTCCCTCCTCTCTTCTTCCCTACCACCCTTCACCCTCCCTCCCACACTCCTGATTTCCTCAAGAGGTGTTGTCTACTTTCCCTCCCTAGGCAGATGCAAATTATGTTTCTCTTAGGGTCCTCTTTGTTACCTAGCTTTTCTGGGTTGTGGACTGTAGTCTGAGTATCCTTTGCTTTATGTCTGAGTACGTTCCATATTTGTCTTTCTGGGTCTGGGAGGAATTTCTTTCTCTTGAGTTAACTGCCATGGCATTTGTTTTGTTGATCTCCGAGTATTCCATCTGTTTTTCGAAGTTTGGGTGCAGTGTGGCACAGATTTTTCTCCTTGCACTTCGACTTTGCAGTCTCATTGCACTTTGACTTTGCAGCTCTTGGTATTTTCCTGAGTTGATGGACTGCTGCCGCTCCTCTGCTCGCAGGGGCCAGACAACAGTCTGTTTGCTAATCTACTCAGACGGAAGGCTGAACACATTTATTTCCTAACACAATGTGAGGGCTGCAACCTCCTCCCACACCACAGGGACTTGACCATGTTTCAGCTTTTCTCCTGTTTTCTTATTTCATCTCCTTTTCGTAGGGGAGCTGAGTATTTCGGTGATCAATATTTAAGTAGAATAAGACTTTTAAACATTGTTTTAGATTTACTCGATTTATTTTATATGTGAGTGTTTGATCTGCGTGTATATATGTGTAGTACTTGCATGCCTGGTGCCTTAGGGGTCAGATGAGGGCATCAGCTTCCCTACAGCTGAGATTATGAACGTCTGTGAACCACATGTAAATTGAACCCTGGCCCTCTGCAAGAGCGTCAAGCGCTCTTTAACCACTGAACCATCTCTCCAGCCCCTAGAGTAAAATTTGTAACATTTTTTTTTCTTTTTGCTTGCACTGGTCTCTTGCATGGTTTTATTCCCAGGATGCATGCAATGGTTTTTAATCCATCCCTGTTTGCACATTGCCTGTTGGGGCCGGATTCTTTCTGAATCCAGTTCATGTTCCCTAGGTACAACTCTTATTTGTATTCTTTGTTGTTTATGCCAGCAAAAGTATTTGTTACAATTACTTTTATTTTTTAAAGTCTTCTGTGTTTCATTTTGTTGTGTTTTTATATTTCACTAACAAATCCTCCACTTAAAATGTACACAATATCATTTTAAAAAATTTAAATGTCTCTTAGCAACAGGAGACCTCTGAGATCTGCCCCGAGGAGGACAGCAGACAGCATGGACCCCACCAACCTTTCCCCAAGATTCCGATTAAGTGTTTTGACTCCCCCTCAAGTAAAATTTGGATGACTTTTGTCGAATGATATTTTTGAGATTTTACTTTTCAGTCATTGATTTTGGGTAAAGAGTCAACATTTGAGATTTTGGCACTGTGCTTGTGTCTCTGGAGACCACGGCCCGGGCCTCTGTATAATCTGCCTTCCTCACTGCTCAGTCACTCTTTCAGATTTCAAAGAAAAGAATCTCTGTCCTTTTGAGACATATCTGAGCAAATACCAAAGGATTGGGTTTCAATTCTCTAATCCTCTTTGGAATTAAGACATTTGGAATTTGGATTTGTGGGCACAACTGGTATAGCAAGGCAATCTCCTCCTTCCTCCCTCTTTGCCTCCCTCTCTCCCCCCACAAGTCCCCACACCACTGTACACTGTTTCTTTCTCTTTTTGGAAACCATTGTTTCTCTCTCTCTGCCCCTGAAGCTCCTGAAGCCCCACCCCTGAGCTCTGCTCCACAAAATCCCAGAGCTTGCTCCAGATAGATAGCAGGACTAGAGCTAGTCTAGCTGCAGTGATGGCTTCTTGCTCCACACAGTCAAGGGAGGCTCCAGAGCGTTCTCAAGCATCCCTGCATGGGATCCTATTAAGCGATCTGTGAGTACAAGTCATAGCCAGCCGGCATAACCTGAGCTCCTATTCCTTGATCAGTCACTCACTCCTTGTTCATTTAGAGACAAGTGGCAGAAGGACCCTCCTGCCCTTGGTCATGTGGTACTTGCTATCACATTTCGCTGGTCCCTTTATTGGGATCTCACCATGATTTCAGCTCTCCTTCCCTTGTCTTCAAGGGAGTCACCATCTACTGAGGGAGTAGGTTGACAACACCACCACTGTGGAAACATGAATGTGAAGATGGAGTATTACTGATGCCCCCCCAGAGACTCGGCATTGGCCCTACTGTGGGTAGCCATGTTTAGTGGAACACTCCTTGTCCTGTACCCCCAACTCATCACCAGACACCTCAAGTGTCTGCTGCTGGTTCTCTCACCCACAAGTCTCTCAAACTCAGGGATGTAGGAATGATCCTGAACTCTTCCTCAGCCACATCATCCAATCAAGACCTGCCATTGCCTCCTTTTTGTTTTCAGAGTCTGTCTTCTTGATGTGGGGTCTGATGGATGTCCTTGTGTTCACCGTAGCTTTACCACTGCATGGTCCTTTCCCTTGGAATCCAAGTTTAATGCTTGGGGTGAGATTTAAATTCTATTTTAAAATAAACATCATGTTTCCATTAAACAAATTGCCACTAAAGTTCACTGTCATTCATACAGCAACAAGTGAGTCTTTATCAGTGGACATCATGGCCTTTGTTTTTAGTTCAACTGTAAAACAAGCACAGTCATAATACATCAGGGTTGTAAATATTTAAGTTAATAAATACATAGGCTGAGATATGACAGGCCGTTTAGAATAGTTATTTAGAAAAATTAGATGTGTAGTTACTTTCAGTGCTGCTGGGACCAAATTTACCTGACAAGAGCACCACGAGGAGGAGGGTTTATCCAGCCCACAGCCTGAGGAGACACAAGCCATCCTACCTGCTGGGGAAGCAAAGCAGTCACAATTCTGTGGTAAGGACATCGTGCTATGGAGGTACAGGAAACCGTGGCTCTGTGTGACAGCTACCTGTTTACTAAAATGGCAGTTTCCAGAAAGAAGTTGCCAGGCCAGCTATGGGGTCATAACTGTACCTTCTAGAAGTAGCCTTCTCGTATGGGAGTGTTTGCCTGTGCTTGTTCATGGTGCTGTGTAACTTGCTGACACGGATAAGGGGAGACACACACAAGCTTGCACTGGCTTCCATCTTATTCCACAGGATCAGGGTATAAAGGACCAAGAACTAGAGGAGCTAATATCCCCACTAAGGAAAATCCAGTTTGAGAGGCCTTTGCCTCAGAGGACCAAGCATGAAGAATTATGTCAGAGAACTAAAGGTGACATTGAAAACTTTATTTTGAGCTTAAGTAAATTATTCATTCAAAGGGCTAAATCCAGAGCCTGAGAAGCACTGTTTCCTCATGGGTCTGTGAGAGGCAATCACTGGGAAGCTCTCAGCTTTCTATTTCAGCTGAAAAGCAAAGGTGAGCGTGCCTGAAGCCTGCGTGGTACTTGGATGTTACGAAGATTAAAAGTCAGTAGACTTCTACATGAAGATCGTTGCAGACGAGATTACAATCTGTGACCAATCCCAGGCTACTCTCTTCGTCTTGGGTGAATTTTGCCGTGTATTAGGATAATTGCAAAGGGACCAAATGACAGACGTTTTCTCCCCTGTTTTTAGCATAAGGTGTTAAATTAAATGGGCATAAGAAGCATTCTTCATGAACTATGTCTTTTAGGCTCATGTTGGCTATTAGAAGAGGTACAAAGATGACCATATACAATCGAAGTTTCCAACAGAAAACTACAGCTCTCATACCCTCTAGCCAAGTGCAAGCTCATTCTCTCAACAAGGGAGCCCTGTGGAGAAACTGTCCCTGGATTCATACAAAGAATTGACAAAGAACTATTCTAAAACGATTTCCAGAAAAATGGCCCAAAAACAGCTTCTCATCTTTCTTATCAGACACTTGGGTGTGATCTGTTCTATTGTCTCCCTGTTTGTTGTCCCTTGAGTGGCTCAATCCATTCATGTTCGACCTTTCTGTATCAGGTGTGTCTAAAAACCTTGTGATGAACAACAATATGAATGTGTTCAAGAAACATGAACACTTTATCTAAAGTTATGAGAGAGAATTTCCCCAAGGCACAATGAACTTGACATGACACATTGTAAACATTACGGTTTGAAGCTTCTGTTGTATTGTGTACAGAAATCTGCAGATTTTGCAAGATGTGGCATCGCAACGGGGAATCAAAGTGTCAGAGCCCAGCGGCATTTCCTTCCTTTTGTACACACGGTAGGCACATGTCAGAATTAGGTTTGACAGTTTGAGCTTTGAATTCCAAAGGGAGAAGCCAAAGGACTTGCAAGGAGCTAGTGAAGTGGAAGGAGAAAGGGTTGAGGAGAGGCGGGAAGAGGCAGAGTCTGTGTGGGATGAACTGGACTAGTTCCAGGGGGCCTGGGGCCAAGGAAGTCTGGCTGAGACCATTTCCTGTATCAGGCTCCTATTGATTGAGAAAGGAGATGTGGAGTGGGCTACTGGAGTGATATTTGAGGAATTTACCTGTTTTAAGAACAATCAGGGTTACCTAGTCAAGAATGTATGTTCTGGGACTTTGATTTAGGGAGGGGGCCACACCAAGGAGAGAGTGAAAGTCAGACACTCCATGCCACCGTGTCATTTAGCTCTTACTTGACATGCAAACAGATCTTGATGAAACATACATGCAGGTGTGTATTAGTGTGTATGTTCGTGTACATATATACACATGAACAGATTTATGTGTGCATGGAGAAGAAAGAGAGGAAGATTACCCAGTGGCTCTTGAGACAAGCATTTTCTAGATTTAAACGTTTTCAAGATTATACCAAGCTGGGCAGTGGTGGCGCACGCCTTTAATCCCAGCACTCGGGAGGCAGAGACAGGCGGATCTCTGTGAGTTTGAGGCCAGCCTGGTCTACAAGAGCTAGTTCCAGGACAGGAACCAAAAGCTACGGAGAAACCCTGTCTCGAAAAATCAAAAAAAAAAAGACCCAGGCCAGCTGGCCTTGGTGAGTTCCCGATAGAACATCCCCATTGCCTCAGTGTGTGGGTGCACCCCTCGCTGGCCTGGGTCTGAAAAAGCATGGGACAAAACCGGTCTCGCTGAACATAATGGACAATGAGGACTACTGAGAACTGAAGAACAATGGCAATGGGTTCTTGATCCTATTGCACGTAATGGCTTTGTGGGAGCCCAGGTAGTTTGGATGCTCACCTTAATAGACCTGGATGGAGGTGGGTGGTCCTTGGACCTCCCACAGGGCAGAGAAACCTGCTTGCTCTTTGGGCTGAGGAGGAAGGAAGACTTGATTGGGGGAGGGGGAGGGATTGGGAGGTGGTGGCGGGGAAGAGGCAGAAATCTTTAATAATTAAATAAATTAATTAATAAAAAAAAATAAAATAAATAAAAAAAAGAAATACAAAAAAAAAAGAAAAATCAAAAAAAAAAAAGATTATACTACATTAGGCCTCAGACCTTACCAGAAAACGTAAAAAGAATGATGTGGCAAGTTATGATTAAAATTTAGTCCAAATTTCAGGGGGAAAATTGTTTTTAACTTTTAAAATACCTTCCTTGTAATTGGATTGGGTTGTCCAAAAGAGTCAAAGATTTTTTGTTAAGTGAGCAAAACATTTTTTAATCTTTTCTATCATACTCTGCAACACAAAGATTGCCTCGGAGAAGCACTGGAAGGTGTGAGCAAGTGGCAGAGCTTGCGTTTGTGAGTATGTCTGCAGTCCTGGCCTTAACTACAAACACTGAAAAAGTTTTCTGGCAAAGTAGATGAAAATGTAAATGAAAAACACATTTTTAAAATGCAGGAAACTTGGTTAACAAACTTAACATTTGCTCAGCTTCTTTGCAATGAGCAAGCACAGTGAGGTGATAGCCAAATATTTATTTGATGATTGTAATTTTCAAGATCTATTTTTCTCTTTTTAAGCTCTATATATGGTGGGCGTCATGATCTGAGGATTTGCATGAGAGTGCAGGTGCCTGTGGAGGCCAGAGGCAGTGGGTTTCCTTGGAGCTGGAGCTGCAGGCAGTGGTAAATCGCCCATCATGGTGGCTGGGAATGGAACTTGTGTCTTCTGAAAGAGCATTGCATGCTCTTAATCTCTGAGCCAACTCTCCAGCCCAGAATCCATAACCCATCATAATTTTTAGTGAGCACAGTTTCGCAGTCAAAAGGAGGAAATAATTTCAATGCATAAATGAAATAAACAATCTGCCAAGTATGCATATAAACTGTAACATGCTTTGGTTTTGGTTCTGTTTTGGTTTTAAATCTTCTCTTCATAACAATGACCATGACAATAACAGGCAGATAGTTGAAAATTCAGGGATGCATGCATGCTGAACGATGCATGTGCAAAACATGAGATTTGACCTCCTATCTTGCTATTCAGGTCTTCCCTTTCAGTTCAAACAGGCTGATAACTCAGCTGCTGAATTCACTATCTAAGCACTGATTTTTATTTTCCCCTGCATTAATTTTTATTAATTATTTGGGAATTTCATATGATGCACCCCATCAACTTGCCTCCCATTCCTCCTAAGTAACCCTCCCGTCAAAAAAAAAAAAAAAAGGAAAAGAAACAACACCAAGTTCAATTTGTATTGCCCACAAACTCATTGGAGCATGGTCAACTTCCCATTGACCGGCCCCTTAAAGAAAACCAAGTCCTTCCCCATCCTGTCCCCTGCCAGAAGCCACCAACTGTGATGAGCTACACTTCAGCATCTTTATCACAGTTTTGAAGGACTCTCTTCAGTTGCTTCCTGTCTTGTTTCTTTGGGGGAGAGGGGGTTGTCACAGAAGTCTTCAACATCTCTCATTCTCAGTTATGACTCTGCAGTCATTGACAACACTGCAGAAGAAACTTCCCTGCCCATAGCAGCTGGCAGCACAGATCATGGACATCGACCTGGCTCCGAGGCTGCGGGGACCACAGACATCAACATGGCCTCTCTGGTGGCAGCACAGATCACAGAAGTCTCTTAAGGAGACCCAGTCTAGAAAATAAACCATTCACCATCTCCGACATCTTGCTGCTGCCAGAAATAATAATAATAATTGCATTGTCCTGAGACTTTTTATTCATTATCAATATATCCAAGCATAACGTGATTATATTGTCTGTCGCTATTAATAATTTTGACGCAGGCTTGTCTGGATGTGTCTGATAAAAGGAAAACACAAAGAGAGAACTTATACATGGCTTAACTGAACATTGCTTCGCCACGCTCAAGAGCTCACAGCATTTTAATCCATTACTCAAGACTTCATGTGGGCATTTCCTTATGAGAAATGATTTTGTTTGGAGACAGCATCTCAATAAGCAGCCCAAATTGGGCTGCAACTGGTAGTCCTTCTGCCTCATCCTCAGTCACCTGATGATGGAGCTGCAGCGGGCTGCATTCCGCCCGCCGCCCGGCTAGCTTTATACCCGAAATAATTACACAGAAACTGTATTCTTTTAAACACTGCCTGGCCCATTAGCTTTAGCCTCTTGCTGGCTAGCTCTTACATATTGATCTAACTCATTTCTAATATTCTGTGTAGCACCACGAGCTGGCTTACCAGGAAAGATCTTAACCTGCTTCTGTCTGGAGTGGGAGAATCATGGCGACTGCCTGACTCGGCTTCTTTCTCCCAGCATTCTGTTCTGTTTACTCCACCCACCTAAGGGTTGGCCTATTAAATGGGCCTAGTCAGTTTCTTTATTAATTAACCAATGAAAGCAACAGATTAGAAAGAAATCACTCCCACATCAACCTGAGCCCTGGGACCACAGACCAGAGTGATGGCTCTTTGGATATACAAGAACAGTGGTAGATTCAGTAATCAGATATGGAATCTTCAAAAGCCCAAGGAAATGAAAAGCAGCACTTTGGAAAAGGTTTAACTACACCCTCAAGTATGTTGGGCTCTACTGGTCTCTATGTTTCCACTTAGGTAGCAGAGATCTTCTTAATGGTAAATAGCTATGTCCTGTAGTAGGAGCTGAGGGCTGTGTTCCTGCCGCCCCAAGTCCTGGTCGCCTGGCTAGCTTATGCCCCTGAAATAACAACACACAAACTGTATTCTTTTAAACACTGCTTGGCCCATAATATCTAGCCTCTTCTCGGCTAACTCTCGCACCTGGACTAGTCCATTTCTAATAATGTGTGTAGCACCCCAAGGTGCGCTTACAGGGAAGATTCTAGCCTACGTCCATCCTGGGTCGGAGCTTCATCGCATCTGCCCCAGAGGGGAGAGCTATCGAGTCTGAGCTCACTTCCTCTTCCTCCTAGCATTCTGTTCTGTTTACTCCACCCACCTATGTTCTAACCTATGAGGGCCAAGCAGTTTCTTTATTTTTTAACCAATGACCTTCCTCCATCAATGTCCCATTAAGTTAATTAGCTAAGTTAAACACAAAGTCATTTTAACTCACCCACACACTTATAACATGAATGCTGTATGTGTTTGTGTTCAGTCATTTGTCATATGACGTGTACTGTGCACCCAAAAATCAATCAATCACATCACCAAAACCAAACACAAAGTCCTCTAACAGAGACCAACCACCAGAGAACCATTAACAGCCATGACATCTCCGGCAATCAGTGTCTCCCACCGTTATGGGCTTGATTGTTGCCCTCTGGCAGATCCCCAGGACCCAACCCATTGATGAAACTTCAGTTTCTCGGCACGTGAGAAAGTCCAGGCTCCCAGCTGAACAAGAGCAAGAAAGAAGTTTCAGAACCTGATCCTTGACATTTTTGGTCTGTCCCCAAATTAGGTGTCCATTACTTAGGGACTGCATCTGTCATTTGGAATCCTAGTAAGAAACCAGGGCCAGGAGATTAAACCTCTCACCTAAGCAGGTGCAAAGAAACCGGGAAGCTACCATCAAATTAAGAACCCTCTGAAATGCATATGTAAATTATACATAAATTTTTTGGGGAAAAAAACCCTGAAAATATCAAACCTTTACCAGATTGAATATATTCTTTGTTCTTTTTTTTTCTGAAAGGGATCTCATGAGAATGAAAGTGCTCTGGGTTTGCATGGAAACCTGCTCACCACAAGCTGGCCTTTGTCTCTGCTGCCACGCTGCTGTTCCTTAAGTAGAAATGAGGCAGGTAAGAGAACACCATTGAGGGGAGCGCTCAGTGTCTTCCCACGACAACTCGCTCTCCCGCAGCATCTTCTCTCACGGCGGTAGGCAGGTGTGTGAGCACACCTCTCAAGAGTGACTTACTTCTCCTTCCCAGTTGAAATGTAGCCCCTCCCTGAAACAGGCCCAGAACTGGTGCACAGTCGCCGTGTTCTGACCCGTCAAGATTCTGGTTCCAAAATCAGCTGTTGCTCTAAGCGCTCATTGAGAGCACCCCTGTGCACACGCTTGACTTCAACTCTCTGTCTTCCCATATCCCCTTCTGTTTGACTGCACATGCAAAACTCTTCCCTAAAAGGCACAAGGAGCAAATGGCTTCTCTGTCACTATATCCCAGTACCATATACACAATCCAACAATGCTCATAAGTCACTCAATGAATGAATGGATGAATGAATGAATGAATGAATGAATGAATAAATGAGAATGGCCCACACCTCCATCCCATTGGTGCTCTGAAGTCTGTAGACTTGACATTTATATTTCTAACCAACTGCAGATCAAAAATATCTGTCAAAAAGAGAACTGTATCTGAACCAAAACGTTCAGATCTCCTTCTTGCCATTGGTTCTGAGACAATACAATGACTATTTACATAGCAATAGCATTGTCTGAGTACTGTGATGTGACTCTCCTGGTGAAAGAAACTAATAAAAAGAAATTATGCTACCCGAGTCTAGTGTACTGAGCCACGGGGTTTCCTAGGCTTGCTTGCAGGAGCCTGAGTATCTCCAAGGCAGCTGTACTATCAAAATAACTCAAGCCAGCGTGAGAGACCACTCAAGAAGGCTGCCTTCTAGACGTTCCCTACCCAGCTTTCAGTCAGCTCCTTGCCTTCTCTCCAGCAACTCTTGCTTGCCTACGGAACTCTGGGGTTGTGTCCTGTGGATCTCACAACTTTGTGAGCCACCTGACTGAGCCTTGTAAACCTCCCTCCATAAAGGAGTAAATATGCAAGAAGACGTGCTGAGGTTATGTGAAATTGCTACATCGCTTTATAAAGGGAACTGGAGCATCTGTGGTTTCAGCGTTGGAGGAATTCATCCTTCACAGATGCAAGTGCTTGCTCAGTAAACCCCCGAGGCCGTCCTTCCACGGGGCCTGAAGACAAGACAGAAAAGAAATCCCTGAAAGAAATGAAAGGGCTGTTTAGGTATTTTGTATCAATTTATCTGTTTCTGCGGCATTGCTTATAAATCCAAACCATCTATAGAGAAACCCTAAGTAGCCATTTCCCTTGGCACTGTCTTCAGATTGCAAACAGAATTCTGAATAACAGTAAGAACTCTCCTGATTTGCTAGTGTTCAATTGCATTTCCATATTAGAAAATTACATCCTGAATATTTGACATTACATTTTACATTAGTACATTTTATTAACTGAAAAATATTTACCTAAAAACATCTTTTAAATCATTTCAAATGAGTGATTCAAGTGTAAAGACAAATAAACCTTTCTGTCGATACCATCTCTATGACAGTTCCTACTTAAGAGGTAAAAGAAATATTAGTGTGGACGGTGCAGAATTGCTCCAGGCACTTAAATAAATGCTTCCATTCACCAGGCACATTGTTTATCTTCTATCTAAGACCACTCTGTTTAAATAAAGAGTGGTCACAAACTGTTCTCTTTTATCTTGTAAGGCAGAAAAATGGACATTGAAGGCCCTACCTCAGAAATGCATCAGTGCGTAAATGGCTAAAGGTCGCTGCCTTTGTGGCCGTAATGGAGAGGCAGATAGAGAATGGGGTGGGAGGTGACACTCTCCTGGACAGTGGAAATTCTTCACCTAGGCAACCCTGAAGTTCCTAACTGTTCCCTGATGGAGATTTCCAGTTTCCCCGAGAGGGTACGAGCAAATCCATCTGACCGGGTTGATGATGGAAAGTGAATTGCTCACCTCTTTCCGTCTCTGTCTCCCATGGCTTCTGCCTCTATGAACAAGACTTCCTCCAACAGCAAACCTCAACAATGCAAAGATAAAAGCCTGCTGGGATATGATCTGGGAAAACCACCACAATGTAGAAGGGCATGACCGCTAGGGACTGTAATTCTCTGTGGAAAGCATTTGCTATAAACAAAGGCAATCTGGAAAGCTGTGGCCTTCAGCTAAAGTCGGTGCGTGGGGATTGGTTCAGCGGCTCACACAGGCCTCACAGCAATGAGAAATGTTAGCACCAGGAGAAAATGAGCAAGGGGATATGAGAGCTTGCCTCCCTCACAACTGTCCTGGATCCCTAAATCAACTCTAGACCCGCGCCCAAATGCTTTCACTGCTAACTGACTTGTTACCGCTGAGATAAGGTATTTTCAGTAGGCTGGGATTAGCCTGGAGCATTTCTGAAACCCCACCAATTACAGGATAGGCTGAATTGAGGACAGAGCATCTTCTACATTTGATCTTCACAAAACAACAAGTCTCCTTCTGCTTATTCCTGTGGAAGAATGAGGCAGTTAGGTAAAAACGAGTTGACAAAATGAAGCCGGCTACCAAAGGCCACGAGTTGTTAATATGAAATCACTAATGTCTAAACTTGGGAGTTGTGCAAAAAACAGTCGCCAGGAACCAACGCCCAGCGGAAATGGCTTGTTCAAAATAATAATAATCCATTTTATCCAAGAGTCGACAGCAGGGCGGGGAGTCTCTTTAAGGTACAAGGAACCATCTGGCTGGGAAAAGAACATGGCTTACGGCAGCTCAGAAGCCAGCCAGACCTTGTGTGGGACTCTGCATCCTACTTACTGAACAATTACAGGAATCAAAAAGGATGGAGGATTTCTGGGTCTCTTGCCTGTGATTCATTTCAAAATCATCCACACACACACCCCCGTGTGTTCCCAAGCGTGTCCAGCATCACCGTAAGAAAGACAATTCCTAGCAAGAGCCATATCCCTTAACCCCCAATAAAGCCAGTGAAACAAACTGTCTGCAGTTTTCTTCTTTTTCAAGTGAAAATGTTTTCTGTGGGCTCTGGTTTGAATATTAACGTGTGTGTGTGTGTGTATGTGTGTGTGTGTGTGTGTGTGTGTGACAGAGAGAGAGAGAGAGAGAGAGAAAGACCTATAATGGAGTCTCATCAGATCTGTTGAAAGAGTTATCAATCCCATGGATAAATTAAGGACTCTGGGGGCCCATGCGCTCACCCCAGAGAACAGCTCATCACTTCTCATAGCTTCCAGTGGGAACCGACTTATGCTAAATCTCCCTTGGGCTTAGACTTGTGCAAAATAACTTTGAAGATTTCTTAAGAAAGGCAACTTTTGACTTAATTCAATACCTCCGGACACATTATTATCCTGAAAGGGGTCTTTGTTTCTTGTGAATGATCTGAGCTGAGAAGAGCAGGCTTACATCTGCGCTCTCGGGTGTCGCTGGCCCCTGAAAAAGAGTACAACGTGCTGCAGGGCTGTGGAAAGAGCCGCTATGAGGCCTCCAGCTGGAACTCAACAGATAAGTGTGCAGCCCGATGCCCACTTCACCACCTGCTCCCAGGGAGTGAATCCTGAGGCAGATCTCCATACATAACCATTCCCAGGGTGTCAGCTGGTCACCATGAATGGGACAGGTTTTAAAAGCTGAAATGACCCAATCGGCTTTCCGACTAAAGAGCAAGCTTCTACAGAAACACATGCTGGGTGGCACAGCAGCGAGCCCCAGTCCAGGGTTCTTCAAGGCACAGCAGTTGTCTCGTGTCTCTATCCTAGGCAGGCCAGAGTTCTCATAGAGAGCCTCTTTGACCCTCTACCATTCAAAAGACTGTTTGGGCTTCCTCATTTCCCTATACTTCCCAAGAATGGCAGTCCAGACACACTTTATCTAAGCCGGAAGTGGGCCCACTTCTGCAAAGCAAAGATTCTTCAAGTGAGGGGCTACTGGGTCCTTGCCCACTATGACCCAACATGATCTTGAAAAGACCAAGATACCAAAGGGCTTTAAAAGGGAAGAGAGAAAAAGGCCACTCCACCACCTGACTGATATGGCTCCTTGAACGAAGCTCAGATTCCCTCGCTGCAAGGGCAAAGCAGAGTCACCATCCTGCCCGCCCTCACCCCTGTCTGCTCAGTACTGAGGCCCTCACCCCAGCCCTTCTCTCTCCCTCTCTCCACCCTGGTTTTTCAGTGACAGAAAGGTAAATGGATCTCTAGGCTTGGGCTCTCATTCTGCTCTGAGGATTCTAAATGTATGGCTGGGCCTTGAGAAAAAACAGACCCCCACAGAGCACTCGTTATCAAAGGCCAGCCATTGACGTGGGAGAGCAGCACCTCACTCCGCTGCTGACGCTGTGGTGACCCCAGGGCTGCACTCTGAGTGCCCAGCCCTGTCAACTCCCTCAAGAGGAATAAGCTACGAGAGAGCCCCTAAGACAGTGCTATACTGTCCAGTGATCCTTGGCCCTTCTTTAATGTTCCAGAAACTCATTTTGTTTGAAGCTACTGTCAGGTGGATTGGCCTCTCATTTGGAGTGGCTGTTAAGGAACACATACCAAGGAAAACTCAACTCCTGATACATGTTTCTGGCTCAGTACCATATAGTTCAAGGGGCAGGGAAAAAAGAGAGAGAGGAAGGAGAGAAACAAAGATGGGGGAGAGGGTAAAGTAGAGAGAGAATTCCTGAGGAAACTTAAAGATTAAACACTCAAGGTTTCAACCACTGGTATGCTTCAATTCTTAATAAGAACTGTCAATAATGGTAACCCATTAGATGTTGTTTAACATAGTTTAGAGTCACATGGTTTAGAAGCAGATGTGGGAAGCTGGCATCCGCATCTTCGTCTCTACGAAGCATTTTGATTTCAGAATGGAGACCTCAATAGGCATCAGAGCAAGATCAAGGCGCATGAGCTGATGATACCCAGGTCTGTAAGAGCTACAGCACTTGTCCCCAACACTCGTGACGTGGAGAAGGGCACGCCTGTCCCTCTGGAACTCGGCAACAACGATGGGATGGACAGGAAGAGCAGCTGTGCACCCCTGATAGCAAGTGTGGTTTTCCTTCCTCTGGGAACACAGCATCCTCTCTCAATCTCTTCTCCACGTGATCAACAGGTACTCACGCTGCCAAGCACAAAAATACAGACACCCTGCCTCATAGCAGCAGTCCCAAATATCTTTAACATTAAGTGACAGCAAAGTAGCAGTTTCAAGCGTTTTGTTTCCTTTTTACTTAAGCTGCATTCTCTTCATTTGTTATTCACACTAGATGAAAATGTCACACTTAAAATCTCATTAACTGTAGTTCCACCTGTCTGCATTTCTAACACTAATAGAAAGTTCACCTCTGAGGGAACTCAGTGCCTTACAATTATCCAGGTGACACGTGGAATCCAGGATCCACCTTGCTGTGCAGCTGCCAGACACTGCTATTGCTCTAGGGGTGCTGAAGTAGCAAGTGACAGAAACTCACCTGGACCCAGCTTAAGGCAAAGAATATACCGGCTTCAGCAGCTGTGAAGGGAGAAAGATGACCTTGGGCTGACAGGATCCCGAAGGGCAAAGGATTCCTCGTGAGTTTGGTTCCCATTTCACCCCACTCCCTCCCCCCTGACCATGAGGTTTTGCCGAGTTTTGTGACTGTGCAGGACTTCTCCCAGAGCACAGAGTTGCCCACTGCAGGTAAACCACCAAATCCAGAGATAAGAAATCCTCTTTTTAGATTGAATTTTATCTTCACTCTGATTTTAATTAACATAATAACTTGCATACTTACAAAGAACAATGCAATGTCTCGTGCAGATTCATGAATCAGGGCAGTTAATGTATTCAGCACCTCCGACATCAACTCTTCTGGTGGCAACTCTCAAGATCCTCTTTTCTAGAGATTTTTGAGGTACACAGGATTTTGTGGTTAGCCACAGTCACCCCAGAATGTATTTCCTACACCTTCATGTGTATATGTGGGGGCACAAACCTAACAAGGAGAGTAGCAGCTGCCGAAGACTGTGGAGACACAGGATTTGTAGATGGCACCAAGAAATGGACTTTTCTCGGATGCTCTGGGGAAAGGTTTAGATAGGCTGTTTGGGTTGAGTTCTGCCCTGTGTTCTCTGAGTTGGCCACTCTATCCAGGTTGAAACAAAACCGTGGCAAGCCAAACTGACATGGCTACCACGGCAAGAACACAGTGCATCCAATGACAAACAGGTTTCTCTCGGAGATAGTCTCTTTTTATTTTTGCCTAGTTCATTTTGGGTTTGTTTTGTGTCACTTTCTCTACATCTAAACTGATGCCCTCTTCCACTTCCCTCTCTGTTGGTTCTTTCGGGCTTTTCTAAAAAAAAATAAAATAAAATAAAATAAAATAAAATAAAACCTCCAGTTTCCTGACTATTGGACTTTCACATTTTTCCAAAGGTGACGGTGCCAATCGATAGAAACCTGTATGCGTTTGGAACTAGTGGTCCTGGACTCCAGGCCAATCCTAACTCTTAGAAGCCTGTGAGTTCTTGCAGATCACTTCATCTTAGCAAACCCAAATGTTAGTGGAATGGTGTGCCCTTCTCGGTGGGTTGTTGAGAGACCTAATTAGATGCTACGTGTCTGCCAACTGAAAACACACACACACATACACACATTCAAATGAGTGTGAATTTTTATACCACTTACAACTAATTTTACATACTTGACTTTTATCATGGTCTAGTTTTGCTCTTGTGACCAAGTCAGATATCATTTAAAATAAATAGTTATGTGCTGTATCCCCAAAATAGTTTAACAGCCTAGCAGGCATCCAGAAAGTATTTGTTCCGTGCTTGGCTCTGAAATACAATGTGCAGATAAATAGTTGGCCAGTTGTAATCTGATATGTGTGAGTGCCGACCTACTACAGCCAATCTCCAGCTCAACTCAAAATCAAATAGAGTCATCCCACTGGAGTGGACGATCTCTATCTGCCTATAACTGGCTAAAAAGAGTGTTTAATTCACTCCTTTTTATGTTATAAAAAAAGGAACTACTCGGTATGACTTTATGATGCTGGAGAGAACTTAGGGGCTTGTAGCTCATTTTGAGTATGATGTATAGATTCTTTCAACCTTTCAACAGTTCATGGACTGAGAGAATGTCCCTGAAAAGAGAAAAGCGGTGTGCAGGTGAGGAAACAGTGATGGTCAGGCCGGCAAGATGGAATGTGCACAACAGATATTAAGGAGATACAAAATCATCGCTCTGACTAAATACCCTACTCTAGCTGTCTTTGACCTTGAACCGCTTTGCTATGGCGTGTTCTATGGAGTTCTCAACATTCTTATGACAGATTTCCATATTTACTATAGGTAATTTAAGGGGGGAAAAAGCCTTGCTAAACTAATGGTGCCACGCCCAACGCACAAAACAGTTAGAAATCTCTTCACTGCCCGTCTCGGAGGGAGAAGGGAAATATTAGATTAGTAGAGGTCGGGATGGCAAGAGAAGGGGCAATTCTGTTCCAGCTGAGAGTAGAGATGGTGTACAGAAGACCACACACACGTTCCCATGTAATAGGAAGCGGTCTCTTTGCTAACGGGGTATACTGACTAAACCTGTTTCCAGCTGTGTTCTCGGAAAACCCAGTGCCACAACACAACAGCTGTGTCACCATCTGAAGGTCACACATTCTCTCTGGGCTCATTCTTCCTCTTGGTTAAAAAAAAAAATGTAGATAGCTTGAATCTATCAAATGGAGTTGTGACGACTGAGTGCTACAAATACTAAAATGTATCAACAAATGACACTACCTGACAGCTGTAATTGTTTTATTATTATGCTAGGGATTTCTACAGAATTTAGATTGGCACTGGGCTACTGGGTAGCCCAATGGTAGAGTGTTTGCTTAGCATGACCGAGACTCCTAATTTGAGCTTTAGTTCCCAAAAGACAAAGATTATCGAGGGGTAGGAAATTGAAAAAACAACACTCAGTCTTAAGGTCAACTGCCTCTTCTCAACAAAAAGAAAAGGACAGAATTTGAGAATGATGTCACTCCATGCAGGGTGTTCCTAAGTTGGGTCACCTCAGTCTGAAATTTCTGCTCTTAGTCCCTCGCCCTGAATGGCCCTGATCTTGCACCAGAGCCCATTTCACCTATGACATGCACTTAAATTCACTATCACAGTCTGTCATTATATTCCTGTTACACCCTTTCCCTGTAATCTGAGCATTGGAATTGGAGGACTCAGGTGCTGTACCTTCAACAGTCACTAAGAAAATTAAAATTCTTTTTTCTTAATTATGCAGTAAAAAAATGGTCTACATCAGGAAGATATTCATCAAAGCAAAGTAAAACATCTTTTTATATTTATTTATGACCCCACATTTCAATTAATGGAAAACTCTACTGTCCAAATATTGACCTCATTATTTACATCTCTGAACTGATCAACCTATTGTTTTTTTGTTGTTGTTGTTGTTTTTTTTTTTTTTTGAAGAAGGGATCACGTGAAGCTGAGACTGGCCTCAAGCTTTCATCTAGATGAGGCTATCCTTGCATGACTGTATTTTTACTTCGGCCTCCCAAGAACGGAGGTTACATGGATACACGACCATGCCTGGATTTCCATTTGCCAATTCTGTGTGAGGTTTTATCCCCAGAGAAATATGACAGAAACATCAGTTTATCCCAGATGAGGAACCAGCAACAGACCAAAATAACGATTTAACAAAGGGCAACTTAGCAAGTCAGTGAGTGTGTTGAGGTTGTACATAGAAGTACAAGGGAGAGCTACTTCCTCAAGTAGGGACCACTCAAAGGCAGCTACATCACCAAAAGGCCCAGCCCAGTCTGGATGCTGGCCGACTCACAGAAGTTGTATCCTTGAGCTCTCTGCACAAGGGGTGGGCAGATCCACAGTCAGCAGGTTGGGAAGCCTCCTGGTCAGACGTCCTTATTGCTTCATCTTGGAGATGAAGATGCCTTGTGACTCTGCTAAGTTTCAGGGAGATCCTGTGAGGAGTCTAAAGACTCTCCTCTGGTATAAAATATTTCAGCGCAGAAATTGCTACACATCACCAGAGGCTACACCCAACTCTATCTTAATGCATTGGAAGTGTGTTTGTTGTGTGTACCAGTGAAGTTTCAACCTCTCCTCTTCTAAATGAGGGCCCTTTGCAATCTTTCCAGACTGTTAAGAGAGTGAGGAGACCCCATTAAGTCATTCCACTTTACCAGTCATTAGCATTTTCCAGGAAAAGACTAGGTGTGGTAGAACACAGAAACCAAATTAAAGCAAAAATAGTTTTCACTTCAGTACACGACTGTTTCCATCCTGTGCATGGGGAGTGGGGTGTTCACTGGAAGATCTTAACTCAAAGGGTAGCCTCTAAATAGAAGGACTTTTAAAAAATCTAATTTGATGTATTAGCTGAAAGATGCTAAAAATAAAATTAAAGCTGGGCTCCTTCAAGGGAAATATTAACATATCCTGCAGCCAGCAAAATACTCTACAAAACGCCATGCCAACAATAGTATGAAGTTATAATTTATTTTCTATTTTTGTGTACGGATATTTTGCCTGTATGTTTGTCTGTGCACCACGCGAATGCCTGGTTCCGACCGATGCCAGAAGAAGGCGTCAGATCTCCTAGGACTGGAGTAACAGACAGTTGAGAGCCATCATGTGGATGCTGGGACCTCTGGAGAGCAGCCAGGGCTCTTAGCCGCTGAGCCATCTCTCCAGCCCCTTAAGTTTTATTTTCGAAAGTAATTTTTCTTCTAAATCAACAGTTAGTATGGTCTAAAATTTTTGAAAATGGGCTTTAAGCTGCCAAATGGGCTTGCATCTTCCTTGCTGTATATCAGTGTTTTTTAAATTTTATTGATTTTTATTGAGCTCTACATTTTTTTCTGCTCCCCTTCCTGCCTCTCCCCACCCATTCAACCCTCTCTCAAGGTTCCCATGCTCCCAATTTACTCAGAATATTTTGTCTTTTTCTACTTCCCATGTAGATTAGATCTATGTACGTCTCTCTTCGTGTCTTCATTGTTATCTAGTTTCTCTGGAGTTGTGATTTGTGATTTTTTTTAGGCTGGTTTTCTTTGCTTTATGTTTAAAAACCATTTATGAGTGAGTACATGTGATAATTGTCTTTCTGTGTCTGGGTTACCTCACTCAAAATGATGTTTTCTAGCTCAATCCATTTTCCTGCAAAATTCAAGATGTTATTTTTTTCTGCTGTGTGGTACCCCATTGTGTAAATGTACCACATTTTCCTTATCCATTCTTCAGTCGAGAGACATTTAGGTTGTTTCCAGGTTCTGGATATGACAAACAATGCTGCTATGAACATAGTTGAGCACATGTCCTTGTGACATGATTGAGCATTCTTTGGATATATACCCAAAAGTGGTATTGATTAACTTGTCTCAGTTGTCTCTCTCTGATCATCTGTATATCAATGCTTTAACGTGGTTCTGCGGACTCTCTCTGATCATGCTTTCTAACTTTATCTTCAGCTTAACAAGGAAGTAATCCATAGAGAAACAGACACAGGTTGTGGTTTGAGATGAAATGATGACATTTTAACTGTGGCTTCTTATTCTATCCACCTCCTTTTAACCTGGTGTCATGGACTACTACGAGAGCTTGAATGGTCTCTCCTACATATATTCTTTGCCTGCACAGTACTGTTCACTGCTAAGGAGAGAAAATTCCTTTCCCCCTTCCTGACCTTTTCTACGATGACACAAAATCTCATTGCAAAGTCACTGTTGAGGCTGGGAGTGAACCGACTGGCAAAGTACCCATTCATCTACCATTTGTGGGGTTTTGGGCTCATTCCCATCATTGAAAAATACAAAATAAAAGGAGAGTACTAAGCAAATAGGAATATCAGAAGACCCACTATCTACTTAGTGGAGCAAAGGATTCTAATTTTGCTACAATTCTATGTATAAAAAATTTACCTCCTTTTTTTAAAAAAAAAGCTTGATTTTTTTTAAGATTTATTTATTATGTATACAATATTCTGTCACGTGTGCCTACACACCAGAAGAAGGCACCAAATCCCATCATAGATGGTTGAGAACCACCATGCAATTGCTGGGAATTGAACTCAGGACCTCTTGAAAACAGCAGCCAGTGCTCTTAATCTCTGAGCCATGACGGATACAGTACAAGCATGAGTCCTACCATCTCTTGGGATTTATGGAAAGGCATGGAAGGCAAGCAGCCTGCATGCTAGGTCCTGGACTGCCGATGAGTTGTGTGGAGTAGGAAGAGGGCCTTTTTAAAAATTATTCCTTTTATCTTTATAATGAAATCTCCTCTTAACACCAACGCCCTGGCTGCCAAAGCCTCAACCTGTATCCATCCTAGATGGGTTTTCTACTCAATAGTCCCTTGAGATTTCAGAGGTATTAAGTGTCCCACAGAGTAAATAAGAACACATGAAATGACCACAGCATAACAATTGATCATGCTGACAAGAGATTAGCATGCACCATGCTTTAAGTCCATAGATGGAATTTTGTTATTAATCAAGTTCTTTCTATTTTAACAATGTTTACCCCATTTTAAACAACATTAGCAGATAGACAGATACCCCCTCTCAGGGTACTAGGATGCTAATTCATTCCTAAAAGTCCACAGAAAGGTAAATTCTAAAATTGATGGCTATGTAGCCACTCAGTGTGTGTTCATCTAGTGGCTGACAAATGCTTTTTACTCCCAACTTGCCCTCTTCTCTAAAGAAATGACTCCATGCATGCCTGAGCTTCTCAGGACCTATAATCTTTCCCATCTTTGCTGTCATACTGGCAGCCATATTTTAAAATACATCCTTGCTACTACTTTTTTTTTAGTTTTTAAAACTTATTTGTAACCAATACACAAAAATATAAAAATTTATATTTAAGTGTGTTTACATATGTGTCTCTCATAGAAATCTTGCACAGTGTTCAAATCTGGATAAACACATTTAATTTTTAAAACACATATTTATTTATGGTATACATATTTCCAGTTCTCTTCTCTCTAGCTTTTAGAAGTGCATGGTACATAGCAATGGGCAGCAGCCATCCTGCTGCAGGAGCTTCATTCTCTCAACTGTGCCTTTGTTCCCATTGCTCAATCTTTTCCCATCTCTGTATGACACAGTTGATAATACTTACCTGCCAGTGTATTGATTGCTACTCGATCCACAGATAGCTACCTACCTACTGAGAGTTTCCTGGGAGGATAAACAAGGCTTATCCTCTTCCTCAGTGGGAACAAATGTATCAAAAGCAAGATTGTGATGCCAGGGGTGGTTTGTTGTTGCTGTTCCTAAATTTTATTTATGAATTCATGCATAATATTCCAGACCAGTGTGTTTTAATTCTTCTCCTCTTAATCTTGACTAATGTGGAAGTAACTGACTCTAACTGTTCGTGAGGATGAATATAAATTACATGGATTATTCTTCCTCAGATGTTTTTGGTGAGATACCTTAAATCCATTTTGGGAAAAGCTACCTCAGGAGTCACTCTTCTCTTGCTCTCTTCTGGGGTTGCAACTCCTCCTCCCGGACTTCCTGCTGTGCTGTTCCTTTCCATCCTTTCCTGGAGGACCTGCTGGTGTGTGCCACAGAGGCAGCAAAGGCGGAACAGCTGTGATGTTTTGCACAGTGTGACCTGCACTGGCAGAGATAGATCTTTAGAAAAAAAATCTCCTCTAGTTCTGAGGTGGGAGTCTCTTCCCACCTCACAGACACCTCACGGACAATCTCACAGAACCTTCTGAGGTGGAGTCTCCAGTCAGATATAACTAAGCTGAAGAAGTGTCAGCGCGTCTTCTAAATAGAGTCCTGCCTTGTCAACTTAACAAAGAATCTGTAGACGCTCCCAAACAGTGTATGAGACACCTGCAGACTGCCAACCATCGCTTCCTTTCCCGAGGGTCACTAAAGTCTCACTCTATGGAAGCTCAAGGGGAGAAGACAACAATCCACATCAAGGAAGAACATGCATATCGTGTTTACACACAGGGAGCAGGCAGTCACGTGGCACAGTGCCTGTTCTCTTCCGGGATGTCTGGCTAAATGTAGACTGGCATTTTTAAAGGCAATCTCATAATGCGTGCAGCACACCACGCTGTCAGGAGGACTAATTAGCAGAGTGATTGTTTTGTGAGTTTGAGCGATCCAGGGACTCTCCAGGGACAAAGGAGGCAAGCTCACATCACTGAGAACTAATGGCTGTAGCTTGCAGCAGCTGAGGGAAGGCACTGGCCAGCCCAGGGCTCCAGGCATCTTTTTCCCAGAGAGCTGAATGAAAGCAGGCTTCGGGAAGAGAGAACATGTTTCCCACTTGATGGAGAATCATTCAAGACTCAGAGCTCGGGATGCTTACACAGAAAGGCCACAGACACTTAGCTTCGCCGCTCTGCTGGAGGTCAGAGAAACACATTTGCATCAACACCCAGTTCAAAACCAGGTGGTGCTTTTCTGGTGTTTATTGGGTGGGGACCAGAACCCAGGCTGAGGAGCGCATCGAGGGGAGCATTGGGAGCCCACAGACTATCAGAGACCAGCAGTTGAACTGCTTCCTGAGCGGGCCTCAGAGACATGTGGAATGGAATTTATGTGAAAATGCTGGTGCCTTTCCCAGATGTTTCCCATGTCTAGACAGTGAGTGAACAGAGAATATCTTTACTCTTACTTAATGTAGCAAAAATCTCCCCCCTTTTCAGCCTGCCTGGCAAGACTTCCACAGTGGACGGAGCGACCTAGACCTGATAGTCAGAGGATGGCTCAAAAAAGGAGCAGACGCGCATTTGCCTCAGTTTTGTGTTTATATGAGAAAGCTTGGATGGTTCTTTTGGAACCAAGATGTCTCTCTCTCTCTCACACACACACAGGGTTGGGAGTGGGGTCCTAGCTCTGTGGCCTGACCAGACGCTGTGGCAAATGGCTCTCTGCTTTGAACACCCACCCCTCTTCCTCGCGTTTTTCTGGTCTGCATCAGTCCAGGTGTCCGGGTTCTCAGATCCAGGGGAGCTGAAAGCCAGGGAAGGAAAAGACTTGAAGATGTGACTCACAAACGCCAGAATGGACCCCTGAGGGTTTGCTACAACTGACTGATGTATTGATTTGCTTATTCCCCTTTCAATTTAAGTTTGTTTTTGCCAATGGAGCTGCCACTCGCAAATTGCACTTGGGCTGGAGAGATGGCTCAGGGGTTTAGAGCTCTTGCTGGTTTTGCAGACGATCCAGATAGGGTTCTCTGCACTCCATTTCCGGGGATCCGGCACCCTCTTCTGTCCTCTGCAGGTACTTGGCACATAACATGGTACACATATGTACATGCAAGCAAACCACTCACACACATAAAAATAAAAATACATAAATCTCAAGAAATATACATGCTAATGCACAGGGTGACATTACAGTCTATATATGCATTACGTTATTGGGTTGACCAGCTCTCCTTTCTCCTTAGACTTTTTTCTTTATATGCTTTGGTGGAATTGTTTTAAAATGCAGTTTATGTCTATCAGAGATAGTCACCCTATCATAAAGAACTGACCCTCCTGCCCAGTGCTGCTGGGGACCCTACCCTGGGAGCGGCCTTTCATGACCCTGGGTCAGTGTAATGTGTTAGGTTTATCATGACTGAAAAGCAATAAGTAAATGTAAAAATTATTTCTGAGAACTGAAGGGTTGAAATGAGTTAAAGAGCAGGTCAAAGAAAATCACTGCTTTTTCCTTTTCTTATTTTTTGTAGTATTGTGTGTGGATATGTATGTGTTTACACACACACATGCATACACACACACACACACACACATGCATACACACACGGGGGGGGGACATATTTAAGGCCAGAGCTTAACCTCAGATGTCTTCCCCATGGCTCTCACTGAACCTGGAGCCACCAAACTCCAGGGTGTTCCTGTCTCTGTCTCCCATCTCTGGCACAACAGGCTCATGCTGCCAACCTTCGCTTTTCTGGGGGTTGCTTGGGATTGAACTTGGGTCTTTATGGTTGTCCAGCAAGCACTTTACCGGCTGAGCCATCTCCGCAGCCTGGACTATTGCTTCTTTTGATGAGGTGGGCATGAGTTCTGACAAGACTTGCTTTAGATGCCCCCAGATGTGTTTATGAGACATTGACTTCTCAGAGTTTCGCTTGCAGAAATAGCAGCACATATGCTGCTATCTGCACGAGATCTTCAATTCTTCCACACATTCCCCTCACAGAGAGCCGACAACTACAGACGACTTAAAAATGTCCACACAAAACACAGACATAGTAATTACTTCAGATACTTGCAATATTTCTGTGTGGTAGGGTCTCAGGGGTCCAGTGGGGTATGATTACAAGATCCAAAGGTAAAGTCAGAATTCTTGATCACACTCATGTCTGGTGAGGATAAAGGTACATGCACTAGTGATGGCCGTGCAAGTCACCTGAGACATATGCTTATTTTTACTTAAATGTGATGTTGTCATAAAAAGAGTACAATAAACAAACAAATACAGAGAAAAATATATCCAAATAGTATAGTAGTTCGAGCCGTAAACATACTGCCTTACCAGAGGTTTATCTCAGTGGTAGAACATTTGCTTAATATACATGATTTCAAGCCTTAGTACAGAAACTGGCAAAATAAAATCAATATGGCCTTAGAATCTACATGGCAGACAAGGGTGTTTGAGCTTCCAGAGTATATGCCATGTCTGAGTTATTGTCTCCCAAATTTGGTATCAAAGACACTTTTCCAGATAACTTTTAACAGTACCTGTAGCATTTATGTAAAATATAGTCACATCCTCCCATGCTGGCAGCTAAAACTGACCAACATGCTGTTGAATGTTGGCTGAAGGCTGAGATTTATCCCTAATGTTGTGCCCCAGAAGACCTGTTTTTATGTGTATTATTTCTTCTTCTTCTTCTTCTTGTTCTTCTTCTTCTTGTTCTTCTTCTTCTTGTTCTTCTTGTTCTTCTTCTTGTTCTTCCTCTTCTTCTTCTCCTCCTCCTCCTCCTCCTCCTTCTCTTCCTTTTCCTTCTCTTCCTCCTCCTCCTCCTTCCCGTACTTTCCCTCTCCCATCCTTTTCCTCTCCTTTTTCCTCCTTCTCTTTCTTCTTTTTCAAACTGTGTAGCCCTGGCTGGCCTGGAACTGGCCATGTAGATCAGGCTGGCCTCAATCTTACAGAGATCTACCTGCCTCTGCCTCCCAAGTGCTGAGAATGAAGGCGTGCGCCACCGTGACCAGTGATGTATATTTCTCCACGACAGCTTCTGCCCCAGGCTCATTCTCACTCTGCTTGCAGTTCAGTAGCCTATATGGCAATTACCCCAAGACAGGCTCAAACTTTCCTAGGCTCTGATGATGCAGTTAATAACGATCAGCTCTCCTTTTCGTTAACTTACTTATATTCTGGATAGTTCATAAGTCTTTAATGTTTTTGAAGATTTACTTCTTGTTTTACCCACTCTTTCCTACGTGGTCTCCTAAATGGATGAGTTACAAAATCTCGGAAAGTTTGACAGTTTCATTCGGCATCACTCCCAACAAAATGTCACTTTGCAGAGCAGATGTATAAAGTCCATTTCTGTTTGTAAGCATGAGTACATAAATGGCTTAACTGCTCTACTGCAGGTAATTGAGTGGTGGCCTCCCTCCCCTGCCCCAGCATCCAAGAGCTATCCTCCCCCCCCCCAACCACACCTTCCTCTCAAGTGTGAGACTGCTGATTTACATGTGAGCAAGTCAGGAAGCAGAGAGATGGAATACCCACCTTTATCAGCCTTCTTCCTTATCTCCCTTTTAATCAGGCTAGGGTGGGTGGGGCCATCTCATATCCAGGGTATCTTCCCTCCTCCCTTAACTCTGAAGACACCCTCACAGACATGCCCAGAGAGGTGTCTCCTAGTTCTGAATGCAATCAAGGTGACCACGAAGGTTAACAAGAACCTCTAGCAGAACCGACCACAGCTCACAAACCCAGAAGTGGACCTGGGCTGCGTATTGGCAATTGGTTATAAAGGTCTGCGAGTAGCTTAGGCAACTGTGATCCTTGGGGAAGGCAATCTGGACCCGAGTCATCAGGACAGATCTCAAAGTGACAACATCCCAAAGTTTTGCTTTCTGTGTCAATAGTATTAGTATATTTTAGTTGCCATACAACAATTATGTATCTTTACAGGGTACAATATGAAATTTTGTGGATTTTTTTACAATGAATAAATCTGTCACCTCAGATATCTATGTGTCTGGATTGGGAACACTCAAAACCGCCTATATTTCAGTGTGCATGGTAGTCACTGCTCACCATGGCTGCCAACTGTGCTGTGTTCCTGGCTAGCTGTGGGTCCGTTGCTGAAAACTAACTTTCATTTCCTTCTCACGCACCCCCCTCAGCCCCTGGTATCCTATTATATACTCGATTTCCATCAAATCAGCTTTTTTAACCTGCTACGTATGAGTGAGGATATGTGGCATTTGATGGCTGAACCTAGCTCATTGCCTATTTTTATGAGATAGACAAAAAATGTAGATGAGAGTGGTGGCCACGGTGGCCAACAGAGCTGTCTCATTTCTCTCACGGATGCCAACTGGCTCAGGAGAGACAACTGATGTTGTCTCTACTGCCATCTCTGCCTTGGTACCATGGAGTCCTGTAGATACTGAAGACATAAAGCTCCTTTGTGATATCAGCCATAACTATCCACAGCTAAAGACCTGAGTCTCATCCCCAGTGTGCACCTAGCCATCCCAGGATGCTCCCGTCTGAAGTGCATAGTGCCAGAAATGTGGCAGGTTTCGATTTTTTTCTTGAAGTTTGGAATATTCGCAAATACATTATGAGGTTCCTTGGCTATGGGACACAAGTATAAATAGGAAATTTATATTCTCTCTTTTTCTCCTCACCTACTCCCAATCCCTTTCTTTCTCAATTCTTTCAAATTGGGGAAGACGTTTTCCAGAATTCTTTGAAAAATGGTACTTGCCAGGTCAGCTTTTTGAGAGATCTCATGGCTGAACATGTCTTTATTAGCCTCTTTTCTGGTCAGTGGCTGCCTGGGTATAAAATGCTGCATTCCCCAGCTCTCATTCTTTCGCTGGTCTCTCTCTACAAATCGGAGGCTCTCCGCGCCACTCTCACCTCTTCTCCTTCCAGCTACTCCATTTCTTGGCTGGGTTTTGTGTGTTTTACCTGTGTGTATTATGTAGACTCTCGATTCTGCAACTCTCAGCTCATTCCCGAAGCTCCACATGCGAATTTACGAAAACCTTTTGTTCCTTAATTGCAAAATGTGCAAAGCTGCGGAGCAGAAATTGCACATAGCAAACAGTATTATTGTGTGCCAGATGAGATTGCCAGTCATGATGAGGTTGAAGAGTACTGTTAGCAGGACATGTGACCTTCCTGCCTGGGTCTAAGGCTGTCTCCTGAGCCATTAATCTCTAATCTAATAATAGTCGCCTTGGTTCCTTTTCCTTTGCGCCTTTCTCCATTCAGAAATTAACTACTCAGAAGTGTCCAAGTTTTCTCCCATCTTGTCTCTTCTTCTCTCTGATTTTATGTCTTGTTTACTGTCTTCTTACAGTTTTCTTACCTCCTCCCCCCAAATAGGAAATTGTTTCTAGAATTGGGATTCAATATTTATTTAGTTGATTTATTAGTCATATTATTTTTCTCTTATTGTTTTCCAGTGTTAAATAAATTTTAAAAAATCGGAGAACTTAGCCAGAATCCTAGAATAGAGGTTGGCAAACTGATTCTGGAAAGGTCTGAACCACACACATCCCAGACTTCCCAAGGCGGTGTCTGTAAAGACTCAGATCTGCTGTTGTGGTGTGGACACAGCTGTGGGGATGCAACGCGGAGGGCTATATGCCAATCAAACTTGTGTCAAAGAGGTAGCAACCCCTTTTGCAGCTTTGGGCTGGAATGCACTAGTCCTTCCAGAAATGTGAGCCTATCTCTACTTTCCGCTAAACATCTGTCTGATGTTAGAATCATTTCACTCCATTGGCCCCAGTGTCATAAACTATTTCATTAGGAATTATTTATTATTTTATTAGTTTTCTATCATTTCTTTTGAAGCTTCTTCCTCTCACCTGCTGTCTTATGCACCCACTGAGTGGGTTTTTTAGACCCAGCTTCAATGTTCTCCCTTCAACACAGACTTCCTTCATTTCATTCAAGCATCCAAAATACATTTTAAGTACCAAGTACCAAACACCCATTCTTATTCGAACTTAGCTCCATACTTCTCTTTTTCCATATACCACAAGTAATTAAAATACTTTAAATGCTGAATTGTGATTTTGTTTTACCTATCTCCCTTCAAGTCTTGACTTTGAACTTAGACCTCAAAGTCTCAGTGTCTATAGAAGTGACTTAACTAATATGTCCTTTGCATGAAGTAATTGCAAACATTTGTGTGATATAATGACCTACATGTCCTGTAAGTTGACTTTCAGCTTAAAAACAGGGGGGGTTGTGTTCTTTTACTACTTATATTTTATCTAAAATTATTCTCTTTTCTCTCTGTGTATGTTTCTCCTCTTATTAGTGGCAGTCACCAACCTTCACTCCCCAGTGGCTAGGTACACCAATGGGCATGTGGTTTCAGGAATAGAAACTGAGTCAGACATACACAGACATACATGAGCTTGAAGTCTAAATGGATCCTGGATATGTTATTAATTTATGTAGCTCTCAATTTCCTTCACACACACACACACAATGGATTGAGACATACACCACAAGGGTTCTACAGACATAAGTCTGGCTAAGACTAATCCTCTAGAAATTACACCTGGGAGCATCACATCAGCAAACCTGAGCGAAGGACCTTTCTCTTTAGCTTTTATCTGCTACCTGATGCCCTTTCTCCCTAAGACATGGCATACCTGGATAATCCAGCGAGAGCTAATCCCTTCTGGAGACACGTGATATGTCAAGCTCTATTTCACAGCCTACAGCTGAGTTTATAACTGAGTGATAAATATTTAGTTAGATTTAACCATAGGATTTTTATATTGATAAGCATGCTGGATCAAAAAAATGCACACTGATATATTGCTCTTTAAACATTTTGTATGGCTTTTAACTTATAATAAATTGGCCAATGGGTTGTTTCAATATTTAATTTTAAATCAGAAATTTTTAGATAGTTTCTGATTTAATGGCAAGTCTTTCTGTACAATACAAACTCTTGGGAATTCATAGCCTTTAATTGGGCTCTGAAGTAAAATTTTAATTGATTACTTATACACTGTTGTTATCTATAAGCTGGATTGGAAGGTATACACATGAATTAATTTCACTTTATTAAGATCTTGATTCTGAGTGTTAGTACCACGCATTGTGGATGTTTCATTCTTTTCTTATCACTGCGTTTAATGTAGCCTAAACTATCATTAACGAAGCGGCTGATCTTCACAACCCTGTCCCAAATGTTTCTTGATTCCAAATGAGAAACATGCTGGTTTTAGATGAACGATTTGTTGGCGTTGAGGAAAAGTTACTGAGTAAAGTAAACACATCTGGATATTCTCATAGTAGCTACCATATGAATAATACTGCCACCGACATAATACCTATTTATTTATTGAATTTGATACAGGATCCCACTATGTTGCGCTGATGTCATCCCCGCTGGCTTCAAACACCCACAGATCCACGGGCTCTGCTTGAGTTCTGGAATTAAAGGCTTGCAGCTCTACAGCTTGCATTATGTCTTACAACTGGTACACCTTGTGAAAATTCCTGCATAGGCATTAAGGTGGTCATACAGGGACGGAGTCCTGTGGCTGCCTTTCTGTGAGAGAATTTCTTGGTTGAAGAATTGTTACAGTTTTTATTGTCTCTGCAACCCTCTGAGATCTGAGCTACTAAGATAAGGTGCAGGAATCATCAATAGAAATACAGAAGAAAGTAGTGAGCTCCCAGGAAGCTTATCAGACTTAACGAGCCAGGAAGAACTGCAAAAAGTGACATTTCGCACCGAGCAACCATCCAAAGAGTGAAAGCCACAAACCAATCTTTGTTCACCAGCCCCACCGCATGGCAGTGTGAGAATTTACAGCTCATCAAAGGAATCTATTTTTACCAATTATTAAAAGGACTTCGCTGTGGTCCAATGCTTCACAGCAAATGTCAATTTAAAGTGGCAGAAGCGCTCGGCATTCCACCAGGAATGAATGTGCAGTCTTGGCGCCGTCCCAAGCTTAAGAGACCCTAAGAATATAGTGTTTTTTCCTGCCGAAAGCACATGTTCCAGTAGACTTGAATTTTAAATCCCGGTGCTTACAGAAAGCTTTGCCGCATTGTTTAGCAGCTTAAAATACTGCAGAAGAGTCCACGGTTTGCTTTATTCTAGGCAAAATATTTTATGCCTTAAAAGTCTGTCCGTGTGTCATCTTCTTTATTGGGTATGACAGTCTTGTGTCTCCAGCAAGTCTCGGCATTTCAAAGTGTGAGGGGACAGAAACCACTGCAGCACCGCTTAGAACTCTAAGAACCCTTCGGAACTGAATCAATGACTTCCCCCTCTCTTTCTGTCTCCCACTGCTCCTTCAGCTTGTCACTTAAATTGTGTCACACAGTATGGCTTTTAGTGATGCTGTCTTTTACGTGAGGGATTTTTCCCCCTCGATACAATGTACCCCCTTTTATTGTATATATTTAAGGTATACAGCAACGACGCCTAAGAAGGTCGCTGTGCTGACGTAAACTCGCATGGCCATCATCACTTGGTGTCACATAGTGACCCCCTTGGGGCCTTTTTGTGACAAGAGCAGTCAAGGTTTCCTCACGCACTGTGAGTTCTACTTACAGTACCCGTTGACCAATCACAGCCCGTGTGTTTCGCACGCAGACTCTGAGCTCCACCCCTCGCCTTCCCCAACAAATCTGAGACCTTTAGAAAACATTTGGATGGCAGCTCTCTGTCCTTTTCTAAGACCGGACTGCAGCAACATATTTTAAAGAAATAAATATATTTTAAAAGTAAATCTCTCAACATGATTGTCGTGAGCAGCAGACTCCAAAGCTGAATCACTTTAAGACACAAAAGACACTTAAGAGTAACCGACAGTCTCACACACACCTAGAGCACAAAAGATCAGAGCAGAACCCACTAGGGGCCTGTGTGGCGACACGGGTGTGAGTGCTTACTGTGTTCTCAGTCTGTCCTGATTGTCCCGTGACAGCTGTGGTTAGGTTTGCTGAACTCGGGTGGCAACTATGAACCTGCCCACGACACCCACAGCAGACTCAGGGCCACACGGGCTCAGACACCTGGGAGGCAGTTACTAGGCACATCGCAAGGTACCTCGGATGACCAGATAGTGTGAACCTGGACATATAGAATGGGCACCTAGAAGGCAGTGCCACTGACCATGATAGGGCACTGTCCCTAGTCCCACTGAGTCCGGACTCGTTACTAAAGCTACCTTGACATATTCTATGTTGCCGAATAGATTTAGGACAGAAATTTGATGCATAGGTTTAAGATGACAAGTTGAGCACTGTAGGAGAACTGCTGAGCTCTGCGTGTGCCCACGGTCTGCTTTCCTGGCGCAGAATTTAGGAGCTCACCAGCTGAAACACACTATCCATCATGAGGCCCATGGTCACACCCCCAAGTATTAAAGGACATGATAGCTGAGAGACTTTCTCACCAGCACTCAGGAATGTCATTGTCTATGGCCATCTGGTTGGTGAGGGTGGCTCCCTCGGACTGTGGTGAGGAAGCAGTGTTTAAAGACAGGGCCTGGCCTGGTGGTGGTGGCACACGCCTTTAATCCTAGCACTCAGGAGGCAGAAGCAGGCGGATCTCTGTGAGTTCGAGGCCAGCCTGGTCTACAAGAGCTAGTTCCAGGACGGGCTCCAAAGCCACAGAGAAACCCTGTCTGGGGGGCGGGACAAGAAAAAAGAAAGAAACTAAATAATTTTTTGCCAGGCAGTGGTGGTGCACGCCTTTAATCCCAGCACTTAGGAGACAGAGGCAGGCAGATCTCTGTGAGTTTGAGGCCAGCCTGGTTTACACAAGCTAGTTCCAGGACAGGTACCAAAAACTTCAGAGAAATCCTGTCTCAAAAATCAAAAAAAAAAAAAAAAAAGGAAAAAAATTATGGGGCTGGAGAGATGGCTCAGAGGTTAAGAGCATTGCCTGGTCTTCCAAACGTCCTGAGTTCAATTCCCAGCAACCACATGGTGGCTCACAACCATCTGTAATGAGGTCTGGTGCTCTCTTCTGGCTTTCAGGCATACACGCAGACAGAATATTGTAAACATAATAAATAAATATTAACAAAAGACAGGGCCTGGATCTCCTTGGAAAGCGGTGAGCGTCCAGGATGTGCTGATACCACCTGACCTATGCTGCACAAAGGGATCCTAGGGCATATGCCATATGAAGTAAACTAGTCACAGACTCACGTGAGGTCTACGCATAGTCTACATCATGGAGACAAGTGGATGGTGGGTTTCAGAAGCCACAGGGAGGCTGGTATAAAGCTTCTTTTCCTTGGGTACCAACTTCTGCTCTCAAAGAATGAGAAGATTTACAGAGCTGGATGCTGGTGGTGGCCCAGGAACATTACCAACAAATTTCATATCACCAATCACTGTACCAAAATATAATTAAGATGGCACCTTTCATTGCATTTTTAAACGCTCTTATAATTGGGAAATATGTCTGAAAATATGGAGGAAATCATTTCAAGATTGCACTGAGAGATCAACTGAGCTCTCGTCCAACTTGCTGAAAAGTATGTATATTGTGGAGTTGCAACTGCAAAGAGACCCACAGTGGGAAGCGCTGGTTCAAGGTCAACGCCTTGTCTTATTTGGAGCTGAAGCTGGGCAGATGGAAGGAACCTCGCTCAGCTTGAGGATCGCAGTTCTCAACCCTCTGAGTGCAGCCAGCCACAGACCCAAGGAAGGCGAGCGCAGAGAGACTGTGATTATTACACAGGGCAACAGCAACCCTCCTCTGGGCTCCTGTCGGCTGCTTTCCCTACCCTGCCATGTTGAATCTTCTCCATGAAGGTGTCTGGCTGCTCTTACCACTTCCTGGTAACAGGTGAGAAAGGACACTGCATATAGCTGATCCAAGTCAGGTCCCTGGTCCCAAGCTCATAACAGCTGCCTTTTTAGACACTTTCTTTTTTCAGATTTTACTTTTGGTCTTGTTTCACTTCAGAGATTTATGTTTAATTCTTTACACCCCTAGGAAATGAATTAATGTTTATGAGTTTAATCTCTTGTCCCCAGATACACTCTGAGTTAGGGGTCACTCGCTGCCCTATGCCAGAAAAAATTGACCTCTTAGAAAAGCCACTGGTACTGTGATCTCACCCTGATAGTTGTGGATCTACACCTTTCCCATCACCCAGGTGACCAGCAGAATCCTCAAACACTCTTCCTGACACTCCTATGGGTGCTTTCTCTCTGTAAGCATTCATTCCATCAAAGGCTGAACAAAGACCATGGCCCCAGAATTTACTTTTAAGAATCATGGCCCTGGACTTCATTTTGTCAGTAGCACAACCAGTGTTCAGTAGGTGTGAGCCCCTGGGCAAGCCAGTGTGTGTGAGATGCCACGGGCTAACATGACTTCAAATGTTTGTTTTGTCTGTGTTTGGTATCTCAGTGGGCTTCCTTTGCGAAAGCAATTCTGGGTATCCCTTGGCAAGGCTTTCAGCTCTTCTGTGGAGCCAAAGTAATGTCTGAGTCTCACATTTGTGGGAGGTCCAGACACTTAACAACTGTCCAGCATCCACTTTATCTCCCCCTGCCTGAAGTAGCTCATCAGTTTCTAGATATTACCACTTTCATACGTAACTCAATTTCCTGTTCTCATCATTGTATCATCGTTTCTTGGATCTTCACAGTTGATCCGAGTCTTCTGTTTCAAAGAAACACTTCATTGCCGAGGCCCGTGCGGTTTTCCCAGCTGTAAGTTTAGCTCTCCATTCTCCTGAGGTATTTACTCTCTTCTTAAGGCATATTAAAATATCATTCCTTGAAATGACTTGTTTAAACACTCTATCCATCATGCTTGGGTACTCTAGAACTGGGAACACCCTGCTGACCTTTACTCCTCTTTGTTGGACAATAGTAAATATTCCATAACAGAAAATGCCATTTGGATCTGAGGGAGCTGTCTGGAAACACTCCTCTCAGACAGTCCGTGGCCTCTGTCTAGAAGGATTCAGTTTGAAGTGGTTGTGCAATCCATCCATCTCAGCTGTGATGCATTCCTTCTTTGCTCCTCCAACCTGATGAACTTTGAACCGCTTGGTCCTCCCGACAAGGGACCACACACCTCACACACAGGGTTACTTACTGCTGGGCGGATGCTGTTTTGTCTCTGAAAGTTACAAGTGGATTTGGCTAAGAAAACCTTTCTTTCTTAGACTCTGTTGATAAATACAACATTGTGTTCAACCCCCGTCTCCCTAAATATGTGCTTCAAAGTATTTATCCTGAAATACTAAGCAGCACTGGGTGCTCATTTAGAGGATTCTAGAACATTCTTGGGTGAATCTTTTTAGGGGAATAGGGAGAGTGTTTTGAAATGGTGTGTCCCCACAGAGGGATGAAAAATATTGAGAAGACAGCTCTCTGGAAAGTGTGCATGCATGTGTGTGTGTGAGCGTGCCTCTGTGTGTGTGTGTGTGTGTGTTTTCACACTGAAAGAAGAGAACCAGGTGAGAATAAAACACATTAGAAACTATAAACTTCAGGTAGATTATAATAGTATGTTAATACTATAAATAAAAGATGGGGTTTGTAGGAAGTTTTCTTCCCTGGATTTGTAAACAATTGTTGCAATGTTACTTAAAGAAAATCTGTATTACATTTCAGTAAGTAGATTATACTGTAGCCCAGACCTTGGCTTACCACTGATGACCTGGCTTACCGTGGTTAGACTCACCTCTGTTCAAACTGGTGCTTCTGGGAAGCGATCAGATGACTTAGTCTTCAGACTTCAGATTTGCATTTTCCCTGCACTGATGTGTCTCCTAGGAAGCCTCCAGGCACATGCTCAGCTGTGATGGCAAAAAATGAGGCCCAACATGCAAACAGAAGATCACTTAAGACATTACCAGATTTAAAACAACAACAAAAAAAACGTATTTAAACTCCACTGTTCTGTTCTTGAGTGTGAACTTTGTAGATTACAATGTGTCAGATAGATCATCTTTCAGGATGCTGGGCAGAATGAAAAGCCACAGTTTCCAGTCAGTGCTGCCATCACTGACCACAGACCACCAGAAGAAACTCCCGTGGTGCAGTGCGCTCTACCACTGAGCTCAGTGTTCTGTAGGCTGCATTCATTCAGTGAATTCAGCATAGGCTCCAGTATTCAGCCTACGACATATTTATCTGAATGTGGCCCTGTCATAAATCAAACAGCGTCTGGAGTTGTTAAACTAGTGGGGCTGTGAAGTTAAAATGAATCTCTCATTGTAGGGACGCAGGATCTACATTGCAGGTTTTTAGTCTTAATGATAAAAGAATTTAAAGACAGACTCAAAAGGGAATCCAGGTACAGTTTACTGGAGTTCGATTGAAAGGATGTCAGAGCAGGGAAGCTGGAGGTCTGGGCAGCTGCTGGAGGGGAGCAGATAAGACAAGGACAAAGACAGCACATGTAAAAGACTCAGCATGGGCAACAAAGGTGAGCACACTGGGAACAAGAAGAGCCAGGTCTCAGGGCCTCTTGTGTCCTGCAGATTTTATTGTAGAGGCAAAAAATTGCCCTCTTGCCACAGAGATGTGACCCTTAGGCTTAAAAATACAGACTTTCCCCCTTTTTGGACAACTAAGGTGGTAAATATTTAACCTTGGTTTTGTGTAGTATCTATGTAGTCAACCAAGAGTTGCTCTGGGTACCTAGAATGCAGGATGTGCCTAAGATGGACAGGAATATGCACTCTCACTTAGTCTCTGTCTGTTTACTTTTCAGTTCAGTTAGCATCGAGCCAGGGGAGGGATACACTGCAGAGCTGGCTGCTGTGAGGTCACCTCCGGGCCAGTTTAAAGCTTCTGTCATTGGTTCATCCTTACCCTTGAGAACAGTTACAGCCTCTGGATGTTTACTGCTTACTGAAAAGCCAGCCACGGTGTCTTTCAACCTCGCCATAGAGAGAAAGAACTCAGAAATCAATGCAATCTGCTGGGGGATTTTTCTCAATATATTGTTTGAGATCTGTTTCCTTTAAAAAATATTTTTGATTGCCTGTATTCCGTTGGTCTCAGAAGAGGCCGGCAGTGTGATAGGCCTGTGTCTCAAATGATGCTGTAGACACTGCAGGCACCTTTTCCTCTATTCCTGATGCTGAGTGTGCCTTCCTCAGTGCCCTTCCTGCGGAAATAATGGAGTACTGAAAAGAATTCACCTGTATCTATACAGAGGATAGAATTTATACCCATTTTTATCTTAATTATTTGTGGGTCTTGCTGTGAGCCTCTTAGACATGACTCTGCCCCTCCCAAGTTGGAACTCATCTTTGCTGCTGACTTTATATTCTCTCGGGATAAATGAGAGTCGAAGGCAAGTGTTCCCCTCGGGCTTCCCTAAGCACAAGGCTTGGGGTGGGGACAGAAAACCACCCAGCTGGCTTACTTTATTACTCTCCTTGTAAAAAGCACAGACCTTTGACAGCAGCGAGGTTTGCTTGCCACTGTGCGTTTCCTCCACGCGACGTCTGTGCCATCCTTCTTACGTTTCCTCCAACGCTACCCCTTTCCTTATTTCCTTAGCAGATGTGTCCTCAGTCACTTCTGTGCCCTCAGGACCGAGGTAACACATAGACTCGAAGTCATCAGATGATTTCACACCATCTGAGGCCTGAACTAACAATACCTTGTTGAGCTGGTCTCTTCAGGTGCCCTGCCCCCTCCCTCCAGCATCATTTCCTCGCTTTTTGCTTGGTTGTTTGTTGTTTGCTTGTTTTGTTTATAGCAAGTTCAAATTCCCAGTCTGGATAAAGTCTGCTTTTTTTTTTTTCTCACTCCAAATTTCATCAGAACTACTTGTATATATTTACCTTCCCCTAATTTGGGTTTAATTTTAAAATTAGCTAAATAGAATTCAACATAGGAATAAGTATAGATATCATTACATTTAGTGAAAAATTAGAGACCATCTACAACTCTCCAGAAATAGCAATTACTGCATAAGTACTAGTGTGATGAGGACTCTTTGTTCGTACCCTCTCAAGCTTGTAGGTAATTCACAGCCTGCGCTTGATTCTGTCTGTCTGTCTGTCTGTTTTGCTTTACTGCTGCTGTTACTGTTGTTGCTGTTGTTGTGTTTAGAGGCAGGACTGTTCTTTGCATCTTGATCTGCTTCAAAAGTCACAAACCTTCTGCTTCAACCACCAGAATGCTAGGATTACAGGCATGAGCCACCACGCCCAGCTATTTACCCGTTAAATCAGTAAGTTTTACAACTAATACAATGGAGAATTATCATGATAAAAGAACATAAAACTGTATTTCTGTGGTTTCTAATGTCTGTACGCATATAAATATATCTCGTGTGAATCTGTTATTTATGTATAGATGTGCATTGTATAATGTACAGGGTTCAGCTTCAGGTTTTACTTATTTATTATATGAGGAACAGTTTTGTAATTCGTCAAATGCTTCCTCACTCCACCTAAAGTGTCACTGATCTAAATACTCCACTAGTTATTCGTCCATCCCTCTGAAAACATTTGTATGTCCCAATGCCCACGCTATTGTATCTATTGCTACATCTCCATTCTTGTATTTGGGTTCCAGATCTTTGGGATCTGTGGGTCTTTAACAATGACCCCAGACTCCGCCTTAAAATTGTTTAGCTGAAAATGAAAACATTTTAAAATTTTGGTGCATACTGCTAATGTATTCGTAAAAGACACTTCCCCAGAGAATCTCCCTGACCTCAGATTGGTTATACTCCCATCATGCCCCGAATCAGCGCCTTTGCATTTGGGCTCACACAAGTCGTATTCACATGATCAGATTTTATTTTATTTTTTTTTATATTTTTATTTATTTATTTTTTTATTTTTTTATTAATTAATTAATTTAATTATTAAAGATTTCTGCCTCTTCCCCGCCACCACCTCCCATTCCCTCCCCCTCCCCCAATCAAGTCTTCCTTCCTCCTCAGCCCAAAGAGCAAGCAGGTTTCTCTGCCCTGTGGGAGGTCCAAGGACCACCCACCTCCATCCAGGTCTATTAAGGTGAGCATCCAAACTACCTGGGCTCCCACAAAGCCATTACGTGCAATAGGATCAAGAACCCATTGCCATTGTTCTTCAGTTCTCGGTAGTCCTCATTGTCCATTATGTTCAGCGAGACCGGTTTTGTCCCATGCTTTTTCAGACCCCGGCCAGCTGGCCTTGGTGAGTTCCCGATAGAACATCCCCATTGCCTCAGTGTGTGGGTGCACCCCTCGCAGTCCTGAGTTCCTTGCTCGTGCTCACTCTCCTTCTGCTCCTCCTTTGGATCGCTCTCATCCATTGCCGGTGGGAATGCAAACTTGTGCAACCACTTTGGAAAGCAGTGTGGCGGTTTCTCAGGAAAATCGGGTTCAACCTACCTCTTGACCCAGCAATACCACTATTGGGAATATACCCAAGAGATGCCCAAACATACAACAAAAGTATATGCTCAACTATGTTCATAGCAGCATTGTTTGTAATTGCCAGAACCTGGAAACAACCTAGATGTCCTTCAATGGAAGAATGGATGAAGAAAGTATGGAATATATACATATTAGAGTACTACTCAGCAGTAAAAAACAATGACTTCTTGAATTTTGCATACAAATGGACGGAAATTGAAAACACTATCCTGAGTGAGGTAAGCCAGACCCAAAAAGAGGAACATGGGATGTACTCACTCATATTTGGTTTCTAGCCATAAATAAAGGACATTGAGACTATAATTCGTGACTCTAGAGAAGCTAAATAAGAAGGTGAACCCAAAGAAAAACATATAAGCATCCCCCTGAATATTAACCTTCATCAGGCGATGAAAGAAGACAGAGACAGAGACCAACATTGGAGCACATGATCAGATTTTAAACTGATTTGTCATTTCTACAAAATTTATGAGCTGGCCTCGGATCATTTGCCTTAGTGGCTTAATTTAGTTTTTACTGTTTTTTAACAAGCTATTATAGATTATGGTAATTCATAACTGATATAGCATTTATATATCAAATTTTCTCCGCCTTAATAACTTGATCTTTGGACTTAAAACAAGTTGGAACACATTCATATTCCCCTCTGTGACCTCCATATTTTCAATATATTGAGCATTAGTGCTTTTCTGTGTGGTCTCGTTAAGGCTAATGATGGCTGATGAGGGCAAAGCTGAGTTCCTCCAAACATCTTAATTAGTGTTTCTCTGGCACTGCCAATCAGAGAAGCTGTGCTCCCATTACTTTTATGAGAGATTCATTCTCTTTCCCTCTTTCCTTTACTCTCTCCTCCTGTCTCTGCCCCTCCCCATCTCTTTCTGACAAGGGAGAGAACATGCTACAGTTTGCGTTATTCCCTATGTTAAAACTAACACTATAGTGATTACATTTAAATATTTAGTATTGATGCAAATGCCCGCATTCTTATTCTTTTTTGTTCATGTCGTTACTTTCTAATGCTTTTTTGTGACTTTTTGTTAAACATTTTTAATGTCCTCGCCAAACCTCACTTTTTTCATCCTCTGAGTAGATACTCAAGGATTTTTTTAAGGAATAATCAAAATATTTTTCGTAATGGTAGGGTTAATTGATGTACTACCTACTGACTATGGAAACCCTCCTTTCCCTGAATCCTTGCTAGCATCTATTATTTTTTCCTAACCTTATTTTAAAAAATACTAACTCTACTTCATAAAACTGCCTAACACATTATCACTGGGGGAAAGGCAAGTCCAAAGTTCAGTCCCTTTGATGCTGTCTGTTAAGGCGCTGCTACATTTTTTCAAACCACCATCCTATCTCTAAGTTACTTAGTTTATATTAACAAGGCACTCTCTTGGACTTAATGTTTTCCCAAGTGTATCTACATGCATAATTATTGCCTCAACCAAGACACAGCATGCCCTCATTGCATTCCAGAGTTTTCCTGCATCCCTACTCAAGAAACCCTTCTCCTAGGCAGAGAGTAGCCCATCCAGTTTTTACCTGTGGAAACAAATGAAACAGGCAAAGAGGTATCACCAGATGAGATGCCACTCAAAGCCATGGAAGAGTGAAAGCTGGCGGACCTAGCTGCTTAGAGTTGAAGGTTCAAAGACAAAACAAGAGGGACGACTAGGTGGAGCATGGGGATCTAGGGCTGGTAAAGCAACTCTCAAGGATACAGTGTGGTAGATACGGGGCATCCCCACCTGCCCAAACAGCATAGATGAATACTCGCATGCACTGGGAACTTCAGTGATAACGCCATGTCAGTGCAGGTCCCTGTGCAAGATGGTGGCAGTGGGGGAGACTGGGTATTGCGTGGAAGAGCAAGTGCACTGAAAAGTTCTGTGCTCTGCTCACGTGTTCTATGAACATAAAACGCTGTGGAAAAGAAGTCTATTTTAAAATGAACTGTATTACATCAGAGAACTCATTTGGGAAGATTAAAAAAAAAAGTCAGCTGCTAGCTTTAAGACAGAGTCTAAGAGTGGGCCTGCAGGTGACCAAGTCTGGGGCATCAAAAGCAGCATTCATACCTGTGCTCCAAAAGGCACTGCCAATCACCCCTGAGTGCGAGGCAGAAGGCTTCCTATTGGTGGATACTGAAAAAGAATTCTGCAAAAGAAGAGGATGGGCACCACACATATTGGGCAAGCACCAGAAGAGAGAGGGAGAGAGACAGAGAGATAGAGAGAGGGGGAAATGGGGAGAGAGAGAGAGAAGAAAAGATAAAAGAAAAGCTAGATACTGAATGGCCAGATTAGCTGCCCTCCAACTCCTTCCATTGATTGATTTTCACCTTGGGGGAAATGTTGTTCGTAAAATCTGTCTAGGAGATGTCAGAGTTCTTGTTGGTAAAGAGGAGCCAGCGGAGTCTCCAATGGTGATGAAATAAAGAGTAGTATTACGCCATGCTCCTGCCTAGAGAACAGTCAGCGAGCTCGGGGGTTCCAGGAGGCTGCCACCAATATATACATACACACATATATGCATGTGTGTGTGTATGTATGTATGTATATATATGTGTGTGTATATATACATATATATGTATATATATGTATGTGTGTGTATATATATATATATATAGAGAGAGAGAGAGAGAGAGAGAGAGAGAGAGAGACTCCAAGATTACCTGATGTCTAGACTAAATAGAAATGAGTACTATAACTCCATCAGAGGATAAATCTGTTGCTGGGTCCTCAGAAGGCCCGTAATTTAAAGGTAGAACACTGATTCTGGTAAAACAAAAGAGATGCATGCTCAAAATATATGTGCCATCCATGAATAAAACTTCCCTGATTATAAGTCACATAAACTAATTATCGGTTTAATCAAAGAATGTCATAAATGAAATTGGGAAATTGGATGCAGCAGCGTACAGGTCAAGCGTGTGGACGTGCAGGGCCACTGTGTGTGTACTTGAGCAGAGCTCACGAAGGATACAGAGGAAATTTAGCTATGAATGAAAGGTTCATAGGCTTTTCAGCATGGGGTTTAAAACATAACAAGAAGGGCTATGACTGAGAGCACATACTGCTCTTGCCAAGGGCCGGAGCTCAATTCTTAGGTACCCACATCCGGCAGCTCACAACTGCTGGTAACTACAGCTCTAGAGAATCCAATGCGCTCTTATGACCTGCAAATCTGCACATAGATGTACACACATAACGAAAATACAAAATTAAATAATTAAAGAGCGAAAGTGATGGAGGCACGTGAGGAAGAGGACAGCAGGGCAGGTGCGGCCAGCACAGCTCTTGTGCTCTCACTTTGTTTTCCATGCGCATTGGAGCTAGATCTGACCTGAAAGCTTCACCCGGGGGACCAGCTTTCACAGTGGGGAGGGAGATAGGAGGTGGTAGAGGAAGAAAATGGAAGCAGAGGTTATAGAATTATATTTTAATGACAATTTGTTTGAAAAGAATGAAAACCCTTGAAAGAGCTGAGTGACATGGAAGTAAAGGTTGGTAGCACACTGGGCAAGATGCCCTACTGTGCGCTGGGTGAGCTGCCCTACAGCGCGCCTCTCACCTGCGATCCCAGTCCACTGTCGTCCCTGCACAGAAGGCCACGCCACCTTGTGTTTGGAAGGCAGTTGACACTAAGAGATGATTCAGGATGCAGAGGGGCTTGCACCCTGGTTTACTCACCTGAACCCCATCCCTAGAGCTCACAGTGTGGCAGCAGAGAGGCAACACCTGAAAGGTCTCCTCTGACTTCTAAGGGTGCATCTGCACATACAAATAAACAACATTTATTGCCTTTTTTTTTAACTCAGCACAAAATACTCTGAATTTTACAAGCTAATCTGACTAATAAAAAACGAGCCACTTTTGCTACTTCCAGACCACTAACCTAGCATTAAAAATACAGTAAATAGGACTGAGTGGATAAAGCCCTTGCCTGGCAACTGCTGCATCCCTGAGAACACACACAAAAGCCAGGCAGGCTTGGTTGCCTCCTGCAATCCTGGCACTTGGGAGGCAGAGACGAGGGAACACCGAGTCAAGCTCATTACATAAACGAGCCAAAACTGACAAGCTGCCGTTTCAGAACGGACAAGCTTCTGTTTCAGCCAGATAGCCTAACTCAGACAATAAAGGAGAAAGGAGAGCAACTGAGGAAGACAGTGTTAACCATGGCCTACACACATGCACACGCATGCACACACATGCACACACATGCGCGTGTACCTGCAATGTGTGCCCACACAGAATGGGAACACATATAGACATGTGGATGTATATCATTATTAATGTACCATTAATAGCAAAAGTTCACTGTCAAGCCAGCCCTTGTTTAAAATGCATTTCTACACATATTATTCATGTGCCGTTGTAGTAGATACTTAAACCTCTATCATTCTTAAAGGATGACAACAGGTCATTTGGGCTGCCATGTAGACTAAAGGAAATTGTAGATATGTCATCTGTGGCTTCTATACAACATAAATGAGGAAAATGTTGGTTACTGGTCCCCAAACATTTGTAAATTACAAAAAGACTACAAAAAATATGCATGGGCTTGTATGTCTTGATGAGTTAATTTATGGAAAGGAGCCAGAAAACTAATAATTATATAATGTAATGAGCACAACATGGGCTAAGACCCTGTAAACAACGGGTGCCCACCCACAGAAACAGGCACAAAACTTCACCAAGTCAACAAAAACTCTGCTTCTGGATTGAACAGACACCCAGACTCAGTCGGACAGTGCAATACCTAGACAATATCTTTCTGGCCTCTTCCAAGGTCAGAGCATCACTCAACCCTTTTAGATGAACAAGGTAGCCTAGTCCCAAGTGGAAAGTGATAAATGCCCAAAGCAGACACTAGATCATTTAGAAGCACACAACCTTCCCAATCCCTAGCAATGGCTAGTCTTCAAATACTGTGTTTTCCTGCTCAAAATCTCAACCACATTCTTTGCACTTCCTTTCTGGGCCCTCCAGCCTCAGAGCGGTTGTAAGCCTCAAAGAGAGTCCTGTATGTAAAGGAAACACACAGTTCTGCTGTTGAAACTTTTTAAAAAGACATTCCTTAAAAAATGTCTCCTATCAGTTACAACTCCAGTGTTGATTACAAAGAGAAACAATCTCCCATTCAAGGCTGCTGAAATCCAGTTTCCTTTAATATATTCATTTAATCTATGTTAATTCTCCCAAGGTCTTCACCGGGTGTGCGGGCATCCCCTCTGCTCACCCCCACCCCAAGCTCTGAAAGGAACATAAAGGGAACTGGACAATACACAATGGAACAAATAGAGGGGCAGCAACAAGTAGCTGTTGTGATGGGAAACCCAAGAGATGCTTGATCAAGACTAAGGGTCAGCAAGTGATGCGACCAACAGGGATGGCAACAAGAGAGCCTTGTCCACTCAGAAAGCTGGGCTTTGTGAATGAGGAGAAAGCCTCCAAAGCATTTTAGAAAGTTCTCTAATCTTCCAGAACACAGATGCTATGAAACCAAGAATAGCAGCATGGAAGGACAGCTGATTCAGCAAACTGGTGTACATTGTCAATGTCTCATCATGGCCAACGGTTAATGAAGTTCAACACAGTCTTTATCTACAATCTTTATCGTGCTGGCTTTGCCTTTCTGATGCTCACACTCACCACACTGGCATGGGAGTTACTACTTGCCTGAGTATCCGAGTAATCACAACCTTCCATGAGCTAAGAGCCATGGTCAAAGTCAGAGTTTGAGTTAGCTAAAACAGTGACAGAAAGCATCCAAGCAAGAGTAAAAATGTCTTCTCCCTGAGGGTGGGAGAGTCCTTCCTAGCCAGAGATTTCCAGTGATGGAGAATGGACCCTTTATTTCTCTAAATGTGTGAATAGAGAAGGGGTGGAGGCCTGGTGAGATGTTGGAAGGTCATGTGGGAAGAGAACACACACTTTTCCTGTTGCATCCTTGACCTAGAGAGGTTCTCTGGGGAAACTGAATGAGGAGCTGTAGCTACCTGTTGTAAAAATTTCACAAATGAGCCCCTGCTCTGTTATAAAGTGAGAAATGCTTTGTGTAAGGACTAAATACAGATGTGCACATGTATAATTTTACATATGTGAAAAATTATGTAATTTTACAAAGGCCAAATTAGGAAGGAGATTTCACAAGGAGAGGATATATTTTAGATAAAATTCTGACTAAAATTTTTATTGTGTTCCTATATTTGCAACATCTATTCATGGCACATATTAATGGGTTCTTTGTAGAAACTCATGTATATACACAGGACACACCAGTCACACAAAGGCACACATTCTTCACCTCCCCAAGACCACACTCTCTCCCAATCACTGATGATTCCTCGCCTCCTTTTGGGTTGATACTTCGCAGATTTCACATGCATGAGGGAAGTAATTATGACTCATATCTAGAAGTAATTTCATTACCACATACACAGTTCATATCCTCCTCCAGGTAGGTGTGAGAACAGATCATCTGACCCAACTGTGTGTCATAAGTAATTTAGATGTAACACAAACCAAAAGAAACTCCAAAGTAAAATTCAATCAGTGTGAAAATAAACTCTATCCTGTTTTCATTGATTCTATGATATTTTCAGAGATGGATTTCATAAGCATTATGTTTCATTTGAGAGTCTAATGATTTAGCTATACTCTAGTCCTTTATGTTTAGCTAATGGTGATTCAAGGTGGATTGCCTAGACTGAGACATGGAAGCTATAATACTTACCCCGCGTGGCTGTGGGATAACTTTCTGGGATGGGGACTTGCCAGCTGCCTCCTTCTACCCTTGAATAGACCCTTGTCATGAGTGAGTGCATCTGTGTGTAATGCAACTCAATTTGAACCATAGTGGCTTGACTTCAGATGTAAGTATAGAACAGTGTAGAAGGAGCTGTGGGCTGCATTCCTGCTGCCTGGCTCCCAGCCGCCTGGCTAGCTTATGCCCTGGAATAACAACACACAAATTGTATTCTCTTAAACACTGCCTGGCCCATTATATCTAGCCTCTTACTGGCTAACTCTCACATCTTGCCTTATCAACCCACCTCCATTAATGTGTGTAGCACCATGAGGTGGTGACCCACCAGGAAGATTCTAGCGTACATCCATCTTGGGCTGGAGCTTCATCGCGTCTGGCTCAGAGAGGAGAGGCATGACAATTGCTTCACTTCCTCCCAACATTCTGTTCTGTTTACTCCGCCTACCTAATTTTCTGTCCTATCAAGGGCCAAGGCAGTCTCTTTATTAACCAATGAAAGTAGAAGGCCCACCTACATCATATCAGGGATAACCACAGAAACCAGGAAATAAAAGGGACCATGGTGGAACAACAAAAAGGGGTAATATCAGGCTACAAGGTATTTGGAGGGGTAAATGGGAAAAATGGAGGAGAGGCTTTAACTATGGTAGGAGGAGGGGTTGTTGTGCGAGGAGTGGTGGGCCTGCTTTTTGGCCCAGCTGTCCAGCTCCTAGCCACCTGCCTAGCTTAACCCCAAAATAACTACGTAGAAATTGTATTAATTAAATTACTACCTGGCCTATTATATCTCGCCTCTTCTTGGCCAACTCTCACATCTTGATTTAACCCATTTCCATTAATGTGTACCGCCACTTGACAGTGGCTTACCAGCATGAGTCTAACCAGCATCCGTCTTGGGCAGGAGAATCATGTCGTCTACCACTCTGACCTTCTTCCCAGAATTCTGTTCTGTCTACTCCACCCACCTAATTGCTGCCCTATCAAAAGACCAAGGCAGTTTCTTTTTTCAACCAATGAAAGCAACACAAATACAGAAGGACCTCCTACACCAAGGGGTGAATAAAATAACAGTAAGGATGTCTGAAAATGTCCATAAGGAATCATATTATTATATATCTAACTGAAAGTACAAACTCATATACATATATATATGTGTGTGTGTATACATATATGTCTATGTATTCATCTAGGCTATAGATGTTCCACCACCCCACCCCCAAGAGTCACAGACTATATAGCAAATTTCCCAATGTTGGGCATGAGAAGTTCCTTTTAAGTTGTTGGTCTAGATCATCCAAGGACTCATAAAACATTGTAAGTTATCAATATTGCCCTTGGTTGCCTCCCAAAGATTGAAGGTAAGTCCCCACTGCAGAAGGTAGCATGAATATTGAACACAGGATCCGTAGGATTCCTGACCTGGATCTGACCTGAATGCTCCCTTCCTGAGGACCAGCTTTCATGGTACCAGAGATGCTATGTAAGATTCCAAAGGAGGGGAACAACCAATAGTAATACCTTTCTATGACACCTGTTAACAACAACCATAACCAGCATTGGCACAATAACTTTAAGAATTTGATAGTGGCATCCATATCTTGGTGGTCAACAACAGCCCTCAAATGGAAGAAACTGTGGAACAATGGTAAGAGTCAGAGGAATGGGAAGTTTGCTGTGAGACTGTCTCCTGGAAATGTCAGAAAGGCTACACCTATGAAGTCTCCTTAGCATAGCTTCCTAACAAGACCTGAATAGTGACAATGCCAGTGGCCCTCCCTGCTAATATGGAAGGTGGAGGCCACTGGGGAATGCTTATAGCAGGAGAAATTGTCTTCTTCAAGGAAGAGCCCCCAAATGGTTATCTAATAGCGAGAGTTCAGTTCTGAGATCATATACCACAGGTAACAGTATATAGATTGAGCAGGTTGTATTTATGTACTTATCAGTGTGTGTGTGTGTGTGTGTGTGTGCAACAAAAATTAAAGTAAACAAGGTCATGAATTTGAGAATTTGAGGAGAACAAAGCAGGGGAGGTGCATGGTAGGGGATGGAGGAAGGAAGTGGAAAGGGAGAAATAATGTAATTATAATTTTAAAATATATTGTTTTTTAAATCCCCTTTACCTCTCTCTCTCCCCCTCTCTCTCCCTCTCTCTCATAAATCCTTTAGCTTATCTTAAAACTGACCCATGACTTAAACACAGCAATGAGCTGCTACTTATAAGAACCCATTACTTTAATTTTATTTTCTTGATTAAGTGACTTAAGCTTAAAGGCTCAGGTCAAAATAGTAAGGCATCACCAGCTTGACACTGTTATATATTAATTAAAGTCTCTGGAGTACAGTTTTCTAATGAGAAAATTAGATGATATTGTGGAATACTCCTTTACACTGTATAAATATATGTTGTTGTGATTGGTTTAATAAACAAGCTACTGACCAATAGCTGAACAGGATACAGTTAGGTGGAAAGGTCAACCTGAGAATGATAGAATGAGAGGGGCAGAGTCAAAGGAGTTGCTGGCAGATGTAGAGGGAGCAGGAGATAAATGTGCCACCACATGGCAGAGCATAAATAAGGAATACGGGCTAACTTCAAGTGTAAGAGCTAGTTAGTAATAAGTCTGAGCTATTGGGTGAGCCTTTAAAAAGTAATATTAAACTTTCGAATCAATTATTTGGGAAGCAGCTGCCAGGTATTTGAGAAGAGGTGGTCAAAACAGCAAAACTCTGCCTTCAAGATTGGATAATAAAAGTGCTTCTTATGGACACCAGCATCAAGAAGACTCAAGGAAGAAGAAACAGCTCCTTAACAGATGGTGCTAGGAGCCCTATCCAAATATAGAAGAATGAGTGTAGAACCCTACCTCACACTACAATGAAAAGCAACTCCAATTAAAGATCTAATTTAAGACCCAACTGTTAGGAATTTTCCTACCACAAGCTCTCTGCCGACGCAAAAATCCCAATCAAGCCAAATCACAACAAGCCAAATTAAAAAATATCCAGGTTTAATGGGATTCCTGCGCTTCCCAAATATGACCATCAGGAGGGGAAAGGAAAGAGACCAGGAAGAGACTTTCTGGAAGAGCAGTTTAAATAGAATGGGGGAGTGGTCAAGACTTTGGCGGGCTGTCTTGACCCTCCTCTGGGGAGGGGTCAAGGTTTGGCGCACACAGGGACAGGGCATCCAAAGACGGAGGCCAGAGACAGGGATTTACACCAAGCCAGTAAAATTGCTAGAAAGAAACATAGGGAAATATCCATGACATTAATGCAACAATGACTTCTTGGATATGACCCAACAAAACAGGCAACAACAACAACAAAAAAAAAAAAAAATAGAAAGACTCACAGCCAAACAATAGAGAGAGTGGGAGACCTTGGAACACTCAGTCCTAAAAAGGATGTCTCTGTCAAAACCCTCCCCTCAGAACTAAGGGAACTCTGTGGAAAAGAATTTTCCTGAGATGCTTATTTATTTCCTAAGGAGAGAAAGAAAGGGTGTTGTCTTACTTAGAGTTTCTATTGCTGTGAAGAGACACCATGACTATAGAAACTCTTATAAGGAAAACATTTCATTGAGGTGGCTCACTTACAGTTTTAGAGGTTCAGTTCATTATCTTCATGGCAGAGAGCATGGCGGCATGTAGGTGGTCAAGGTGCTGGCAACATCTTGACCAGATGGTACCAGGAAATGGTCTCAGATACTGGGTAGTATCTTGAGAATAAGAAACCTCAAAGCCCATTCCCATAGTGGCACACTTTCTCTAACAAAGCCACACCTACTCCCACAAAGCATCATCTCCTAATAGTGCCACTCACTGTGAGATAATGGGGGTCAATTGTATTCAAACTACTCACCATTTGGATCTAGATAGAACTGGAGGGTGGAGAGGAACTGGGAGGAGTAGAAGAGAAAACTATGATCAAACTATATTGAATAAAAATAGAATCTATTTCCAACAAAAGAAAAAAATGAAAGTTTAAAAAAAAGGTAGACAATGGGATTTCTGTCTGCACAGAGAGGAGAGAAATTCAGGAAAAAAATTTAAAAAGCTTACTTGCAGAGTCAGACATATTCTCAAGTTCTATATTTGCTCAGGAGTTAATATGTAAATATGAGGGATTCAAGGCAACTCAATAGCTAAAAATAAATAGCTCAATGCAAGGTAGATGCAAAACCTGAGTAGACATTTCCCAAAATACTTACACGTGGCCAACAGGTTTGTGAAATAAATGTGAATAGCAATAATTGTGGGAATGCACCTGGAAACTACTTTGAACCATTGTTCCCAGCTACTAGAACAGCTAACATTAGAAAGATAAAGGAGGGACCGGACCGGAAAGGCAGCTCAGCAGGTAAAGTGCTTACCTGGCAAGCATGAGAACCCAAACTCAGTCCTTCGGAACTCACATTAATATACTTTTAATTAAGAAAGCAAAAATAAGCAAAAATAAACCATGCTGATGTGTGATTATAATCACAGTGTGGGAAGGTGGAGGCCGCTAGACTTGAGGGGCTCCCTGTCCAGCCAACGTAGCCTGCTTGCCTAGTCTCAGGCCAATGAAAGACTCTATCTCAAAAACCATGATGGAAAACACCTGAAGAATGACAGCCAAGGTTGCCCTCTGCCCTGTTCAGACATTTGCAGGTACACTCACCAGAACATATTGCTCATCAGTCAGACAGACAGACAGACAGACACACACACACACACAGACATACAATCACACACCACAGAAGGGGCAGAGGAGGATAACAGGTGTTGGGGAGAGATATGAAGAGAAGAAAACTTTCCACAGTGATGATGATGGAAATGAAAATGAACTCATTTGTTGTGAAATGCAGGATGGCCGGTTTTTGAAGCAGTCTCATGGAGTCATCACAGGGCTCAATGATAACTAACCAAGGCAAATTCAAGTCCCTGATTCAAAGCGTCGTTGGCACTCCCGTGTTCATGCCAGCAAGTTTCCCAAGAGCGAAGGTGGTACAAAATGAACCGAGTGCTCCTCAGTGGACGAGCTACCAGAACACGCAAAACGTTAATGCTGCTGCTGAACAGAAACTTCATGTAAAGCCACTCTTACACTGACTTTAACTAGATGTGAATAGAAAACAAACACCAGAATCATATATCATCAAAGATTCCTTGTGTCAGAATACAAACACACTCAATGTCTATTGCTAAGTGAATAAATTCACTCTTGGCAATGAAATGTTTCTACCTCCTTCCCAAGCTCCCAGTAAAGTCCTAGTGCAGCCGAGTCAGAAAAATGAGGAGAGGAACTTCTTCAACCCAGAAGATGCCACAGGCCTACACCTGGAGGGGGAGGACAAAGGCAGACAGATCCATCTTCAGTGTCAGGAAATTTGACTTGGATTGGGTATTAAACGATGCAAAGGGATTTTATTTTTCAACTTAAGAGTAAGAAGAGATCCACAAATTTTGGCTGTTGGTATTAAAGTAGTAGACTGTTGCTGTTGTTTTAATAATTCAGCAAAAGAAAACAGGAGAGTAACACATGAAGGAACTCATGTTGTCTCTTGGATCAGGGTGATGAAATTACGCTGCTCCTTTCCTTATGTTTAGTATTATTTTATGATTAAAAAAGCAGGGATAGATTTCAAAGCAACACTTAAAATGCTTTGACTAATTCAATAATCTTCTGAAAATTCCTGATGTGACCCACTTTCTGAATACATGCTAAATATAGCAAGCACCGCGTGGCTGATAACCTTCAAACCAATGTCCTCCATTCCATTCCCTTTTATGCTACCGTGAGGGCAATAATGAATTCATATTTAAAAGCAATGACCCTAATAGAGGATTGCGCTTTTCTTTTCTTGATTTTAGGAGCCAAATACAATGTGACTTCTGAAGGTTAATTCTGCACCTTTCCCTTTAAAATCATGGTACTCAAAAATGGTTAATGAATGATCTGAATCCTCAAAAGATAATTAATTTTTATAGATATACAATAACAGACCATTTTTAATTTTTCATTTTATTTTATATGTAAAAATATTTTGCCTGGGTGTCTGTGCACCACATGCTTGCCTGGTGCCTGCAGAGGTCGGAAGAGAGTATCGGATCCCCTGGACCTGGAATCATGCATGACTGTGAGTCCACTTGTGGGTACTAGAAACTGAACCTGAGTCCTCTGCAAGAGCATCCAGAGCCCTTAACCACTGAGATGCCTCATCATCCCCTTTGATATTTCTAAAGGAGCAAGCAAATAGACCTATAAAAAGGGAAACAGGAAGAAAATGTATGTGTGCATACAGAAATATTTGCATTTGGCATGTTTTTCAGGGGGCCAACATGGTAGGTCAGAAAAGGGGTGATCAAAATAGAAAGAAAGGTGACTGATTTTAGACAAGTGAACTCATGTCTTGTTGCTCATCAGGTATGGACAAGCAAAAGTATATAGGAAAAACCCTAGATATGACTTCCTACTAAATTATTTTCAGTCTGGTGATGCAGCCCAGAATAGGTGTGCCCAGCATGTGCATGCCCCTGGGTTTATGCCTCAGCACCAGAAAAAAAAAATGTTAATCTGTAATTTGAATATATCCAAAAATGTTGCATCATTTTATGCTATCTTTAATAAACATGGGGTGCCCACAGTAGGGCACACGACAGTGAAAAACCTCACACGACCAAGTTGGGCTATGATTTTGTTTTCCATGGAGAAGAATCATGTGTACATGTGTAACCCAGCCACACAGGGCACTTAAGATCAGCCTGGGCAACTCAGTAAGACCCTGTCTCTAAATGAAATCAGAAGGGCTGGGGACATAGATGGGAAGTTGAACCCTTGTCTAACCTGAGCCCTGCATTCACCCCCCAACACCAATATCACACACACACACACACACACAGAGAGAGAGAGAGAGAGAGAGAGAGAGAGAGAGAGAACACCACTGTGTATTTTAATTACAGTTTATGGGAGGGGAAATAACAAAAGAAAGAAAAAAATTAATTTCCTAGCCCAGCAGGCTGCATTTTTCTGCAAAATATTTGCCAGTCAGGGAGCATGTCCTGTCTTTCCAAACTTTGATCTACTGCCACTTATCTGATAAAATTTTTAAATATCTTCACTTAGATATCTATTGTGAGCAGTGTTTAACAGAATCAATGGTCTTCTCATCAACATTATGGAAGATCTAACGCTGCTTAGAGTCAGAACGGAGCTTCTCTCTGAGGTTTGCATTTCAGTTTAAATAAAGTAAAAAAATTCCTTGCAGCACAGTTTTGATCGTCCTTCTGGCCTCCAGAGGAAGACAGGTGACGTAAAATAAAATTTCATTGCTGATTAGGAATCGCGTCCTCCACCGAAGGAGCATTGTGAGGACTCTCCGCTGGCTGAGTCCTCCAGTACTAGCCAGCCTTTCTGGAGCATCAAAACAACCTGATGAAGCCGAATGCCTTCAAAAGGTTTGCTTTATTATTGCACATCATAAGTCCAGCTGAGGAGCCAGACGGAGCTTGAGGCCATGACCCTGCATACCTGGGATGTTTTAGGTGAGGTGGGGAACAAAGGATGCTTTTCTCTACTGCAGGCATGATTAGATCATTTTTCCCCTACTTTCCCATTAGCAGGCCCATCTCTATCTTTCTCCATCCTTTCTCACTTCTTGTTCACCTACTTGAGTTTGTCTATCACTCAACTTGTAACTTATTCATTGCAGAAGCTTCAAAGCCAACCTTGAGTGGGAAGATAAAATGTTTCAGGCCAAAAAAAAAAAAAAAAAAAAAAAAAAAAAAAAAAATGTTTCAGGCCCTGTCCCTGTCACAGTTGAGGACAGCCACAGTAAGGAAGACAGGGGCCCATGATAGCTGGTCATCCAAATACTTTTTGCTAACAGAGGCCACCACACTAGAAGCAAATCTGTTAGTCTGTCTGTGAACTCAAGGATCCCTACTTCCCTTGAGGACCCTGGGGTCAACAGGCTGGTCACTCTAAGCTGACATCACTGGGCGGAGAAAGATCTGTCCAAGTCTTGATCTCTGTAAGCTCATCACAGGCCAAGTCCAGCTCACCTGTCAATCAAAGTGCTGAACTGTGAGGCCAGTAAATGCCCACTCTGTGCCAAAGAGAAGAAAAACTGCTTGTTGACTGCCCAGGAGAAGCTAAATTTTCCACCTCCCAGGGATCCTCACTGGACTATGGGTAGCCACATAGCAAGTGAGCAGAAGACAAATGATGCTTTTATCTTGCATGACCCCACCCACTTGCAATCAAAGTTTATGTTAAAGCCACTTAGCTCTCTGGAGCACAGCCTGGTGGATTACCTGTTGATCTGAACCAAGTTCATTACCTGGTCATGTGACTGGGGAAGGCTGAGAGAGGACGTTGTGTAAGGTTGTTTTTGCTTTGAGAACACCTTCGGCCTCGCATTTTAGACTCAAGAGGACTTGGCTACATGACCCCGCCCCACCCAACCCCTGCAAGGAGAAGGGCTGAAAAACAAGCCAAACACAAGGTCATCTTGTATTTCCAGTTATGTCCTTGATTTAAAATTCAGTAAATTGCAAGCTTAAAAATGGGTCACTTGGGGTGGGACAAAAGTCCAGAGAGTGGTGAAGAAACAGCTTATCACTGGGATAGGTTCCAGGAGCTTTGGGGCAAAGCATCCGATGGAATTCCAGTCAGCCTTCACAGGTAAGGCGAAACTGGAAGATCCCCAGGCGACTTTGGAAGGTCAGTATTCAGAGGACAGTATTCTTCCTTGTTAGCAAAGTTGGACCAAAACACCTGAAGTGATTAATTGATCCACCTCACGCGCGGTCAAAGCTCTTCTTGTTCTTCAAGTGGGTCTTGATTGCAAGAAGGCATTCCCCGTCACCCGCCACCTGAGTGAACTGTTTGTTTCGGCCCGCACAGCTTTATCTCCTTCAGCAACCGAGGAAGGAAACAGCAATACACCAGAGTGGTTCCTTTCCAATCTTGGTTCCACAGCCTAATCTCAAGGGGTCGCGGTGTTGTGTCGTTATGAAAAGAGTCGAAGGTCAGAAGTTGATGTGGATGCATCTGCATCAGTCACACCACTTTTTTAAAAGTTTTAATAATTTTATTATTCTTATACATTTTGAGCATCATATTTGCGCCATTTCCACCCATTCTCTTTTCTGCTGCTCCCATGCCTCCTACTCCCTTTAAAAATCATGAGCTCTTAATTATAGTTGTTATGCACATACGCACATACAGAAATGCAGTCTGCTAAGTCTGTTTAGTGATGGATGAGGGATTGGGTAACCTACCAGAGAGCTCATCTCTGGAGAAGATTGATTCTCCCTTTCTCGGCAGCCATTGATAGCCTGTAGTTCTTCACCCAAGAGTGGGACCTTGTGGGATGTCCCCCATTTAAGTAGACATGTTGACTCTATACTATATTGTTATTTTTAGAACCATATAGGTGAGTGCCTATGAAACAGGCTTGGAAAGATGCCTAGGGCGCACCCTTCCCTGGAACCTAGAGAGAAAGCTGATGTCTTGATCTAGGACTTGGTCCCTCCGGATCAGCAATGGTGGCTCTGGAAACTGATAGAACGACACAGCAAGGAAATGCAGGGAACACTCTGTGATGTTCTACCCCCCATCCTGGTGCCTGTCTTTGATCTTTGCTATCTTGTTCTCAGAGAGGGCTGGATGGGTCAGCCACCCTATGTACTCAGCCCAATTCTCTAGGCCTAAGAATCAAGGTGTCCCAGCCTATCAAAGAGCATCCTTGCTTGAAATAAGCCAGGTAATATCATTTTCCTCTATTTTGTCACCTTGAAACTGGACGAAATGTGTGTGTGCGCGTGCGTGCGTGCGTGTGTGTGTGCATGTGCTTGCATGGTTGTGTGTGTGTGTATGTGTGTGCATATGGGCATGTGCTTGCATAGTTGTGTGTGTGTGTGCGCGTGTGCGAGAGAGAGAGAGAGAGAGAGAGAGAGAGAGAGAGAGAGAGAGAGTAGAATGAAGATATTAGAGGGGATGGAAAGATCTTAAGAGTAAGCGGGGAGTGGACCAATTATTTAAGTATGTGAATCTATGGGGAGTGGGGCACCCATTCTCATTCAAATCACTTCACCTGGCCTGACAACTTGGAAAGTTAATAAAAAACAGGTGGGTGAGATGCAAGCCCATTTCCTGCTCAACTTTCTAAGGGCAAATGAGATGAAAATACTTCTCCGAGGGAAAGTGAGTGGGTGTCCCGCCCTCTCTCCATCCCATCTCTCCCACTCACTCCTTTGAATTTTGGTCCAAGCAAGGTGGAAGCCCTCTGGTGGCCTCTATAGGTAAGTCCTCACCAGCATCTCCTGGAGTGTGGTGGGCTGTCTCTTGTTTCTGTGTTTGCTTTTTCTTGATGGCAGTGTAACTGGAGTGAAGTGGCATCTCATAGTGGCCTTAATTTCCATCTCTTTGGTAATTAGTGACATCGGCTATTTTTTTATAGACCCTTAGCCATTTATAGGTCTTTCTTGGGAGTTACTTGTTTGGTTCTTTTACTCACATTTTAAGTTGATTATTTTTATTTCCTGTTAAATACTACGGATGTGATCTTCCCGTACAGGCAGTCAATAGTGTCTCTCATTCTTCAGGTTGTCTTGTCACCACTGATTACTTCCTTTATGCTGCAGAATTCTTTCTGTTTCGTGAAACACACACACACACACACACACATATATATATATATATATATATATATATATGTTTCTTATGATTAGTTATCTTTTATATTCTTCTCCAAAATAGCATTGCCTCAAGTCAGTCTTGGGGGTGCATTCCTATCATTCTAGTAATTAAGTGGCTGAGACATAAAGATCTTGAGTTTGAGGCCAGCCTGGGACAGACTAAAAAAAAGAAACAAGGAAAAGAAGGAAATCTTCACCTGACCGAGGTCATAGAGCTTTTCTTCTAGTAGCTCTGTTGTTTGAGATTTTGCATCTAAATCTTATTCTATGGGGGTAGGGTGGAGGGTGTGCAGAGGGAATGGGAGGAGGAGAGGGAGTGGGAACTTGAATTGGTATGTATAATGAAAAAAGATAGTTTTGTTTTCTTTTTTTAAAAAAAATACTCTATTTTGAGTTAAGTTTCATGAATGATCAGAGAACAGGACCTCGTCTCCATCTTCTAAAGGCAGACACAGAATTCCCCAGCATCACTTATCAAAGAGAGTTTGCTTAGCCAGATGCACTTTGTAGGCTCTTTTACTGAAAACCATGTGTCAATGTGTGTGGATTTATTTCTGGGCTCTGCTTTGCATCCCATCAGCCTGTGACCTTTTATCGCAGTGCCGCACGTTGTTGGCCCTCATATCTCTGGAGTCTATTCTAAGGTCAAGGAGTGTAAAGTCAGCTTTGGTCTTGCTCAAGAGTACTTAGGTCACTTGGAGTCTTTCATGATTCAAAGAGGGTTTGGAGATTTGGTTTGGTTTGTTGTTGTTGTTGTTGTTGTTTGCACTGTTTTGGTCTTCCTTCCTTCCTTCCGTCCTTCCTTCCTTCCTTTCTTCCTTCCTTCCTTCCTTTCTTCCTTCCTTCCTTCCTTCCTTCCTTCTTTCTTTTCTGAGATAGGATTTCTCTGTGTATTTCTGGATGTCCTGAAACTCAGTCTGTAGACCAGGCTGGCCTTGAACTCAGAAATCCACTGGCCTTTGCCTCCTGCATGCTGGGAATAAAGGTATGCAACACCATTACCTGGCTGAGACTTGGTTTTCTAATCAATGAAATTTTCATAGAGATTGCATTAAACAGGGAGAGATTTTTGTTAATAGGGATATTTTAACAATATTAACTCTTCCAATCCTTAAATACAAAATGTTTCTTTTTTCATAAATGTCTTGTTTTCATGGTAGAGCTCTTTTACAACCTCGAATAAATATATTTCTAATTTTTGGACCTATAGTAAATGGGTTGCTTTCTTCACATCTTTCTCCAACACCTGTTATCTGTCAATATCAAAGAAGACTACTGTTTACACGTGTTGATTTTATATTCTCTAACTTAAATAGATTTATTTATTTTTATAAATTTTGGTAACATCTCTACAATTTTTATGTAAATGATCTGCTAGCAAAAATAACCCTCAAGAATCCAGCTTATCCTGTGGAACCTTGTATTATACCATGTAGCCCTGGCTAGCCCAAAGACTCCTTGCTGTGGAGATTAATCTGGCTTTAAACAGAGTTATGCTTGCCTCTCCCCCCTAAGTGCTGAGATTAGAGGTGAGTGTATCCCACAGATCCTGCGAAACCTTGTTTAAAACCAAGTCTTCCATACATGGATGTATATTTTGCAGCAGTGTCTGACAGCAAGTCCACTCTACAGGAAGAGATGCAGCCTGGATTCCTCACGTTACTCCTTTATTGATGAGAAGGGAGGAAGATGTCCACCACAAAGCAGCTCTTTTTCTTATCCATTTCCTGACACTCAGCTGTGTTTCCTCCCCAAACCAACGAGCAGCAAAGAAACTACCACAGATGCCCCTTTTAAGTGTGTGGTCTCCTTCTGCTAATCAGAAAGAACTCTGGCCAGATAGCTATGTTAATGCAAAGATAAATTATTTCTATAAAACTCTCTCTCTCTCTCTCTCTCTCTCTCTCTCTCTCTCTCTCTCTCACACACACACACACACACACACACTTATGCAGGTATAACATACTTTTGAGAGAGCTATGAACTTGGTGTTGTCTTCTACATAAACTAATGAAATACTTGCTTTAATTCTTTTCCCGTTACTAACTCACTATGAGTATATTACTGGGCTTATACTGCCATCAAGTGGCAAAAATGAGAAACTAATGATTAATTTTTAGTTATTTTTGATGAAAACACTATATATTTTTAAAGTATTAAAATGTATAAAATAATATAATAAAGGTAAACCCACGATTTTATTTATAAAGTTATTCAGTTGCTTGGTTGTTATGTTTCTGAAATTTTTAGACTATTTTGATTAGGGCCACATAAGAATTCTTTGGTTATATAGATACAACTTCTAAACTCAGACACATGCAAGCAGACTTTCAGCCATGGAAGATGTCTTATGGGCTCCCAAGAGGAAAGTTATTCATTTTGTTGTCCCATCATGTGTATTGCACGTGATTGTTCTCGCTGCTCCTATCATAATGGCAACCAAAGAGTCCTTTAGACAATGGCATCTAGAAACCCGCGTCAGCTACTGCCATCCGATGACAGTGGCTGCTGAGCCAAGAAGACGAGAGAGACGAATGTGGGTTATAATCTATGGAGAAATACCTCTCAATTTGTGCGATACTGTTCTCAAATTAATCACAATTCACTTGTTTATGTTAACTTCGGGGGGGGTTCCTATTTCCTTTTCATTTTAATTTTATTTAATTTTTTTCTTATAGTATATTTTGGTCATATTCTTTAATCTCCTTCCACCCTTCCCAGATCCTCCCGACCGCCTAACCCTCCTAACTTCATGTTCTCTCTCCCTGCTCTCAAACAAAAAACAAAAAATTAAAAAGGAAAAAAAATCACAATTTAAAAAAATATATATATCTAACAAAAGCGAAGGCTACCACTGCCCTCGACCCTGCTCTGGAATGCAGTGATACTTAGTGACATCCCACTGGAGAAAACAAACTTTTCCTTTTCCAGCAGATATCAACTGCAGATAGCATCTTGGTTAGAGCTTGGGACTTAATGTCTATTTCTGCTTCTCTGTGCTAAGATGTTGTCTAGAATTTGTGCAGCTCTAGTGTATGCTGTCACAGTCTCTATGCATGCATATGTGCATCAACCCTGTTGTATCTAGAATGTGTGCAGCTCTTGTGCACGCTGTTACAGTCTCTGTGCATGCATATGTGCATCAACCCTGTTGTATCTAGAATGTGTGCAGCTCTTGTGCACGCTGTTACAGTCTCTTTGCAGGGAAAATATGCATCAACCCTGTTATATCTAGAAGACACTGCTTCCTTGAAGTCATCTGTGATCTCTGAATCTTACAATCTTTCCACTCCCTCATCCATAGGATCTCCCCTGATCCTTAAGGGGAGGAGTTGGGTAAAGACATACCATGTAGGACCAAACGATTCCAAAGACTCTCATTCTTTGCACATTATCCATTTGTGGGTCTCTGCTTTAATTAACATCTGTTGCAAGAAGAAACCTCATTGATGAGGGCTGAGCAGTGCATTGATCTACAAGCATAGCAGTGTACCATTAGGTGTCACTTTATTGCTGTTTCTTTAGCAGAATATCAGTGTTAGGTTTTCCCCTAGGGCCCATGACCTATCTAGTCTTGGGTCCTTGGACACTTCACAGTGTTAAGTATGAGTTCCATCTCATGGAGTGGGCCTTACATCAAATTTAAAAAGTTGTTGGTTACTACCAAAACCTTTGTGCCACTGTTGCACCAATATCATGCAGGCGGGTCACTGTGGAGGGCACAGGGTTTGTAATTGAGCGATAGTGATGATTACTTTCCTCCTCCAGCAGTGTGCAAAGCACCTTCCAGCACCATGACTACTAGTGAGTAGGGGTATATGGGGGGGGGAGGTCATGCGAGCATCCCTTCAGGCAGGGAAATGAACCACAAAGAGATGAGAATGAAAATTCCGTTCAGTCCAATTTAGTCAGCCAAACAGGATCAAAAACTTCAGGAGTATGATGCCAGGTTTTATTGCCAGCATATTTAAGCACAGTACGGTTTGGGAAAAAGTTTCCTGGTGTAATACATTTCCTGGTACTCAAGGAGGCATAACTATGTCAAAATTCAGCTCAAAGTACATGTGATTTCTCCCAGGAAGATGAGTTCTAGAATAGGCTACCCATAATGACTTAATGGCCTAAGGAAGGATCTGGTTGGTTATATAGATAGTGTAAACGTCATTTGGGTTATCAACCATCTTCAGTCCTGATTGTGAGAGTTTAATATGGCCTGGCTCTTTAAATAGATCACCAGGCTATTAATCATCTCCAATTATCAGCCTTCTGTTTGAAAAAAACAGATTATTTGTCCTTTCCTTTGAGAAGACAGTCCTGAGTGCTTAACATCTCTGGCTTCCCTGGAGATCTGTGGGCACAAGGATCTTTGTGCTCCCAGCAAGGGTGAAACAAAGTTGGGCACCAGTCCGAATTCCCCATGTCAGTAGTGTCTTCAACAACAGGGATTTACAATCAGGTTGTGGAGAGCAAACATTATTAACCTTGGATATACCCTGTGATGTTTGGGCATTTCATAGGACGACTTCAGTCAGTCAATTATTCAACTAGATGTAACCTATTCCTGGCACTGGATGTTTTAGTTGGCGGCATAAAATACCTAGTTGGGTCACTGTCTCCCCCATTCAAATTAGTTATACATATGTATTTATTCTAGGAAGCTTCTATAGTAGTAGGCTTCCATATGACTTTTCTAAAGGTCCTTAATGTTAATGGTCCCTCCCCAAATTCCCTCCTTTACTCTGCTCTCCCATCATCCTTGCTATTTAATCCTCCTGCTCTAATTTCCCCCCCTATTTCTTTGTAAGACTATATTCTATTTATCCTTCCTTGGAAAATCCTCTACTCCCCCTAGTCCCTTCCTAGCTACCTAACATCTGGTTATTCTGCTTGAAACACACAAATCCAAACTTTAAAAACTAACCTCTCTAAGAGAAAGCCTGCTTGGGGATCTGGATTATTTCACTCGGGATGATGGTTTCTAGCTCCACCATTTATTTACCTGCAAATTCATTCTTTTTAACAGCTAAATAATATTCCATTATGTAAATTTAGTGCATATTCCCCATCCATTCATCATTTAGTAATGAATACGAACTGTTTATACTTTCTGGCTATAATGAATAGAGCAGCAATGAACACATATGAACAAGCATCTCTGTAGTAGAATGTAGAGTCCTTCGTGTATATATCCAAGAGTGGTATAGCTGGATCTTGTGGTAGACTGATTTTCAGCTTTTTAAAGAACTTCCTAGTTCTATACCGGTTTGTGATTACCCCAGCAATGAATAAGTGGTTCCCTTTCCCTGAATCCTTGCCAGCATGAGTTGTCATTTGTTTTAATAATCTTGACCATTCTTACTGAAGTAAGATAAAATATCTTAAGGTATTTTTAATTTGTATTTCTCTGATTACTAAGGATATTGAACATTGAAATGTTTCTTATCCATTGTGTCTCAGCTTTTGGGAATGTTCTTATTTAGTTCTATGCCACATTTTTGAAATTGGGTTTGTTTGTCTTAATTGATTTTTTTTTGTTCTTTGTATTTTCTAGATACTAACCCTCTGTCAGATGTATAATTTGTGAAGATTTTTTTCCATTCTATAGGTCGCCACTATGTTTGGATGATGGTATCCTTTGCTGTGTAGCAATATTTTAGCTTCATGAGTTTCCATTTATTAGTTGTTGGTCTTAGTGCCTCTGCTATCAGTGTCCTGTTCAGAAAGTTCTTGTTTTGTGCCTGTGAGTGGTGTGGGAGGTCCTTCTGGTTGTGTGTTGCTTTTGTTGGTTAGTGAGTGGAGGTGTTTTGGCCAGTGGCTTGGCAGAGTGGAGCAAGGTGGGAATTCCAAGCAGATAACAAAGGAAAGAGGTGGAGTCGGGGAGAAGCCATGTAGCTGCTGCAGGAGACAGATGCTGAAACTTTGCCCAGTAGGCCACAGCCACATGGTAATACACAGATTAATAGAAATGGGTTAAGATGTAAGACGCTTAAGTTATTGGCCAAACGGTATTGCAAATAATATAGTTTCTGTGTTCATTTCGGGTCTGGGCAGCAGGGAATGAACAAACAACCTCCACCAACATGTGAGTTCAGGTAAACATCTGATACATATATATGATAAAATCATATTAAAATAAGTATTAGATGTAATAAAATATTTATCATGATGTGATAAATATTAGAGACCAAAAGCTGAATGTACTCTTCCAATGAGTATTTGGGAAGTGCCTATTTAGTGTTGAATAAGACCTGTGTCTGAAGAAATGGTGGCATTGTAGGTGAGGGAGGCCGCCTTCTGTGAAAGCCAGAGAACCTACTAACAAAAACTTGCTCATGTAAGTTGAGTTACTATTGCTTTAGTAAAATACCTGAGTCTAACCATTTTCAAGGAGGGAGTACTTATTTTGTTCCGTGGTCCTGGAGGTCTTGTTTCGTGGTCAGGAGACCACTGCTTTTGGAGCTGTGGTAAGGCAGCACAGTGGGGCAGAAGCTCATGATAGAGGAGGAAGCTGTCAGCTCCCTGCAGCCAGTAAGTAAAGGAGAGACAGGAAGGCACATGGTCTCCAATCTCTTCAAGGGCACAGCCCATGACCTAGCTCCCTCCTAATGGGTCTCATTTCCTACAGCACTGATATCTCCTGGTATCTCCACAGGATGCCTACTAAACATTTAACAAGCAGACCTTAGAAGGATGCTCCAACAAAACCTGTGCCGTTCCCGAAAATAAGACCACACTTCTTTAGGACACTTGCTTTGCATATTCCCTAATGCTCAAGTGGACAATGGAACCCCCAAAGTTCACATGCTCTCTCCATAACTCAGATCATTTCAACAGACAAAATTTTACTGTGGGTATACTGCAAAAGGGTTATATTTGGTGCTGACAGCCTTACATCTTACAGACTGCAGGGATTAAACGCAGGTCTGCAGGTTTGACAGCGAGCATCCTTATCCATTGAGTCATCTTGCCAGCCCAGACTTAATGTGTGGTTTCCAGCAGCCTCCAGAGAACACTGGCCTTTTGACTAGATTTAATACAGAAAACTTTAAAGACATAGAAAATACATGAAAGCATTTCAGTGTTGGGATTGTCACTTATATTAATTTTCCTTTATAGCATATTTCTCGAAATTTCTACAATATGCATGAATATCACAATCATACATATTAAACCATGATGAAGATCCAAAGAAAGAGACACCATCATATTTCAGAGTGAAAGACTGTTACATTTGAAAAAAAATTAGTAGATGGGTAAGATGTACTCTGAACCAAAATATTTCGGCCACTTCTCACAGGAAACAAAGCGCTAACAGTGAAGAAGAACCCTCCAGAGGCCCAGTTCACGGACAGCGAAAGTGCGGCCTCAGGATCTCTTCACTTTGAGCTCGCAGTTCGAGGCACATTTCACAGCAGAACACAATCGTTTAGATCTGAGCACATCCATCTTCTTAGTTAGCTAATGCAAATCCTGGCAAAATTGGGAACCTCCTAGTGTCCTCTGGAGTTCAAGACAGAAAGCTTTCCAAAGAGCAAGGCGCAGACAAGGATACAGGGCACCTGAGGGAAAACACCGTCAGCACTCCAGTTAAACGTGGTGCCCCTTAGGCCACAGATAGAGCTACAAGGTAAAAGCAAAATGGCCTTTGTTTTAGGAACCTTTAGTTCAGGAAAACCTGATGAAGTTTTAAAGAGAAATGGACAACAAAACTCTTGCAACTGAGGGCTGAATATCAGGCATATCTTTAAATGGTGGTTATTACAATAGCATGTTTTTATTTATGCACAGTTCAATCACCAAGCAAAAATTTTTGCCTCGTATGTGCTAGGACGAGAAGCAGCAGCAAACTGAACAGATACAGAGCTTATATTGGGCTTCTTGTGGGGTAAGGGGAGGCTTTCCAGGGTGGCTTGGGATTGGTGAGATTTTGTGGCCTGATTCCGGGGCAGGCTCAGGGACTGGTGGGATTTCATGTTCAGAGACCTCAGGGATTGGTGGGATTCTGTGGTCTGACTCTGGGGGAAGGTCAGAGATTGGTAGGATTTCAAGTCTTAGGGTCAAGTCAGGGACAGAGTGTTTTTCCTTGGCCCTTTTTACCCTACACTAACAAGCTGGTTTGGGGGGATCTCCCATGACTAAGAGTTAGTTAGCGGGGTGACAGGTGACCAGTGAGAACCAAGTTGTAAGGACTGGTGAGAGGAGAGGCTGTTAAATGGGGACAGAGAAGAGAAAGAAGTTGGTTACATGGAAGACTGTGGACATATGTGAGGGTCATGAGGAATGGGCAGGTGATCTTGGTTCCCAGGGCCTGGATGTGGGAAGATTGGTTTCCAAGGACTGTAGGTAGAGTTTTCCCATTCCAGAAGCAGCTTCCAAATTATCATACAAAGGCCTCTATTAATTGTAAATTCTCAGCCAATAACTCAGGCTTATTACTAGCTAGCTCCTACATTTTAAGTTAATCCATATTCCTTCTTTACATTCTATCACATGACTTGGTACCTTTATTAGCATGGCACATTCATCTCCTCCTCCCTCTGCCTCTGGATGGCGACTCCTGACTCTGCCCTTCCTCATTCCATCACTCTCAGTTAGGCTTTCCTGCCTAGCTTTATCCTATTCAGCTACTGGCTAGTCAGCTTGTTTATTAAACCAATCACAGCGGCATAGATTCACACAGTGCACAGAAGGCTTATTCCACAGCAAATGACTTGGTAGCAGAGGGCATGTTAGTTACCAGGGTGAGAAGAGATGTTTATTACGGATTGGGTTGGTGGACATATATATAGGCAGGGGCTGTGTGTTGAGAGATGTTGGCTACAGGTGACAGCTTGGAGACACATAGTGGTTACTGGGGACTTGTTGTGTGTAGACATTGATTACCAGGATCCGGTAGACAAGATATTAGTTGCTGTTGAGTTGAAACATCTGGTTTGTCCCTGCACAACCCCTCCTCTGAAATCACCAGCCACCCAAGTCCCTACCTAAGTGCTCAGCTTTAAGCCATGTTTAGACACAAACCAAGCTTATGGGCATGTCATCACCCCTTGCATACCATCTATAAACTTTCCTGCTCTTGCTCAGGGGCCCAATTTCTCTGACCTCATTCTCAGAGACCAGTGAATCTGCCTGGGAGTGGCTTTGCTCTTAGTAAGCCTGTTGTTGCATTTGTAATTTGGTTTCTTCTGTCTTACTGTGTCAATGGGAAACAGGAAACATATCTGAAACTAAGGACAGGGTGGCAGGAAATGTTGGTTACTAGGTGCTCTACTTTGCTTTCTACTGCTGTGATGAAACACTGACCAAAGTCAGTTTTGGGAGGAAAAGGTTCATTTTAGCTTGTAAATTATAGTTCATCATCAAGGGAAATCAAGGCACAAACGTAGAAACAGGAAGTAAAGCAGAGCCCACAGAGGGACACCACTTGTTAGCTTGCCACCCCTGGCTTGTTCAGCTAGCTTTTTATACAGCCCAGGTCCTCCTGTCTAAAGATGGACCACACACAGTGAGCAGCACCCTCCTAAATCAATTAGTAACAAGGCCATAGTGACAATCTTTAATCCCAACACCCCAAAGACAGAGTCAGGCAGATCTCTGAATTTGAGGACAGACTGGCCTACAGAGCAAATTGCAGAACAGTCAGAACCACAGGGAAACTTTGTCTCAAAAAGAAGAGGAGGGAGAAGAGGAGGAAAAGGAAGATGAGGAGGAAGAAGAAGAAAGGAAGAGGAGAAAGAAAGAGATAAAGAAGGAATAAGGAAGGAAGGAAGGAAGGAAGGAAGGAAGGAAGGAAGGAAGGCAAGAAGGAAGGAAGACAGGAAGGAAGACAGGAAGGAAGACAGGAAGGAAGACAGGAAGGAAGACAGGAAGGAAGACAGGAAGGAAGACAGGAAGGAAGACAGGAAGACAGGAAGGAAGACAGGAAGACAGGAAGGAAGACAGGAAGACAGGAAGGAAGACAGGAAGACAGGAAGGAAGACAGGAAACAAGGAGGAGAAGCCCACAGACACACAGTCATGGCAGTCTGGTGGAAGTGGTTCTTCTGTTAAAGTTCTGTTTTCAGATGTGTTAAGTTGACAAAAACTAACCCATATGCTAGTGGTGGGATAAAAGGAAATGGTGGTTCTAAGAGACTGGGCAGGAAGGTAACAGTTAACAGGGACCAGATGAACTGAGGTTTGCCAGAGATAGGATGGTGGCAGGAGATGTTGATTCCCAGTGACCGTTGATGGAGAAATGTTGATTACCAGTCATTGTTTGAAGAGAGGCCTTGGGTGAGAGAAGGCTGGTATCCAGACTTTGGGTCAGGGAAGGATTTTGTTTACCAGGGAGTGTTTGGTAGGAATGTTAATAGAAACTGGCTAAAGAAAGATCCTGAATCCAAGAACTAACCTGGAGAGTGTTATAGATGACAAGGGACTGGATATGAGGAGATTCAGGTTACAAGGGACTGGGTGAGGGGAGTTGTTGAACAGATCTGAGTGCTGGAAGATGCTGGTTATGGGGCAGTGTGGGAGGCACATGGGAGTCATTAGGAATGGCTGAGTGAGTTCTTGGTTACTAGGGATTAGACAGAGGTTCCATTGGTTTCCAAGTTTGGAGATGTAGTTTAGATATCAGGAACTATTGGTCCTATAGTGGGGAAACATCCTGGTCCAGTTACCAGGGCTGTCTTGTTTTCTATTATGTCTGCCTTGATTTTCATTATGGCTAAAGCAGATTTAATAATATCCACAGAGAAATAAGGGAGTCTTTTTCCAGGCTATTTGCAGGATTTTAAAGTGTAATCTAAACTAATTAATCTTAACAATAAGAACAAGGAATCAGGTTATCGGGGTAAAAACCTGAAGGATCAGAGAAGCATAGGAGCTACCAGCAGTTGCTTCCTACCTCTTCAGCTCCTTGGTCCTAAGGGGTAGAGATCCTCTCTCCACCCCACCTTATCACTTCCTGTCGTTCTGTACAGTCCTCCAGACCTCTGTGGTTAATGAGTAGCTAGCTCCGCCCTCTGACTCCAAGCAAGCTTTATTTGTCAGAACACAACCAAAATATCACACAACAGTTTTTATTAGCCTGTGATCCTGGGTTCACCATGGTCACTCTATTAGCAAGGCACAGTCCTTAAGAGTTCATGAAATGCAGTATTAGCAAGGAATCCAGCTATTCAGGTTGAGTGTTTTGACTCAGCAAACATGGCATATTGTGAGTGATGCACAGTTGGGGTTAGCGACTAGAGGACTATTAACAGGATGCCACAGGGAAAGAGGGAAAAACAGGAAAGAGCTCATCTGTTGCTTAAGGGAAAATTTGGAAGGAGGAAGAGTTGGTCATGGCAGTCATTAAGGAAGCTGAGAGGAAGCATGTTTCAGGAGAGGGAAGCAGGGGGCAGAAAACTGAATGCCCATTGTGGGGGGAATACATCCTCCTTTTGTGCTGATGAATCAATCATCCTTGACACCAGGGAAATGAAGTGACCCTGGAAAACAGCACTGGACTCTAACATTAGCCTGTGTTTTTGGGTGGCATGGAGGAAACGGTCTCTTGATCAGAACTGGCCCCATGCGTGTTTGGAGCCTGAGGGAGCATTCCTGGGGCAAGAATTGGGAAAGCTTTTAGAAGTCAGTGCCATGCTATTAAATGCATTTCTCAGACTTCCTGCCTCATTATGTCAGGGGGTTGATTAGAAAATATATGGCCTTGTGCACTGTAGCAGCACTGTGTATCAAGGAGGGAGCCATCAACCATCATAGGCGCTCCCATCCATCTTTTTAATTTTACATGTGAACCTGGGATCGTATTTAAATTGTGACATGGAGTTAAACATTTTTATTTGAAAGTTCATGCATGTATACAATGTATCTTAATTAAATCCTCTATGTCTGCCCTTCAGTTTTCCCACAGACACCCACAACACAGCTGTCTCCCAACTTCATGCCCTCTTTTCTTGGTGTAACCCATTGAACCCAGTTGGTGTTGCCTGTATGTGCATGGGTATGGATCAAGCATTGGGCAGCTTAGTAGTAGCCACCCCGCCAGAAATAGTGCATCTTCCTCCTGAGCAGACTTTAGCTGCCTATATATCCTCAGTAAGGGGTGGGGCATCAGCCATACTGCCTCCTGCCATGCTTGAATTTTTAGTTGGCCTGATCTTGCATGGGTCTTATGTAGGTAATCACAGCTGTTATGAGTTCATGTATGTAGCATCCATGTCATGAGCAGAGGGTAGCCCTCACCATCTTAAGGACTCTTGCAGCCTTTCGATTTTCCCATGATGCTCCCTGGGCTTTGGGAGAGGGTGTAAATGTCCCATCTAAGGCTGAGCACTCCCATTTGCCTGTTGCCAGAGCTCTGAGCAGTCATGAGTCTCCGCATTAACCTTATCTTAGTTAGGATTCGTACCACTATGACGAGACACCATGAGCAAAGCAACTCTTAGAAAAGAAAACAATTCATTGTGGCTGGCTTGCAGTTCAAAGGTTTAGTCCATCACCATCATGGCGCAACATGGCGGTGTCCAGGCAGACAGGGTACTGAAGCTGAGGGTCTTTACATTTTGATCCAAAGGCAACAAGAAGTGGTCTGACTCACTGGGCAAGGCTTGAGCATATATATGAAACCTCAAAGCCCATCCCTGCAGACCCTGAATTTCCTGTGACCCCCTGCCTGCCAGAGTAAACAACTTGTTTTGCAGCTGCTCTGAGCATGAGATCCTCAGGAGTCCCTGATGTCCAGGGAGTGATTTCTGGGGGGCTTGCAAGCTGAGAGTTAGAGTGTGGCCATTAGTCAAGGAGACCCTATATAAGCTGCTCTGGAACACAATAAAGGGACATTCTTGGCGTTACCCATGTCTCTCTGTGTTTCAGTCTCCAGGCCCTTGCCCAACTCGCGAACCACACTGTAGTGCGTGGCCTTCAGAGCAGGTGTTGCACTACAATTAGTGTTAAACTTTTCTGTTTGATTTCTGTGTTCTTTATTCCCATTTTTGTCAACCCCATTTTTCTTGCTTTTTCAGGATTCCTGACCATTTTATATCAATCCATCTTTTTGCAGTTTAACGTGCAGATTTACTGACTTGTTAAAAACATGTTTTTAAGTTTTCAGTAGACCTTGAAATGTATGCGTAAAACTAATTCAAGTTGACTTCCACATCACAATGAAAAGTGAAATAGCTGTAATTTTTTATTCTAGTTCTCTGGTTGTTGATCCCTCAGCAGAATGGGTTTCTCTGTCATTCTCACCAAGCATTCTTCCTCCTTGGCTCAAAGCCGTCTGTCCTTAGTCTCAGGCTTGTAAAACACTAACCCTCCAGTCACCTGTCCATGAGTACACATTTCTATATGAAAACTCTTTTTTGTTTCTAGTTTCTTCTTATATGAATGCATACTTGAAAATCTGTAAACAATATCTTTTTACTACTGTCATTTGGAGAAAAGATTTTAGTGTGCTCAATCATCAAAAAGAGAACATTTATTTATTTTGCATTATATTTTTATGTCCATCTGAATTCTGAATTATGTATTTGTCTTGGTGTTATATTGCTATGAAGCGACACCATGACAGTAGCAACTCTTATGAATAAAAAAGCATCTAATTGGAGCTTGCTTACAGTTTTAGAGATTTAATCCATTATCCTTATGTCAGGGAACATGGCGGCATGCAGGCAGATACGGTGTTCGAGAGGTAGCTGAGAGTTCTACTTCTGGATTGGCAGGCAGCAGAAAGAAACAGGCCACTGGGCCTGGCTTAAGCATTTGAAATCCCAAAGCCCACCCCTAATGACACACTTCCTCTGAGGCTACACCTACTCCAGCAAGAGCGCATCTCCTGACAGTGCCACGCTCTCACTCTCTCGGTGACCAATCATTCAATCTATGAGCCTACGGGGGCCGTTCCCATTTAAACTACCTCAGTATTCTTTCTCTTAGCATTACTTTCTCACTCAGCTCAATGACTGGCAGTGAATACAGAGACACATGGCTGCTCAAAGTGTTGAGAATAGTGATGACTATATGCTGGGTCCTCGACGGGACATTTGCATCCCTGTTTTAGGCTCAGAGGCTATTATATGCAAGAGAATGGAAATATTGCAGGAGTCAGAAGCTACAGAGGAGGATTCTGAAATGCTGTCTTCAGGGCATGACATAACTGTGGTCATTCACGAGTATCACACGGTAAATGCACCGCCGACAGATCTATTGGTCTAGCCATGGGAAGTATATACAGACACTCCACTAGGACTAACCTGGTTTTGCAGAGCTACGGGCACATCTACCCTTTGGGTAAGTCACTGTCCATTTGTAAATCTCTTGTGAAATCATGGCATTTCTCCCTTCTATAGTATCCCAGCAGTGTATAAACCTGATTTTTCCTGTAGGGCAACTGGATGCCTCCCCCTACACCATGAAGCCATGGTATGAAAAGGGTTCAGTCAAGTCCTTGTTCTCGTAGCCAAAATTAAAAAAAAAAAAATAGTCGTCCACAAACTTTATTAACGGTAGTCACTGATAATAAAGGAGCCTCATATAGGAGGTAATATGTCTGCTCTAACAGCAGACTCGGGAAGCTGGAATCTACTGGGCTTTTCCTCTGAATTAACAGGCTACTGATATTCTGTATTAGCCTTTACCTTGGTTTCAACTAACATAACCCAGGAAATTAACTGTTTATACAGGAAAAAGGCCTGAGTCTCTAAAACTAGCTTCAGAGAAAAAAAATCTCACCTGGGCACCCTGCTGGGAGTCAGAAGCAGGGTCCACAGAAGAGATTCCTTTTAACTCAACCAGCTAGACGCTAATGCAAATCAAGCCTGCAGGTTAGTGTAGCTACCATGGCTGTGTTCCCAGTTGCAGAACTTCACAGCCACACCCCCTGAGATGTAAAGCACCTCCTTGCCAGATTCACGGGTTTCTTGTGATTGTGTGAAAATGCATGCTTGATACTGTTGTTACCGCCTACGGGATTGCTAGCTTGTCTGTCTGCCTATACAAACTGAAAGCTTTGTGGAGATCATACCATTTTTACCCTTGTGCTCTGTCCTGACCCTTATTCCTTATGTCTCTATGCTTCATCTTCTTTCCCCTTCTTCCATTCTCCCCCGTGAATAAAGAAACTTGCAGGAAAAAGAAAACGTACCTAAGTCAGTCAGTTCGTTCTACCCCTCAGATCCCATACCCGAGCCAGTCTTCGCTTGTCACAGAAGTCCTGTTCTGAACCCTGGGAGAGTGCTGAGGCTGGGACTCAGTAACTACTGGTACATAATAACCATTGCAAATGTCATGTAACCCAGGTTGCCAGCACTGGGCCCTGCATAGGACTAGGCCTATCAGCAGGTGTCATGATTCAGAAAGGGGCTCATGAACTCCTGCCCATTTCTGCTGAAATATTGGCCACTGAGGATTCTAAGGGAAGGCAAACATTGTCCTCATTTGTATAAGCAACAGTGAGCCCAGCAGGCACCATTGAGTAATTCCAAACCCAGACAGCCCTAGTTAAAATCAGCAGATCACAGAACAAAAGTCTGTGCCTGGGATCAGGGGATTTTCATACAGAGAAGAAGCAGAACTACTAGACTTCCCCCCCCCCCCCCCCCCCCCCCGGAAGCAGCTTTATTGTGCTGATACAGGTTCAGCAAATTAATAGCCAAAGGCTATTTAAAAGCAACCATCCTCTGCTACCAATGGTGTGGAACAATGGTTTGTATTCTGTCAATTTTAAATAAGCACTGAATGGCCAGTAGCCAGGCAGGAAGTATAGGCAAGACAACCAGACAGTAAGTAGAGGTGGGTCAAGGAGAACAGGAGAATTCTGGGAACAAGGAAGTCCTAGTCTGCAGTCGTGACCCAGCCACAGAAGAAGCAAGATGTGACTGCCTCGCTGAATAAGGTACAGAGCCACATGGCTAACATAGACAAGAATAATGGGCTAATATAAGTTATAAGAGTTAATAAGAAGCCTGAGCTAGTGGGCCAATCAGTTTATAACTAATGCAGAACTCTGTGTGATTTCTTTGGGACTTAACCACTGCAGGAACCTGGCAGGACAGAAAACTCAGTCAACAGGACAACACCTTTCCTGCTGCCCAAGTCTACAATGTGAGGTTTCTCTTTAATTGTGATTCTCTCTAACAATTACTGCTACACCAATGGCTACACTGTATTGTCCTGTGGGCCCCTCACCCCTTATTCTCAAAGGGGCAAGAAGAAATTTCCTAGCAGAATGTTTTCTCAGGAAGATAGTGGCCTTCCCCTCTCCCACCCAGGAGATTCCAAGCACAAGGTCACTTAGCTCAGCCCAGTCAGCCACCTGGTACAGGCTGATAAAGATGGCCTAACTCAGGAACAGTGGCCTTGCTCTAAGAACAAGAAAAAAGCTAACTTAACAGAATGGGAGGGAGCAAAAGTCCTTGTACCCATGCCAAAGCATCTTCAAAGATTCTCTTTGTAGTTATGCCTTTAAAAGCTTACCCCACAGAGGAGATACAACTCCTCTCTACCTTGTTGTAACGGGAATGGAGATGAGTTCCAAACATGTTTGTATTATGCTGATTAAACCTTGCTTATTACAGTCTGGGCCTCTCTGGTGGTCTCTCTCTCTAGGGGCCGTAATCTGGGCACAACAGTCCCAATTTTCTTTATGAGTTGCTTTTCTCATAATTGTGACCAAATGGGTTTTAGACAAGCAACCTAAGGTTAAGTAGTTAAGTAATTAAAAATATGAAATAATAAATAGTTAGATAATTAAAATATTTTTAATTTGCTCCAGGGGGACTAGATACATGCCTAGTAGATGGGAAGGCATGGTAGTGTAATAAGAAGTGAGTTTAGGCATGGGACCAGTATAGTAGAGCCTGCTGGTGACATGGTGACAACCAGGAAGCAGTGTGCGGAACCTGATCCGACTGGACACTTAGGATATCGACCAGCATAGTTATTTGCTGTCGTGTGCACCATGCTTTGGTTTTAAAGGACTGCAAATTCACAACACAGTTTCTTACTGGGATTTTCATTCATGTCTACAGTATGTTTCGAGTCCACTTTGTAGAGAATGAGAAGATTTACAGTGTTGGAATTTCAAATGTTTCTGTCGGAACTAGTGTACCGAAATTCTTTATTCCACTTTTTTGCTTTTTCTTTGGTAGCAAAGACGAACTTACCACATTTGCCTGCCTATGTCTGACCTCTTTCTGCCCTGCTGATGTATGTGATTCATTTTGTCTCAGGAAGGCCACTCTGCCCTGATTCTGAGGCTTTGGAGGCAGTTGTTATCCCAAGAAGTACCAACTCTCTGATTTAGGTCATCCTTCCTATTGGGTTACCTGGAGTCGTTTCCCTTCTGTATAATTTTTACATCAGGTCTTTGTACCCACAGAAAAGAAACTGTGGTAATTTCCTTCACAGTCAGTACAAAGCCCTGACCATAGCAGAGACACTTTTCACATCCGTTCATTGCCAGGTTTTCTGCAGATGGTAGCTATTGCTGTGCCTAACCATTGAACCATCCCCCCAGTCAGGAAACATTTTATTATTTAAATGTTATAGGTGAAAATCTGAGTTGTAGTAGCTTTTTATAGCATATTTTTATTGTAATTTCCAAGAAGAGATAAAAAGCAAAACAACGTGATTAAAACAATGAAGGTATAAAGGTTTTACTATCTCTGCAGTATCTTTAGACACAAAATAAAACAATCCAAAACAATACCAGAGGGACTAGAACCAAAGTAGAAGCTCCTAGGTTTCCTGGCTTCCAGAGAATGACCACACCCAAGTCTATAGTTCCATGTACATAAAGTTACATCTTCTGTGAAACGTCTGTGCACTGCTTTGCCTATCTCCAAATGAGCGCCTCATTTTCCACTTTGAGCTTGGAGATCTTTGGCATATTCTAAATGAGTCTAGTGCTCTCTCTGTGAAGGAAGTGTTTCACCACAGTCCATAGCTCGTTTCACTTTTGTAATGTTGAACAGGCACAAATGCATCTTTCACCTGAAGTTCATGGAGGGCCTGAACCGTGCCATGGCTGAGCAGCCGCAGCTCTGCTTCCTGTGGTGTGGTAAGCTTACATGAACCATGCTAGAAGGTCAATGCTTCCCCTGCATCGTTTCCAGCTCCACACACCAGGCCATGCTTCCCTAGGAAAGGAGGCATGGTGAGCTAAGTAACTTACAGTCTGAGTATTTGCCTGAGTTTCCAGTTAGTGACCTGATTTCCGCCCATCTCCTTGCCCTTCTTCCTTCCGGTCCTCCTCCTTCGGTGACCACGTGACCACGATGATGTCATTGGCAAAAATCTGCATAGGCTGTCCCCAACTGTTTTCCAACTGAGATGGAGTAATTTCATGTTCATCTCTACATTAACACCAGTCCTCCCAAATCAAGTAGACCAAGCCTTCCTCCAGTAGCCCTACAGGTATGGAGCGCTTCCCATGACTGTTCTCAGGTGTGACAGTAATCATGCGTCCCTTGTGTTCCTACCTCTCATGAGATGCGTCCAGACACATCTCACCTCATGAGGGAAGCAGCACCGACAGACAACCTGCTTCATTAGACTAGGGAACTGACTCTAGGCTTGTAGACAGCTTAGTCTAATTCCCATCTCTCTAAGCCACGCCTACCTTACTATTGCGCAATCAGTCTTTAACTCAGTGTGGCTGGCACCTGGTGGGGTTGAAAGGAGAGAGAATGACTGTGTTCATCATGGGGATTCCAAAGCAGGAAGTGGTGAAATGGAAAGAGTCAACACCCAAGACGGATGAATGCATTTCTCCTGAGGCTGCTGTCAATCTCATCATCACTGGGTGAATGGCAGGTGAACAGACATGTGACATTGTCCTTTTTCGTAGGGTGAACCATCTGCCCACTGTGGGTGGAGTCGTCATAGACAGAGAAATATAGCTATTATGTATATTATATATATATATATATATATGTATATAAAATAGAGATAACATGTAGACTGGGCTATTTTCTTGTCTCATCAGAAACTTGGTCATTTTAAGGTAGTAACTCATTCCAGTTAGACACATTTCTGTCTTTGTTGCTGTTTGTTAGCGGCTGTCCCTCCTTTGTGTTCCTGTTTTGTTAGCTACAGCTTGTCTGCCATGTTGGCATCCACTGAGTAACTAGATAGACCATTTTATCACCTTCTTCTTTATCAATGATACTTCTTTCGGGAAACTCTGCCTTGAAATTCTTGCATAAAATTCCTCAGTCGGTCTCAGTTGAAATATAGTTGGTGACAGCTTGTGTGGATTTTGCCAATGAAATCATCTTGGCATTGGAAAGAGGAGAACCGGAAGAGAAGGAGGGCAGGGAGAGAGATAGAAACCAAGTAACTAACTGGAAACAAGGGCGAATGCTTTACATACAGTCAAAGCCATTGAATTTCTCGCATTGCATGACAGTATTGTGTCTCGGGCGCTGCAAGATATTGTTAGAGCAAAACAGTCCTTAAACTTTTTCTATATTTAACTCCTAGGAATTGTGCGAAACATGTTCTCTGCCACATTTTACGTGAGCCATGCAGAGCACAGGCATCAGCAGAGCTCGCTCTCCCCCACTGCCTGACTTTCTTCACTTTGAAGATTATCTATACTTAGTGGGCACACTGCAAGTACTACCTCGTTCACTGCCTCGGACTCATGAAACCTCCATTCGGTTACAAGGAAACTGAGTCAGGAAGCTGTTTAATACCCTCCACAGTCACATATGATGGTAAAGATCCCAAATCTTACCAGGAGACTGTGGCCCAGCCCTTGGCTTCCTGCCCATACTGCATTGCTGCTGTGCCTCCCAGGGCTTCACAAGCGAGGAAACTATACAGTTGCTCAAGACTCCAGTTCCCACCCGCTTTCTTCGCTTACAGTCTCTGTGTCCTGGGACATCTCATCCTTGGTCCTGAAGGACAAACACACTGAAGGAGAATTCAGTCATCATAGAAAAAGTCTTCCAGACTGCCCCGTGAAGGAACGGGCTTTCTTGGTGACTCTGCAAAGTAACCTTTAAGGACACTAGTTTCTCTTGGAATGCCGGGGGTGTTTCTCATGACGACCTGTTAAAGAGAAGAACTCGGTAGAGAAGTCAGGATTGAGAGGCTCTAGGCTGAGTACTGGCTTCATCTTCCTTGCTTTCCCAGGACTCAGCATGTCAGGCTGCTAAGAACCCCAAGTCCTGAAAACCATGGTCTGCACCCTTTCCCTAAGTCTTCCCAGAATCAAACTTGCTACCTACCTAATGTAGCAGTCAGTAGCTGCCTTTGTGGTGGGCATGAGATAAAGTACAGTGCGTTGGTGGGGCTGTTAGGAGGAGTTGGGGGACACTTAGAGGAGCCATAGGAAGGGGAAGAAATATCGGGGTACTTAGGAAGTTTGTCGACGGAGGAAGAGGAGGGCATATGAACCATTAAGGTGGGGAAGAAGGAAGTGTGCCTTATAGGAGGGAAGTGGGTAGGAAGGTAAACAGAAAGGGACTTGGTCTTTGCAGCAGGCCTAGGGGAGCTGACTGGCACAGACAGGAAATGAAAGAAGTCTGGACGAAGAGAAGGAGGAGGAAGTGGAGGACGTGGGTTTCGTAGGGAGCCCAGGGGTCTAGGAAGCTTTCTGGTCATCTTTTCAGAGAAGACACAGCTAAAGTTTGTGAGCAACTGAGCTTGTGGGAAACGTTGTGGCACCTATCTCCTAGGTAACCAATGACCTCACATATGATGCCGTACACATTGTGATGCGTACACCTCTCCCTCTGGTACAGAGCACCAGCCTAGCCAAGCCAGGGTCTGGGTAAGGGTATGTGCTGGGCAGGAATGGGATGCTGACAGTGGCACTGCTCGCAGGACCACATGGAGATTGGCAGTCTGTTGGTCAAGGCTGGGCCCACACATGGCATATGCCCATATGCTTGAGGCCTTGAGGAGCTTTCCTGAACTTTGCAGGACCTGGAGCTGGAACAAGCCAGTACCCCACTTTGACTATACATTTTCCAGGACCTTCTACCTTTTTCAGCACTTGGAAATGTGGAAATAAAAGAGAATTTCAGAGAAACGGCCCTGTACATCATGATAGCTCTGTACACCAGGAGGGAGCCATAGTAGGCAGGCCTGTTCATCATTTTATTTAATTTATATTCATAATCTATCTTTAGTCCCTACTGTAGGGACATAGCCCCACCCATTGGGGGCGTGTTTGCCTCGGGCTAATGTTTACGGATAAATCTGCCGGGCGTGAGCCCAGCAGCCCTTTTTTTTTGTTCCGCTTTTCCAGTACTCCGCGGAAACCTGTGGTCCTGTAAGTCTATTTCCTTATTAAAGCTGTATATATCTATATAATCTGTCTACATTCATTTGCGCCACCACATTTGGCGCCCAACGTGGGGCTATTTTGCCCCCGACCCGGCACGGGGGGGGGGGGCGCAAGCTCCACCTTTCCCGGCTAGTTGCCTGAGCTCAGGAAGGCGATTTACAGCGCGCTCCCTGCTCGCTTTCCCTTCCCCCACTCCAGGCCACTACAGTCGCAGAGCAGCGACCCCCCACAGAGCAGTTAATAGCTCCCTGCTTCTTCCAAACCCTCACTGCCTGATTTAAGGGAAGCACCTGCGGTTTTGAAGCAAAAGCCGCCAACCCCTTCCCTTAACAGGCAGTACAATAATTTTTGTTTTGAGTTAATTGTTTCAGACCGGCTCTGGCTTAGACCACGTGGACTCAGGTGCATTTCTTTAGCCACCACTGGCAGGAAAACTTCATTACAGGTACATAATTTTCTTTTATAAATAAGAAAAATGTCTAAAAACATTACCATTCAAGACTTTAACAGCCTTTTCAGTTGTACCATGTGGGAGATTTTACAAGAAGTGTCTGTCAGCCCACAGATATGGATCTTTCTGGGATTCGTAGTTTTCCTTGGTACTGTATGGTTTGATAATAAAAATATGATAAAGTCTTTACGAGACAAGGTTAAACGCTTAAAAACAATTGAGAATGACAACAATCTTCTCAAAAATCAGTTTAAAGTTCTCCAGGCAGAGAACAGATCTTTGTTTAACACAACTCGACAAACTGAACAAAATTTAAAAGAGGTACAGGCTGATGTTAAGGAGAAATTCATTACTATGGAAGAGGGAACAGCTGATTTGGATCGTAAGCTTCAGTCCCTTTCAGTAGGAACTAAAATATTAACGGCTAATATTAAGGAAAAATTTATTACTATGAAAGAAGGAACAGCTGATTTGGATCGTAAGCTTCAGTCCCTTTCAGTAAAAACAAAAACATTAACTGAGAGAATCAAAACTGCTAAATGTGACAATCGGATTTTGTCTAAAGCTTATGACAAATTGACAAAAAGATTATCTATACAAAAAGACATGGTATATGCTATAAAAATTATGTCCAAAGATGAGACGTTATCTCTAATAGACAAACTTCATACTTTAAAATCCTCAATAAAGGCTTTAAAACATAATTCTGGACAGGAGATTCAGACATTAAAAAAGACAATGGTAAATAAAATTAAAAATATTAAAAAATTTCTAAATTCTAAAAAAAAAGAACAAGAAGTAAAAAGACATATTTTAACTAAATCTGTGGGTAAATCCCTCCGGGACAATTCCCACAAAGCTCTACCTACAGTTCTACCTGCCTTTCCAGTTGTAACAACAGAGAAAGTAGTTGGTTCCAAAAACCCTAGGGTCATCAAGAAAGATACATGGGAACCTGTCCGTATAAATGATCTCAAAAAAATTAAACAGGCTATAATGACTTTTAAAATAAATGCCTCTTTTGTTAAAGAGATGCTAAGATCTTGGGCCACCACAAATAAAGTCACACCCTCTGACTGGTTTCAACTGAGCTCTGCTGTCCTTAAGAGTGAAACACGATTAAAATAAAAATGCTTATTCAGACAAGAGACTAAACTTTTAAAACAAACAAAAAAAAAAAAAAACAAAGAAAATTAAAATTTCCATAGATCAAATTTTGGGAGAGGGGCTATTTTCTGAGCCTCAAAAACAAGCTAATTTGGATAAAAACATACTCTCTGTGTGTACTACAACAGCCTTAAGGGCTTGGGACAGGGTACAAGACCCAGGACAAAGGATAAAATCATTTGTCAGAGTTAAACAGGGTCAAAAAAAAACCCTTTAGTGACTTTTTACAAAAAATAACTAAAGCTGTACAAATAGGGATATCTAACCCAAAAACAAGACATATAATGATCGAGACTTTGGCTTATAAAAATACAAATGTAAAATACAAAAAAATTTTAAAACCTTTAAAGCTCAGATCAGCGCCATTAAAAAAATGGGTCTTACATACACTAGATGTTGATACATTTGACTATGGCACTAAATTTGGGGATTTTATACTTGAGTACAATCCATTTTTATCCTTTCTTCCACCTTTCTCTCTGTCTAGCTCCTCACTGGTCCCCCAAACACCCATCTCAAATTTATTATATCCTATGAAGTTATTTTTATATAAATATACATGCACACATTTAACATACTGAGTCTAATTAGTGTTACCCTTATTCATCTATTTTTAGAGCTGGCCCCTTAGGATAGGGCTTTCTTCCCAGAAAGAGAAAGAAAGGAAGAAGGGAAGGAAGGAACAAAGAAAGGAAAGGAGGGAGGAAGGAAGGGAGGGAGGAAGGAGGGAAGAAAGGAGGGAGCGAGGAAGTAGGAAAGGAAGAAGGGAGGGAGGAAGGAGGGAAGGAAGGACGAATGAAAAGAAGGAATGAATTTAGGAAGGAGGGAGGGAGGGAAGGAAGGAAGAATGATAAGAAGGAAGGAGGGAAGGAAGGAGGGAGGGAGGAAGGAGGGAGGGAAAAAAGGAGGGAGGAAGGAGGAAGGAGGGAAGGAAGGAGGGAGGAAGGAGGGAAGGAAGGAAGGAAGAATGATAAGAAGGAAGGAATTTAGGAAGGAGGGAGGGAGGGAAGGAGGGAGGGAAGGAAGGAAGGAAGGAAGGAAGGAAGGAGGGAGGGAAGGAAGGAGAGGGAGGGAGGAAGGAAGGAAGAGAGAGAGGAAGGAAGAGAGGGAGGAAGGAAGGAGGGAAGGAAGGAGGGAGGGGGAGGGAGGAAGGAAGGAAGAGAGAGAGGAAGGAAGAGAGGGAGGAAGGAAGGAGGGAAGGAAGGAGGGAAGGAAGGAAGGAGAGAGGGAGGGAAGGAAGGAAGGAAGGAAGGAAGGAAGGAAGGAAGATAAGAAGGAAGGTAGGAAGGAGGGAGGGAGGGAGGATGATAAGAAGGAAGGAAGGTAGGAGGAAGGTAGGAAGGAGGGAGGGAGGATGATAAGAAGGAAGGAAGGTAAGAAGGAAGGAGGGAGGGAGGGAAGGAAGGGAGGGAGGGAGGGAGGGAGGGAGGGAGGAAGGAAGGAAGGAAGGAAGGAAGAATGATAAGAAGGAAGGAAGGTAGGAAGGAGGGAGGGGGAGGGAGGGAGGATGATAAGAAGGAAGGAAGGTAGGAGGAAGGAAGGGAGGGAGGGAGGATGATAAGAAGGAAGGAAGGTAGGAGGGAGGAAGGGAGGGAGAGGGAGGGAGGGAGGGAGGGAGGGAGGGAGGGAGGGAGGGAGGGAAAAGGAAAGAAACACTGCGTCTCCATCAGTAACCATTGACTGCCTGCAGATCTTCATCTAGGGGTTAGGTCTTTTGAAAATTTCCTCCATCCATGTTGGCATATCAATTGGTTTTGTCTTGTTTAGTGAGCATATTCTTAATAGCTGACAGGAGCAACCATCCTGTCTTGTCCAGAAGAACCTGTTACTCAGTAGTCATCCTGGACCTCAGGCTTGTAAAACCTTTCTGTCCCTTCAGTTTCCTGAACCTTAGGCATAGGGTGGGGTTACAGATGTCTCCCCTGGAGCTGAGCACCCTACAATCACTTATTCTCTGCATTTTGAGTCATTGTGGATGACCCTAATGATCTTTGTCTGCTGCAGAAAGAAGCTGCTTTGATGAGATGTGAGAGCTGTACTGGCCTATGGGTATGAGGATGCATATTCAGAAGACAGTTGAAAACTCTAATACTTTAGTAATATGGTAGCACTAGGTTGCCTCTAGGAACTTTGATCTGTCTAGCCATGGATTCTTACCTAGGTTTACAATACTAGGTGTGAGTACCCCCACACACACACGTGCATTAAGTGGGATTTAGGTCTAGCAAGACAGCTGTTGGTTGCCCCCAAGATACAAATGCCGCTGTTGCACCACTGGGGATAGCTTACTTGTGCCATCATCTCTGTGCTTTTCGGTCTTTACAGGTGCCTTGGGTTGTTGGTAGCTTTTCTCCCCTTTGCAGCATGCATAGCACTTACCAAACTGTGAGGGTCAGCTTTCAGGGAAGTCAGGTCTAGCTTGATTTCTCCGATCCCTGTGGCAGAAATGTGTGGTCTTTCCAGTAGAGTCTCGTCTTCATGTTCTGATAGACAAGAGCAATCATAATTACCTGGATTGTTTTGAGGGTCCCTTGGACCCTCCTGATCAACAATTCAAAGGGATGTGTCCCTATCTGTTAGTGTGGATTTTTGTTAGATCTATGACTAGTTGGAGTGTGTGTGTGTGGGGGGGAGGCATTTTCCTATCTTGTATAGTAACTGCATTAAAACTGTATGTGTGTTTATGTGATATACATACAAGCTATTCATGGTGATGTGGTGCTACAGTATGTGTGTGTTTACATGACACACACGCAAGCTTATAAAATAGTAAGTTTCCCTAAAGCTTTCCCAAACATTCTTAATGTTAACTACCCCTCCTCCCTCTCCCTCCCCCACATTACCCTTCTTCCACTCTGTTAAGCACTCACATGCATTTCCCCTTTTCCTCCTTTATTGCACCTGTGCCTTGCTCTCCCCCGTCCACATCTCCCTCTTCTCACGCCCCATAAATAGTCTATTTCTAATTTCTTCTCTTCTATGATTATTCCAGGTTGTAGACGTCCTCAAACCCACAAATAAGCAAGTACAAGCATTGTCTTTCTAATTTTAGGTTACCTCACTCAGTGTATTTTCCAGTCCCATCCATTGCCTTAAGATTTCATCTTTATTTGCTGTTGCATTCTTTCCTTTTTTTGTTCAGAAGCCTTTGAACTTTATGATGGCCCATCTGTCAATTGTTGGAACTAATTTACAAACAAATGGGGTACTCATGGGCAAGTTCTTTCCTATACCTACCTGTGCTTTCTTCTGGGTTTTAGGTTCCATGTTGAGGTCTTTGATCTGTTTAGAGCTGATTTTTATTCAGGGTAATCTATGTGGGTCTCATTCCATTCTTCTGCATGTAGATATCCAGTTATCCCAGCACATTTGCTGGAGATGCTGTATTTCCTCCAGTGTGTGTTTTTGTCATGTCGATGGCTGTGATTCGGTATGCTTAAGACTGGGACTTTTATTCTGTTACTTGGCTCTTCCTGTTTACTTTTGTGCCAATACTAGTTTTATTACCATGACTCTGTAATATTGTGTCTCCAGAGAACACTTGCAGTCCTAAAGAGAAAGAGAAAGAGAAAGTCTATATTGTCAGCTGGTGACTGCTTGGGGAACTTGCCCAAATCATGCAGCCCCGAAGCTCACCATTATTTTCCTTTTATGCACAAAACCCACATCCTGGTTGACATACTTAGGTTAGCAAGAACAGTTGGCAAGAAGAGAAACTATGGAAATGAGAAGGCAAGGTTAATATATTTAGAGACTTTTTAGGTCCTGGAAGTATGGACTAGGTCTTCAATGGGTTAAATCTTGGTTTCTGTTTTGGCAGAAGTTGGGGCTTAGTTGTTGGGTTCTAAGGTAGGAATGGTGCTTCCAACATGGCTTCAGTTGCGTTGAGGTCTCTGGGCCTGTTAGAATATAACTTGAAATCTGGTGTGGTAATCCCTGCAGTATTATTTTCCTTCAAAATGGCTGTGGCTATCCAGAGTCTTTTGCCTTTTCATATGAAATTTAGAATTTTTTCCTATTTCTGTGAAGAATGTCTTTTGACTTATGTCTTTGATTTCTCTTTTCTCCTTTTCTAATTGATATTTTTTTCTTTATTCTTAAGAACTTCATGGGGACTGGAGAGATAGCTCAGAAGTTAAGAACATTGACTGTTCTTCTAGAGGACTTACGTTCAATTCCCAGCAACCACATGATGGCTCATAACCATCTGTAATAAGATCTGGTACCCTCTTTTGGAGTACAGACATATATGCAGACAACACTGTATACATAATAAATAAAGAAGTGCATGGCTCAGTAGTATAATCTGAAATCAGGCGTGATGATCCCCTGCACTACTCTTTTTGTATAGGATTGATTTGGCCATCCTTGATATTCTTGTGTGCCTTCCTATAAATTGTTGGATCATTTTTTCTATGTCTGTGAGAAATGGTGTTGGATTTGATTTATTTGGATTGTGTTGAATTTGCAGCTCTGTTTTGATAAGATAGCCATTTTTTAAATTTTAATTCTTCTCATCCACAGGCAGACTTATTTTATTTCAAACACATATGATGGAGGAAGGTCATTGGTTAAGTAATAAAGAAACTGCTTGGCCTCATTGGTTAAAACATAGTTGGGAGGAGTAAACAGAACAGAATGCTGGGAGGAAGAGGAAGTGAACTCAGATGCCATGCTCCCCTCTCCTGGGCAGACGCGATGAAGCAAGCTGCCAGATCAGACATGCTGAATCTTTCCCGATAAGACTGTTGCTACACAGATTACTAAAAATGTGTTGGGCAAAATATGAGAATTAGCCCGTAAGAGGCTAGAGCTAGTGGGCCAAGCAGTGTTTAGAAGAATACAGTTTGTGTGTTGTTATTTCGGGGCATAAGCTAGCCAGGCAGCCAGGAGCTGGGTGGCAGGAACGCAGCCCGCAGCTCCCCACTACACACATATATGTGATCATATTTAAACTGTAATTTTCAGACATCATCAAAATTATTGTTTTCTGCCGGGCGGTGATGGCACATGCCTTTAATCCCAGCAATCACTTGGCAGGCAGATATCTGTGAGTTCATGACCAGTCTGGTCTACAAGGGGACATGCTCCAAAAGCTACAAAGAAACCCTGTCTCAAAAAAAAAAACCAAACAAACAAACAAAAAAAATAATGTTTTCTACCTTTTTCTATGCATCCTTTTTAGTTGATGATTTTATGGCATTGGATTTGAAGTCTCTCCCTTGATTGGTGCATCTTTCAGCCTCCATCACAGAAGCTTCTCTTTGCAGTGGATGGTGATTGTTTCAGAGATACACAGCTGCTCAGTGTGCAGAGAATAAGAGACCATGGACCACTCAGGCCTAAAAGAGGCATCTGTATCATATCCTCTTTCTTAAGGCTCAGGTACCATCACGGAAAAGGGGCCAGAAAGATTGTTGGAGTCAGAAGTAACTGGAGTGTGCAGCAAAACAGAGATGTTACAATGTGAATTCACTGTACACAAAATCTGCTCAATATCAAGTCAGTCCGAATGGCGGTAGAGATGGGGAGGGCTTGTGAAGTCCTGCCCCTAGCTGAGAAGCTACTAGCTTTTGTTGACTCCTAAGGGAAGGAGAGTCAATTTTCCTCAGGGATGTAGGCAGTGAGAGGCTACCCATGTGCCAGTCAGTGGTCCTGCACACCCATGCGTATACAGGCAGCACTAACTGGACTCAATATGGTTTTGTAAATCCCGAGTGTGTGAAGTTGGGAGTGAAGTGATGGTGAGGGCGGATGTGGGAGGGATTAGAGGTGAAGGGGTTAGGAGGCAGATTTTATCAAAATATATTATAGGTTTATATGAAATTCTCAAACCATAAAAAAACAACAATTTAAAGCACTCTTACATGTTTCTCTTCCTCTCATGTTCCTTATTCCCATTTTTTTCAGCTCCATCCTCTCTGCCTTCCTCACTAGTAAATATTTTATTGGAATCCATTTTGTACCATGACAGCACATACATTCTACATACATTGCTTGTTTTAAATCTCAGATTTAAAATATACATTTAAGACTGATTAATCACAGTGTACTTCTTTATGTTCAGCACATGTATTGGTGAAATATCGTCTGTAATTTTTATTTTACTTCTCCTTGTATTAGGCCTATAGTTCAATGAATTTCTCTGTGAAGTTCAGAAACATACATATATCCCCTGCTTCAATCCATGCGTTATAATGCCCTATATTTTAGAATACTCCTCATTCTCCTCCTTCCATTCTTACATCACTTTTCTTATCCACGAGCACTCATATGTTCATGTATATTTGCATTTGCTTGCACTGCTGCCTACGAGGATGTGGAGAAACAATATATTCTTGCTGTTGGGAGGAATTGCTTTTGGTGAAATGAATCAGCAATAATGCTTTAAATTGTATTCATTTATTTGCTTAAATTTTTATATTATGTTTTTTAGGATTAAAAATGTCATTAGTTCTTTGGTAGTTTTGCCCACATTCACACCTGTGGTGGTTTGAATAGGTATGGCCCACACAGACGCACGTGTTTGAATGCTTGGCTTATGAGATGTAGAATTTCAGCTTCTTCTCTAGTACCATAGACATGGTGCACTCCTGCCTGTACTCCTCCATGCCTCTTGCCATGATGATAATGGACTAAACCTCAGAAACTGTAAGCCAGCCCCAATTAAAGGCTTTCCTTTGTAAAAGTTGCCATGGTCATGGTCATGGTGTCTCTTCACAGCAATAGAAACCCTAAGACCAGAGACTGGGGTACTGTGATAGGCCTCACTCACTATGTTATTGTTTAGAGAAATAAGGACTTCTGGATTTTGGATTAGAAAAGCAGTTGGATGCTTGAAGTGGGACTTAATGGGCCATCCAAGTAGAAGCATGGCAGACAGTGGGGCTGAGGATGAATTGAAATGTGGGGGCATAGCTCAAGAGGTTTCAGAGAAGAGTTTTTGTATAGATCTAGATCTCTTGTGAACTTTTGGTGAAGAATGTTGTTGTTGTCTACCCTTGTCTGGAGAGTCTGCCTGAAACTAAACTGAAAAGATTTGGATTAATTCTGTTGGCAGAGAAAAATCTCAAAGCAGCCTAGTATAGACTCTGTGATGTGGTTATTATAATGAAGAGGAATAAGATTTATAATGAAAAGAAACACTCTGAGAAAGTAAAAATATAAAATGTATAATTTGGAGAGAAAAACTGCACCAGGAAGTAGAATGGGGCTAAATCCTGTGTTCAAGGAGATTAAGAATGGGAATAAAGGAGATGGTGACCTCAGGGCAAAATCCCACCCAGCTAAGTTTCCACCTTGTGAAAAACAATTAATGAAAAGCTTAGGACCATATTTAGTGGCACACACCTTTGATCCCAGCACTGGGACGGGAGAGGCTGGTAGATTTCTGAGTTTGAAGCCAGCCTGGTCTACAGATCCAGTTTCAAGACAGGCAAGCTTAATCAATGAAGGAAACCATTGAAAACAGAAAGTCGGTGAAGATGTAACTGAACAAGGGGACCATGTTCCAGCCCCAGCAAGCAGCAGAACTTGGCAGCTTTGGCCATGTGGTTCTGGCTTTAGAGTCAAGGATAGAAGAAGGGGTTATGGAATCTTCCTCTGTGACTCAGGAAAGCCACTGGTCATGCGTGTGTCAGGGGTGTCTTTGAATAGAGGCCCAGGGAGGCCTTTGTGTGAAGCTATGAAGTTGTGTGGAAGCCCAAAAATGCGAGTCTGTTTCCACTTTGTCCAAAAGTCGGAGAGTTGGAAATTGTTTCTTGTTCTCTCAAGGTTATTGTTCTTCTACCTCAAACAAAGGCCCCACCTAGTTCTGCTCTCTCAAGGCTATTGTCAACAGGTATGGCTAATAGCCAGACCTTGTACTCCAGGAATAGAGAAGCAAATCTCTTCCTACCTCAAACAAAAGTCTAAAGATCCGGCTGAGTTCCAGTTCCCTTAAGGAGAAAACTTTGGATTCCACCCAGGGAGTGGAATATTTGGTCTAGGGTGTGAGCATGACTTGGTGACTTGTTTTGTTCTAGCAACAGAATGTTTAACTATGAACGTAGCCTGCAACTTTCAATTGGTATGTTCATTTCTCTGTATCATGTTAATGCAGTCTTTTGCCTTACTCCTACCTTTGGGGGTCAAGGGTATTTTAAGCAGTTGGAAATTAAATGCGGGCAAATTTTCAGTACTCACTGGAATTCCCTCCCGATATTATCCTATATATATTTCTCCATTTTATTATTTTCATTTGTGTCTTCATATTCTTTACTATATTTCTAAATCCCCACACCTTTACCCTGGTGAGAGGTATTTTTGTCGAGGCTGACCCTGGACAAAGTTAAAACCTGGATGGCCGTGGAGACCTGAACATGTTGGAGTTGCCAGAGTCATGGGATACCTGCCAAGAAAATCTGCTAACAGAGTGGAACCAGCCCAAGGGAAAGAAGTGTGTTGCAATCAATAACAATAAAAGGAGTTGAATATCTGAAGAGTGTTTTGATATCAGACATGGAGATGCAGAGTTTGGAGTTTGCCCAGCTTGTTTTCAGTCTTGGCTTTGGTCCAGTATTTCCTCACTATGCTCCCTTCCCTACGTTTTGGAATGGTAATGTATATCTTGTGCCATTATATGTTAGAAGTATGTGATCTGCTTTTTGACTTTGTAGGGAATTACAGTTAAGAGACTTTGAATTTTGGATGTTTAAACATTGTGGAGACTGTAACCTACTATTGGGACAATTGAGGTTGAACTAAATGCACTGTGCATTGTGTTCTGGGTACAAGCCTATGGGGGCAGGGAGTGGAATGTGGTGGTTTGAATAGGTACGGCCCCCATAGATACGTGTGTTTCAGTGCTTGGCCTGTAGGGAGTGGCACTTTTAGAAGGTGTGACCTTGTCAGAGGAAGTGTGTCACTGGGGAGGTGAGTTTTGAGATTCATATGCTCAAGCTATGCGCAGTGTGACACACAGTCTCCTCCTGCTGCCTGAAGATCAAGATGCAGAACTTGTAGCTCCATATCCAGCACCATGTCTGCCTGCACATCACCATGTCTCTCACTATTATGATAATGAACTTCTGAAACTGTAAGCCAGCCCTGATTAAACATTTTCCTTTATAAGAGTGGCTGTGGTCACGGTGTTTCTTTACAACAAACAGAAACTCTAACCCAACTCTTCTCCTCCAAGCTCTAAGGTATTTTGTATAAAATTACATGTAATTCCTTTTGGGGGGTGTGTGTGGGGGTGAGTGGGTGTATGTATGTGTGTGTGTATGTGTGTGTGCACGCGCTTGCGCTGGTACACTCACTCACCTGTGATTGTTGGATATTGAGACTGGAGATAGTCTCTCTCATTGAACTGTAACTCAGCACTTTTAGGTGGTCTGGCCTCAGGTGAGCCTGGGATGTCCATGTTGTGTCCACCCAAGGTTGGGGTTACAGGTGCACACTGCTGCACCTGCCCTGCTGTGCCCATCAGAGTTGAGAACTGAGCTCCACTACTCCTGTGTGGGAAATAGGCACTTCACCCCTGAGCTGTCACCCTAGATCCAGAGGTAGACTCTCACTCACTCGCAGGTCATGTGACCCCAACCCCAACCTTCATTTAAGTATTTTATTAATCATTATTTTTATAAATTTTTATGTGAGGCAACAGGTATCATTTGATCATTTATCATTTAGTAAGTAGAACTTGCTGGTGTTTACCTGCCCTGCAACCTTCTGATGCTGTTTCTGGCCCTGCCTTAGTTTAGAGGAAATTCTTACCCACTAGTGCCTCAAGTATTATGCTCATTCCCCACCCCACCTCTTTCTAGCATTCTACTACACATATTATAGGTGCTTTCTAGTTTCCTCATTGTTCTTTGCTATTCTATTTTGATTTTTTTTCCCTGCTAATTCTTTTTTTTTAAATACATTTATTTATTTATTATGTATACAGTATTCTGTCTGTGTGTATGCCTGCAGGCCAGAAGAGGGCACCAGACCCCATTACAGATGGTTGTGAGCCACCATGTGGTTGCTGGGAATTGAACTCAGAACCTTTGGAAGAGCAGGCAATGCTCTTAACCTCTGAGCCATCTCTCCAGCCCCTCCCTGCTAATTCTAATACTAGAAATTTCATGTAACTTCTTCGTTCTCACAAAGAGTTTGTCCAGTCCCTGTGTTATTTGCTCATTGACCCATGAAAAGTTCCTTTCGTTTCTTATGTGATGGTTGGTCTCCAGCCATACCACACTGAACGTGCCGGATCTTGTCTCATCTTATATGATGGTTGGAAGCTGCCAGTCATTGTTTGCATTGTCGAGTTGACAGGATCTAGAATCCCGAATGATACGAAGCCTCCCGGGGCATGTATGAGGCACTGTCTAGATTGGGTTAACCTCTGCTCATGCGTGTGAGGGAATATTTAGGTTAGTTTAGCCTCTGAGCACACCTGCGCAGTCACATGTTAGGTTAGTGTGCTAACACCGTGTTACATCCTGAATTCCAATAATTGATTTATTTTAATATATGTACATTGATGTCGTGTCTCGTGTATTTTTTCCTTATTGTGTCTTTTCAGAAATAAGTTGTATTTATATCTAATAAATGTTAGCTTAGAGTGAGTCAAATTATTTACTTTTAATATCCCTTGTTTTTTTCATTTTCGATTTTCTTAGATTAGCTAGAAACTTGATATGATTGATCTTTTCACATAACTGGTCTGTGTATATTGTTCTATTTTTTCTATGATTTCATTGGCTGCCACTATATTTTTCCTTGTGTTTACTTTTGATTTATTTCATTTTTAGTGTCTGTATTTTAATATAAAAGCATAATTGTTTTCTTTTTGTCTATATTACATGATGTTAATTTTCCTCTCTACAATTATGCTTCACACAGATTCACACATTTGTTTTAAAACCCTTTATTTAAAAATAATTTTAAATTCCTAAATTTATTCATCATTACTTTATATAAAAATATATAATTCTATCACTGTACCTAGGATTTTTTTAATTTTTATTGCTTTATAAATAATACCATTCAAAATTTCCACTTCCTCTCCTCCTCCCATTTCCCTCCTGTTCTCCCACCTACCCTCCCCCCTCTCCCTCCAGTCCTAAGAGAGGGCAGGCTACCCTTCCCTGTGGGAAGTCCAAGGCCCTCCCCCCTCCATCCAGGCTTAGGAAGGTGTGCATCCAAATAGACTAGGATCCCAAAAAAGCCAGTACATGTAGTAGAGACAAACCCCAGTGCCATTATCATTGGCCCCTCTGTTTGCCCCCATTGTCAGCCACATTCAGAGGGTCCAGTTTGATCCCATGCTTGTTTAGTCCCAGTCCAGCTGGCTTTGGTGAGCTCCCATTAGATTAGGCACACTGTCTCTCTCAGTGGGTGGACCAACCCCTCGTGGTGGTCCTGACTTCCTTGCTCATCTTCTCCCTCCTTCTGCTCTTCAACTGGACCTTGGAAGCTCAGTCCAGTGCTCCGATGTGGGTCTCTGTCTCTATCTCCATCTGTCACTGGACAAAGGTTCTATGGTGATATTCAAGATAGTCATCAGTCTGACGAGGGGACAAGGCCAGTTCAGGCACCCTCTCCTCCACTGCACAGGGTCCTAGCTGGGGACATCCCCATGGGCACCTGGGTATTTATTTCTTGGTGATGATTTCTATTTTAACTTCCTATGGCTTGAAAGCTGAAATTTTGATTTCTATTCTTCTTGGATGTTAAGATGTGCTTTGACCTTGACTTGGTCTGCCGTGACCTTGAGAAGGCTGTATAACCTGCTGTTGATGCAGGAAGTCAATTTTCCAGTAGAGCTGCATCCTTGCTGGTTTTCATTCTTTCCTTCAGTCCATTTCTGATAAGGAGAGTTTGAAATGCCCAATAAAAATAGTAATTTCTCCTTATTTCCACTTTTATTTTTTCATAGTTTTCCCTTAAAAATTGACACATTATGTTCTTTCAATACAGGTAAAAGGTTGTGCTTTCTTCCTTTGTTACTGAGCCATTATCAGTATAAAATAATTCTTTCTCCCTCTTAACTTGCTTAGAAATCTCTAAAATTGATTCATTTCTTAATAACCTATTTGCAAATGAAACATTTATTTCTCTGAACCATGTCCACTTTATTTTATACATGTAATGGCTACATGGGAAGCATGCAACTTCTGAGGATCATCATGTCCCAGATGTTATATGTTAGCCTTGTAGACAGTAACGTCATCTTTGGGTCCTGGAGTTACTTGGGAATCTGAGGTCCTGTCACTGCAGGTTTCCCTGGAGAGAAGAAAACAGGACCAGATGTAAGCTCATGGGAAGCAGGGACGGTCTGGATTGGAATGATCTGGACCTGGTTTAACCTGTGCCTCCGGATTTGCTTTCCACAGTGGAGCTAGCACACGACATCAGAAGGATAATGAAGTTGAAGGAGAATGTGCTTGCCTATTTGAGTCTCTCTACCTTCCACATAGAGAGCTAGCTAGCTTCAAGAGAGAGAATAGTTAGAGAACTCTTGGGGATAAGTTGTTTTAAGGGGTGGCTGGTGCATAAGTCTTGTTAGGATTCTAGTATTACTGGTGATCAGTGTCCAGGGTTGGATGTTTCCATGTTCTCAACCAGTTATTCAAGAGTTGAAATGAATATGCCTTATACATTGCAAAAGTAACAGAGAGACATTGTAAGCAAAACCACTGAACGGGCCAGAAAACACCGCAAGTGAGCCAATGGCCAAGGAGGAAAGTTACTCAGGGGCCTGGACTGTTGCTTGGCACTTGCTTTTAATGGGGTTTGAGGAAAGGTGGGATGTGGTTACTTCTTTTTACAATTGGTAATGGTTAGTGCAGACCCTCATAACTGGTCAAAGTGCCACGTGAGTAACTGAGAGCTCATCAGGGGTCATCTATGATAGATTTTCCTCTATCCAAGGAACAAGGAACATCCTGGAAGAGGGTACAGAAAGAACGTCAGAGCCATTGGATGGGGACAAGAGCTGTGAAATGCCAGCTTCTGAACATGACTTAGTTATTGCGCACATTAACTCAGCTGCTATGATTCTGACACAGACCTTTACAGGATCAAGCCTGCTGAGGGAGGGAGGGAGAGTCACTTAGATTCCCATGCCACAGTGAAAGGTCTCTCTGCTCTTTGATTATGGATATGGTTGACTAGCTTGCTCCAGATTCCCATCTCGACTTCCCCACAATGATGTGACTTGTAATATAAGTGACTCGTGAGTCACACAAACCCTGTTTGGCTCAGCTGCTTTTTCTCAGGGTATTTTTATCACAGCAACAGAATGGAACTAGGGCAGCAATAGGAGTGAATGGCCAGGGCTGGGACAAACCTGCTCATGTGGTTCTTCCCTAGTACTGTGGAAGAGACTGAAACTGTCCATTCCTTATGCTTGCCTGCCTTACTAGATCCTGGGCAAGTACCCCGCTTATGGGAGGGATGCCATCAAAATGCATATTTAATAAAAGGATGAATCTGTTGAAGTCTCACCAAGAAATGAATAAAAGAAAACAAACCTCATAGATGAGTTTTAGAGAATTTGTATTAGGCAATTAATGGAAAAGACAAATATTCAGCAAATGTTAGAAGCTGACAGGAGACCAAGTTTCCCGCTGGGTGTGACTTTTCTCTTTCCCTATACTGAGGAATGTAAGACCCTCCAGAGCAATGAATACCACAGGGAGGACGGTCAAGTCTTTTCCGGCCACAGCCATATCATTCTGGAACTCCAGATTAATTACTTCTTAAAGATCTGAGCTCCTGGATCTAATGTTTCTAAGGTACTGTGTTTGCCAATCGTGCTGACGAGAGCTGCTGTCCTAGTTGTGTGAGGATGAACAAGCACGTGGAACTCATTCACGCCTGGACACGCGCAGCCTCTGATCTGAAATGTGTGGAAGGGGTTGGGCTGTGTTCCTGGCCAGGACAGCCACCCCTGGGCTGCTTTGATTTATTGTTTTGTTTTGTTTTCAAGACAGGGTTTCTCTGTGTAGCCCTGACTGTCCTGGAACTCTCTCTGCAGTCCAGGCTGACCTCAAACTCACAGAGATTCACCTGCCCCCGCCTCCCTAGTGCTGGGGATTAAAGGTGTGCGCCACCACTGCCCAGCCCACAGCTGGGCTTCTTATCTTGATGAAGGGGCTGTGAAATTCCTGGTAGATCCAAGTTGCAACCCTTGCACACGCCAGTGTCTGGCCCTGCAGATGTCATCTGCGGAAGGGGAAGAAGTGTGAGGGACGGACTTTCCTGACTTGCTAATGGGTGCAGTGACAGTTCGTGTTTTAACAAAGCTTACCTGAAGATCAAAGTGCAGAGCTAAGCCAAAAGAGCCTGGCAGTGGTGGCATACACCTTTAATCTAGGACTCAGGGGACAGATGGATCTCTGTTAATTCACGGCCACCTTGAGCTACATGAAATTGATCCAGTCTAAAAGAGAAACAGAATTCACACGAAGGTGATGCCAGGACTTGGGAATCACATGACTTTAATCCCAGCTCTAGGGAGGTGGAGATGGGAGTGATGTGGCCAAATAGAAAAAGGAATATAAGGAGGGAGGAGACAGGAGCCCAGTACAGTTTGAGAAGCAGTGCGGTCTGAGGCAGTTGGTCTGAGTACAGGATGGTCCCTTTGGTCTGAGCATTGGTAGAGGTAAGAACTCTCTAGTGGCTGGCCACTATGATTCTCTGGTCTTCAGGCAAGCTTTATTTGTTAAAACACAAACAAAATACCACTATAAATGGGGTAAGCTTTTTATCCTACCCTCTCCTTTCTCATCCCAAAATGGTTATTTGATAAAATTTGTTTTCTTGATCAAAGGCGACTCAAACTATCCTGAGGTATTTTTCAAGCCCAACCTGATTATTTTAGACTTCCAACTTCATCTTCATATAAACCCAATTCCACAAGTGCATGCTTACATTTCTTGAGGTCTTTCAGTGTGTCAGTCACCACTGAGAGAAATCACCAAGGCTACTTATTTGCCCCCTCCTAACCAGTTCCAGACTTCAGTCAAGTCTCCAGTGATGACATGATTGCTGTGTCATCACACTGGTTCCCAGCCACACCAAGGTCACCACATGGTAACCTGATACCAGATTTAAACCCCAGCGAGACTGGATCTCTGCCCTGGCTTTTTAGGTGTTACTTCCAGTGCTGCGGTACTTGTCGGTGCTTACTGAGTGAAGGCGCCAAACTTAACCAGAGCTTGACTCTCTTCAGCTTCCTGGTTTCCAGTCTGTGTCTCTGGGGGCTGCTTCCCTTGTACCTGAGGAAAGTAAATGGGATTCATGAGCTGCTCTGAGTCCCTCAGTTGATCAGGAAAAGCTAGGCCGTTATCCTTACAGTTGGCAGCAAAATCTTTACGGCACTGGTTTCACTCTTTCCTGAAAAATACCTGGGATATTTTTCAGGTGTGGCCAGGTAAAGAAAAAGGTCAGTGAGGAAATGGATAAAGTGATGCTCTGAGCAGCATGCTGGTATGGCTCTCCTTCTGCGTGTACACCAGGCTGGAAGGCATAGCCCTGACTGCTAAACCTCAGGTATGGTGGGGAAACCCTCCATGGAGGAAGACCGACTCACCCAGTCTGGTGGAGGGTGGCTGGATTGTGCTGGGGATAAGAGAAGAGGGAGCTATTGAACTGAAATGTTAGGGGAGGTCGGGCCCAATAGTAAAGAAAGGGATAGCGTGAACGGATGCTCAGAGAAAAGTCTGGAAAAGAGGGAGACCCAGGCATAGAGATAAGGTGGGATAATGGTGGGGAGTGTGGCTCAGAGGGGGAAGGCGGGACAGAAGACAGAAAGGATGGATTGGGCTGGGCAACAAGCTGAAGGCTACAGAGCTGACATCTGGACATCTGGAACAAGAACGGGGGGGAAAGAGTCGGAGTGGAAATTAGGTTTAATATATAAAATGCTAGAGAGTCATTTTGTCATCTTTCCAGAAGACTCTCCAAATCTCTCTCTTCAGTAAAAGCAGAGAGGGACTTTGCATGAGCCAGACCTGCTGTGATAGTCACCTTCCAGCTCACCTCATGTTCCGCTGGGCCTGACAGACACTGTGAAGCACCACCACCTCCCTCTTCATCCAATACATCAGCCTGACCAACCAGCCAATAGGACCCCTGTCTATTCTAAGAGTGATGGGACGAGAGGCAAATAAAAGAAGGGGGACTGGAACATTAGTGTGTGCTTGTGGATAACATGACATCTACCTGTGTTTGTGGATAACACGGCATCTACCTGTGCTTGTGAGATAACATGACATCTACCTGTGTTTGTGGATAACATGGCATCTACCTGTGCTTGTGAGATAACATGACATCTACCTGTGCTTGTGGATAACACGGCATCTACCTGTGTTTGTGGATAACACGGCATCTACCTGCTTGTGAGATAACATGACATCTACCTGTGCTTGTGGCTAACATGACATCTACCTGTGCTTGTGGATAACATGACATCTACCTGTGCTTGTGGATAACATGACATCTACCTGTGCTTGTGGCTAACATGACATCTACCTGTGCTTGTGGATAACATGACATCTACCTGTGCTTGTGGATAACATGACATCTACCTGTGCTTGTGGATAACATGGCATCTGCCTGTGCTTGTGGATAACATAACATCCACCTCCCTTTAGATGGCAGGGACAAGGCACAGGACAGAGGCATCTTGCTGGAACCTGGTGGAGCTTCCCTGAATCAGGAACTAGGAAATGAGTGAGCACCACATGATCGCGTCTCCAAAGTCCTCTCATCCCATTTCCAGCACCTGTGAGCCTCAGACAACTGGAGAAGAGACCCTTCTTCCATTCTATCAAACAGGAGGAATCCGCAGACCAGGAAAGGAGAGAGGGCTCCTCAGAAGGCACACCTGTCTTTGATTTTTAACATAAATGTCCCCTTACTTAAACCAGTTTTCTCATTGACGACAAGTAGGTGGGTCTTGTTTTGTTCAGGGAGGCCTTTTCAGTCATCTGACTTGTGGATTTAATGCACCACATAGTTTCCAGGTCGTTATCTGCTGCACCGGAACAGCCAAACATCTGTTGTTCCCGTCGTGTGTTGCTCTCCTCTCAGCACAAGTCGCTCCCCAGATTTACACGAGTGTTTTTATGTGAAGCATTTGTTTCCCCCGTCAGTTATGCGTCATTTGTAAACTTCTTGCTGATTGCCCTAGGCTTACAGTCCGGATACTCTCTCAAAGCACAATACATCCTACCTACAACACGCTCATTCTACTTGAAAGTTGTTGCATTATTATCTCATTTGACAGTAATGCTTCTCTCTGTAACATGTGCCTGTGTGTGTTTGAAGTCCTCTAATTGAGTGCCTTTCTCCTGCCTTGCCTGTCTTTCCCTTTCTTCTCTTGTGAAGCAGCCTAAGCGTTTACTGACATCCTTGCTTAGTTGCTAGCACTCATCACTCAATCACTGTGAAAAGGACTACTCCACAGTATCTCCATTTCATGGCAAGGAAACTGAGTCATGAAATGGCTTAAGATTATATTCCCAATAGAGCCTGCTCCTAAGCCGAGCCCAGCCTCAGGCCAGGCTGGCTCCTGCTCCTCTCGGCAGTCCCCTGCAGCACACTGCTGAGCTACCTCGTGCTCACTAAGCCTTGCTTACCACGTGTGTGGGGTCCCAACTGTTTCCTCCAATTCCAGGCTCAGTGTCTGGAGAATTCTTCCTCAACTCCTGAATAACATGCTGAAAGACATTCAGAAACCCTGTGTAGATCCCTCCCAAGAAGGCTTTTCTGATGATGGCGGAAAAACCTTCTTAGGCTGTTTCTTGTTACAGCCAGATTCAGTGAGAGAAGAAGGCAGTCAGAAATCGGGAGAAATGAGATCCAGGCTATCAGCTGACTGCATCACCCTGCTTTCCCTTTTTCACAATGATGGGTGGCCTGGAAAACAATCATGGCATTTCTGAAGTGAGCCATCCGCAAGGATTCCTTGTTGTAGACTTACCCAGTCTGGCTGAGGGCAGTCAGCTTCCGGATGGGAAAGAGAGACTAGGCTACTATCCAGCGGTGCTCTTCCAGGGGAGGTAGTCGTGAGGGTAGACAAAGAGGGAGAGGGTTGGAAGACAGCGGGGCGATTGGCGGAAAGTTTTTCTACACAGGAGGAGCTGGGCATGGTGATCATGAGGGTGGGGAAGTAGGAAGTGTTCTTTAGAGGAGGGAAAGAGGTCGGGTAGAAAACAGACAAGGGGTTTGCATTAAAGGCAGGCAGACAGGTGGATGGCTGAGACGGGAAGAGGCGAATGCTGGTTGGATGGGCAGAGGACTGAGAAGTCTGAGCGGGAAGAGGATTGCGTAGACTTCCCAAAATTCTTGGATGCTGTCTCCTCATCTTCCTAGAAGCCTGCAAAGCCTTTACTTTCCTAATAGCAGTTTGTGACTGAGCTTGGCTAGAGCCGCTGTGGCAGTTATGACACAGGTCAGCCCTCACCTCATTCCGTGACAGAATGCCCATTGTGAAGTGCGCACACCCTCCCTCTGCTCCAGGAGGACAGCAGCCTCCCCTCCCAGAGAAATGGGCTCAGGGTCTAGGTGCGGGCATGACCATGGCAAATAGCACTGAGCAGAGGCTGTTGCATCCGTCTTTGCCATTGCATAATGCTTTCCTCTCATTGGTGGAGATTAGACACATGTGCCTGGATCCTGGGACAGCAGCCCCGCAACAGGAACTGAGGAAATGTGTGGACATCGATTTAAGTGCCTTTTTAAAGGGTTTCCATGTTACACAATAGGAGAAATAGAAATGATTGCTGATCTTTGTGTGGGGGTGTGTCCCTTTTAAAAATCCTTCTTCTCTCTCTGCTTCCTGCCTTTGAATCAGATGTCCTAGCCACTGCCGCAGCATCATGTAGGCCTGCCTGATGCCATGCTACCCAGCATGATGGTCACGGACTTGATCTCTGCAACTGTAAGCCCATTAAAATCTTTCTGCTGTAAGTCACCTTGGTCATGGTGTCTCTTCCCAGCAACTAGGACAGATGAAGTACCAGAGAGTGCTGGTCGTGTTTGTGACAGACCTGATCATGCTGCTTTGAAGCAATGAGAAGACTTTGGGGCTTTAGACTAGGGAAGAAGTTAAATATGGTAATTAGGACCTAATGGTGCCTTCTAGTAGGATCGTGGAAAACAATATTGCCAAGAGCAGTGTGGACCATGAAGTCCCAGCTCAAGGGATTTCAGAGGGAAGCAATGTTTGCAACTGGGCTAGAGACCATTCTTGTGATAGTGTGGCAAGGAATGTGGTTGCTCTCTGCCTTCGCCCTAAGAATCTGCCTGAAGCTCAACTGAAGAGGTTTGAACTCATTTCTTTGGTAGAGATCGTAAGACACTCTAGTATCGACCGTGACATACATTTGTGCTAACTTTTACAGCGAAAAAGAACAAGTGGGGCGGAAACAAATAAAAATGTATAGTTTGAAGAGAAAAGGGGCACCAGGAAATTTAATGTTAGAGCTAAGGCTTGTGCTAAAAGAGATAAGAAGAAATGGGATAGATTGTTGCCCTCGGGGTCAGTCCCTGTCCATTTAATCCTAAGGAATTGTCTGTCCCTAGAAAGTAACAGCAAATCAAAGCTTATACAATTTAATTAAAGGAAGGGGGACCAGGTCCCATCCCAGGCGAGCAGCAGAATTGGAAAGCATTGGCAACCTGGTTCTGACTTTACAGACATGAAGGATGCACGAATAAAGGGCTTATGGGATCTTCATCCATGTTTAAGCATCACTGCTGAACCCTAGCGTGTGGATGAGGACTCCTCTCCGCATTGAGGTCCTGAGTGGTCATTTCATAAAGCCTTGAAAGTGGACCTTGGGTTGTGTTGGAGACTCCAAGGTGTTAGAGATGCCAGGGCGGAGGGATGGCTGCCAACGGGTGCTGCACACAGGGAGCACCACCTGCACGAGGGAGATGTTGCAGTCATGAAAGCTGGGAGCACAGACCATCGAAGCCCTTTCACAGCAGGATTTGGAATTTACCCTGCTGCTTTTTAGCCTTGCTTTAGTCCAGTATTTCCTCACTGTGCTCCTTTTCCTCCCTTCTAAATGGTAACATATATTCTGTAACATTGTGAATTAGAAGTATGTAATTGGTCTTTGATTTTATATAGGGGTACAGTTAAGAGACGGCCTTGAGTCCCAGAACACACTTCTAAGCTGTTGAGACTGAAAGATTATGGGTACTTTTGAAGTTGGTCTAACTGCATTTTATATCAAGATATATATATGCCTGCGATGGCTAGGGAATGGAACGGTTTGTATGAACATGGCCTCCATGGCCTCATATGTTTGAATATTGCTTCCCAAGTAGAGGAACTGTTTGAGAAGGATCAGGAGCTGTGTCCTCTTTGGAGGTCGTATGTCACTGGGAAGCAGACTTTGAAGTTTCAAAAGGCCCGTGCCATTGCAGTTGGCTTACTTTCTCTGCCTGGTGCTTGTGGATTGCTGTAAGCGCTCAGCTACTGCTGCAGTGCCCTGCCTGCCTGCTGCCATGCTCCCTGCCATGGTGCTCATGGGCTCTAACACTCTGGAACCACAAGCCCCGTTAAGTGATTTTTCTATAAAATAAACAAATGTCATATTTTTATGTATAAGAATGTAATTCACATATTAACACTATAATAAAACGATCTGATAGTTTTAACAAAAAGAGGGGGGATGTGGTGAGAAAATACCTCCTCAATGAACAATTTTTTAAGTAACCATTTTTTTTCTATATGGCTGATACAGCATATGTATCATGGCTAGTATTTCTGCTTCTTATATAACAGAGTAATCAAACAGGATATTCTGTCCATTTAAACCCACAAGGAGAACACTGCCCACGTAGAATGGAAATGACATAGGCAGGCAGACCCATCCTTTAATTTTAATTACATACATGTGGTTATGTTTAAACTAGGAATCTCAAAGGCAGCAAGTAGATGAGATCTATTGTTCAACCTTGACTATCTGTGTTTTCATTGATATATTTAAAGTATTACCATGTAAGGTAATCATTGGCACTAGTTGGAACAGTATCTAATGTCCCTTACTCTTTCCTGTTTGTTGCCCCTGCTCTATGTTCCTATTTATAACATGCACATTTCCTAACATCATGGTTTTAATTGAACATTTTATATAAATTACTTTTCTCCATTGTTAACCTGACCTTATACTTTCTGTTTATTGTAGCGCAATTCTAATTAATCTTATTAAATAAAAACTCAGAGTCAGATATTAGGGGTTGAATGCTGAAAGATCAGAGAAGCAGAGCAGCCAGCCACTAGAGTTCTTATCTCTTTGAATGCTCATACCAAATAGACAAGATGTTGTCTCTAGGAATTCTCAGACTGGTGCCTTGAGCTCCTGTCTCCTCCTGCGTTATATTCCTCTCTCCACCCAGCCACATCCCTTCCTGTCTCCACCTCCCTAGTGCTGTAATTAAAGGCATTTGACTCTCAAATACTGAGATTAAAGATTGAGCCACCACTGCTGACTCTAATTCTCTTTTAGACTGGATTGATCTTGTGTAGCCCAGGGTGGCCTTGAACTCACAGAGATCTGTCTGATCTCTGCCTTCTGTATGGTCTGTGATGACTTGGGATAGTGATGTCTGCTACTAGATAAAGATTCCCCTTCAATATTGTATTTTCCAGATTGGTGAATTTAGTCACTAAATCTTTATTTGCAGAATTGCTAGATTTAGATTTAATGTTTCTTATTAAATATTTTAATATTTCTTTGTTGCTTTACATTTACCTGTTTCTCTATCTCTTCTCACCTCTGTGTGTGTACATATATGTCTCTGAGTATATGTGAGTGTGATTTAATGTGTGTATGTGTGTGATTGAATGTGTGTGTGTGAGATTAAGTGTGTGCATGTATGTGATTGTGTATGTTCTTGGGTGTATGCATGTGTGATTGTGTATGATTGTGTGTGTATGTGTGTGTGTAAGTCAGAAGACAGCTTGCCCCTATCTGGTCTCTCTTTCCACCCTGTGAATCCCAGAGATCAAATTCAAGTCATCAGGCATGGTGACAAGCACCTTTACCCACCAAGCTCTCTAGCCCATTCATTAAATCTTAATATTATCTTATTAAAACACCTATAACACCTACTTACCCAGTGAAGTAAACTAAGTAAATTATTTCTGTGTCTACAGCATTAACATTCACTAATAAGCCACCATTACTGAGTGATACATTTTTCCTAAATTTTTCTCTCTACCATAAGAAGGTAAGGGAAGACAAGATGGCACTCAGGTGAAGTCAAGAGAGAGCCCTCCCCTGCTGGAACCTTGAGTTTAGACTTCTCTGCCTCCAGCCTATAGGAATATATGTCTGTGTTCCAGACGGTACCTTGTAGTCTCCTGAGTGATGACAGAGACTTAGAAATGCTTTTCAGAATGTGTCTGCGTCTCTTTTCATTTTGTCTAAATCTCAACTCCTCTTTCAAAACTCTTTCCTCAGTTTTCCTTCCCCTCCCTCCTCTCTTCTCCACCACTCGCCTTTAGTTGTCACCAGACACTGGCCCCTGGCTCCTTTTCCTGCCTTTCTCCACTTGCAAGAGACACTCTCATAGGCTTGGGGGAGCTTTTGACATCTCCACACAAAGGTGACCATCTGTATCAGCTGTGAGAAGCCACAAACAGCTCAAGCGGTCCACAGCCTTGGAGCGGTTCTCAACCCGTGGGTCGCAACTGTTGAAAGACACATATTTCTGATGGTCTTAGGAACGAACACCCAACCATAAATTTATTTTCGTTGCTATTTCAAAACTAGTTTTGCTCCTGAGTAGTATCTCAGTTCCTAAGACCATCAGAGATATGTGTTTTCTGATGATCGTGACCCACAGGTTGAGAACTGCTTCTTTAGAGGAAGCCGAAAGAGGCCTCTCTGCCACACTGTATCTTGTCTAGTGAAGCTACAGCTCTGACTCCACAAGACATTCCCATGGGCTAAGACCTACCTACTGCAAGCACAGCCTCACCACCGTCTTCCTTTAAAACAGAGTGCAAATTTCAAGCAAGGGAGGAGAAAGAAATCAGGCCAATCGTTCTAGTTTTTAATCACATATTAAATCAGCAATAATATTCTCTGCCATCGTGCATACAAAGCTTTCAGCCCTATACCTGCAAAGGGGCCCGGCCCTTAACCATCTGAATACTCCTTGTGCCAGATAGTGTCCTCAGTCACTGGAGACAAATGCCCATGGGAGGGAGGGCTCCACCTTGTAACACAGCTCCTCCGTCCTTCCTATCGCTTTCTGAGAAGTGGAGGAGGTGTTCTGACCTATTTAAGTTTCCATTGGCAAAACTCATGGGCACCTGGTGAAATTAAATTATATTCTCCACCTAAGATAAAATTTAATGATAGGTTCTGCCTCAACCATTGCAGGCCCCTTTTGCTTTATACCTGAACATGTATAAGACCCTGGGTTCAAATCAAAACAGAGTCTTAGCAGCATTAACTGGCTTTAGCACTGCCCTAATACCACCCAATAAGAGCAAATACTGTACAAAGGAAGCTTCCAGGTTTGTGAACCATAAATAAAATACAACTAAGTCTCTTTGAACTAAATGATAATTTTTTGTCTGTTGATAATGTCAAATTATGGCTATGTATTATTCTGGGCTAGTGAGACCATGGGTCTTAGAGGAGGACCTACTACCACCACATTAGTAGACAAATATAATCCTTAACTACATTCTAAATACTTATCTTTATGCTCCCAAATAAGGATAAGCATTTATTGTCTCATCACCACATCAAAGGAGATAACAAAGAGCATTAGAGACCAGCCACACCTGCTCAAAATGCAGAGGTGCATTTATGGTGAGGTGCCCAACTCCAGTTGATACATTTATAGCATAGCTCCCACATCTAAAGCTCAGGGAGCGTCTTGGAAGAGAGGGCAGAAAAGTTGTGTAAGAGTCAGAGGACCAGGAAGTCTGCCATGAGAGTCTGCGTCCTAGAAATGCCAGGGAAGTCTATGGCTGCCTAAAGGAGATGTGAACAGCGACATTACTGGACATGCTAACATGGAAGGGGAAAATCTCATGGAGCTCCACCCCTAGAAAAAGAACATTGGTTGACTAATGACTACTGAGAGAGGAAGAATAAGTCTTCCTCAAGGGTGAGCCCCCAATGGTCAACTCTGAAATCACATACATACAAGAAAAAACAAACAAATTAAGCATGTTACACTTATGTATTTATCTTATATATTGTCTTAGCTAGGGTTTCTATTGCTGTGGAGAGACACCATGACCTTGGCAACTCTTATAAAGAAAAACATTTAATTGGGGCTCACTTACAATTTCAGAGGTTTAGTCCATTGTCATCATGGCAGGACATGGCAGCATACAGACAGACATGGTGCCAGAGAAGGAGCTGGGAGTTCTACATCTTGACTCTCAGGTAGCAGAAGGAGACTGAGTTACATTGGGCATAGCTTGAGCTTGTAAGACCTCAAAACCCACCTCCCCAGTGACTCATTTCCTCCAGTAAAGCCACATCTACTCCAACAAGGCCATGCCCAATAATAATGCCACTCGCTATAGGCCAAGCAGTCAAACACATGAACCTATGGGGGACATTCCTATTCAAGCCACCACATGTATGTAACAATAAAAGCTAGAGGAAAAGAAACCATTAATTTGAGAAGAAAAGGTGTTGAAGGGGGATGGAGAGAGGAGAGGGAGAAATGATATATTTTAATTTTAAAATAGAAAACAAAAATAATTTGAAAAATATATAACTCATCACTATATTGGTCCTCCCATGTACAGTGCTAAGGATGTTATTACTCATTTCAGAAGTAAATTTCTAGTCTCTGATTCTGAAAATTCCATAAGGAACAATATATAATTCTTTCAAAAAATTTTTACTCGAAAAAATTTATTATAGCCTTTTAAGCAAATTCAAAACAATGGTAAATCAGCTATTTTTAATTCTTTTTGGATTTTAATTTAAAAATTATATTTATTTCATACTTATGAAATTTTTATAAGCTAAAAATGCCTTTACTGCTAAGGAGACCAAAGAGTGTGATGAGGTGGTTTGAATAAGAATGCCCTCCATAGGCTCATGTCAACTTGGTTCCCAGTTGGGTGGAACTGTTTGGGAAGGATTAGGAGGTGTGTCTTTATTAGAAGACGTGTGTCAATATGTACGCACATTGTGATTTCAAATGACTTGAGCAAGTCCCAGTGCTCTGTCTCTCTGCCTTTTTGTCTTTTTATCTCATGCTTGTGGATCAAAATGTGAGCTCTCAGCTGCCATACCTTTGCTCTGCCATCATGGACTCTTAACTCCAAGTCAAGACAAAAGGATTCCCAGATTGTAGTGGCCAGCCAGTATAGACAAGTTGATAAGTTTCAGGTTCAATGAAATATTTTGTCTAAAAAAATTAAAAATAAAAAAGAATTGCACAAGTACCAGCTATCACCACTTGTCCTGTACACACATGCACACATGTGTAGGCACATGCACACGCAAACTCATACATACCCACAGAAACACATACATACACCAAAGGTGAGCACCCACACATAAAAGTGAAAAGATTATCCAAACAAATCAAAACAGTAGTCACAGAACCACTGTATGGCTTCTAGAGAAATAAAAGAATTCACTTACTTTACTTGAAAACATTACAGGAAATGGGGATGGTGATTTGGAAATGAAGTTGACATTTTGAGTTTTCAGTACAACAAAGCCCTGGATTTTAACCCCATGGCTATATAAATGCCTTTGTCAGTTTTTAGTTAAGTGGTGGCTTCATTCTTATGGTAGGTAGCATGGGGTTGGAAAAACAAAAGTGTTTGAGTCCTTAACAATTATTGTGATTCTTGTCATCGATCCACAACTTCAAAACCGATACTGGTGCATTAAAAAATTGTCCTGACAGTTGCTGGTGTATCAGCTAACCTAACAGATTTTAATACACTGTAACAGGATGTTAGACGTTTGTATGGTAAAAGGCTTTCTTTCATTCTTTCGGGGAACTGGGTAGTGCAGCATTTTTCCTTGTCTATTAGAACACTCAGTGGTGCTGTCTGAAAAATTTGGAACTTTCTAGCAAGTGGATCCTGCATGGAAGAAGGGAGTCCAGAGGTGGCCCTTGAAACTTTACAGTCCTAGCCCTCCGGCTATTTCCTCTCTGCTTCCCTGGGGCCGTAGAGAGAGGCTGCAAGCCTCAGATCTTACTAACACTCCCTCTCAGCCTGCTGGGAGTCTTCACCTACTTCTCCATCTTCCGTACAGAGGTGGAATGATTCCCTGGGAGGCACGGAGAATAAATGTTTCCTTCCTTAAAGTACACAAGGTGCCAAGGACTAGGAGGGGGAATCATGGATGCAGGAGTGGGTAGGGTACCCAGAACACAGCAGGGAGAGCCTCTGGTCAGGTCATCCTAGGTTGGGGAAGATGTTGGTTTCCAGGAATGAGGTGGATGCAGATGTCAGCTTCCAGGGAAGAAGTTATGGGGAAGTATTGGTGTCAGGGATTGAGTGGGGGAAGGTGTCAGATGCTAAGAACTCAGTGTGGAAAAATACTGGTGGCCAGACAGTAGGCAGGTTGAAATGAATAAGATTATTTTATTCGTTTTAACATAGTATGTGTTTCCCTTTGTTTACTTGAAATGAACTACTGTTCTCTTGGACCATGCGTCTTTTGGGTATTCCATAGAAGGTCACTGCCCCAGTGCTGCTTAAGGTGGTCATCTTTCATCTCCATATTTTAACTTCTTAGTCAGGATTTCATGAAATGGTTTACCTAGAGATGGTGCTAAATGGGGTAGAAGAAAGAGTCCTTTGGGATTGCCAGCTGGCTGATCTGGTGAAGGAACAATGGTGAAGCCCATGGCCTGAGTTCAATCCAGGGAACCAACATGATGAGGAGAGAAAATGAAGAATCACAGGTTATCTTCTGACCTTACACACATGTGTTTGCTTACATGGAAAGACACGCGCATGCACATTTGCACTCACACAAAGAAAATTGAAATCATTTGTTAAAAAAAAACGATTTATGAAAGAGAGATGGTAGCTTGTGGGAAATATTTCATTGAGGTTGCTTACAATTTCAGAGGTTCAGCCCATTATCGTCATGACAGGGAGCATGGTGGCCTGCAGGCAGATGTGGTGCTGGAGCTGAGAGTGCTGCCTCTTGACCAGAAAAGCAACAGGATCCTAGTCAACAGACTGTCACACTGAGGAGAGTGCAAGCAAAATGGACCTCGAAGCCCACCCCCACAGGGACATGCTTCCTCCAACAAGGCCACACCTCCTAATAGTGCCACTCACTTCAGGGGCCATTTTCCTTCACACCACCGTGCCTGGGTTTGAATAGTTTGCACTTGAGCTTAAATTAGACCGCAGCAACTGTTTTTTCCTTGGTACGCCTTGCTGGAGACGTGGAAGTGCCAGGATCAAATGACATCTGAAGTGCGAGAAAGCTGAAGGAGCAAACCACATGCGAGTCTACATCAGTCCACCACTCCAGTCGAAATGTAATTCCAAGATGGGAACACGGCAGGACCCCACACAATGGAAGGGGAATCATCAGTCCAATCGGAGCCGTAGACAAAGACTGTCCAGTTCATACTGCATCTCCCCCCAAGCCGATAGCCTTTGAACACTTTCTGGGTAATACAAATAATTTTCAAAATTTTTATTGAAAACTACATTTCAAGAAATGGTGCTGGCCAAACCAGATGTCTGCATGTAGACGAATCGAAGTAGAGCCATACTCATCACCCTGTATAAAACTCAATTACAAATGGGTCAAAGACCTCAATCTAAATCCAGATATATACACTAAACCTAATAAAAAGGGAAAGTGAGGAATAGACCTGAACTCACTGGCACAGGAAAAGACTTTCTGAACAGAACATTGTTAGCACAGGCACTAAAATCAACATTAATAAATGGGACCCCATGAAACTGAGATGCTTCTACCAGGCAAAGTAAGCAATCATTCAGAAAAAATGGGAAAAGATTTTTTCCAATGACACATTCAATAAAAGGCAACTGTACAAAATCTATAAAGAAGCTAGATATCCAAAATCAAAACAGGTGAGGTATAGCAAACAAAAATGGCATACAGATCTAAATAGAAAAATAAACTCAGATGATTGAGAAATACTTAAAGAAATGTTCCATTAGCCATCAGGGAAAAGCAAATCAAAGCTACTTTGAGATTTCATTTTATACCTGTCAGAATGACTAAGATCAGTAACACAAGTGAGAGCTCTTGCTGTCAAGAATATGAAGCAAAGGGAACATTCCTCCATTGCTGGTGGAAGTGCAAACTTGTACAGCCACTATGGTAATCATTGTGGTGGTTCCTCAAGAAAATCAGAATCCATCTACCTCAAGATACAGCTCTACCACTTGGGCGTATACACAAAGGATGCTTCAACCTGCCACACAGACACTGGTTCAACCATGTTCATTATGCTGGTATATTGTTTGTGTTTTAATAAATAAAGCTTGCCCGAAGATCAGAGGGCAAAGCAGCCATAGTAGTCTGCCATACAGGCCAGGGACTGGTGGTACACACTTTTAATCCCAGGACTTGAGAGACAGAGACAAGGGATCTCTATGAGTTCAAGGCCATCTTGGGCTACACCAGATTGATTCTGTCTAAAAGAGAAACAGAGCTCACAGAAAGGTGATGATAAAATGACTCCTAATGACATTCTCTTATACTTATAGATCAGCGCCTTTCTCGGTTATCAGATAAGCTTCCCTCCTGCTGCAGATTAAAACAAATACAAAGACCCATAGCCAGACATTATACAGAGTGAGAGATCTTGGAACATAGACCTAAATGGAATGCCGCCATCAAATCTTTTCCCCAAGCACTCAGGAAACCCCACTGAAGAGTAGGCAGAAAGAATGTAAGAGACAAAGGGGATGAAGGACACCAAGCAGACAAATCCCTCCCAATCAACATGATCCAAGCTCATATGAACTCAAGGAAACTGGGGCAGCATGCACAGGGCCTGATTGGATCTGCACCAGTCGGGGCCCTATAACTGAGAGGAGATGTGGAAAAATGTCCACATCGCTAATCCAGAAGCCATCTCCACTGATAATCACTTGCCAATGAAACTTTCGTTTCCTCCAAGGGATCCTAACGGAAGAAACAAACTATTCATGACAGCAGGGTGCGTGCCCAGCCACAGTTGGTGAACAGAAAGCGAGCTCCACGGCATCTTTGGAGGTTCATTGTCTCATAATATCAGGTCAGACATTTGTTGTCTCTTCTTCATGGGAGGACATCTGAGTCACAAATGGTTTTTTTTTTTTTTTTTTTTTTTTGGTTTTTTCGAGACAGGGTTTCTCTGTGGTTTTGGAGCCTGTCCTGGAACTAGCTCTTGTAGACCAGGCTGGTCTCGAACTCACAGAGATCCGCCTGCCTCTGCCTCCCAAGTGCTGGGATTAAAGGCGTGTGCCACCACCGCCCGGCCACAAATGGTTTGTTAACTAAGGTAACTCAACTAGTAGCTTGTATCCAGCTTTAAACTCAGCAAGTTGAAATACCTATCTTGTCCTCCCCTTCTAAGCCACGTGTCCCTTACTACTGGAACTAACCATATTTTCTAAGAGAGAGTGAGCCACATTTACCGGGGGTCCTGGTTAAAACCACTGGAACCCAGAACAAAACAAAAGCCCATGAATGTTGGAAATGGCCTCCCATAGGAAGGAAAGGTGATTTCAGGTTCCCTCTCCTCAGTTGCCCAAGGCACTAGAGGGAACCTGAAATGACCCTATCCTATACTGATGAATATCTTGCATATCACCTTAGAACCTTCATCTGGCGATGGATTGAAATAGAGACAGAGACCCAATTTGGAGCAACGGACTGAGCTCTTAAGGTCCAAATGAAGAGCAGAAGGAGGGAGAACATGAGCAAGGAAGTCAGGACCACGAGGGGTGCACCCACCCACTGTGACAGTGGAACTGATCTATTGGGAGCCCACCAAGGCCAGCTGGACTGGGACTGAATAAACATGGGATGAAACCGGACTCTCTGAACATGGCAGACAATGAAGGCTGATGAGAAGCCAAGGACAATGGCACTAGGTTTCGATCCTAATACATGAACTGGCTTTGTGGGAGCTTAGCCTGTTTGGATGCTCACCTTCCTGGACCTAGATAGAAGTGGGAGGACCTTGGACTTCCCGCAGGGCAGGGAATTTGGACTGCTCTTCAGTATCGAGAGGGAGGGGGAATGGAGTGGGGGGAGGGGCATAGGAGTGGGGAGTGGGAGAGGGGAGTGGGGGGAGGGGCAATGTGTGGGAGGAGGGGGAGGGAAATGGGAAATGGGGAGGAGGCGGAAATTTTAATTAAAAAATAAAATAAAAAAAAAGAAGGAAAGGTGAGATAACAGAAATAGAAAGGAGTGAAGATTGCTCACAGAGTAATCAGAATGCATTGTGTTCATGTCTAAATTGTCCAAAAACAAATTGAATCATTTTTTTTAAGCATGAGAAGACTCAATCATTAACAAATGTTGTACTAAGAAGCGGCGGGGCTGCGTCCCCGGCACCCAGCCGCCCTCATGGCTAGCTTATGCCCCAAAATAATTACACGGAAACTGTATTCTTTTAAATCACTGCCTGGCCCATTAGTTCTAACCTCTTATTGGCTAGCTCTTACATATTGATCTAACCCATTTCTAATATTCTGTGTAGTACCACAAGCTGGCTTACCAGGAAAGATCTTAACCTGCGTCTGTCTGGAGTGAGACAATCATGGCGACTCTCTTACTCGGTTTCTTTCTCCCAGCATTCTGTCTGTTTACTCCACCTACCTAATTTTCTGTCCTATTAAAGGGGCCAAGGCAGTTTCTTTATTACTTAACCAATGAAACAACAGATAGAAAGATGACCCACCTCCATCAAACAAAAAGTGTATGCAATTGGGTTTGTAAAAAACAGTACTTTTTCATAAATGAAAATGGACAATTAAGAGCCATGAGATTCGTGTGTGGTGGGGTAGAACATGATGTTGCTCTCTACCATGGTGCTTCAAGCAGCAAACAGAAGGCAAATCCCTTGGTCTGGAGCCACCTGTCACAATCTGCATGCTCTTGAATAGGTGGCACGGCTAGCCTTGGGTCCAGTACCCATGAGGAGAACATGAGAAAGGTGGGCAAGGGAGAAACTCAGTGTTGTTGCATCATCCAGCTTTGCTATAGACGAACCCCACCTTTCTGCTTCCCCTGACAGTCCCTGAAGAGGGGAGTCAGCCCGTGGCCAGCCTAGAATGCATGTGCTCCAGATCTCTGGACTTTCTCCACCAAAGCAGGTTCCTTGAACCCTAGGACTGAAGAGTCTGTTGGATAATCTGTGTCATTTCAGATGTTGAAGCCCTAATCCAAAAAAAAAAAAAAAATGCCACTGTCTGTTTAAAAAAAAATTTACTGTGTGAAAATTCCAGAATCTCACGGACTACTTCCTTGTGGTCTGTCAGCCTGGGGGACTCTCACAGTCTCACAAAATGGCAAAGGGCATTTCTACTGCTGTTATTTCTAAGCGCAAACTAGACACCACAGTTTTGCTGAAGGTAATGCGGCTTTGGTTGCAGGGTGTGAAGAAATGAAGCTGAGACTAACGTGAAGCCTCCTGTCTGCTGGCCGCCATTCATAACCCCAGAAGGGGCCATGTGGGCCACTAGTGGAGAATTGTTGCCAACGTCCCTGCCCAGCTATGTACCCTCCTGGTACAGTGCCAACATGCCAGACAAGAGGTACCCAGCGTTACGAATGCAAAAACTAGCTTCCAATTTTTGGTGTGTTTTAAGGCCCACACCACGCACAGGAAGGAATTCATGTCTGGTGCTGTGTCTCAGGACAAAAAAACTTGTGACTGGGGAAGACACAGGCCTCTCAGGGAAGCAACTGGTATCGTCTGCTGAATGGATGTGATGTTCTGTATCAAACTGCTTTCTTCAACTCCTGTGCCTAAGCCAATGCATAGCTGGTGCTGCCGGCTACAGTGTGTTTTGGAAGGAAAGCTCCTTTTGTAGAGGATGGTGTATCACAGAGGCTTGTAACCTATCAGGCCCCTAAAAAAGGTGACTCCAGTAGAGTGGCCCAGTGTTTAGTCAGAGATGGAGGAAAATAATTGTCTCTATCACCTCCAAGGCTCAGGGGTCATCTGGAAAGAGGGAGAAGAATGTGAAAGCCAGAAGAAGGGGGCGGAGCATTGTATGAGAGAGCCTCAGGAGACTAGGGAAGTCAAAACCTCTAGTCCAGGAAAGAGAAACGTGTGAGACTCACAAGGCCCCTCCCCAAAGTTAGAAGTAGTGAGGACACTGGGGAAGAGAGATGCTATGGCTTGTGGAACTTCCTGCAAGTCACGCTGAGAGTACAAGGAACACAGTGTTCATGTCTCGTCATCTGTGTTTGGGGCTTTTCAGTGAAGCAGCATCCTTTGAGTGGTCCATGCCCATTTAAGTAATGCTGAAGAATACATTGGTTAGCTTGTTAAGCTGAACTCTGATGGATTTGTTACCTATTTATCCTTGGTTCCCTATTGATGTAACCTGTGGACTCGGAGCCTCGGGGAGGGGCTACAGTATGCAGGCGGAAGGAAGACAAATGGAAGGGAGCTCCATCTGTGCAACCACGCGGAAGCCATCATGCATTCTGTGGGAAGCTGCTTTGGTGTCATATGCAGACCTGTGAGGAACTTCACGGTGCTCTGGAAGCCAGCCCAATGAACTCATTGGTTCTCCATGACTGACCGTGGCAGACTCGTGCTTGGACTTATTTTTAGGAACCTAGCACGGAAAGGTAGGCTTTGTTCGCATCTCCCTGAGGGAAGTAATTTAGCAACACTTGGTAGAGTGGGTAAGATAAGAAAAAGAAGCGAGGATTCATTTGGGAGGAGCAATGTCATGATCCCTGCTATGAGTGATGGAACACATGGCTGGAAACTCTGCTGTCTGAGGGTTGAGGTTCAACAAGGCCTGGTGATGGGGCCATGGTTTAGCGGATTTAATAAGCTGAACAGTACCAACTGCCGAGGAAGAAGGCGATGCTGAGGAATGAGAACCCAATAACCACTTCCCCCCTGTACCCAGCGGTGCCAACAGGGGAGGACCATGCAGGATGACTGGACATCTGATATTGAATTGTTAAATGATCGATTCCCCCCAAGTTAGGATATGATAGAAACTAGGACACAGTGTGTGTTAGTCACCAGTGCCCCTAAAACATGACAGACGGTAATTGTCAGCTGACAGAGATGAAGCTAGAGCAGGGCAGTTGAAAATTTTTGAACTTGATCTAGGGGTTGTCACCCCTGCGTAATCTGTGTGCCTTTCTCCTCTGGGCATAGAGACTGTGCCCAGCCAGAGGCTTTCGGTAGCGAGGTATGGCCAATGAAGGCATCAGCTTGCTGCCACTGTGGGGTTATGCTAGCCCTGGGTTCACCAGCCCTATTTGCTGGCAGCAGGCAGCAACCCAGATTGCCAGTCCTGATAACCAGGCAGGCATTCGCTCAGACTGACAGGCAGCTGTAGCCAAGGGGGTGGGTGCAGGCATAACCAAAGAGATGAGCAACTCTTCCTCCTTTGTCCCTGACCTAACTCAGCAGCTAAAGCCTCCTCCGCAGAGTTTATAGGAATGCGAAGCATGCCTGGAGACCCTGTGAGTGTGTTCCAGGGAGAGGCAATCGGACAACTGAGGATTTTATGCTGTGCTTTAGTAACATAAACCAATGGCAGTGGCCTGTCAGAGTTCTTCAAGGGGCGGGAGCCAGGGTCGGGGGTGGGGTCAGGACTTTGCATCATTGTCTTGTTTATCCTCTGTGACAAGGTTTTGCTATGTAGATGACATTAAGTTTTGAGTATTTCTGAAGATATGGAAATCCCTTTGCAAATCACGGGAGTGAGTGCACTGGAAAGAGCAGCTGTGGGAAATTGGTTCACAAAGGGCTCGAGGTCAGGCGCAGCTGTGAGCTTCTTGGAAACTTTATGGCTGGCTAAGGCACAGACGATACAACCAAGGTGACTGAGAAATATTTGCAACAGCCTGGGCCCTGCAAATGCTAAACAATGAGCACTGTGTCCCATGACAGTAGAAACATCTGCCAGAAGTCATAGTCTGTTGACTGGGAATCGTGTGTGTGTGTGTGTGTGTGTGTGTGTGGTATATGTGTGTGGTTATCTTAGGAGTTGCTTGTCACAGAGGCCCTAACGCCCTCCAAAACAATAAAGATTTTTTTTTTTGCCATTGCTCTTGTTTGCATTCCATAACTACAAGGTATTAATTCAAAATACATGGCTCTCCCCTTAAAGGGAAACTGAAAGTTTGTTCTGGATCCATATTTGAGGGGCCATGGCTCAGGAACACAGATTAGTTTACCCCAAACTCCATGTTCCTATGTAGAAGCAGCTTCATGAAGGTTTGTGATGTGGGAGGTGATGTATGTGGTGAATATGTTTTATTGTCATTGGTTAATAAAGAAGCTGATTTCAGCCAATGGCTTAACAGAGTAAAGCCAGCTGTGAAAGATATAGAGAGAGAGTAGACAGAGTCAGAGAGAAGCCATGGAGCCGCTGCTGGAGCCTGCCAAAATTTGGCTGGTAGGCCACGACTTCCTGGTGATGCACAGATTAATGAAGATGGGTTAGTTGGGCATATAAGAGCTAGCTAGAAATACACTTAAGCTATTGGCCAAACAGTATTGCACATAATAGAGTTTCTGTGTGATTATTTTGAGTCAGGGTGGTCAGGAAATAAACAAGCAGCCTCCCTCAAAAGGTTTTTTTTTAAGTTTATTAATGTGTATAAATATTTTGTTTATATTTATTTCTGTGCACCACATGTGTGCCTGGTGCCTGGGGGGGGGAACAGAAGAGGCACTGGATCTCTTGGAACTGGAGTTACAGATGGTTGTGAGCCACCATGAGAGTACTGGAAACTGAACCTGGGACCTCTGGAAGAGCGGCTAGTGCTCTTAACAACTGAACCATCTCTCCAGCCCCTCGTGAAGTGTTATAGTTTTAAAGAAAAAAGAAAGTCATAAATCAAATTTAAAACACATTGGTGGGTACATGGGAGGGCTGGGGACAGAGAGATTGGGGAGGCTCTTCAGTAGGCCTCAGATGCTATCTGATGTCGTTAGCTCAGGGGTTGGAAGCTAGTGATTTGCCTCATAAATAGATTGCACACCACCTTGCCTGAAAGACTTCAGACTTGTCCATCTTCGCCTGACTGTATCCTCAGTGTCACAGCATCTGAAAGAGTTAACTTCCAGAGAGGATGTGGGCTCACAGTTCATGGTCCTAGAGATTTTAGTTCAAGATCAGGCTTTGGGGCTCTGGTGAGGGGCCAGAGACAAGCATGAAGAGCCCATGGCAGAACATACAGCTCACACCGTATTCCAGCAAACAGAGCAAGCCAAGTCAAATACCAGTAGCAATACATTCTTCCAAAAACATTTTATAAGACTTCTTTTTGCTGCCAAGTGGTCGCTTAAGTTTGTCAATGTGTCTCATTTATGATAAAAATGCCTACAAAAATATGAAGGCAATAGAGACCAAACCGACCACAAACGTGACCCACGAGATGTAGACATAAGGAGAGCCCATACTCAGGACGAACTGTGAGGAGGACAGTGTCACCGCTGCTGGACACACCTGTAGAAAGGCAGGTGGGGTGTTTCTGAGCTTCTCAGGGACATAAGGAAAGCCATCAACAATGGAGCCTACAGCAAAGTCCCTTTAGGCAAGCCACTTAGTAAGTAAATCTCAGCATGAGATGACTTGTGTTTCTCGAAATCTAAAATACTTAAAATGTCAAGGCTGTTTTCTGTGACGTTTCACATACAATATAGGATCTAACTTTTAAGGTTATCCTCACCTTTTATTAGGTTGTAATACAGTTTATTAGGTTGTAATACAGTTTACTAGACTGTAACAGTTTCAAGTGGGAAGTCCATCCATTTCCATTGCTAGGAAAGTTGGGTTAGTCTTAGTTCCTGCTGGTGGTACCTGAGAGTTATCTCCATGGAGACAAGAACCTACCTCATGAGATGTGAGAGAAAAATCATTCGTTTCTGTATGCATATACACACACAAAAACATGCATGTAACATCTATGTTTATTCGTATTTAATAGCAGCAGGAACTGCACAGAAGGTTCTGTATAACCCAATGCATTGAGTACCTTTTCTCCACACCCGTGTCAGCCCTGCTAACGGGGATCCACTTGTAGCCTTTGTTTCATTTCAGTCTTTCCTTCACAATCAGTCTCATCCTGGAGATTTGAAGATCTCACTTGGATTATATATCTTCTCTTGTATCATCCTGTCCATCACTGGTCATCGGTCTCCTGGCAAGACACTGTTAGCTGTTGGAAGACTTCTGTTTTAGCCTGACAGTGTGGTTTTGTATCTTTTCAATTTTAAAGCACAGATTTGGGGGGTACAGTATTCTAAGTTGGTGGGGTTTGTTCCTCTGACCGCTAAATATTGTATTCTTTTTTTACTTGCTTGAAGGTCTCTTTGGAGCAGTGGTATTCAGTGCCTGCAGCTGCTTCACAGTGCTTGAGGTGGCCTGCCCTCTTTTGGATACTTTCAATTCTTTTCTTAGCCTGCTTTGAAGTAGCTCCAAGTCCACTGTTGAACTATAGTTTTTCAAGGGTTTTCCCATTCACTACTCTGTAACCTGTCTGAAACTATACTTAGAGGAAATTCTCTTTAAAATAGTGTTGTGTTTCTTCTGTGTCCTATGGCAGACGAGTGGCACCCTTTTGTACTTGTCCCATGGTTTTGGGCTCTTCTGTCATTTGGTTTGGTTTGGTTGACCTACTCTTGTTCTCTTTTTTTGTGTTCTGGGTTTTCTTTCTTCTGTTTTCTATCTGTTTCCCCCTCCCTGCCTTTCCTCTTCTCCCTCCTCTCCTCTCTACTTCCTCCTTTTTTCTCCCTGCTTCTCTTTTCTTTTTGCCCATTCATACTTCTGTTATATCTTTGAGACTCAACAACTCTCCCAGCATGCCTTGTTTTTAAAGAAGTCCACTGTGTTTCACTGTTTGACAAGAACTTTAACTCTTTGGAGAAAGAAATTGAAGAAGATACCAGAAAATGGAAAGGTCTCCGATGTTCTTGGATCAACATAATAAAAATGGCAATCCTATCAAAAGCAATCTACAGATTCAAGGCAATCTTCATCAAAATCCCAACACAATTCTTCAGACTTCAAAAGAACATTACTCAACTTCATATGGAAAAACAAAAAACTCAGGGTAGCCAAAAGAATCCTGTATAATAAAGGAACTTCTGGAAGCATCACCATCCCTGACACCAATCTCTGTTATAGAGCTACAGTAATGAAAACAGCTTGGTACTGACATAAAAACAGACAGGTTGACCAGTGGAATCAAGTCTTAATCCACACATCTACGAACACCTGAGTTTTGACAAAAAAGCTAAAATTATACAATAGAAAAAAAGAAAACATCTTCCACAAATAGTGCTGGCATAACTAGATGTCAGCATATAGAAGAATGCAAATAGATCCATACCTATTCCCATTCATAAAGCTCAAGCCAAAATAGATCAAAGACCTCAATATAAATCCGACCACACTGAACCTGAGAGAAGAGAAAATGGGTAGTAGCCTTTGATACATGGGCACAGGAGATAAATGGGGCCTCCTGAAACTGAGAAGCTTCTGTAAAGCAAATGACACAGTCAATGACAAATATGCAGCCTACTGAATGGGAAAAGATCTTTACCAACCCCACATCAGACAGAGGACTGAGCTCCAAAATATATAAAGAGTTCAAGAAATTAGACAGCAAAATATCAAATAATCCAATTTTAAAATGGGTTATAGATCTAAACAAGGAATTCTCAACAGAAGAATCTCAAATGGCCAAAAGACACATAAGGAAACATCCTTAGCCATCAGGGAAATGCAAATCAAAATTACTCTGAAATACCGTCCTACACCTGTCAGAATGGCTAAAATTTAAAAAAAAAAAAAAAAAACAATGATAGCTTATGCTGGCGAGGATGGGAGTAAGGGGAACACTCCTCCATTGCTGGTGGGAATGCAAACTTGGACAACCACTCTGGAAATCAGTATGGCAGTTTCTCAGAAAATTGAGAATCAACATACCTCAAGACCCAGCAATACCACTTTTGGGTATATACCCAAAGGATGCTCGACTATACTACAAGGACATTTGTTCAACTATGTTCATAGCAGCATTATTTATAATAGCTAGAACCTGGAAACAATCTAGATGCCCCTCAGCCAAAGAATGGATAAAGAAAATGTGGTACATTACACAATGGAGTACTCAGTAGTAAAAAATAATGACATCTCGAAATTCACATACAAATGGATGGAACTAGAAAAACCCATCCTGAGTGAGGTAACCCAGACCCAGAATGATGAACATGGTGTGTACCCACGCATAAATGGATACTGACTAAAAAGCAAAGGATAGTGAGCCTATAGTCCACAACCCCAGAGAAGCTAAGTAACAAGGAGAACCCTGAGAGAAACATACATATATCCCCCTGAGAAGGGGAAATAGATAAGATCTCCTGACAAAATTAAAAGCATGGGAGTGGGAGAAGGGAAAGCAGAATAGGAAGAGGAGAGGAGAAGGGAAAGAGGGAGGAGAACTTGAGGGAACGGGATGGTCAAGATGGGGGAAGGACAGAGACGGAGAACAAGGAAAGAGATATCTTGATTGAAGGAGTCACTATGGGGCTATCAAGAAACCTGACACTAGAAAAATTCCCAGGAATCCACAAGGATGACCCCAGTTAAGACCCTAAGCAATAGTGGAGAGGGTGCCTGAACTGGCCTTGCCCTGTAGTCAGATTGATGACTACCTTAACTGTCATCATAGAACCTTCATCCAGCAACTGATGGAAGCAGAGGCAGAGATCCACAGCGGAGCACTGGACTGAGCTCCCAAAGTCCAGTTGAAGAGCTGGAGTGAGAATATGAGCAAAGAGGTCAAGACCATAAAGGAGACACCCACTGAAACAGCTTACCTGAGCTAATGGGAGCCTACCATCTCTGTCCTGACAGCAAGAAAACCAGCATAGGCTCAAACTAGGCCCTGTGAATGCGGGTGACAGTTGTGTGGCTCGAGCAGACTGTGGGGCCACTGGCAATGAGACCAGGATTTATCCCTACTGCTTGTTCTGGCTTTTTAGAAGACATTCTCTCTGGAGGGATACCTTGTACAGCCTAGATATAGAGGAGAGGGCCTTGGTGCTGCCTCAAAACAATATGCTATACATTGTTGACTCCCCATGGGAAGCCTTACCCTCTCTGAGGAGTGAAGGGGGTGACTGGGAGGTGGGATGGGAAGGTGGAGGGAGCAGGAGGAGGGAGTGGGAACTGGATTTGGCATGTAAAATGAGAAGATAGTTTTTAAAATAAATTTTAAATAGAAGTTTAAAAAGTTTTAAAAAAAATAACAACCATTCTCTCTGGACTTTGTCACTTTTTTTCAGTACACCAAAGACACTGGAAGATAACAGGTCGTTGTATGTTTATTGTTCATAACCGTTGCCCCACTGTGCTACCAAATGTTCGTTGAGAGATTCAGAGGGGCTTCATGAAAACACTTATTCTCAGTCTTGCTGCAAACTGCAAAGTGTATGGGAAATAACATTTTTTTAAATATTTATTTATTTATTCTGTATACAATATTCTGTCTGTCTGTATGCCTTCAGGCCAGAAGAGGGCGCCAGACATCATTACAGATGGTTGTGAGCCACCATGTGGTTGCCGGGAATTGAACTCAGGACCTTTGGAAGAGCAGGCAATGCTCTTAACCTCTGAGCCATCTCTCCAGCCCCCGGGAAATAACATTTAGTAATTAAGAAATCTTAATGCTTTTGCTCACTGTCTGGACGCAAAGTCCACGCCTCTTGTTAGGTCTTGCTGGTTTTGTTTTCATAACTGTGACCGAATATCTGACATAGGCATTCTAAGGGAGGAAGGGCTCAGCTGGTTCTTGGGGTTCTGGATACATGCCATTGTGGAGAGAAAGACAGTGGAGTGAGGAGCTGTGGCTGTGGAAGCCGCAGGCTAGGATCTGTATGTGACATGGTGCTGGCCAGGAGACAGAGAGTGCAACAAGATACAAGACCCTGTATCTAGTGCTCTATCACTAAAACACACCCTGGGTTTGTAGATGGACCACAAAAGTTCCAGGGCCTCTACAAACAATGCCAGTGGCTGTAATGCCTGAGCCTGTAGAAAAGTTATTTGTTTAAACTATACTGATGCCTTTTCAGATTAAAAAGAAAAAAGCGTGGCAGGGGATATGGGACATAACCTAGACTTTATTGAATTTAAAATGTTTGCTGCGTGAAAAACACAGTCTACAGGATAAAAGGACAAACTTCAGACTGAGATAAAATGTTTGCAAAGGGATCTGGAGAGATTGGATCAGAAGTTAAGGGCTCTGGATCTTCTCCAGAGGACCTGAGTTCAGTCCCCAGCCATAGGCATACAGGTAAAGTACCAATACCACATATTAGCACTTGGGAGGCAGAGGCAGGCGGATCTCTGTGAGTTCGAGACCAGCCTGGTCTACAGAGCTAGTTCCAGGACAGGCTCCAAAACCACAGAGAAACCCTATCTTGAAAAAGAAAAAAAAAAGTAATTTTTAAAAAGATTTTTAAACTAGTTAAAAAAGGAATTATCTTAAACACAAGATGAATTTTCAAACTTCATATTAAGATATTGATAACTTGGCTCAGGGTAGCATTTGAGAGATGAGGCAAGAGTTCAAGGACAGTCTTAATTACACTGTGAGAACATATCAAGAAATAACCCTGATTAGAAATGAACAAAAGTCAGCCATGTGGTGGTGGTGCACGCCTATAATCCCAGCACTCAGGAGGCTGAGACAGGTGGATCTCTGAGAGTTTAAGGCCAGCCTGGTCTACAAGAGCTAGTTCTAGGACAAGCTTCAAAGCTAAAAAAAAAAAAAAAACTGTCTCGAAACATCAGAGACAGAGAGAAACAGAGACACACAGAGAGAACAAAAAGAAACAAATGAACAAAAGTCAGCCAGGTGTGGTAGTGTATGCCTTTCGGCAGTAGAGAAAGACAAGTGGATCTCTGTGAGTTCGAAGCCAGCCTAGAGTTTCAGGCCAGCCTGGTCTGCACATGAAGCTCCAAGTCACTGGCAAGACTGACTTTTTATGCAGACGTCAAACGGCTCCATAACAGTTGTTAGACTGAAATTCTTTGTTCCTCTGTGCTGCCTTTTCTTGCTCGCCAGATGCATTGGCTGTATTTGTGCATCTGTGGGCTCTCGTGCTCCACTGATGATCTGTCTATTCTGCAAGAAACCCACTCTGCCCTCATCCTGGGATGTCAGAGGTTGCTATTCCAGGAACTGCCTGTTCTTTGATTGATTCATCTTTACTAATGTGTTATAACTGTAGAAACAACTTTTAAAATCAGTTCAAATGGTTTTTAAAATCAATTCTTCAATATCCACAAAAGAAATTGTGGGAGCTTTTAAATGGAAGTTCATTGGTCAAAAAGGATGGTATTGAGTCCCCCTTCCTTATTCACAGACTAACTCTAAGTAGATACTTTCTCTGTGATAGACTTCACAGTGGTTTTCCAGATTTTCTGATATAGATCTCATGCCTAATTTACTAGTCACTGCCTTTTCTGCATCTGGCAACTTTGTTCTGAAAATGTTTTGATAGACCAGTGTATCCACCTAGGGTTGGTATTTTCTATTTGGTATTTTCTGATATTGAAGAACCACCACCATGCTTGGCAAGTGTTCTATAACCAAGACACACTCTGAGTTTGTAGATACCTGACTCTATCCCATTAATCCACACAGATCTATTCAAAATGTCTCTCATTTTTTTTGTGTAAATTTACCTAGTTTTGGTTGGGCGGTTGGTGCGTGCCTTTAAGCCCAGCACTGGGAGGCAGAAGCAGGTGGATCTATGTGAGTTGGAGCCTGGTCTACAAGAGCTAGTTCTAGGACAGGTTCCAAAAAGTTAAGAGAAACCTTGTCTCAAAAAACAAAAACAAAAAATTACCTAGTTTTATTTTTTCAGGAATTGTCTTAATTTTAACATCCAGACAAACTTACACAATTTTTGTTTTAAAGATATCTTTACGTGTGTGTGTGTGTGTGTGTGAGTGTATGTATGTGAACTGTATGATGCCCAGGAGGCTAAAAGAGAACATTAGATTCCTTGGAACTGACTTACCAGGTAGCTGTGGGTATAGGGAACCAAACCCGTGTCCTCTGCAAGAGCTGAGTCATCTTTTCAGCCCACAGTCCTCGCTCTAAACGTCATTTGTTTGCAATTTTGGTAATTAAATTCCTCTTGAGAATTCTTTCTTCTCCCTTGTCCTGCATAGACTAACTCTCCTCGAAGTGCCCGGTAAATTTTTATGTCTTAGTGCTGGTTTCTAGTTTAGTGATTTGAGAGGGGAAAGTTTGATTTCTATTCTTGGCAGTTTTTTTAAGATGTGCTTTGACCTTGACTCTGGCCTGTGGTGAGCGTGACGTACGACCTGCTGTTACTACAGGGAACAAACGATCAAGTAAAGCTGTAGCCTGGCTGATTTTCACTGTCTCCTTCATTCCACTTCTGAAAGGGGGAAGTTGAAATGGCCACTGAAGATAGACTCACCTGCTTCCACTTTCATTTTTAGCATAATTTCCCATGACGCAACTTGTCGCTTTTTTCATACAGATACATGTACTCGATTCTTTTTCCTCATTGAGTACTAACTCCTTTGTCAGTATAAAATAGCACCCTCTTTGGAATCAGTTCTATCTAAAATCAATAAATCCTTAGTCATTGATTTATTTGCAAATGAAACATTTATTTCTGTGAACGGTGTCCATTCTGTTTATTTAATGCCCAGAGGTATTCTGCTCCACTCATGATCTTGTCCCCTACACAGTGATGTCACTTTGGGTCTTGGAGTCATGTGGGGATCTTGTCATTTTGGAATTTCATGTTTCTCTGGTGAGGGAGGAAAAAAAAAAAAGGTCAGACAGATGAGTATCAGGGACTGGAACAGTCTGGATTTGAATTATTTGGACTAGGATTTAAAGATTTCTCTGGCCTTTTCTTTCCTTGCTAAATGTTGTTTCTGCAGTGGTGATAATGTCATATGACATCAGAAGTGTGCTGAAGCGGAAGGAGAATCTGCAGTGAGAGTCTGAGACTCCAGCAGAGAGCTCACTCCAATGAGAGCTCAGCAAAACCCTCAAGGAGAACCCTCCGGTGCTGTGTTTGTCTTACTGGAGTCCTGGTGCTGCTGTTGGCTGGGACTAGGCCAGGCATTTCCAATATTTGAAGTAGGGCTCATACAGTTTGCAAAAGTATTCAAAGCACATCTAGAGGATCGGACAGAATACAATGTAAGACAGCCAAGGGCCACAAAGTGAATATACACACAAGAGTCTTGGTATCTGTAAGAGGGCTAAGGGCCACAAAGTGAATATACACACAAGAGTCTTGGTATCTGTAAGAGGGCTAAGGGCCACAGATTGGATTTACACAAGAGCCTTGGTATCTGTATGTGGCTTCTCTTTATGGGGTTCAAGAGAAACAGGTTTTTGGTTACTTCTGGGTGTAGTGAGTGTGTTATTAACCATATACACACCCAATTATGCATAGGCATGAGACGGTGAATAGGCAATTTGTCCTAAAGTTCATAAGGGGACAGTTTTACCTTATCATACATGTACCTAAAACCAGTTCAGGACAGATTGTTTCTCCTATCCTTGGATCAGGAAGTCTTGGTAATCCATTTGAGTAGAAACTCTCGAAGTTTGATGGTCTTGAAGGTGGGAGGAAGGCTACTGAGTCAGAGTGTTGTCTATCTACATAAATGCAGATGGCTCTCAGGCTGCCGGGCGCATTATTAGAAAGTAGTACATGTGCAGCCCAAACCAAGTAGGGTTATGTTTGTCTGCCTAGATCCTAGAAAATGGTGCTTACGGTGGGGATTCCATTCTAAGACGTATTTAATAAAAGAATGTGTCTGTTGAAGTCTCACCAAACTGAATAAAAAGCAGTATTTTCACTTAACACTTAGAGAATCTAAATTGTACAATTAATAATAGAAAAGACATTGGGCTTTGCCAACTTGATAAGCTAAAGTCACGTGGGAGGAGGGAGCCTCAGATGAGAAAATGCCTCCATATTCTTGTCCTAGAGATCGTTTTCTGGATTGATGATTGATATGGGAGGGCCCAACTGGATGTGGAGGGTGCCACCCCGGTCTGGTGGTCCTGGTTGGTATAAGAAAGCAAGCCATAGGGAGCATAGTAAAGAGCAGTCCTCCCAAGCCCAGGCTTCAGTTCCTTCTTGGAGCTCCTACCCCAACTTCCCTTTATAATGAGCTATAAGCTGTAAGGTAAGATAAACCCTGTTCCTCCCCAAGTTATTTTAGTCATGGTGTTCAATACAACAACAGAAAGCAAATGGAAGGACCGACATGCATTCATCACAAGTTACAAGTTGACACAAGGCAAACTTTCCCATCGAGTGTGACCTCCTGTTTCCCTATACTGAAGACGGTAACAGGCAGTAAAGCCCACATGGGGCCAATCAAGTCTCAGGTAGCCACAACACATATTTCTGAAACTCTATATTAATTCTTGAGTCCAGGACTCCTGGGTCTAATGTTTATGGAACTATTGTGTTTGCTAGAAGCACCAAGTGGCCTTGTCCCCAGTTTTGTAATGATGGACAAGCAGGTGCAATTAGTTGACACTTGGCGGCTTGAACCAGTGCGGCCTCTAATCTGAAATTTTCAGAAGGATGCTAAACCAATACGTGGCTTCCCAGCCACACCAAGGTCACCACGTGGTAACCTGAGACCAGATTTAAACCCCAGCGAGACTGGATCTCTGCCCTGGCTTTTTAGGTGTTACTTCCAGTGCTGTGGTACTTGCCAGAGCTTACTGAGTGAAGGCGCCAAGCTTAACCAGGGCTTGACTCTCTTCAGCTTCCTGGTTTCCAGTCTGTGTCTCTGGGGGCTGCTTCCCTTGTACCTGAGGAAACGGTAAATGGGATTCATGAGCCGTTCTGAGTCCCTCGGTTGATCAGGAAAAGCTAGGCTGTTATCCTGACAGTTAGCAGCAAAATCTTTACGGCACTGGTTTCACTCTTTCCTGAAAAATACCTGGGATATTTTTCAGGTGTGGCCAGGTAAAGAAAAAGGTCAGTGAGGAAATGGATAAAGTGATGCTCTGGGCAGCATGCTGGCTATGGTTCTCCTTCTGTGTGTACACCAGGCTGGAAGGCATAGCCCTGACTGCTAAACTTCAGGTATGGTGGGGGAACCCTCCATGGAGGAAGACCGACTCACCCAGTCTGGTGGAGGGTGGCTGGCTTGTGCTGGGGATAAGAGAAGAGGGAGCTATTGAACTGAAATGTTAGGGGAGGTTGGGTCCAGTAGTGATGGTGACAGTGTGAACAGATGCTCAGAGAAAAGTCTGGAAAAGAGGGAGACCCAGGCATAGAGATAAGGTGGGATAATGGTGGGGGGAGTGTGGCTCAGAGGGGGAAGGCGGGACAGAAGACAGAAAGGATGGATTGGGCTGGGCAACAAGCTGAAGGCTACAGAGCTGACAGGACAGGGTAATGACAACTGGAACAAGAACAGGGGAAAGAGTCAGAGTGGAAATTAGGTTTAATATATAAAATGCTAGAGAGACATTTTGTCATCTTTCCAGAAGACTCTCCAGACCTCTCTCTTCAGTAAAAGCAGAGAGTGACTTTGCATGAGCCAGACCTGCTGTGGAATAATCCTTCTGTACACTGTGAATATGTATTACTCGGATTGATTAATAAAGAAGCTGACTGGCCTATAGTAAGGCAGGATAAAGGTAAGTAAGACAATCAAACTGATGATGCTGGGATAAAGAAGGGTAGAGTCACAAGAGATGCCAGGCAACCACTGAGGATGCAGGACATGTAGAAAATAGGTAACAAGCCATGAGTCACGTGGCAAAGCATAATTAAGAAATATGGGTTAATTTAAGTGGGCTATTGGCCAAGCATTTGTAATTAAAATTAAGCCTCTGAGTGGTTATCTGGCAACTAGTGGGTGAGAAAGAAACATCCAACTAAAACAAAGTGGAGAAATTCTTGAAGAAAATGATGAATCAAATGAACCTAACAGATATTTATGGATCATTTCACCCCAACAAAAAAGAATATGCCTTCTTAGCCAGGCAGTGGTGGTACACACCTTTAATCCCAGCACTTGGGAGGCAGAGGCAGGTGGATCTCTGTGAGGTCCAGGCCAGCCTGGTGTATAAGAGCTAGTTCCAGGACAGGCTCCAAAGCTACAGAGAAACCCTATCTCAAAAAACAAAAAACAAAAACAAACAACAAAAGAAAAAGAAAAAAAATTCTGAGTAATATATTTGCACACTGAATTTAAGAGCATATCAAAAAGATCACCCATCATGATTAAGTAGGTGTCATCTCAGGCATGCATAGAGTTCAACATACATAGATAAATTTAATCCACCATATAAACACACCGAACATAAAAAGAAAACCACACGATCGTCTTATTAGATGCAGAAAAGGCCTTTAACAAAAATCCACCACCTCTTCATGATAAAAGTCCTAGAGAGATTAGAGATTCAAGGAACATACAACGAAGTGGGTTGGGTTGAGTAGTTGGCCAGACGGGTTCCATGGGAACCCTCAAACAGCCCAGGCTATCGCCAAGGCTCTAGGATGCTCTGTACTGACAGTAAGGCTCTGTTGCTGATGGCAACACCTACACAACTCATTGAGCATGGAGAAGTCAGGCTGTTCCCCAACCAGAGCCTTCCAAAGGAAGGGAAAAGAGTCTAAGAGCCAGAGGAGTTGGACGACATCAAGAAAACCCATTCTCCTCGATCAAGATGACCATGCTCATATGACCTCAGAGAGACTGAGCGAGTCTGCATGCAATGGGACTTTAGAGAAGAAATAAATGGACACAGGCCCCCATCCCTGACATGGAAGCCATCTCCAGTTGACAGCCACTTGCAAAGAAAAATTTCTTCCAGGGGCATCACGGGGGAAACAAACTACTTTTAAAGATAGGGCAGACACCCAGCAGTAGGTCAACAGAAAAAGAATTCAAAGGCTTCGTTGGAGGTTCCTTGTCTCACAATGCTATGCCAGGGCTCTTCCTTTAAAAATTTTATCTTATTATTTATGTCTATTTAATTTTTTTTACTCTATATGTTCTTTATATATATATTTATCGTTTGACTTCCAGTTTAGCATTTTTCTGGCATTCCTGAGTGTGTAAACAAGTGGGCCTTTGATTCTTGTGCCTTCTCTTAGACTCTTTTCCTTCTGTTTCTTTTGTCCAATTCCAAAGTGTTCATTTTTGTTTTCTCTTATTTTATTATTACCACATAGAAGCCTGTTTGTTTTCTATTGAGAAGAAGAAAGGTTGTGGGTCTGCATGGGAGGAGAGGTGGGGAGGAGCCAGGAGTAGAGGGAGGAGAAACTACAATCAGGATATTATGTGGGGAAAAAAAAAACATTTCTAATAAAAGGAAAATAATTTGCCCACAATTTAACCTATTGCTAAACTGAACCCAGAACCCAGACTCAGGCCAGGCTGGCTCTTGCTCCTCTCAGATGTCACCGGCAGCACTGCTGAACCTCCTTACATTCACCAAGCCCTACTTACCAGGGATGTGGGAGCCAATTCATTTCCTTCAATTTCAGGCTCCACGTCTGGAGAATTCTTCCTCAACTCCTGAAGAATATGTAAAAAGACATTAAAAAACCGTGTGTGGATCCCTCCCAAGAAGGCTTTCTGATGATTTGTAAAAGGCCCTTCTTAGGTTTCTGGTTTCTTTAAAAACTATTTTTTCTTGGGTAGATCTGGAATCCATCAGAGACAAGATCAATGCAGAAATCATGGGAGACGTGAACCATTTGTAAGGATTCCTTGTTTGAGGCTTTAGACTTACCCAGTCTAGTTGAGGGCAGTCAGCTTCCGGATGGGAAAGAGAAACTAGGTATCTCTCCAGCGGCGCTCTTCTAGGAGGGGTAGTCATGAGGGTAGACAAATAGGAAGAGGGTTGGAAGACAGCAGGACGATTAGCAGAAAGTTTGGCCAGGCAGGAGGAGCTGGGCATGGCCATCATTAAGGTGGGGAAGTAGAAAGTGTTTTTCAGAGTAGGGAAAGACGTAGGGTAGAAAACAGACAGGGGATGGACGTAGATGGCAGGATGAAGGCTGGATGGCTGAGAAGGGATGAGGTGGACGCTGGCTGGAAAAAAATACAGGGGAGGAGTCTGAAGAGGAAGAGGATTGCGTAGACTTCCCAAAATTCTTGGATGCTGTCTCCTCATCTTCCCAGAACCCTGCAGAGCCATACTTTACTAATGACAGTTAGTGACTGAGCTTGGCTAGAGCCGCTGTGGCAGTTATGACACAGGTCAGCCCTCACCTCATTCCGTGACAGAATGCCCATTGTGAAGTGCGCACACCCTCCCTCTGCTCCAAGAGGACAGCAGCCTCCCCTCCCAGAGAAATGGGCTCAGGGTCTAGGTGTGGGCGTGACCATGGCAAATAGCACTGAGCAGAGACTGTCGCATCTGTCTTTGCCATTGGTTAATGCTTTCTTTTCATTGGTGGAGACTAGTCAGACACATGGGCTAGGTTCATGTGCCTGGATCTTAGGGCAGCAGCCCTACAAGAAGAACTGGGAAAATGTGTAGATGCTAGTCTAAGTGCCTTTTTAAAAGGTTTTCATGTTACACAATATGATAAATAGAAATGATTAAAGATCTTTAGTTCAATTGTGTGTCTACATATATGTATGTGTACCATGTGCATGTCTAATGCCTGCAGACACTAAAAGAGGTCATCAGAGCTCCTGGAACTAGAGTTACAGGTGGTTGTGGGCCACTCAGTGTAGGTACTGGTAACTGAACACAGGTCCTATGCAAGAGCAGCCAGCGTTCTGAACCACTGAGCCCTTATCCCAGGTCTACCTTTCCTTAGTTTATATTTTATTTATACTTACATGTTCTATTTGATCTCTATGGTGTTCATATTTTCCCAGGGATTTTTTATTTTGAGACAGGATTTCTCAGGTGTAGACCAGTCTGGCCTGGAACACACAGAGCTCTTCCTGCTTCTCCATCTTAAGTACTAGAATTTAAGGCAAGAGCCACTATGCCTGGTTCCTTGGGAATTTTTAATCACAAAAGATACACATTGAAAATAATTCCTGTAAGACACTATGTAGCAGTAAAGAGAGTTTTATGCTGCTTGTGGAGTTACAATTTCCATTTTGCATGGCTACTCTATGTAGAAGTTCACATATAGTCTTTGGGTCTAGTTAACTTAGGTATGTAATTTTGTGTGGGGGGGGTGGGGGGTGGTCTCAGCCACAATGGAATGATCCCCTAGAAAGATAAGCCGGAATAAATGCTATTTTCTGTAAGTTAGCTATTTTATCACAACAAAGAGAAAAGTAATTTACTTTTCAACTAAGTACTTCCAAATCTATTGAACTTGCTTCAATTAAAAAAAAAAATACCCCGACAGGAAACAATTGATAATGTCCTAGAAGAAGAAAATTGGGGAAGCTATTTTCATCTAATCTAGAGTCACACTGACTGAACTGATTTAAAAAACCTACACTTTACATTCAGTAGACTTGTGGTGTTGGCAGTAGCTGAGCAGAGAGAAGCACGTGATTACACACGTCTGGTCAGTTACCTACTCTGTGATTTTTTTGCTGAGGTGAGTGATCCATTTGCAAGACACACGCTCTCACTTTTATATCCATTTCCAATTCTTTCTGGGGAAACGTAGTTGATGCTAGCTGTGAGAGAAAGCACCTAGAACTTATCTCCATGAAGAGAAAACTTACCTAGGAAGTGTGACATGACGGGAAGCTTTAGACTTCCGTGATAGTTTTGTGATGGACCTGTGATTGTTTCCCAAGGTGGCTTCGGAGGTTGAGCTGTGCTTGAACATCCCATTTAAATCACTCAGTTCTCTACAGAAGCATTAAAGGTAGGCAAATTGTGTCCAGATCCATCCATCAGTTCATAGTGTGCTTCTTTGACAAACTAACAGATGACAGCTCTGCGGTGGTTGTGATGAGTATCTGATAGTTCAGTGTATTTGACAAAACGAAGAATTTAGAAATTCATTGTCTTAGTTATTTTTCTGTCACTACAAAAAGACACCATGACCAAGGTAACTTTCAAAGGAAAGCATTTGATTGGGGACTTGTTTATAATATCAGAGGATCAGTCAATGACGATCATGGCCAAAAACATGGCAAGCAGCTAGACAGGCATAATGCCGGAACAGGAGCCCAGAGGTCACGTCTTGGGGCAACATCCATGAGGCAGAGAGAGCCAACTGGAATGACATTGACTTCTGAAACCTCAAAGTCCACCTCCTGTCCCCGCCCACTGGTGACATACCTCCAATAGATCATACCTCAAATCCTTCCCAAATATTCTAACAACTGAAGACCAAGCTTTCAAATATTTGATCCTACTGGGGTACACTCTCTTTTAGCCACTACACCCATGACTGTTCCTGAGCTTTGACACAAAAGGAAACAGTGCACTCCCAGGTATCAGATGAACAAAAGGGAAATTACAGGAGAATAAGAAAACATTCCGAAAATTTGCAGAATGGAGACATCTCTAGATGTATCAGCTGCAGATGTAGTGTGGTAAGGAGGAAGTTTATAGTTTAATGGGCACAATTTTTATTAATTAAATTTATTGATTTATTTTAATCTGGCTGCAGTTTCTCCTCCTTCCTCTTCTCCTATTCTCTTCCCCGCTCTCCCCTCAGCCACAACTGGCTACGTTTGAAAAGAAGCAAGGTCTCATACATACCAGTAACTTTGCCTTGCACATTCACATTCTGAAGAAGGAGAATTAAACAGAAAGTGAGCAGAATGAAAGAGCTAAATACAGTTCAGATGAAAAACTAATTCACTGGAAAAGAAAACAGAACAGAGTAAGTAGGGTGAAGAGTGATTCCTTAGAAAAGATCAATAAGATTGCCAAACTTTTAATTAGAAAAATCGAGAAGAAAGCAAACTCAAATTGTTAAAATCACTTATTGTAGACATTAATACAGATTTTATAGGAACATAAGAGATCATTAAGAACTTGATGAATGAATGCAAGCTAATGAGTTAAATGATTTAGATGAATGAGAATAATTTTTGATTTTGCTCCAGAACTCAGTTTCTGTGTAGAACGGGCTGGCCCTGAACTGTTAGAGATCCACCTACCTCTGTCTCCTAAGTGCTGAGATTCTTGCCCTGTGTGAACAGTTTCTTTAAAAACATAGACTACCTTGACAGATGTCTTACAAAGAGACTTGTCATTTTAAAACTTCCTACATTAAGGTCTCATCCACAGACAGCTTTGTCATTGAGCTCACCCAACATTTAAAGACTAATTGGTATCAAGTTTTCATAAGAAGTAGCGAGGAGTAAACATTTCCCAATGCAGTATATAAAGCCAGAAATATCCTGATGCTAAAGCCAAACATAGCTCTCATAGGATAATGAAAATACAAAACAATATATTTTCTCTTCTGAATGTACATGAAAAAATGCCTTAAGAAAAGCCTCCAGATGAAGCATCATGTAAAAAGAATTATATTCCACATAGAATTAATTAACAAGATTTAATTAACATCAGGACACAATAGAATACTGAATCAAATCCATAAAGCACAAATCCACATTATAGAATTCAGGGAAAGTGACAAATCTTAGTACCTCAATGACAGAAAGAAATTGCAGTAAACTGGGACTAGAAGGGAATGATCTCACTGTGACAAAATACATCACCAAAACCCCATAGCAGACATCGTGCTGAATGGTGAGACTCTGACGCTTTCTCTTTGTGATGGTCAGGTTGTTTGTTTTCTTCAATTTACACAATCTAGGTCATCTGGAACAAGAGAACCTTAAAAAGGAAAATCCCTCTATCAGGTTGACAGGTAAGCATTTCTATGTGACATTTACTTGATTAAAGATTGGGACAGGAGGATCCAGACCACTGCGAGTGCTGCTACCCCTGAGCAGTTGAGCCTAAGAGGTATAAGAACGAGAGTTCAACGTGAGCCTGAGATCAGGGCATTAAGCAGTGTTCCTTTATGGTATCTGATTCAGATCCCGCTTCCAGGTTCCTGCCTCTAGTTCCTGTCCCGATTCCCTTCTATGTGGGGCTGTTATATAGACCTGTAATTGGAAATAAGACTCTCTATGTTGCTTTTGGTCATGATGTTCTATCACAGCAACAGAAAGCAAACTAAGACGCTCCTTAAGATCAGGAACAAGACAAAGATGCTCACTTTTAGCTCTATACGTATTTCCTGGGAAGTTCTAGGCAGGGCACACAGGATACATGTGAAAGAGAATTCAATAGAGGAAGCGAAACTGTTTCTCTAGCTCACATGGGGATCATGTAAACAATTCTAAGGCAACTTCCTAAGCTTGTTGTTAGTGAAACCTTCCAGTAAGACCAAAAGATGCAATAAACTGAACAGTGCTCCAAGACAGCTATGCTTCAGATGGACGTATCATGTCAGGTGACAAAACTACTACATGTGATTAAAGATCTTACGCTGGACAATTATCTTGGTTTATCAATTAGGTCTACCATAACCAACATGGACTTCAACCAGGTATGATAACACATAAGGGCCTTTAACCCCAGCACTTTGTAAAATGGCAGAGGCAGAAGTAGGTGTGTCTCCATGAGTTTCAGCCCAGCGAGGGATAGATGGTAAGATTTATCTCATTCTGTGGACGTCACAAAAAATTACATGAACTTTATGAAAAGGTAGCTGTCAGATAGAAGATACAAAGGTGTGTATGCTACAGTTTGGACCCTGAGCCTCCGCCGAGCGGCCCTGTATTAAATAACATCTCAGTCATCAAGTGCTGGAGATAGGGCTCAGTGGTTAAGACCTTTTGCTGCTCTCACAGAGAACTTGGGTTTGACCCATATGGCAGTCACCAACCATTCCAATTCCCAGGGATGCAATGCCCTTTTCTGACCTCTGAGGGTACCAGCATTATGAAATCTCCTAGAATAAGCACTCTGACACCAATGAGAGGGGAAGAGAGGGGTTGTCACTGGCGGACTAAAGCTCCTAAAAAGGGTCAATATGAAGTCTAATTTGTATTCTTGTTTTATACTCTAAAACCACAAGGTCGGGCGAGCAAGCTAGATTTTACAGATTTATACATGGCATTCCACAGTTTGTTAAAGTCTATGACCTGTGGTTTCAGCTATTTTTCCAAATCATTTTGTTCCAGGTAGCATCATGCTTGGCAAACAGGCAGTATAAGCAGTGCTATAGTAAATCACTAAATAAATTAGTAAATCAATATCCAATAATGGATCTTTTCTACCTAGTTCTATTTCAGGAGAAAACAAACTCCTAAAAGTTGTCCTCTGACTTCCACACCCATACTATGACATGTGTGTCTGCACAAACACACATGAACACACTCAAGAAGTCATGTAATCAACACTGGGTAAACAGGAAGAAAACAATATTGGGAGTCAATCAGTGGACATTCACTGCCCAGAAGAGGCCTTCCTTTGAGTGCGGCAGCTCTCCTCAGCTGAAGCGATCCAAAGATGTCTGTTTGCCAACAGCTGTAACTGAGGTAGGGCAATGCATCATCCAGAGTGGTTTACAGGCAGCAGAGCCTCAGAACTCAGCTGAGTTCTGGAGCAGCTCCTTTAGGAAGCTAGATGCCATCTTTCCACGGTAACAACGCACAGAGAAGGTTAATGTAATGAGTAGTGTGCCCCTACTGCCACAGTCGACAATAACCCTCTCCGTTCTGTGCTCTGTCTTCCAGACCCTTGCTGGGGATGAGCACTTGTGAAAGTGAGTGATTTATTGTAGCACAAACAATAAAAGCCCAGAGATAGATACTGGGGCTCAATCTGAAGATCAAAAAAGCAGAGCAGCCAGACCACTAGAGAGCTCTTAGCTCTATGAAATCTTCAGACTGCAAAGAGAGTGAGCTCCTGTCTTATCCCACCTCATAGTCAGTCCTCTAGTGCTGGGATTAAAGGCAGGCACCACCACTGCCTGGTTGGTCTCTATGGTTAACTAGGTTGCTGGGATTAAAGATGTGTGCCACCATTGCCTGGTCTGCATGGCTGACTAGTGTGACTGTTTTGTATTCTGGTCTTCAGGCAAGCTTTATTTGTTAAAATACAAATGAAATATCTCTACAAGAGAGGCTGAGTAGCAACTAGGTAGCCTTCTGTCTTGCTTGTGTCTCCCCAAGAGAGTACCCTTCAGCTCTGCCAAAACAAAATTGAAAAAGTCGGCGCCACTCCAAATCCCTCCCCACTATTTCCAGTGTGCCTCTCTATCTCTTCCAGGTGCCCTCTGATACACTCGGATTACTTTCTGTCAATTAGTTGCTGACTCAGCCTCCTGGTCCAAAGTTAATTTTACTTAATCAATGCAGATGCAAACTTCGGTATCACAGTGTGATTGAATACCCCCAACACCTGCCTATCCTATTAAAATAAATGGCTGTCCTCCTCCTGCTTTTCTTCAAGGAAGGTGGTGATGATTCTGGACATTGCAGATTGAAGAAAAAGAGTGAACAAATCCAGAGAGGCCTGCAACAAGTTAAAAGAAAATGTAATCCACCGAAAGTTTAAATACTCAAGAGAAACAAGAATTCTCGAAAGGCAGAACACAGTGTTGTAGTCAAGGAAGTCCCAGTGGAGAGTAAGGTTTTTGTAGGAACACATCCATTTACTAGGGCTCGTTCTCAACCTAGGGGTCTAACATTTCCAGAACCGGTCTTAACTAGCAAAATTACAGCTCTGAAGTAGCAACGAAATAATTTTATGGTGTGGGGGGGGGGACGGTCACCACATAAGGAACTGTATTGAAGTGTCACAGCGCTAGGTGGAGAACCACTGGCTTAGAGGCGCACAGAAAAAGAGGGAGATTCGTATTTACTTCTGGGAGCTCCAAGGGGAAAGGTGAGCCTGAACAAGATTGCTTGGATGTTGTGCCAAGAAGTTTGGACTTTATTCTCTAATGCCAAACGGGCGCTCCGAGAGTAGTAGGGACTTCACAGCTGATAGCGTACCTTCACGTTGGCTAGTGTTGCACACGCACCCACGCCCTTTCCGGCCTCGGTTTACCCGCTTAGCACTAGGAACGTCTTGAGGCGGACAGCTTTCAGGATCCTGGCCTCTTTGTCCGCTTGGCCTAGGTGTCCGAGCTTTTCCTCCGGTGCATTCAATCCGGGCCAGGGCGGGACGGACAAACACGTGTTCAGATAAACAGCCGCCAGGAATAGGCGGGGCGCGGGGCGGGAAGAAGGCGGCGATAAGCCGCCATGCTGGGTAGCTTTCGGGTTCCGGTTCTCCCTAGAAAGTAAGTTCTGGCCGCGGCTCGTGCCCTCGTAACCCAGCGCCGCCCCTCAGGCCGGGCCCGCCACCAAACCCGAGCCAGGAGGCTTCTGGAGCCCGAGGGCGCGCGCCGCCGGGGCGTCACGTGACGCGCACCGCCCACGTGACCGACGGCCCCGGCGCTCGCACCGGTGCTGCGGGCGGAGTCGGCTGCGGCGGCGGCGGCGGCGGCGCTGGCACTGAGGAGCAGGGGGGAGCCGGGGCCGGGCAGAGCGGCCTGGCAGGTAGAGCAGTGCGCGGCGGAGGGGCGGGCTGGCGGGGCTCTCGCCAGGCGGCTGCGGAGGCCGCGCACCGGCGCCTTCCGGGGGCCGGGGTTTAGCAGACGCGCTCGCGCCCCGGGCGCCGCGCACCCTGCACCCCGCACACCGGGATAGCCCGTGTGTCGTGCGGGAAGCTGCCCCAGGGGTGCGGCGAGCTGAGGAGAGGTCGCCCGCGGCCTGCCGGCGACGAGACGCGGCCCCCGCCCCACCGGAGACGACCGTCGAGGCGGGCCGGTTAGCGGTGGGAAGCTGTCCGCTGTGGACTCGGGAAGCCGAGGGCTGCCGTTTCAGACGACAGTCGACCTCTCTTTTTAAAAAGAACCCGCAGGGTCTCCCTTTCCTCTGCCCTGTTGTTGACGAGGTCCACGGCTAGTAGGAGGCGCACCCTGGGTTTCTGAAGCTGGTGTGTGCTGTAGCAGGGATAGCATCAAAAGCAAGGGATGCTGGCAGGCATGAGAAGCCGCTTGGACCCTGACAGGAGATTAGAGTATGCTGTGAATTCTAACTTCAACTTAAATCACAACTCTATTTAGCTTCTCTTCGTCTGTGGGCTGGCTTTTAACCTATTGTGTGAACACCAGTGAATTTATTAGTACTTCTAACTGGGTCTTTCCCCTCTGAACTTGTGCCTATTGAAGAAGTGGTGATGCCTTCATCTTTGAAGTGTTTCTTCCGCAAGCGACTTTTATGGCTTTTGATCCAAAGCGTTGAGTAACACGAATCCCAGAAAATATATAGAAAACCAAAGCTGTGGCGCTTGTAGCTTCAAGTTTGTTAAGATTTTCAGTTGAGTGCCCGTGTGTTCCAGGAGCTGCAAAATATGCGATCTTTATCTGCCAGTGATGAAATTGAAGGGCCTTGCTTTGTATCCGGTACTTTAAAGAAGCATAAGGAAACATGAGTCTAGAGACCAGACAAGACCGCGAGACACATTTTTTTCTTCCCTGCTAGGTTCTATGGGTAAATTTTTAAAATGTTACATTACCTTGTATGTATGTATTGAGGGATGTGATGAGAATTTCTTGACTTTAGCTCAAATGGATTCCTAGGATGTCAGTTAATAATTTTCTGTTATGTATTTTGTTTTGTTTTTGTTTTTCGAGACAGGGTTTCTCTGTGGCTTTGGAGCCTGTCCTGGAACTAGCTCTGTAGACCAGGCTGGTCTCGAACTCAGAGATCCGCCTGCCTCTTCTGTTATGTATTTGACTCACAATATGGACTCAGTTTTCAAGTTTTCGGGGGCATCTAGGCCACAGTGTACTGTTTGTAAAATGTTTACAAGCAGAGAGAGGAGACTTTAGGAAATGTTAATACGAAGAAAAGTGTTCATCGTCTGCAGTTTTACTACCTAGAGAAAACAGTTTGTATTTTAGGGTGTGAATTCTATTGACTTTGGAAATTTGGGGAGTTGGCAGAGTTCACTTAGATTTCAGTTTGTAAACTAGCTAGTGTTTGGGGAGTCAAGCTGCCAAAGTCTACTTGATTCTAGAATTTTGATAGTTTGAATAGCAGTTCAAGTAACTAGGCTTACTACAGGGGTTTTGAGATAGCGAATATACTCTTTAAAATATGGTCATACTCATGCTCCCATACTCGCTGATGGCAAGGTGTGAAGTGACTCCAGGAAACACTGGAGTTCATTCAGGGAGGCCTTTTCTGGAACCTTCTCTGAAGTCTTAGGGAGTCCGTTGTTTGCAGAGGTGAGCGTTCCAAGTGTCCAGCTGTTCACTGGAATGGCTTTGTGATGCACTGGAGAAAGTTGTGGCTGTGGAGATGAAATGTGCTTTCTCAGATGGTCCGGCCAATCCTGGGCTCAGCGTGGTGGAGGCCTCTGGGTGCCATTGCTTACAGCTGTGGAAATTTCTTTCCCGAGACACTTAGAGCAGCCTCACTGCCTGCTTCTCTCCTCAGCAGGTGGAGATGGTGTTCTCTGCATTTGAATCTAGGCTTTTGAAGGGTGTTCACCTGTTCTGTGAATGTTCATTAAGAGGCGTGGCAGCTTTAGCTTTTGCTCTGGTGAAGTCGGTGGGCCAGCTCCAGGCTGGTAAATTACGTACCAAGAGATATCCGAATCTCAGCACTTTTGAGGTTGAGAGAAAGAACCTTGAGTTCAAGGATGCCTTGAGCTGTGAAGAGACATTGTTTAAAAACTAGGTAGTTGGAACAGCATACTCTCCTGTACCTTAAAACCCTTGGTATCAATCTAGGCAACGGATAACTGAGTCCCAAGATTGAACCCTGAGGACAAAATTGTTGTCAACAAGTCTGGTACCAGGCTTTGGTGATAAATCTTTATATCTTATTTTGTAACACATAGAAATATACTGAATTAAAGGGAAGACTGTAACTGGCTAAATATAAAAGCCAATTCCCTTCCGTGTTATTGGCTATTACTGATATGATTATCACCACTGGTTTTACTAGAAAGCTTTGTGATGTTATCCGAATGATGAGTGCGTGATGTTCCCTCTGTAGTTTGTTATTTCATGAAGCTTAGCATGTAGTTTAAATCCTTGTTTTCAAAAGATGTTAGATCTTTCGTGAACACATATGTTCACATATAACACATATAAGCAAACTGTCATTTCTAATGTGTTTGCCATCAGACCTAGAGCAGACAGATGTTTTCTTAGGAGTACTTTTGTCTCTGCCTTTGAGAAAGATCCTCTGAGCAGCTTCCTGTTCCATTTTAGGCTAGAGCTTAAAAAAGAGCAACAGAAAGAGAAACCTTTTTCTTGGAGAAGAAAATTCTGAGATCAGACTGTACCTCTAGACTGTAGAATCTAGACACTTTGGTGTCCAGTTTTAGGGCTCCGCCTCACCTGGTTTATTTTGCTTGTTTCTTTGTTTTTAGGACACGGTCTTACAAGACTATGTAGTCTTGAGTGGCCTGGAACTGGCTATGTAGTTAAGACTGGCCTTGAGTTCATAGAGATCTTCCTGCTTCTGCCTCCTGAGTGCTAGAATTAAAAAAGAGTATCCTTTATCATAGTCTGCCTCACAAGATCTGGTTTTTTCTCCGGCTAACCCTGTAGGCACTCGGGTCGTTTGTTTTCCAACCAGAGCATATGAGTTCAGTATTATTTCTTCACTCATCAATGGGCTGTCAGAATCCCTGTCCTAGAATTGCCAGAAACTTCCGGGCAGTGAAATGAAAGATGCCCCTTGGGTGACAGGGGCCATTACTGCAGATTATGCTTCAAGTCAGATAATTTCTGCCTCTTAGGGAAGGACAGCTATCGGACCTTCCATTCTCATCTTAAGTAATGAATTTGAACAAACCAGTTATACAAAATGTGGACACTGTCAGTGTTGGGAAATTGTAGGACAGTAGTCATGCTGCTTTTAAACGAAGGTGGGAGGTGATCCTCAGTGACCTCTGTACAGGTGGCCTTAGCTGTGGCTGATGAGGAGTGGATGCTGTGTTCACAGGTGTCAAGTCTTACCCGACTCAGGGCGTGCTTTCCCTTTGATTCTTCCAGTTCAGTCAGCAATCCTTGCAGCTGAGGCAGTGATAGAATTAGTGTCTCAGAAAAATTTTGAAATTGCATTTTATTTGTATCCCTTATAACATTGAAGGAGAGAAGTTTTAAGGTGCATTTCTGTTTTAAAAGATTTGAGGTTGGTCTATCTTAGAGGCTGGACCTGAACACACTATGAGTGTTTGATCAGGAGGGATAGCGTCTTGGTATCCCAAAGCCCACCAGAATAGGTATGTAAGAAGTTCCTATAGGTAGCATTTGGCTCTACAGCAAGCCAAAGGATTTTTTGATCTTATGCTGTAACATAGACAGATGATAGTTGCAAGGTTGTACTCCAAAAAGTTTGCCCCGAACCCTGGAACCCTTTTATTAGAAAGTTTTCCTAGAATATGGATACAGTGAGCTTAGAAATGGAGACAACAACCATATTGTTAAATCTTTATGCACAGGTGGGCACTTAGAGCTGGGCAGGGCAGCACATTAGTGTCATCCCAGTACCTACAAGACCGATTGGAAAAGGAAGAAAGTTAAGGAGGCTTGCTCTGGAGAGAATACGTTGTTTTTTCCTAAGGAAATGCTTATGCTTCATCATTATTTATCCCTGAGCATTTGACCTCTAGGATTTCATATGCCAGCATTTCTGTGATAATTTTCGTATAATTGTCCTATTTTGCAGATTTAGCACATGATTGTGTCATGGATTGTGTGCTTGTTTGCTGTTTCCCACCATTTGCTTAGACCAGTATGGGTTTTTTTGTTTGTTTGTTTTGCTTTCAGAATCTCTATCAGGGCTTTTGACCTTCAGAGGGTGTGGGCCGTGATTGTATTGCTCTCTTTTACAGTATCCTTAGCTTGACTGGTATCTAGAGTGATTGCAGAGGAATTAGTTAGCTCTACTATTAATTTGGTTCACATTATTACTTTGTGTTGGAGTTTTTTTTGTGAGGCCCCTTAGAGTCTATCAGTAGCCCATGAGCTACAAAAACAACTGAGTTGTGAGGCAGCTTAACTTCTTCAACTGATGACACAAATCACAACTCATTCAGTCTATAAAATAGAAACACTGTGGTAGGAATCTTTATCATGTATCTTAAGTGCTTAATTAAACACAGCTGGAATTTAGAGGCCTTGTGTATTTGGTGTTGAGGCTTCTAAAAGTCTGGCCTTAGAGGAGATGCTGGGAATATCCAGCCCATGGGGTGCTGTGCTTTCACTGCTTAGTGTTTCCATACTGGAGAAGGTGGAGACTCCTTCCTGCTCCGCAGATCACACCCAATTTCTTAGAATTCTGGCGCTGGCTGTCTTTGAAGAGTTGCTTTCTTTACTCTCTTTTCCTTAGCTTTCAGATCAGTGGAAAAGCTGTTCAGAGGGAGAAAGTCCTGTTGGTGACATCATTCCCTTTGTTCCAAATACGTTCTGGTTGGTCTGGAAGAGGAACCCTGAGGTCTATGAAAGACATACACTTATAGGTCAGCCGTACATTCTTAGTTTTTTTTAATATTGAGTTATTACATCAAAAACAAACTTTCTTGTACTATTGATCTCAACTTCCTGTTTTTCAAACTCTGTAAACATAGTCAAATATGGTTTTTGCTAGGTCAACAAAATTAAAAAAATTTTCCCCTTCTTGGCCTTAATACTTGATTCCTAGGGGAAAGTAAAATAAATGGGCTCTTAAGAGGGCACCGGGGATTGATTCACTGCTCCTTCGGCCATCTAGTTCTAAATGTAGGGTTCTAAATTTGGAAGGTTTGTGTTTTTATTTCCTGAACTTACTTTTGAGAATAGGAAATAAAATAATCTTTCCTCCGTGTGCCACAGGCTCTCTGAAAAAGCCATGGTTGGGAGTGGGTTATTGATCTGCAGTGCTAATGGACAGAGAGGAGGCAGGCTCTGTTTTCAGTGCCAAAGAACCAACTGGGTGGAAGGTGTTCGAAGTCTTCTTCTGCCTCTGCTTGTCATTTTTCTGTTCTTTCCGTTATTTATTATCTCCAGAGTAAAAGAAGAAATAACATGTTAATGCTGTTGATGAGAAAGCATTTCCTAGAAAAAAATACAGGTTTGGAAAAATAGCAAAAATGACTATCTTAGTTAAGCATACAGGACTAGCTATTGAATATGGTGGATGTGCTAATTACCCCTCCTGGTTGTGGTTGTCAGTCCAGCCCTGGGAAGACTCATCGCCTTTGCAATTTTATTGGGTCTGTTATATTGCTGAATGTGCTGGAAAAGCCTTTTTTTTTTCTGAAAAATTCTAAGAAAATTATTTCTTTTAGAAATATTCTGTTGAGGGCCGGGCGGTGGTGGTGCACGCCGTTAATCCCAGCACTCGGGAGGCAGAGGCAGGTGGATCTCTGGGAGTTCGAGGCCAGCCTGGTCTACAAGAGCTAGTTCCGGGACAGGCACCAAAACTACAGAGAAACCCTGTCTCGAAAAAAAAAGAAAGAAAAAGAAAAAAAAGAAATATTCTGTTGAATATATCTCTAGCCTGTATTTAATATTCAAAAGAGAATTAATGAAATATAACTGTACTTTTGCAGATGCATGGTTTTAGAATTGAAACCTTTTATGCTTAATTTTAATAATGTATACTTGAATTTACTGAAGGATTAATGTAGACCTGTTATTGCTTGGATTTTTCTTGAGACAGGGATTCAAATCTCCCAGGCTAGTGTCAGACTCACTTTGTAGCTAGAGGAGAACCTTGAACTTGTGATCTTCCTGCCTCCACCTCCAGAGTAGCTGGTGTTGAGATTACGTGTGTGTTTACTACGTCCCGTTTTATGTGGCATGTGGTGCTGCTATTGAACCCAGGCTTCTGTGCATGCCAGACAAGCACTGTAGCAAGTGGACTGTATCTCAGCCCATCAAATCGCTGGACTTTTTAAGATTATGGTGAAATATATGTAACATTAAGTTTACTTTTTTTTTTTTTTTTGGTTTTTCGAGACATGGTTTTTCTCTTTAAAAGCCCTCGCTGTCCTAGAACTAGCTCTTGTAGACAAGGCTGGCCTCAAACTCACAGAGATCCGTCTGCCTCTGCCTCCTCAGTGCTGGGATTAAAGGTGTTCGCCACTACCACCCAACTAAACATTTTTATTTTTTAAGAATTTATGTATATGAGTATTTTTCTACACTGTATGTGTGTGTGTGCCTGATGCTTGCACTCCAGATCCTCTGGACCTAGAGTTACAAATAGTTCTGAGCCACCATGTGAGTGCTGGGAACCAAACCCTGTCCTCTGCAAAAGCAGCTAGTGCTCTTAATTGTTGAGCCATTGCTCCAGTCCTGTATCATTTTTAACATTCATAAATGTCTAATGACATTAACTACATTGATAATTTTGTTCAGTTACCCTACCATTCATCTCTATATTTATCATCTCAAAGCTGTACCCATGGAGCAGTAACCATCCCTCCTATTTCCTCTGATGCTCAGTTCTTGACAACCACTGTTCTTTCATTTTTTGTTTGTTTTTTTGAAACAGGGACTCACTACATAGCCCTGGCTGGCCTGGAACTTACTGTGTAGACCAGCCTGGCCTTGAACTCAGAGTTCCTCCTGCCTCTGCCTCCTGTGTGCTTCTGATCTGACTGTTCTAGATACCACACAGTGGAACTGTGTATTTGTCCTGTGTGATTAGCCTGTTTCATAGTAATACAGTAACTTCAAAGCTTATCCTTGCTGCAGCATGTTCAGGATTTCTTCCCAAGGTGAAGTTTATGGGTAGGTCACATTTTACTTAACTATTCACCTGTCAAATAATATTGCTTGTCCACTGCTGCATAACTGAGTTTGTGCTTTTAATTCTTTTGACTATACTAAAAGTGAATTTGTTAGATCATATTTCATTCATTTGAAGAACTGTGTCATCATCTTACATTCCAACTTTTTTTTTTTGAGACAAGGTCCTGTTATGTAGCCCAGGTTAGCGTTGAACTTTGAATCCTCATCTCTAGGTTCCTGAGTGCTAAGGTTATAAGCATGTGCTGCCATGCCCAGCTTGATACTCCTACATTTTAAATTTTTGTTAATAATTTTAGAGATTTTAGCGTCAGTGCAATGACTCTCTGGGTAAAAGCACTTCCTGTGCAAGCCTGGTGACCAAGATTCAGTCCTTGAACTCAAGAAAGAATGAGAGACACAATCCCATAAAGCTCTCTAACTTCCACATGTGCACACACACCATGCAAACTACAGATGATAATATTAGTAATACATGATTTTAACTATAGATTTGGGGGGGGGGGTCTATTTGGAGGCCAGAGATCAATTTTGGGACTCTTTCCTCTATTCCTCTGGGCCGAAATTTGTCACTGAGCCGTCATAACAATCACTTTCCCATTGAACCTTGCCCCCGACTCCCAACGTTAGAGATTGTTGTCTAAACAGTCTACTATTCTAAGTTAAAAACCTAAGACAGGAATAAATCTTAAAATTCTTGAAGAATTAGAAACTAAAACATAATTCAAGTAAATGTGATGTGAGGACAGTCTGACTGGGGCTCTGTCACCCCACTGACCATCATGGATGAGTTGGCTGATTGACCACCTAGGCAGGTGTCACCTCCCTCCCTCATGGCTCCATGTGCTTCCTCCTGAAACTACATGCTTGGCCCTGCGTGGTGGGTGACGACCTCCCCCATGAATAAAAGAAGATGGGTTTTCCTGTGCTAGAACCTTCAAACAATTGCCAAATAGTTAAACTTATATTTTTATTTATTTAAATATGCATATTTAAAGGCTGTAAATCTTTATTTTTTATTTCATGAGTATATGTGATGTATGGGGGGGCACATGCCACAGCACCATGGAGAGCAGAGGACAACTTCATGGAGTTGATTCTCATCTACCTTTATGTGGATTCCAGGAATTGAACTCAGTTTACCAGGCTTGCATGGCAAACGCCTTTGCCTTCTCAGCCATTTTTGCTGACCCTGAAATACTTACTTGTATTGGTCAGAAAGTATTGGAGAAATCTGAGGATATATTTTTAAAATGTCTCCTATAACTTCTAGATATGTGTTAGCCTTTGTATTTCAAAACTGTAACTATACAGTATATAGTACTTGGTGGCATAGCTGTTAAATCTCATAGGTGTTTGTGTTTTTGTATTGATTTTATTTTAAACTTGACTAAGCATATGGTTTGGCTATATAAGATTTTCCTTAGTGTCTTTCTCTATGATGTTTCCTTAGGAGTAGCTTGGTTTGTAGGTCGCAGGATTGCATAAGAAAGGACAGCATGGGGTTATGTGTCTGAGAACACATGGCTGAATATTTTTCAACATGTTACACAGCCCATGCCTGTTGGAGGCTGGGCTAAGTGGGCCGGTTAAAGCTGCTTTCTGTTAGCAGTGACTCCTGAGCATTCAGTAGAATCACTTCATGTCTTACCCTGTGAAGCACCAACATTACTCTACAGCCTTTGAGATGATGTAAGCGAAGTTTAATTGAACTGTATTTACATTCTTTTAAAATGAGGCTAGGAAGGGCTGGAGTATTGAGCCAGTGGTTAGGAGCATGTACTACTGATCTTGAGAGGACACAGGCTCATTTCCCAGCAGCCACATCAGGTTCCTACAGTTTCCTGTCACTGGAACTCCAGGGGCATCCTACACCTCTTGCCTCCATGGGTACTTGGATTCACATGCACATGCATACATACACAATTTTAAAAATAATAAAAATAAATCTTTAAAGTGGGACTTGGGGGATGGCTCGGTAGGTAAAGTGCTTTGCTGTGCACACATGAGTTCATGTCACACATAAAGAGCAGATTGTGGCAGTGTTGGCCTGTGATCCTAGTGCAGGTGTGTGTGGGGGAACAGATGGATCCTGGAGACCTGTTCCAGACAGCTTGCCTGTCAGTGAATTCCAGGTTCGGAGAAGAGAGGGAGACACCTGACCTCGACCTCTGGCCTCCACGTGCACATGCATAGAGGTATGCACCTGCATGTATGTGCCTATTTACCACATACCCCAATAAGTAAATTAATATGTTTATAATTATACGATTGCATAATTAATAACCCATGCTAATAGCAAATCTGTCGATAATTGTGTTTCCTGTTTGGGTCAGCCTAATTAATATTGTTCTTTATATAATAGACAATGGTCTTGTTAGCCAGGCTCGTCTTAAAGACAGGGTCCTACTTGACCAGTATTAGCTCTGACTTTCATGCACTCAAGAAATCCCCCATAGATGTTCTTTATATGTTGAATATGAATTATATAGTTTTAGAACAGGAATTATATAGTTTTAGAACAGTTTTGAGAAAGATAAAAGTGTATCACACTGACTAGAGATGTCAATGTTAGCCTAAAGCACAGACCTTGCTTAGGGCTTTGTTCCTGCTCTACACAAAGGTCTCTGGTGATACTCTTCCTTGTGTAGTGGGATGGTGTGCCTGTGGAGATGTCTGAGCAGTTTCTTTTATTGACTCTTAAAAAATACAAGCCTTTGGAGAAATGCCTTGTAAAATAAAGCTTCACCTAATTTAGCCACATGCAAACTCAGCTCATAAAATTAACCCTCATTTAGAAGGTAAACTTGATCTTGAAGGAAATTGCCAGGCCCTGAAGGCAGAGTTGCCAGTCTCAGAGTAATTGTACCATTGGAATTTGTGTGGTTTCAAGTGGTGATGCCCCTGTGTTGTAGTCTCTGAGGAGGAGAGTGAGTCAGTCTCTCACTGCCCCCCTGGCATGCCTGATTTGTGTGTGTATGCCTATGTGAGAGAGACAGACGGACAGAAGACATCCCAGGCTGCTATCAGAATCGTTGTGTAGGTGAGGATGCCTTTAAATTTGTGATTCTGCCTCCATTCTATCATGTTGGGACTAAAAGGACTGAACCTAGGGCTTTGTGCTTTTAGGAAAGGACTATATCAGTTTAACTATAGTCCACAGCCTGTGGATCTTGAATTTAACAATTTTTAAATTACATTTTTTTAAAAAAAAAAACATTGTGGGAAGATGTGAATGTGCCATGGTGTGCATATGGAGGACATAGGACAGCTTCGGAAGTTGGTCTGTCCTTCTTTCTACCATATGCAGGGCATAGGACAGCTTCAGAAGTTGGTCTGTCCTATGGTTTTTGTGGATTGAACTCAGGTCCTCAGGCTTGACAAGAGGTGACCAGTTTTCACTAATCATTGGACAATTTTGCTGACCCTGAATCATGTGTTTTCAATAAATTATATATCAAAATTCTGAATGGTTAAGAAGAATTCTGTGTGGTTTGCATTATAAAAGGAAAAGATGCTTCTGAATTTTCTTGACAGCAACCTGCTTGGAGGCATTTACATTGCACATGGCTCCTGCCCCATTTGTTCTGTAAGAGGCAGAAACCCGACATTTTGGGGACATTTCTTCCTCCTCACTCCTCTCTTCTCTTTCCTTCCTTATCTTCCATGTCCCCCCTCTATGTCTCTGTCTTGACAATAATCTAACCCTGCTTACAGATCAAGGGTAACAGATGCCGATCTACATTTATAGTGAGTCATAAAGGATATTTTGAAATAGTTGTCAAGGGTAAAGAAATTATTAAACCTGGGACCCAGAAGTTTCATTTTTAGGAATTTACTTTAGAAATTTATGTATCAAATGCGATATTTTCTCAGTACTGTATGCGAACAGTACTTTCAGTGTTCTAGAATAAAAATGCCAAGTACTTAATTATGTATTAGTAAGAGGTAAGCAAATTGCTACATCAGTATAATGGAATACCTTCTAAGGTTGAAGTGATGTAGCTCTCCTGTTGCTAAGCGGGAGCAATTTCCATTAATAAGATGGGGATAAAGGGGATATTTGTGTTTTGTTCTAAAACACATACATGCCATGTACACACACGCAGATCGTGTACACGCACTCACTATACTCACGAGTATTCACTACCCCTGGAAGGAATTACAAACCACTGATAATAGTGATTGCTTTCACATAGAAGGAGAATTCTCTTTCTAGTATTCTTTTGTACCATATGGAACAGTTTTCTTGTGCTTATGTGTTTTGCCTTCCCCTAATATCCTTAAGAATGCTTAAGTTTCATGCCTGGCTGCAGTGACACACCCCTAGTGATGATCTGTGGTGTTCGCCCCTCCTTGACTGTGTGATATGTTCAGATCAGTGCTGTTAGAAGTGTGGATGCCAGGAGCTGAGGCATTGGCTGGTGTGCTGAAGCGCCAGAGCACTCTCAGAAAATGTCTTAAGTAGGGAGGTGTTAGAGCAGAGAGAACTGCCTTTCCTGGCTGTTTTCAAAGAGCCAAGGGTGAGAAATGGGAGCTTGACGGTTTTGGGTCCTCATTAGGAAAGCCTGGTTTTGTTCTGTTTGCAGAGGTGAGAGCTGAGTGGAAATTCACTAGCTTGATGGGGTTTTGTATTTGCACAGACTCCATAATATCTCCACCCCTTCTTTTCCGCCTTGCAGAAATAAGAGCCCCACCTAGGATTCTTTGCATAAAGCTCCATAAACAGAATCATATCTGCTTCATTTACGGCACAATTTAAGCTAACCAAACCTGGCCTGCACCAGCTCAGCACCCAGATGGGATAAAGTGTCTTATCTTTGTAAATGTGAGGTGATAGCTGCATTTCACTGTGTAGACAGTTTCATTCAGTTCCTCTTGCAGCTTTACCTCCTCTTGGCTTTCTGAGGAGGGTTACCACATTCTTGTCGTGAAGCAGTGGCTCTGTATGCCGGGCGGTTTCTGCAAGAAATGAGTTTTTCAGGTACCCTGGGTTTGGGCATGTGTGAATGTGAAGGTAGAGATAATACTTCTGACTTTTCTAATTCCCTCCCTCTCCTGGTTAAGAACTGACATAGACAATTTATGATGGTAATTTTTTTTGGAGACAGTCTCTTTGTTATGTAGCTCTGGCTGTATTGGAACTTTGCTCTATATCCCAGCCTGACCTCAAACTCACAAAGATCCACCTGTCCCTACCTCCAGAGTGCTGGGATTAAAGGCGTGCACCACCATGCCGGTTTAGTATTGTAATATTTATCTGAATCCCTGAGTGAAATATCCCTAGGAGAGTCCAGATCCATGTAGGTAGCAAGCTTTCTCTTTGTTAGATACTAATATGTGCATGTGTGTAACAGTAAGTCTGCTGGAATTTGGCAAGAGAAACTCCTTATAGTATGCTGTGCTCTCATTTCAGGGAGAGGCCTGGTTTTTGAAGGCTAGAGGATTGGACAGACTGAGGAAGTGATTGTTCCATTTCCATAAAGGTGGGTCTGGGATTATCTTTTGGTAGCTTTTACTAATAATTAGTGAAACTCTTATTAAAGTTTGCTTAGTGGTTATTACTTTTTTTTCTTGAAATCCTTCTTTAATTCTTGCAGCAGAGATGTCAGCTTATTTATAGGAATCACCGAAAGCCAGAGTCATGGTGGATGTAGGAAAGTGGCCAATCTTCACTCTGCTCTCACCTCAGGAAGCTGCATCGATCAGGAAAGCATGTGTCTTTGGTTCTTCTGCCAACGAGGCGATCTATGTCACTGACAAAGATGAGGTAAGACTGGAGTTTAGTTTGGGACCTGTTTTGGGGTTGAACTTGAAACCCTATAGTTTGAAGGATTTTGGGGTAGGTTTGGGATAAAGAGAACTTCAGGACAGTAACTCTGATGCATTCCAGTTTCCTGTTTAAATGTCTTCTGTTCTATAGTATGGACTAATACTGCAAAGCCTGAGTGTTCTCAGCAGAGGCTGGAAATTTTTTGCTATATTAGTCTCTTCTTGCTGCCTGGGCTCAAACTAGACTTGAATGTATCTTATTTTCTGAGCAGGGAAAGGAGCTTTACATGTGATTAGACAAAGGTATTTGTTTTCTAGGTCTTCGTGTTTGGACTGAACTATAGTAACTGTCTAGGAACTGGAGACAACCAGAGCACTCTGGTGCCCAAAAGACTAGAAGCCTTGTGTGGAAAAAAAATCAAAAGCCTTAGTTATGGGAGTGGCCCCCATGTCCTCCTCAGCACTGAAGGTAAAGAGGGAAAACTCTGGTGTTGGGATTTGTGAGTAATTGAACAGTTCATTCTGAGCCAAGGAAAAGTGCTGTATCAAGTAACTAACTTTGAATTGTTCTTTGTTTGTGGGAGAGTATATAATTAAGATAAAATTTAGGACACTCGAGGACAATTGGGATAGCAGCATTGTGTCTTGTATACAGACAGTCTCTAAGATTCTTAGACTTTCAGTGTAAATTGTAGAATGCTGAAAGGTCAAAGGATGTGGTTCCTCCAGTCTGATTTTTCAGTGAATGTGTGGTTACAGGGTAACTTTGAGAAGGTTTGTTTTATATATTTTTAAAATTTATTTTTATTATTATTTGAACTATATGTATAAACAGTGTGGGGGATGTACATACTAGCACAGGGCCTGCAGAGGCCGGAGGTGTTAGATCCCCTTGGAGCTGGAGTTATAGGTGATTGTGAGCCATATGATTTGTGTGCTGGGAATTGAACTTAGGAAGAGCAATACGTGCTGTTAACCACTGAACCATCACTCCAGCCTTCTTTGATATATTTCTATAAACACATAATCTGGGTTTTCTTCTTTATGTAGTTGCTGAATCTTGAATCAAGATATTTTAGTTTATTCTGAAGAGCATCCATATGGGTACCATATTGAAGGGCTAGAAGAAATGGACAGATTCTTGTCCTTTAGACTGCCCCTCACCGAGGTCACCAAAGAAGCGTTGCTATTCTCCTTTGGTAATTGTCTGTACTGTGAGCAAGCAGCACTCTGAAAGTTTGTCATGTGTAACTGCTTCCCTTCGGGTTTTAGGCCTCTTATCCCTTACAGAAGCTCTCAGATTTTGTTAGATGGTCCTGTAGGGCAGCCTGTGGGAGACAGTGCATCTCTTCTTTGTGTCTGTACTAGGGAAGCCTCAGCTCCCACGGATGCTGCCTCAGCCTTTGTGGCCACCTGACTTCCAGTGACTCCAATCTGAATCCACTCCATGTTCTTTCCATCTCTCTCAGGCTGTGAGAGCCAGTGCCCACACAGCAGTCTGGCGGGGTTTGAGCAGAGTATGGCAGCTCTGTCACACCTGCTCTGAGTCATCATGTGGCTGCCACCACTCGACTCTGTCAGCTGATAGTCTACCAGCTGGTTCACTCTCACCCATCATGGCCTAAGGGTTTGAAGTTTTCAAACACAGCAATCATAACCAGTGCTTGATATCTGACCCTAAATACTGAAGAACATTTTTAATATTGCAAACACATTAAAAGACATACTTTCAAATTACTGCCTTTCTTTAATGTTGTGACCTTTGGAATATGTCATGATTCTTTTGAAATTATGCTATAGTCTAGACAATATGTTTTAAGTATCTTGAGTATTAAATTTAGTATACAAATAATTAGGGCTTGATGAGGAATATTTTCTTAATGTTTAATCTTTATCTTTATAGTATATTTTATGCTATATATATTAAGCATACTATATATTGTGTGCCATATCTATGATTGATTACAGTATCTATATATGTGGTTATAACCAATCAAATCATTTTAAAACTTTGTGTGTACGTGTATTCATGTTTGAGTTCAGGTAGGTATAGGGTGTGTGTATGGGGGGTTGCTGGAGATTCTACTGCTGTTTAGAAGGAACCACTTTAAGTCTTTAGATGTCTCTTTAGGAATTTGATCTCTCTATTATTGTTGTGTATGTGTGTGAGGGTGAGCAAGTGTGCCACAGCATGCATAGGAATTGAGAGGATAACTTTTGGAATTTTTTTCTCTTGGGCTTGCATTTTTGGGTAACAAGTACCTTTGTACACTGAGCCATCTTGCTGGCCCATCATTCTACCTCATTGAGGCAGTCACTTGTTTCTGCTGTGCTGTGTACTCCACTGGCTTCTGGGAGATTCTCCTGTCTCTGCTTCCATCCTCCTATAGTGCTGATTACCCATGTGTGCCATCACATCCAGCTTTTCTTTTCGTTTTTTATGTGGGTTTTCAGGATTGTGTAGCATGAGCTTTTGCCCACTGAGCTATTTTGTCAGCCTGTTTTCTTTCTGATTTTTAAAGTAAGGTACTTATATTTCTACTTCTGAGTTTCCAATCTTGGGTATTGCTTTCAACTTTATTTTGGGGCAGATAGAATGTAGCTCTTTGTCCTCTGTCTTTCTTGCCTTTATCCTTTAAACACATGGATACTAGTATTTTGGTTAAATTAGTGTTTCATTATTGGGGACTGTGTAAGTATTATTTATAGCGAAGCCTTTCCCTTCTTGTATGACCCCCACCTCCACTTTCTGAGGTTGATAATTGCTTTGCACATTTTCACTTACTGACACCTATACACATCTATCATTAACATGTGTCCACCTCTTACAGAGTAGCATGTATCAGATGCTCTCTGGAGCTTCATCTTTCCTCCAGAACTGCTAATCTTGACTGGTTACACTCCAAGACTGCCTGCACAGCTGCCAGCACTATCATCCTCAAAAGTCTCTTCCTTTTTCCTCTCTAGCCCTTTTTGTATATGTGTGTCTCGTGTCATTCTCCTTGAATTCTACCCTCATCTAGGAAACACATTCTCTAGAACTTTTCAAAAAAAGGATCTGAGAGAAATTCGTGAGTCTCTGTCTTGAGGTCTTTCCTTCTCACAGATGTGACTCAGTGGCTTGGCTGACATCAGAATTAATAAGGTGGGAGTCCGTTTTCTCATTTTCAAGTCCTGGTGCTTGTTAAGATTTATCATGGACACTAACTCCTTTCAGACCTCCACTCTCTCCTTGTGTGTGAGTGCACACCTGCGTGAGCACATGTGGAGGCAGGAGGTCAGTGTTCTTTCCACCTGTATCTTTGAGACAGAGTCTCTCACTGAACCTGGAGTTCATCCATTGACTGGACTGGTTGTCCCATGAGCCCCTGGGCTCCTCCTGTTCTCCCTCTCAGCCCTGAGATCACTGTGTATGCCGCTGGACCCTGATTTTTACACATGTGCTGAAGTTTGGGCTCAGTTTCTCATGCTTGTGCTGCAAGCACTTTATTCATAGAGCCATCTGCTCAGCCCCACTTGTACTCCTTTGTGTGTGACTGTTTCCTCCTTTTTTGAACATTAGAGAAATCTTTTTCTTTATTCCAAATTTTCTTAAATATTTATTTATTATGCCTACAGTGTTCTGCCTACATGTATCCCTTCAGGCCTGAAGAGGGTGCCAGATCTCATTAAAGATGGGTGTGAGCCACCATATGGTTACTGGAAATTGAACTCAGAACCTCTGAAAGAGCAACCAGTGCTCTTAACCTCTGAGCCATGTCTCCATCCCTATTCCAAATATTTTTAAAGAGTCATGATTGCTCTGTAGTGTGAACATTTAGCTTATTAGTAATCTGTAGGTTCTACCTTCATCTCTAGAAAACATTTTTATAACTTTTCATTGATAATTTTTTTCCTGCTCCATTCTTTTTGGACTTTTTCTTATATAAAAGATTATATGATCTAATTTTCTTGATTTTCTTTTCTATGTGTTCTGGAAAATTAACTTACTAAAACCATGTATAAATAAATTTTACTTACGGACCCATCCCATGTTTGTACAATGTCTGTCTGTGTGTGTGTACCCCAAGTCCTCACCCAGTTCTTACAGCACCACACAACCCAGTCCCAACTGGTGATAACAGAACCACGACATATTCTTGCTATGAATTTCTCATAACTGATGGCACATCTTTTTGGAGTTTTCAGCTGGAGTTGGCTCTGCATCCACTTCCCCTTTTGCAGCTGGTTGATGCCTTTTCTGGTTTGCTTTTTTAGTTGCATTATCTGCCTGCTTTCCATCTCCAAAATTTTGTCTCACGTAGCCCAGGCTGTCCTCAAATGCATTATGTAACCAAGAGTGACCGTGAACTCAAGATCCTCTTGTCCTACTGCAAGAGGCCAATATAGAGAAGCCTATTTTTATACATAAATTTTGACTTTGACCACCAAACTGATCTTGTATATAGGTGCCAAGTCCTTTGATGAAAGATTTGCTTCTGTCCTCTCTATTCTGTAATCCTTCACTCCCTGACTCCCTACTAGTGGTTATCTTACAGAGAGGAGGGCACAAACGCTAGAGCAATGGAAGTTACAGGGGTTACCAGTTCTGTCGGAGCTAGTGCTTCATGTGCTTGTGTGTTTAGATGGAGTTGTCTATGCCTGGGGCCATAATGGATACAGCCAGCTGGGGAATGGGACCACCAATCAAGGCATTGCTCCTGTCCAAGTCTGCACTAACCTCTTGATCAAGCAGGTGGTTGAGGTAGCCTGTGGTTCACATCATTCGATGGCTTTAGCAGCGGACGGAGAGGTAAGTGTGCACTTTGATTCCTTTTAAAAAATTGTCATAAACTGCACAATGCAAAGCTTCTTATCATAAGCATGTCAAATGCACAGCTTGATAGCATTAAGTACATTCACACTGTTGGCTCTGTCCACTCACAGACCTCTTTCATCTTAAAAAAAGCTGAAGTTCCAAATCTATTAAATGTCAGTTCTCCTTGACACTAGATCTGTGACCACTGTAGGTACTGCCTGTGCATAGAACCAGATAATATCTGTCGTTTTGTGACCGATTTCACTTAGCATAGTGTCCTCAAGTTCATTCATTTCTCTGGAGTGTGACAATTTTGTACATAGGTGTATACCATATCTTGATCTTCTCTACCTCACTCTTCCATTCTTCTAGGCCCCTCCAGCATGCTACCCCTACCTTTATGTCTTCTTTTTGGGTTAGTGCTCCTGGACTATTGACTGATCTTGTTGCCTTAGTCCTGTGCAGGCAGCCATAACTGCAATGAGTTCATTAGTGCAACCTCTGTGTCATGTCCACAAGACATTTCACAGTATTCTTCCAAGTATTTCTTTTTCAAGATTTAATAACATTGCATTATTCCATTGTAAATATGTTACATTTTGTTCATGTGTGTGTGAAAGGGGTATTGGGAATTGAACCCATGGTCTCACATATACTTGGCAAGTGCTGTACCCTAAGCCTATTTCATTCACTTTGATGTATATACGGGGCATTTCCACTATACAGCCATTGTGAAAACCCCTGGTTTTACCTACTAGACTTTGTAGTTATAAACAAACAAATAAAACACATGCGAATACGTTCTTTCTCCAGTAATACTTGTGTAGTCTTGTCAGAATCACCCTTAGCTGCATTTGGTGTGTACATGTCCATGGTCCCAGCACCGAGGACTTAAAACCAGGATGGAAATTTCTAGGCTAGCCTGTGTTGCAGAGGAAGAACTTGTCTCAACAAATTAAAAAATAAAATAACAAAACCCTTTTAAATATGCCATTCTAAACTTTAAATTGTTCCCCAAGATTTTGTACCTCAAAGCCATTAACAAACATAACCCTAAATCATTATGTAAAGCTTTGTTTCAGCTGTGATGCACACTGAAACCCGTGGATACATCTCCCAACATTAATACTGAAAGAACTTGAGGTAGCCCAGCTGGGACTCAGTTGTTTTTCTTAATTATTAACCTAAGGCACATCTATACTGCTTATCCAGAAATACTCATAAGTCCTAGCTGTGTGACATTTCCTTGTTCCTATTTTCTATCTTCTACAACCCCTGCTTCATCAGGGGTAGAGGCAACATTATATCCTCCCTATACCTATATTGATTTTCCCACTAAACCAACCTCTATTGTAATCCTTTACTCTATTTATTAAAAAGCCTCAATCATCAAAATTTTATTTAAACTAACACTACTATTGTATAAAGTCATTGCTTCAGTTAAACAGTACATCTTAAGAGGAAATCATCTTCATAATCCACAGGTGAAAATGTCAGTAGAGTGAAATATTTCCATGAAATAATCACACTATATTAAAGGCAATGGGGATACCCCATGCCCATTCACACTGTGTCAGATACCAGAGAAGAATGGCATTGGACATACATACGAAGGCACAGCAGTAGCAAGAGACATTCTGGAGTTGAAACCCAGGGGGTCTTGCCTATCCGAGATTCTTCCACCAGTGTCTTTCATTCTGGTGGGCCAAACTCCCAAATTCAAGTGCCACCTGCTGCTCCTCTGACATGGTCACCGACATCTTTTGATGTGAGAACTCAGTGTTCACATTCATGCTCTTTGCCATGGTCTCAGATAGATGTGCTATGTAAGCTTCTAAGGACCCCCAGTCTTCAGGTAGATTTTATTTTTCAGTGTATGTAATAATTTTGGAGAAGAGTAACTTGCTCAGCCCCATGCCTCTGCTTATTGAGGTTCCTTGCCCTGTTCATTCTCCCTCTGACCTCTGTAACTCTGTTGCTCCACCTTATGCTTTTGCTCGAGCCTTGCCTCCTGCCTGCACTGTTGACATTGGCCTTTGTTAATAGCCTTGAGTTTCACCTTTCCAGCCTTCCTTGGCCCTCTGATTTCTAAACCACAAATTAGGTCAGTCACTTTGTTCCCTGTTTAAAGTTCTCCAGTGCTGTTAATTAGTTATACCAATTGGGAACAAGGTAAAGAAGAAAATACCACAAAGCTGATGGTGACCCAGGTTCCATTGTTGGGATGTACCAGAGGTAGGCATAGCACACAGGCTGTGTCCAAACCTGCTGTCTCCTTGCCCATTGCTTGTTGAGTAGAAATATGTTACCCACCCCCCCCCCATTTAAAGTGAAAGACAGTGGTGTTTGTAAGGAACTTGGAATGCTCCAGAAATACCTGAGGAATGATCGTTAAAGTTAGACAAATCTTGCTCATTTCTGAAGCCTGGATTCTTGCTTTGTTTTAATTGTTAGCATGTGTTAATTGTAATAATGGTGCAGAATCCAGAATCCCTGCCTTATTAAACTAGATGTTTCTGTGACTGTGCCTTGGTGAAGTATATGTTACTTTTCTTCTACCTGTAAAATGTGTATTTCATCTGGGTTTTCATAGTTAAGACATCAGCAGTATGTTGGACTGTTGTCGACATGTGAAATTAGAAAGTATTGACAGGGAAGAAAGATGTAGAAGCCAGACTGAGGATGTGTGGAGACTGCTGGCACAGGCCGAGGAATGGGGTGGATGTAGGGTCTTAGAAGTTCTGCTAGTATTAGAAGAGGTTCTTTCTTCTTCTGCCCTAAAGCCTCTCCAGTCCCTATTTCCCCCTCCAAGTCTCCTATATTCTTCCCAGACACATCTCCATCGTATGCAGAAACTCAACAACAGCTGTGCTTACCCACATGAGACCATGTCAGCTTGGATTCCCACAAGAGATGGGGAGACATCTCCAGACTCCACTCCTTATTGAGAGATATTGGCAGTTGGTAGCTGCTGTGGGAGAGGCAGGGGGAATCACTGTTTCTTTAAGGGTGTGGTCATTGGCAGATTTTTTTTTTCATTTCTTATATTTGTTTCTGGTTTTTGACAAGCATAGAAACCTGCCTGTGTGTCTCCAATAAAAATCTAGTGTTCAGATTGTGGTAGGTAATAGCAAAAGTAGGTTGTGCAAAGTTGACAGGCAGCAAGAGAGAACTCAAGTACTTAAAAGAACGATCTAATAATGCTATTTCTATAGGAACAGACACATCCTTAGTACTTATGGCTATTATTACTATGTTATGGTCAGAAATTACAATGGAAAGTTTTTGTACTGTGTCAGAAATAGGCTAACATGTTTGTGTCTACATCATGTCAGATTTTATTGAGTAACAATAAATTCACAAGGTACAGCAACTTTCGTAGCAATTTGTCAAGTAGCCCTGCTTTCCTTGGTAGCCCTGACTGAAGGCCGTCACAAATTATTTATTCCAGTCTTTTAACATTCCAGTCTTAATTATTTATATTAGCTTAAAGAGCACACATTATATTGCTCTGTGTGTGTGTGTGCGTGCATGTGTGTATAAAACATAAATATTACAAAGGAATTAAAGAGGCCATGGCATTTCAAAGAGACCCGAGAGGCAAAAGTTGATAGAAGTCAAAGAGAGTCTCTGGCAGTTAAGATGAAGTTGGGCTGGAGTTCTCTGGGAGAGGTGATAGCTGCTGCTGCTGCCAGAGTCAAGGCTTGGGGCCAGAATTGAGCTTCAGAAGTGAAGCGAAGTAGAGGCTATAGAGACCAGGGGTTGGATTGGGTCCAGAGGGATGAATGGCAGGTGGGTGGACAGTAGGTCCATACAGGTACATAGCAATTTGAATAGAACTTGTAGGGCAGTTGGGAGCTCTCTGCTCCTGTACACACTGGTCAGATGACAAACCTGTAGAGTCATTATTACCACTGCCAAGTGAGTGTTGCACTTTTTTCTTAGTCTGGTGTGTCTGATAAGTTCTTGTGCCTGGTTTTTCTGATATAATTTTAATGGGCGGTTCTGGTCCCTGTTTATGTTCATGAATTTATGCAGTAGCACTCTTATTTATCATTCTGTGTCATGTGGATGATGCCAGACGGACGATGCTGTTTAGGTGTCCACCAAGTGCAGAGTCATCATCCTTAGTAGAGTAAAAAGCTGCTTATAAGATGGACCCTCTCAGGGCAAGGCACAGTCTGAAAACCATTTTACACAATGTGTAGTTACTTAGGGCAGGGCACAGCCTGACCCCAACAGTCGTCCTGAGGCATCAGTTGTGGATTAGTGAGACAGGGAAAAGAACAATATGGTTTAGAAAGCTTTCCATGAGAAACAAAAGAATTTCTGCCCAAAGAGCTGGGCATGCTTTTTACATCATCAACGCTTTGCCTTACTAGTTCCAAAATTAACAAATGTACATGTCTATCTCGTTGCCAAACTCAGAGGGTACCATAGTAAGTTGTTGAAGACATAGTACAGTGCTTGGGCTCTATATATCCATTGCCCAGCTAATGGGAATACTGACCCCAGGGCCCCTCTATGGGATTACTGTGAAGATCAGTGAGTAAGTGCACGTAAAGCATTCAAAACCATGCTGAAGGTCTAACGACTGGTTTCCTTGTTCCTTCTCTTGTAGGTATTTGCATGGGGCTATAACAACTGTGGTCAGGTGGGGTCAGGATCCACAGCAAACCAGCCAACTCCTCGGAAAGTCACCAATTGTTTACATACTAAGAGAGTGGTCAGCATTGCCTGTGGTCAGACCTCATCCATGGCTGTTCTGGATAGTGGTGAGGTTCGTCCTCTTCATTTCCCTGTCCCCTCCACCTGCATGCAACGGTGCCAGCATGCAGAGGAGGAGAGTTTGTCTTGTTTACTGACCCCTAAGGAGGACCAGCTAGCAAGTGCTTGCTCAGTCCTCAGAATGACTCAAATCTGATGTCAAGTAAAAATTCTAATGTGTCTTAATTTTAGTTTTTGCAAGATCCCTGTAGCCTCATGGTAAAGGCAGGGTGGGGTCAACGTTAGAGCGTGCAGTCTAATCAGTGTAGGTGTTTGGATTTAATGTTGGGACTGAGAAAGAACGACCTTCCTTCCAGTGGAAGAGTTGTCTGTACGGTTTTAAAGTCAGCTAATGAATTCTTCATAAAACCATACACGACATCTCACGTTGTATTGGAGGAGGCATCTTGTTTTATTGGAATATCATCATTAGCTACTTGTTATAAACCTACCCTCTGCCCTGTAACCATGACCCCTTTTGAGCTGATGGTTACATCTATGAAATTACTGATGCCACTTAAATGGGCCATGTACCACCTATGCTTTCCTTGGTGCGTGGGGACTATACAGTCTTTTGTATGGCATTATACAGTGATGGGTTTGGGGTGCTGTACATGTTATTGAGACCTCACATAAGTTGACTTTTTTCTTTTTTATTCAATCCTGCTGTCATCTATGAATACTTCAGAATCTATGGGCCATCAATCATGTAATATCCTCTGTTCGGTATTCTTCATGCTTTTATTTTCTCAAGATTTATTTTTATCATTTTTAAATTATATGTGTATATGAGTGTCTATGTGTGCACACAAGTGCAGTGTGCCCATAGAGTTTAAAAGAGGCCATCAGGTTTTCAACACATGGAATTACAGGCTGGTGGGAGCCCTCTAATGGGACCTGAGCTAGGTTGTCTTCGAGAGCAGTACCTGGTTTAACTGCTGAATCTCACTGATTATAACTTTAAAATGATTATTATGTGGTTACTTTTACAAAGGGGAAAGCAATGAGGCCTACAAAGTAAGCATTAAAAAGCTTTTTCCTAATCTCGTTAGTAGTTTCATATGTGTCCTTCTTTATAAGGAATTGTTGTAGGAGGCTGTTTGTTCCCCAGCCACCCAGACTCCTGAAATAACCACACAGAAACTGTTTTAATTAAATCACAGCTTGGCCAATCACTATAGCATATTCCTAGCAAGTTCTTGCATATTAAATTAGCCCATTTCTATTATTTTATATTTTACCATGAGGCTCATGGCCTACCAGTAAGGTTCCAGCTGGCAGCTCGGGTCTTTCCCCTCTGGCGGCTACATGGCGTCTCACTGACTCCGTTTCCATTTAGTTTTCCCCACCTAGCTCTGTTCTGCCCTGCTAAGCCACTGGCCAAAACAGATTCTTTATTCATTAACCAATAAAAGCAACACATATACAGAAGGACTTCCCACACCAAGCAGTTATCTACAGATGAGTTTAATTACCTTATTCAGTCACCTATACATTGCTGCCTCTCTCTGTCGTTCTGGTCCCTGGCACACTTCACAGCATTGTGTTGCCTGTGCACTGTCTGAGACTGTCTCTGTAGCACTTCTCAGAATGCTGCTTAGTTTGCTTCTGTGGGTGATGGACACTTGGACCTCTCTGGAGGACTTTCGGTTGTTTTTACTGTTGTGAATTATGATGCACTGATTTCTGTTGCTGTATGTTTATCTTGGTACATCATATAAGCATTTCTATAGAATAAATTCCCAGCATAGAATTTTTAGGTCAAGATGTATGCCATTAAGAATATGAATAGCTGCTGCCAAATTTCTTTCCAGAAGGCCAGTACCTGTTACACTAAATTGCACATAGCCACCTCTCACCCTCTGCCCTTTCTGCTTTACTTTGTCCTGGAAGCCCCGCTGTGCATTTGCCTGCATCTGTGTGGGTCTTGGTGCCACCAGAAGTTGTAGGCGTTTAATTTGAACTTGACCTTTTAAAATCTGTTCTTGGTTAGAACTTATTACTCTGAATATTACAAACCATTAGGCCTCCTGACTAGCCTGTGCTAGCTGCTGCCACCTGACATTTATTTTGTGGGGTTTTTTTTTGTCTCTGTGATCTTTTAAAAATGAAAATTTAATCTGTTTTTGAATAGTATAGTAAAATTCTTAACTGTATTTCACTTTGTTTTGTTTGTTGTTCGCCCCTTTGTCTTGTTTCTTTGAGGTGGTGTCTTGCTGTATAGCCCTTGCAGGTCTGGTACTTGATATGTAGCCCAGGCTTACCTTTAATTTGTGGCAGTCTCCTGCCTCAGCATTCTTAAAGCTGGGATTACAGGCATGTACTGCCTCGCTCTAGGGGGTTTTGTTTTTATCTGCTTATCTGGCTCTTCTTTTCTTCCACCACTATTCTTCCTCCTTCTCTCTGTCTGTGCCGTGACACTGCCTTCTGCCTGGAATGCTGTCATCTGTCCCGCTCAGGTCTCCACTTCCTAACAGCTCTTCCTCCTCACACTGCTTCTTGGGAAGAAACCTCACTATTCCTGCAGTACGTTGATCTCTGTGGTGGCTCTTACTACCTGCTCACCAAGTGTGCACATGTTCCTTGCCTTTGGCAGGCTTGGGCTAAAGATTCCTTCCTTGTGCCTCTCGTTGTGTAGGACATGTGGTAGGTGCTTGCTAATTTTTAATGACCCTCAGTTTTTCATTTGTGAAGTCATGGAATGGGAATATCATGCATTTGTAGGACCCTGTAGCCCACAGCGTAGGTTTGGAGTATCTGATCTGTGTAGGACAGGACTTCTCTTCCCATGGCAGTTTCCACAGCTTATCCTCTGTCTTTCTCTCACAGGTGTATGGCTGGGGCTATAATGGCAATGGACAGCTGGGCTTGGGAAACAATGGCAACCAGTTGACCCCAGTGAGGGTGGCAGCCCTGCACAACGTGTGTGTGAACCAGGTACACATTGCATTACTTGCCATACATTTTATAGCAGATGTTTTGGGGGTTAATTCTTTTGTCATTCATTTCTGGCAATTCTTTATGCCTTCACTTTTCACATTTAATGTTTTAGCCTTCCTCTTTTTCTGTTAGAAAAGGGGAACCCATGGTATTGGACATGGTCTTCTTCACAGGGTAAAGAAATTCATGAAGTCGACCAGTGGGTAAAGAATTAGACTTCCCTGATGCTTCTGAGTGCTCCAGCAGATGCCAGTCCACACATGCTGCTGGCCTGGCATTCTGCAGAGGCCAACTATGGCCTAAGCAGGTGGCTGCTCTGCCTTGACTGCTAGGATGGTAACCATGTGTGTTTACTTTCAGATTGCCTGCGGGTACGCACATACTCTAGCACTAACAGATGAGGGCTTGCTCTATGCCTGGGGAGCTAACACATATGGGCAGCTGGGAAATGGCAGTAAAAATAATCTGCTAAGCCCAGCACACATCATGGTGGAAAAAGAAAGGTAAATTTGCCGTGCCGTGTCTTGGACACTATGTGTGTGTGGCCTTGGGACTGTGTGGTAGGACTGTGGTATTCAGCTTGTGACTCATATTTATTAACATTCTCATTTTGATTCAAATGGTTTATGTCAGAATGAACACGTATGAACTTGCCTGTATTCCGAAGCCCCCACCTGTGATTGGTGTGAACTAAGACGTCTTAGCTCTGAAAGGCTTGGAGCTGTCTGTTCTGTAGAGAGGTTATTTAGGATCTGCAATCACATTGAAATTCAAAGCACTAACTTTGTACTACCTAAATTCACTTTTAAATAAGAAAAATTGCTCTTTAAAAGACATTATTTCAATACTAATTTGGTTTATTGTATGCTACTGGGATAGGTGTGTAGTGTTTGTTCATCAGATTGTGAGGTTTTATGCAGGGTACCCTGCCTTCGGAGTCCTGTGAAAAATGAAGCTGATCTGGCTTGATGCCCTTTTGGTTTGGAATGTTCAGAGCCCATGACCCTCAGCCCGTGGTAGTCATCCTAATGAAGATGTTGAGATTTGGGTGAAGATAAGGGAAAAAATATATGTATAAGAAAATGTTTATTGAAGATAATGTGTACGGGGGGGTGGTGGAGATGAGAGGGATATTCAAATCAGGAAAGCGCTTGTAAGTACCTGAGTTAGATCACCAGAACCTATATTTAAAAAACCACATGTGCTGGTGTGCACTTGTAACCGCTGGCTAGCTTAGCCTATTTAGTGAGTGCCAGGCCAATTAGAGAGCCTATCCCAATAAAAAGTTTTACAGTGTCTGAGAAATTACACCTGAGGTTGTCTTCTTGCCTTGACACAGATGTGCACACTACTGTTACACACCCCCATGGACACACAAAATAGATTTTTTTTATTTAAAAAGATTTATATGTATGAGTGTTTTGCCTGTATGTATGTATGTGCACCATGTATGTATGTGCCTGTTGTCTGTGGAGTCAGAAGAGTGTGTTGGACCATCTAGAACTGGAGTTACAGATAGTTGTGAACTACCATGTGGATGCTGTGACACAAACACAGGTCCAGTACAAGAACAAGAAGTGTTCTTAACCTTTGAGCCATCTCTCCAGCCCCAGTATCTTTTGTTTATTTACGGCTTACTTCCCAGAGCAGTGAAGACATTTTGTCATTGCCCACTGTCCTCATTGATTTTAACTTCCAGTCTCTTTCCACATTTGCCTCAACGGAATGTATTATTTATGTATTCCTACCTCAAGATGAACTTAGGTGAGAAGTGGGCCCTCAGAGAGAGATAGAGAGGAGGGAGGGAGATTAGGGGAGCTCTTTCCTGACCTTTGGTTTTGTAGGCAGGGTTTGTGGCTTACATCACTGACCTTGGGCTGACTTGTGAGGTGTTGAAGCATAAATTTCTAAATTACTCTGTAGGGTGTGCTGTAGGCACGTCTGGTAAAGAAGTAACGAGTGTTTCTTCAATGTTCCCAGGGTTGTAGAGATTGCAGCCTGTCACACCACCCACACATCTGCTGCTAAGACCCAGGGTGGGCACGTGTACATGTGGGGCCAGTGCCGGGGCCAGTCAGTGACCCTTCCCCACCTCACCCACTTCTCCTGCACCGACGATGTGTTCGCCTGCTTTGCCACCCCTGCTGTCTCGTGGCACCTCCTGTCTGTGGGTAAGCCAGTCAAGCTGTTTCTGCCTGGGGTAACCAAATACTGTTCCTCGCATATTTGATAGCTGTGAGCTGCTTAGGTTCTGTAAGCTAGTTTTAATGTTCTTCCTGAATAATAATCAGATTTATTCATTGGTCATGAAACATTCTCAGAGACTTTTTTTCTTCCCTAAGTTTTTCTATTTTAGTTGAATTCATATTAAATAACAAAATTAACCAATACAATCAAGTGGAATGTAGTACATTCATAATGCTTTGTTTGTACTCACTGTTTGTATTAAGCTCCGAATGCTCTTATTACTCTTAAGGCAACCACAACTCACTAAGCAGCCGCACTTCATCCACATTCCCTTTTCTTTGGGGAAAGAGGATGTTCAGGAAAAATTAAGCTGCTACTAAACTTCAGGAAAAACAAAGAATATTTTTTAAAAATACTTTACTGTACTCAGTGTAATACAGTATATATTTGCAATAAATACAATGACTAAGAAACATTTGGTCCAGTGAATGGGACTATTTGATTGAAATCACATTTATGTTTAGCATACACAGCCAAATAGGCCAATACACCACAGCCTGAGATTTCTATGTCCTGCTCAAGCTGGCCACTAAGTAAGTGGGTTTTCTCCTCTAGATGGGAGTTCTCCTGTTAAAGAGAAGTAGTTCTCTAAAAGCAGGGTACACTGGCCATCACAGACAAAGAGGGAAGGTTATTTCCATGCTGTGATGAGATGCTGAGACACCCATAACAACCTTGGTTTTGGGTGAGTGGTTTGCCATCACCTGTATCCTGGACACCTTAGTCATCTCCTTTCTTTTCTCTTCAGCACTTAGGCTATGGGGTCAGGGGAGGCTGGTCTTTTTCTAAAGCCACCACGCTCCTGGCTCAGTCATTGTTCTCAGCCCAGGGGTTTGTTTTTTTAAGACAGGGTTTCTCTGTGTAGCCCTGCCCATTGTGGAACTTGCTTTGTAGACCACACTGGCCTCCGACACACAGAGACCCACCAACCTCTGACTTCTGAGTGCTGTGATTGAAGGTGTACACCACCACCACCTGGCATGATATTTATTTTTAGTGCATGTTTTCATGTTTAATTATACTTGAAGACTGTTATTTGACTTTCCCAGATACTCATTTTGTTTCATTTGTAGTTTATAGATCAGTTACCTTAATACTGTGAGTTTGATTTGTTAAATGAGTCATGAGCTTTATTGACCAGAAATAGAATGGAATCAGGTACTGTAATTATCTTTTGAAAGCCTCTCATGCCTGATTCTGTTCCTGAGCTTTGTGTTAATGGTATGTCTGTTGCCTTCAGAGCATGAAGACTTTTCAACAGTTGCAGATTCACTGAAGAAAGAATTTGATAGTCCAGAAACTGCTGATCTGAAGTTTCGAATTGATGGGAAATATATTCATGTCCATAAAGCTGTTTTAAAAATCAGGTATTTTTTTGCATGAGTTTAGAACCATCAGTAACTTTACCTCCCTTTTGTTATTTCTGTTTGTTATTACACCGCAGAATAGACACTAAAAAAAAATTGTTATCACAGTACAAAGAAGTTTGACAATTTAGTATTTTGGGCAGATAGTTATCAGTTCTACTTGTTATCAAAGACTGTCTTTTGCTTGTATTCATGCAACTTTGGTGGGACATATAACTATGTTTTTTTCTGTCATTTAGTTTTCTGTAGTACTAGAAATTATAGCCAGTACTTGCGCGTACTAGGCAAATACCCCTGATTGGTAAGTGGAGACTGCTTGTTCATTTCCCGGCCACCCAAACCCAAATAATCACACAGAAATTATATTAATTACAACACGGCTTGGCCAATGACTCAGGCGTATTTCTAGCTAGCTCTTACATTGTGAATTAATTAATCTGTGTATTGCCATGAGGCTGTGTCTTACCAGAAAGGTTCCAGGCATCCTTCCACTTTTGCAGCTACATGGCCTCTCTGTGATTTCGCCTACTTTCTCTATTTATCTCTGTTTGGATTTCCTGCCTGGCTTTGCTTTGCTAAGCCATTGGCAGAAGCAGCTTTACTTATCAACCAATAAAAGCAACACATATTCAGAAGGACATCCCACATCACTAATTCTTAAGTTGTTTTTCAGGTTACAGATTTGGCTGGGGCTATAGCTCAATAGTAGAGCACTTATCTAGCATGGGTTTGATTCCCCAACATTCAAAGTAAATGAACTAATAAATTAGTTGCAGCTCTAGTAGATACTCAATTTTATTTACATATTAAATTTGTGAGTAAATCTCAGTATATATTCACTTCTACTATTAAAGATTAAATTTTTCCAAACAGAAAAAACATAGGCATGTTTTCACCTATGACTCTGTGGTCAATGTGGCTGTGTGTGTGTCTTACAGCTTTTCTAACCTGTTACATCCATTCTGCATTGCTTAGAAATATTTTTTAACCCCTCAAAGTAACTATCACTGAATATGGTTTTTTTTTAAGAACTCTGAGTAAATATTGTGTATTTCTGTACCATACCTCACTCTGCCACTAAGCTACATCCCCAGTCCTCATTGTATTGTTTAAAATGCATTTCTGTATACATAAAACCTAAAGCAAGTGATTCAAACACTTAATTAGGATGGTGACTGATGGAGACAGTGCTGTTGTACTCCTGGGCTCTCTATCTAATTGATACTTTTAAATGGTAATATCAAGATGAGAATGATTTTAGCAACATTGCACATAAAAGTTCTTGCATAAAAAAAAGAAAAATGACTCAAATGAAAAAAAAAAAAAGTTCTTGCATAGCAAATACTTTTGGTGCTAATAGTGAATGATCCCAGCTTGTGCCAGCCCAGAGGAAAAGGATACCTGTAATACCTTTTACTTGATTTCAACCCTTTCATTGGTATGGTTTGCTTTTGTTGTAGGTGTGAGCACTTCCGATCCATGTTCCAGTCCTATTGGAATGAGGACATGAAGGAGGTGATAGAGATAGACCAGTTTTCTTACCCTGTGTACCGTGCCTTTCTCCAGTACCTCTACACAGACACAGTTGATCTGCCACCTGAGGATGCCATAGGTACTGCATAGGGACCGACCAGGCCATATGCCCGTGACTTTGTCCTAGTCTTAGAGCAGTGATAATATAGTTAATTACAGGTATATTGACTTTTGTATACTTAAAAATAATATTTGCCGGGTGGTGGTGAAACGTGCCTTTAATCCCAGCACTTGGGAGGCAGAGGCAGGTGAATCTCCGTGAGTTCAAGACCAGCCTGGTCTACAAGAACTGGTTTCAGGACAGGCCCCAAAGCTACAGAGAACCCCTGTCTCGAAAACCAAAAACAAAACAAAAATAATGTCTAAAGTAAACATCTCTAAACTGCTGTTATTGTTTAAAGTTATAGACATACTTTGTAACTGTAGACTTATTTAAAATATGAAAGTGTAAGTTTCTAGTGCATTTAACCATTTGTAAACAAAATAAGGAAGAGACTCCCTTTTTTATTCTGTGTACTATGGAAGAAATTGTATAAAGTAATTAATTACAGGACAGGTAGATTTGGGGAGATATGAGGAATGAAATAAAAAGATAAAAAGATATTTACTCACCTTCAGAATAGTGTTTGCTAAGAAATCGCTCTCACGAACTGAACATGGCATGTTACCAGCTGCCATGGGTGCTGTGAGCTGGCGTGACCTAGGTGCTTCTGCCTTTTAGGTCTTCTGGACCTGGCGACGTCATACTGTGAAAACAGACTGAAGAGGCTCTGTCAGCACATCATCAAGCGAGGCATCACTGTGGAGAACGCATTTTCCTTATTCTCTGCTGCGGTCAGATACGACGCAGAGGTAACATAGAAGTGCCCCAGCTCCCTCACTACCAGCCCACTTCCCTTTCTCCTCTGACAAAGAGCGTCTAGCTTCACCTCTCTTAATGACTCAGCGACAAGGCCTCAGATGAACTCGGCCTTGCTTCTTTACATCTCTGTTTGCTGTTTCAGGATCAGCTGTGTTTCCACTTCTGCTTTTAACTGATTGCCTGAAGGCTGCACAGTGGGAGTGTAGAGTGCTGGACTTGCTGGACTGGCAGACAGCATGCTTTAGTTCCATCCTCTGATGTCAGTGCATCTGTGTTTCTCAAGGCTACTTTGCTAAGTTCACCTGTCAGAAGCCAGGATACTGTTTGCTTTACATCTGTGTGCCTGCAATTCCATCACTGTCGTGTAGCTCAATCATTCTTGTGTAAAGAGCTTACTGTGTATTCCCTCTTTTTTAAAAAAAAGTTTTTGTGTGTGTACATGTCTGGAGACTAAAGGACACCTTTCAGGAGTCAATTCTCCTCTTCCCTGGCATACACTCCAAGTCAGTTATTAGGCTTACGCAGAAAGTGTCTTTACCCACTGAGCCATCTCAGTAGTCCCTACTTTGTTTTATACTAGTTGAATGTCAAATCTGGGTTTTTTCAGATTTCTAGATTTTCAGATGAGTGCTGTTCTGTAGTATGTATGACGTTGAACTTTCATAAAGTTGAACAGAGCCACAAATCATGAGCAGACGCTGCACCTGATTCATGCTGCAGCTCCTGGCACAAGCAGTGAAGCGTGGCAGATGCTCTTGAATTGTGAAGAGAGTGCCACAAAGGGGTGCAGCAGAGATAGTTAATGAGCTCATAGCTGACCTGCTTAGTTTTATACAGATCCATAAAAAAATAACAGGTCCAAAATGGCTAGCTTTGCTAAGTACACCATGAGCCTCTCTTTTGGAGGTGTTTTGTCATTTGACAAGACAGTCAGTCTCTGCTAGCTGGAAATTTATTAAAGATACATGTTGTAATAAGAGCGGCGGGGCTGCGTCCCCGGCACCCAGCCGCCCGCATGGCTACCTTATGCCCCAAAATAATTACACGGAAACTGTATTCTTTTAATCACTGCCTGGCCCATTAGTTCCAACCTCTTATTGGCTAGCTCTTATATATTGATCTAACCCATTTCTAATATTCTGTGTAGCCCATGAGCTGGCTTACCAGGGAAGATCTTAACCTGCGTCTGTCTGGAGAGGGAGCATCATGGCGACTCCTTACTCGGTTTCTTTCTCCCAGCATTCTGTCTGTTTACTCCGCCTACCTAATTTTCTGTCCTATTAAAGGGGCCAAGGCAGTTTCTTTATTACTTAACCAATGAAACAACAGATAGAAAGATGACCCACCTCCATCATTTCCCCTTTTTCTGTTTAAACAAAAATGGCTTTCACTTTAACATAGTAAGATTACATATAACAAAATAGTTATCAAGCAAGAATTACAGTTATAATATTTATATCTATTTTATCTTTTATCATAACTAAGGAAAACTATAACTATCTATCCATTCTTCAACTCCATCAAAGACTCCAGAAGGATATAATATAACCTAAGCAAACAAGAGATCCAAAACTCTAGAAATGACAGAGACATCTCGCTGCCTGTACAGTCACCCAAAGTTCTCTTGTACTGTTGGGGCATCCATCTTCGGCCTTCAGGCCCATAGTATCCAGCAGACTTTGCCATGAAACAGGAAATTTCAAAGACAGTTCAGTCACTATCTGCTGTGTCCTGAAGAATGTCTCGCAGACTCTTTCATGAATCAGGAACCCCTAAACAACATCTCACCTTTAGGCAAGTTCAGCAGTCCTCTCTCTGCGGGTTCTCTGTGTCGTTTATGCATCAGTCCAGGCAAGAGCAGTTTCTTGCCCAAATGTCTATCAAACTCCATAAGGAGCCTCTTCGATGCCCATCTTCCTCTTGAAGTAGATTGGTGCTGTCAGGAGCAGATGTGTCTCATTGTCATGAAAAGCCCTAAGTTATTAAAACATTAAATGCCATATTCTGCAGTCTTTGAAAGATATGAAGAATGCCTATCTAACTGAAATATATCTATGCACATCTAGAAAATCTAACTAACATGACTAAAAGCTTGACTATTATTGATGATTATCCATTAACAACCTATATACATTACATTTTTTAATGAACTATACAATCACAATACCTTAATCAAGATTAGAAATATGCATATACATATAACAAAATTGACCTTCAAATCCACACCAATGCAAATTATTCATATCTATATCATATCCCCCTTTAAATGTAAAAAAGAACATTTATAAACAATATATGGGAACATGGGCGCAGTTTTCTCTCCAAACTGCTTCCTGCTGAATGGGGGCGCTGTTATTCAGATCTTTCATGGTGTGACCTGTGTGTCAGGGTCATCTCGGTTGGCAGTTGTGTGAAGTAATTTTTTGAAGGGGTTCACAGTAACCTTTCAGGAGGGCGTGGTCTATCATACCATATTGGGATAGAAGAAATCCACAGGGTTGCATCCTCTGTGAAAACAAAAGAAGACCCTCTCCAAAGCATCATATCCTTAGACCCATATTCTGAAATCATAATACCCTTGTATCCATTCTGGTTTAGCTTGGCAGCCCATATAATGAAATGTCTCTCTGCACTTAGCTCCTTTACAGTCAAAAATTTTAAAGAAAACACAATAATACAAAGAATCCAGACTCTCTGTGAATTTTCCATTTTTACGTGGCTTATTTTTCTTTATTTCTTTTAATCTATAATTATCTGTACTCTGTCTCTTTAAAGACTTTACCCTTTTTTTAAACCATTAACTTTATTCTTTATATATATTTTTTTTCTCTCTCTCAAGCCTACGTACATTCATCCAACAGTGTCTGAATCAGTTCTATTGTGAATCTGTAATTTTTTTACTATCCAGGAGCATTTCTTAAAATGTTAAGCACTTCTTTAAAACTTAAGTTGCACCATGTACAGGTAATATGGTACCGCCTGTGTCCTGCTCAGTCTAAACCTTAACTGCGCTGTTATTATGGTAATTATAGTAGTTCCTGCCTGAGACCAGCAGAGTTCCTCCATGGTGGAGCTGAGCTGCTCCTGCCTCAGAGCCATTTGGTGTCCCTGAGCCACTCACAGTTCCAGACACAAAGCAGACCACATTGCCATCAAGCAAGCCATAGCACTTTACTCCAAATGCTCCATTCAAAAGCTCTGTCTCCAGCAGGAGCCAGACAGAGATCGCGATGGCGGCACAGCCCAGAAAGCCGGCATTTTAAAACAGCCAGTTTTTTCCTGTTGCTGAGTCAGGACAATTTCTTTGCGGCACGTAACCCAGAAACAGCAAAAAGCTTTCTTAAATTCTCTCTCTCTCCTTTTTAAGCCCTCTCAGGTTTTACGTGGAGTTCATTAGCACGTTGGGTGCCACTCTGTTGTAATAAGAGCAGCGGGGCTGCGTCCCCGGCACCCGGCCGCCCACATGGCTTAGCTTATCTCCCGAAATAATTACACGGAAACTGTATTCTTTTAATCACTGCCTGGCCCATTAGTTCCAACCTCTTATTGGCTAGCTCTTACATATTGATATAACCCATTTCTAATATTCTGTGTAGCACCATGAGCTGGCTTACCAGGGAGGATCTTAACCTGCGTCTGTCTGGAGAGGGAGCATCATGGCGACTCCTTACTCGGTTTCTTTCTCCCAGCATTCTGTTTACTCCGCCTACCTAATTTTCTGTCCTATTAAAGGGGCCAAGGCAGTTTCTTTATTACTTAACCAATGAAACAACAGATAGAAAGATGACCCACCTCCATCAGATACATATTGTGGCTTTTGAGGTATAACAGAGGATAAAATTCCTATCTGTCACACTTAGGGATTGAGTTGACCATTATGCCTTTTATTTTCAAAGCATATCCTATTTTTGCTTGAGGTTCTTTTATGATAATAAATATTTACAAGGTCAATTGTAGCTGACTCCATAAGGAGCCTCTTCGATGCCCATCTTCCTCTTGAAGTAGATTGGTGCTGGCAGGAGCAGCCGTGTCTCATTGTCATGAAAAGCCCTAAATTATTAAAACATTAAATGCCATATTCTGTAGTCTTTGAAAGATATGAAGAATGCCTATCTAACTGAAATATATCTCTACATATCTAGAAAATATAACATCACTACAAGCTTGACTGTTATTGATGATTATCCATTAACAACCTATATTTCTTAATTACATATTACATTTTTAAATGAACTACACAATTACAATACCTTAATATCAGAAATATATACACCTATAACAAAATTGACCTTAAAATTTATACCAATGCAAATTATTCATATCTATATTATATTCCCCTTTAAATGTAAAAAAAAAATTTATAAACAATATTTGGGAACATGGGCACAGTTTTTTTTTCTCTTCAAACTGCTTCGAGATGAATGGGGCGCTGTTAATCAGATCGTTTAGGGTGTAACCTGTTTGCCAGGTTTATCTCAGTTGGCAGTTGAGTGAAGTAATTTTTTGAGGGTGTTCACAGCAACCTTTCAGGAGGGTGTGGTCTATCATACCATATTGGGATAGAAGCAATCCACAGGGTCTCATCCTCTGTGAAAACAAAAGAAGAAACTCTTTTCCAAAGCATGATGTCCTTAGATCCAAATTCTGAAGTCAAGATACCTTTAGAACATATATGCAGGTTCATCAGCTTAGCAGCCCCTACAATGAAATATCTCTTTGTATTTAGCTCCTTCACAGTCAAAAATTTTAAAGAAAACACAATAATACACAGAGTCCGGGCTCTCTGTGAATTTTCCATTTTTACGTGGCTTATTTTTACTCTATCACTTTACTTTATTCTGTCTCTATAAAGACTTTACCTTTTTTTTAAACCATTAACTTTATTCTCTATATTCTTTTTCTTCTCTCTCCAAAGCTTACATACATTCATCCAACATTATGACCCATATATGGGTCTTCTATGTCTGAATCTGTCCTGTTATGAATCTGTAATTTTTTACTATCCAGGAGCATTTCATAAAATGTTAAGCACTTCTTAAAAACTTAAGTTGTGCCATGTAGAGGTAATATGATACCGCCTATTTCCTGCCCAGTCTAAACCTTAACTGCGCTGTTATTATGGTAATTATAACAGTTCCTGCCTGAGATCAGCGCAGTTCAGTGTGGAGCAGCCGCTCCTGCCTCAGATCCATTTGGTGCCCCTGAGCTGCTCACAGTTTCAGGCACACAGCAAGTCCACATTGGAGCCACACTCAGCAGTTTAATTCTGAGACTGAGCGTGCAGCACAGAACCTCTTTTCATCCAAATTACAGCCAAATCTGACACGCAGAGCACTGTGCAGCCTGCAAACATCTCTCTGTATGGCGGCAGCAATCCACCATGCTCTCCCGCCTGACCAAGTCTGATTCCGCCGTCTGCCCAGGCGGGGAGTGCAGGCATGGTCTCAGAGTACTTTCTTTCCAATCCCAAGCAGGAACACAAACATCCAGTCCCATAAAAGCCATTGAAATACTTTAAGGCCGGAGTTCACACTGGTGGCACAGCCCCAGGAAGCCGCATTTTAAAATGACCAGTTTTTTTTTTCTGCCGCTATTGCTGAAACAGGAAATCTCTCTATGGCATGTCCTAGCAAACAGCAAAAAGCTATGTTAAACTCTCTCTCCCTTTTTTTTAAAGCCCTCTCAGGTTTTTAAGTGGATTTAGTCCATCATGTTGGAGTGCCAAATGTAGAATGTGCGGTGGGTTGCTTCCCGCCACCCAGCTAGCTTTATCCAAAATAATTACACAGAAACTGTATTCTTTTAAACACTGCCTGGCCCATTAGTTTCAGCCTTCTATTGGCTAATTCTCACATCTTGCTTTAACCCATATTTAGTAATCTGTGTAGCACCATGAGGTGGTGTCTCGGAGAGGAGAGTCATGGCGACTGCCTCAGGCGTCTGCCTCACTGCCTTCTACCCAGCATCCTGTTCTGTCTTCCCCGCCTACCTGTGTTCTGACCTATCAGACCAAGCAGTTTTCTTTATTAACCAGTGAAACAACAGATAGATATAAGACCCACCTACATCAATACCTTAGGTGACAGGAGGTGACTAAGACTGGTAATCAATGGTGAAAACTGATTTTAGAAGCCTAACTTTGGGGTAGCAGCTGCCTTTGGGTCATGGCTGGTGCTCAGGAGATGAAGGCTGCCTGCTGCTCAGTTACAGTGACTGACTCCTCCATCTGCTCTTTGAAGGAAACATGAAGTTAATGTACAAAAGAAGTGCAAGCTTAGTGATTGTACCTAGAAAAGCAAGGCCATGTGGAAGTCTTGGGGTGTGCACTGTCAGACTTGACGTGTTCTACACTGGGAGGAGTCACACGTGTTTAAACACCGAGGGAAACGCCAGCTGAGGGGCCTTTCGAGGAAGGGGCAGAGTTTGACTTATAACTGTGGAAGTCTTGGGCTGCAAGAATTCTGGTAATTGCTGTTTTAGCATCTTAAACAGAATGTTAGGGCTCCAGCCCAATATTTTAAGAAATTGGTAGAAAGGAGAAGCAATTGGTTTTCAAATTGTGTAATGCTTGGAATAATTTCAGCATAAAAGATTTGAACCAAGAGCCTGTAAGATGGCTTAGTGAGTAAAGGTACCTGCCACCATCCCAAGCAGGGATCCAACTCAGCTGGAACCACACATGTAGAAGGATAGAGCCAACTCCTAAAGTCCTCTGAGTTCCGTGCCTGTGCACCTCCCCCCAGGTACTTTTTTTTATTTCGCAATATTTTTTTCAAAGTAGTCATTTACAGGTGTGTTGCTCCCTGCCCACTGCAGTAAGTGTGGCGCTGAACCTGCCTGAAGCCACTTTGTAATTTCTCCACAGATTTATACATCTTAGTTCCTGGTACAAAGACCTCTCAGTTTTGTATTCTCTCCTCTTCCCTGTCCATGAAGCTTAAGAGTCCTTAGTTTATTATGTATGAATTTTTTTCTATCTGCTGATTAATGCCTCTTCATCTACTTTGATTTTGTTGTGAACATCTTTTTTAATCTGCTGGTAAAAAGGGCCCCCTTTTTAAAATAATGTTTTATATTTGAAGCATAGCAGTTCTTGATGGTTGGTTTCTAGTTGTGCAAAGGCTGTGGTCTTTTATCTAGTTGCATTTTCAGTGTCCAGGTCATTGAAGAGAAGGTGAGGATGACCTCGTCACATCAGAAGCAAACTGACTTAGGTATCCAGGGTTGATGAGATGGCTCAGTGGGTTAGGGTGCCAAGCCTGACAACATAAGTTCAATCCCCAGGACACAAGTGGTAGAAAAGGAGAACCAACTCCTGCAAATTATTCTCTGACTTCCGCTTGCTTACCTTGGCTTGCCTGTGCTACTCTCCACCACAAATAAAGAAATTAAAATCTAAGGAAGAAAGAAAAATAAATCTAGCCAGGTGTGGTGGGACCCACCTATAAGCTCCCAACTTGAAGAGGATGAGGCAGGAGAATTGTGAGTTTTTGTCAGGGTCAGCCTGGTCTACGTAGTGAGACCTTGTATTTAAAATTATTTATAAACCACACAAAAACAAACAAAAAATAAAAACAAAACCTGGATCCAGAGATATGCTAATGTTGTAAATGCCCTTTGAGTTGTCTGGAAAGTAAATCTTGGTCAGCAGCTGGCTAAGACAAATTAGTTGTGGTTTCTTTCTTGGTGGTTATTCATCTGGGTGAGTTTTCTTGTAGCAGGATGTTTTCAGTCTGGGACAGAAAATCCTGTGATAAGGAGGAGTCCGCCTGAGTGCAGAGTGGGGAGCTCTGGGGTCTTCTCTGCACTGTCTAGAATTCTCACCTCAGGGCAACTAGAAGCAGGAAGTCACGACCCTTCAGTTTAAATGGAGAGTTCCTCACAGCTGGCCAGCTGGCCCAATACAAAAAGAAAAATCGAGCCATTTTGATACAAAAAAACTTCTTTTTAGTGCTGTTTGCTTTAATACATTGAAGTACTCTTTATATCAGTAACAATTTCTATAATGAGTGTGTTTGGACTTCCTGCTTACTGGGGGCTTTCGGGGATGAGTGAGTGTGACATCATATCTATATGATGCTTTACTGATTAATGTTGGCTATTGGTGACTTGATTCATCTGCCTGAGAACTCTAGTCTGTGTAAATACACTTGTCTGGGCTTGACTGGGAGCTTATTAATAGCATGCTGGAAGACACATTAGTGGGGGCTATAAAGATATTAGTGGGGGCTATAAAGATAAATTCATTTTTATTAGATTATGAAGATAAAGTTTTGGAGATTTTCTTTTTAAATATAATTTTAGGTAGACCTTAAATTTTCATCTATTTCCTAAAGCCTTCTGTTCTTTAAACTAGCCCATATTTTAATTTGTTTCTGTTTTCTTAAATGTAACAAAACATGTATGGACTAAAGTGGCATTGGGCTTTGTACAGTGTCCTGAGATCCTTGTGCCAGGTGACAGGCATGGAAGGCTGCCAATGATTTTGCGTGTGTGTCACACTTGGGTTATGGAAACCAAGCTTTCACTCTGGTGAGCGGATGGCAGGTGGTTTTCTGACGAGAAGCAGTCCTCTTGCTTGCCTCGTGGGAGCTGTCTGGTCTCAAGTATCTCTTCTGGGATGGGTGAGGGAATTGGGATGGGGGATTTTCAGAGAAACAGTTCACGGTTAATAAACAAAGGCCTCTTCCTGTTCTTATTTTTGTTGTGTATGTCCAGGATTTAGAAGAATTCTGCTTTAAGTTTTGCATCAATCATTTGACAGACGTTACACAGACTGCGGCATTTTGGCAAATGGATGGCCCCCTGCTAAAGGAGTTCATTGCTAAAGCCAGTAAATGTGGAGCCTTTAAGAACTGAAACCCGAGGCTGCGGGGCTGGGTGTGCGTGGGTGATGTGAGACTGCAGGTAAAACCCGCCAGGTCGCTTTTGTCACAGCAGAGACAGTAGGAGTATATGAAGGATGCTTTTCATGAGCTTGTTTTCACAGCTCTTCTTTCTGGATATGTGTACTTGAAATGGGATTTCCTTACATTTGGCTGAACGCTCTGAAAGGATGAAAGCTTAGTTGCTTTTGATTTTTTAATTTTGATGAGAGGATCTTTTGAACTGGGATTAAGGAAGCTGGTGAGATGTTCCTGGACCTTTGGCGGCAAGCCTATTCACACTGCATGTGGAGGACAAGCCCTGCCATTGCTCCTGAGTGCTGCTCGCTGTCACCACCTTCCTGTGGGGCACCAGACTGTGGGAGGCTCTCAAGAAATACTGTCGAATATGCATCAGACCCACGTAAACAGTCAAGAAATGTTGAGGTTTGTCGAGATTCTCTTAAGATGTGGGCACCTCAGGCTGGAAAGATGGCTCAGCAGGTAAAGACTGTTATGACTAAGCCTGATGACTTAAGTCCCCAGGACCCTCATGCCAGAGAGAGCAAACTTTAAAAGTTGTCCTCTGATCGCTATACATGCACCTTGACTACACACATGCACACTATAAAAAAGTGTAATAAAAATTAAAAGATTAGGTACCAGAAGAGTAATAGCTAGAACTACTTGTGAGACACGATAAAAGAAGCTTTGTTTGGTAAAGGCGAATGGTTTAGAACTCCTAATTCTGGACTTAGCCTGACACACTCACTCTCAGCAGTGTTTCATTAGGTTGCATTTGAGAGTGCAGTACACACTACCCCTCAGCCTCACCCTGTAAACACACACATTCTCTGTATCTGATCTTTTGCGACTTGACATGACTGTTAAAACCACCTTTCTTACAGGACTCAGAATGGTCACTTTGTGCTGGGGAGACTGGGCCACATTCCATCACAAACTTATTTGAAACTTCACCTTCCAGTTTTGTGTTTTTCTTGCTTTACTTGTGTTTGAAATACTTTTTGGCTTATTTTAGCCTTGAAATAGGGTTCCCAAAGTCATAGTTTTCCTAAAAAGACCATTTAAAAAGACTTTGTCTTTCAATCTGGCTATGAATGTTACTGGAGTGTAGAATGTTGTTGTCCCAGCTTTGCCCATTGAGCTTGCTTTCAGAATGAGCCATTGTCTGTTTGCTCTCTGCTCCATGAACTCCTTTATATGTGTGTGTGTGTTCCCTTAGTGTGTTCGGTTTCCTGCTTACAGAGGACCTTCTGGCCTTAGGCTGCGTCCAGAGCCACATTAACGGGGAGGGAATGCTGCGGGCGCTGTGCAGCAGTGCTTTAAGACGGATGTGTCGGGTGGAGTGCTGGGGGGTGGAGTGCTGGGGGTGGAGTGCTGAGGGAGGCACCAAAAGCAGGAGTTGTTGACAGGCCATACACATGCCAACCCAGAACCCAACGTCCCCTTTTCTTGATCGTGTCACACGTGACTGTTGCCTGGTGTATTGGTAAGTCAGAATTGGCTCTTCAGTGACAGTTTCCTTCCTGGGACGACGAGTCACATTGATACAATTTGCTGGAATAGGCCATCTGAATAACCACAGTTCTCTAGTCTTGGAGTCCCAAGGTGGTAATGTTAATGTTTACCATTGTTCTTACTTGAAAAACCTCTCCATAGAAAAGCACAAACTACAGCTGTAAATCCATATCCATAGATAATTCACCTGGCAAGAACCTACTGAGTTCTGACAGCTGTAGACACACTTCTCAGCTCACTGGGGGCTTGAGTGTATGGCGGTGAAAGAGCAAGTCCCTTCAGAAGGGTTGGAGGATTTTTTTAATGCAATCTTTTTATTTTTCTATTTGGTTTTGTTTCTAATCATAGAAAACAAAAATTATTCTTGAAACTAATGTTCTCTTCTGATGCAATAATGGAAGCCAGAGAAGTCACAGTTTCTTAAAATAGTCTAAACTATCCTTGAACTTACTGGAACAATGTTTGATACTCAAGTATTTAGGATGCATTTGTGTAATTTCTTGAATGACATATTAAACAATCTCTTAAGGCAGGCCGTGTACAGTTGTGGTTGTTTTCTCCTTTAAAGTATAGCAGTATATAAATCCTGGAAAAGGGAGGAACTTGTTATTTTGGTACAACATGGATTAATTTGTGGACGTAAGTGAAAAAGAAAAAAAGTCAAGTCACAAAAAGACAATTATGTGTTCCTAGAGGTGGAAAGAGAGTGGTTGTCAGGCTGGGAGAGGAAGCTCTTACATGGGCACTTTCCGTTCTGCAAGAGGAAGATGTTTTTGGATGAATGATAATTTTTGACTATATTTGATGTTACTGAACTATATTTTTTCTCACGTACATGATTTGAGTCTCACACAGCTGTATGAATTAAGCACAGATTATTTTTACAGTTAGCAAAGTTTCATAGACAAAGAAGTTGATAATCTTTTTTTTAAGAAGTTGATAATCTTAAAAGGGTTGAAATGGTAAATTTTGTTACATATATCACAATTTTAGAAAACCATATTAGAATAAAAATAAGATACCACTGTGAATGTGTCGACTACCCCCAAGCCAAAGATTTTATTTCTGTTAAAAGAGTATAGTTGAATTATCAGAGTGGGAAATGCACTTGAATTGGAAGTACTTAAAGATGAAAAGTAGTAACCACTGTCCCTGTGATACATGGTAGTTATTAGGGCAAAGTGGAGATTGGGTTAACAATCAATGATATAATAGGATATTTGTAAAGTTTTTTAAAGTTAATTTTGTACACAGGGAGCATGCATGTCATGGCACTCTTGTGGAGGTCAGAGGGCATCTTATGGAAGTCAGTTTTGCTGTGTAGGTTCCTGGAATTAAACTCAGGTCATCAAGCTTGAAGGCAAGTGCTGAGCCATCTCACCATTTTTTTTTTTTTTAAATAATGGAACCAAATGGAGTTGACCCAACCAACAATTGTTCAGAAGTTGGTTTGTGTAGAATGGGGTTGTTTTTAGCTCATCTATAAAACAGGATGTTTATGTGCCTTCCCCTAGGTTTACAAAGTTCATCATTGAATAAGGGAATGTGTGTGCAGTCCCTAATGTTCTTCCCACAGTGCCATCTTCTGTACCCTGGTTTCCGTACATTTTCTTATAGAGAAATAATGGCTGGGATTATTTGGCTCATTTTCCAGTAGTAACAAAGCAGGCTTATTTGATCAGTTTGCCCAATATGTGCAAACAATATGAACCCAAACAAGTGGTGCTTCCTTGTGCCATACAATTTACTGTGATTGACAAATTAGTTGAATTGTAAGGCAGAAGGGGAAACATTAATATAAAAATGTCCCAGCTCATTCTGACGGGTGGTCATATTGCAGTCATTCCAGTTCACCCTTCATGAAGTGACATTGGAAACCACAGTATTGCACCAGGAATGATTCCAGACTCGACACCATGCTGGAGACACGGCTCAGTCCCGTACTGGTTTGTTGGTAGCATTAATGTGGACCTGAGAGGATCATGGTAGGAAATGAGAAATGTGAATGAGAAGGAGTCGAGGGCCAAGAGTGATGTGGGCATACAGATCTGAATTGCTTATTGTTAGGAGGGGAAAAGTCTTCATTTTTACCATTCCATATTCCTAATGATGCTCTTATTCAGAGAGCCAAGTTTCAAATGTTGGTGCTTGTCTTGAAGACAACACATGCCCTTGTAATAATAACTGTGACCAAAAAGACACTTCTAAAAAGACTGAAGACCCATAAAATCATTAAAACAGCAGTGCATTCTACATTGTTACAGCTGAGGCTGCTGTGAACTGTATTAAATAAACCACTCTGTACAGTGTATTTTACAAACATTTATTGAGTGCGCTAAGTCTTGGAAATATAGTGAGCAGGAACCCAGGTTAACAGTAAGCAAATCATGGGAATGAGTTTCTGCTCTATTGTAATGGAGTTACTGAGAGGAGACTACTGTGAGATCTGGAGGGCCAGCAGAGGCAAGGAAAAGTTCTGAGATTTCACAGCAGGCTGTGCAAAGGCTCTGGTATTGCTGCAGTTGACTGGGGTGAGTAGGGAAGGCATCAACCAATAGATAAGACTTCCTTGTTCCTTGGCAAATACATGGGAAGATCTGTTCTCAGCTGATGCAGTTGACCTGAGGAACAGTTTTTACTAACAAGGAGAAAGGAGGACAAGTGAGATGATGAGAGGTGACAAGAAACACCCAGTCAGGTATAAAATAGCCATGAGCAGTAGCGGGTGACGGGGAGGGAAACCTATGCATCTGTCACAGCCTGTCTTCTGAACCTACTTGCATTTCAGTCACTAGACTCCTCGCATTCGAACAGGGAAGATGGCGAGACTCTTGAAGTAGAACTTGAGTGGTTCAGGTCTCTATTTTCTTGAAATGAGCACAAGGTTTGTTCTAAGTTCCCAAGTGCCTCCAGCTGCTGCTTCAGCTGCCTCTGCATTTCTTCTTGTTCACAAGCTTTACTCTTTATTGCTTTGAAAGGAAAAAAGTGGCTTTAGTTTACGCACTAGTTTGATTAGAAATAATGTACTGTGTCTAGTCTGAGTCAGTTCAAATATACACTCCATGGTAGGTAGTTGTGCCTCAAAGGAAAAGACCGTGATGTGAGCAGAAATGGCTCCTCCCAGGTCTTTGCTTCCTTTTGTGACTCAGGATGGAACCCCAGCATGTATCACGTGAGTGTGCATTCCTTTATAGTAGAACACGGTTACATGCATCATTCGTCAGACTAGAGGATGTAGCTAAACTGCCAAGGAAACTCATTCGTGAGCACATCTCTGGCTCTAAGGACATTGTTACGTCACAGCTGTGGGTCTGTTTAGGGAGGAAAAAGCTTTCCTATGGAAACCTCCCGGGGTCATTTTAGATAGCTCTAAAAGCTTCACAGCTGAAGCCTCAAATTCATTGTTGCCAAAGGGACCACGCACCCGCAGTTACCAGAAGGACCTGTGTCAGGTGTTGGCCTTTCCCACAGGTTCTCGTGCAGTCCTGATTAGGATCTCGAGGAAACTACATTATAATGCTGTATGACATGTTTCAGACATAGAACTTAACTACAATTGACAAGGCCAGTATCATAGGAAACACGGCTCGTTGAAGACTTTTTTGAACTATTCTTATTAACAAACATGCTCAAGCAACTTTTAAAGTAATTTTTCTGTTGACTAAAAATGAATATTTCAGAACTCGAATAGGAATGAGTAACAGAAAAGCAAAACGAGGGAGGCTGCATATCGAGGTGACTTGGGCAGGAAAACCTGCTGTCTTATGTACTGATAGGCGCACCTGTAGAAAAGACCAGTCTAGGGCAGTGTGCTATGCAGTAACGAGACGAGCTATTCCTACCAATCCTGTGGGAATCTGGCCCTCACCCAGTCCATAGGTGCAGCACACAGAGGTATTTAGTACTGAAGGGGGGGGTATAATAAATGTATGCTTCTTAGGTTTTTCAGACACAGTTTCACTGTGTAGCCTAGGCTGGCAGTCTTCCTGCCTCGCCCTTTCAACTGCTGGAATTACAGGTGTGGACCACAACACCAAGCTAACTAACTACATACAAGAAAACACAAAAACAAAACACTTTTCTTGGCTATTCTTGCTTTGTTTTCCCCTGATGAATTTTAGGATTCCAGTACTCGCTGCTTCAGGAGATGAGCTCTGAAGGTAAACCTTAGGAAAAGAAATGACATTTCTTTAAGTGCAAGGGAGGCACACTGCAGGGTGGGTCACTGTTGCCTCTGTCTTGCTCCCGGGGGCAGAGAGGCTGCAGGAGGTCTCTGTGCCTGTCTAAACATGGCTTAAAATACTCTGCAATTTTAGAGTCAAAAACATGTTGTGTTCCTGCCTTATAGTCAGTTTTTCTGGTTACAGAAGCATGTGCATATCTCCCTAGAAAACAACTGTATGTAATCCTACAAATCACCGCTGTTTCTAGGGTGTGGTCTTTCTATCATCTAAGTCTGTGTGTGTGTGTGTGTGTGTGTGTGTGTAACTACGGTTTTTTGCATGTATTTCTTCTCTGTGTGTCATGCTGTCTTTGTAATGGGCTCTTTTCATTAGATAAAAACTGTCTTAGAAGTCATGTTTATTGTTTGGTCACCTGTCATTTTAATCTGAATCATAAATGTCTCTCAACCAACACTGTCCATCATTTTATGAATCACCTACCTTTTTGGAATTTTATTAATGTGTCTTCAAACACTCCACAGTCAAATAGTAAAGTTTCAATGTCTTCATAGTCTAGAGGGAGAAACAACTTCCTGTGTTAATTTTAGTGTGACTAAATCACACAGGGAGAAACCAGAACATAGCCCCATATGGAAGAGTAAACAGCCGAGGAGTGCAGCACAGTGCAGAGCCGTCAGGGAACCCATGAGAAGCATCAGCTCAGCATCTCAGTGAAGCCGAAACTTCTGGGGGAAAATGCCCATGTTTCAGGGAACCCCCAGCTGATTATGAGGCACCCACAAATTTGAGAGTTCTTGGCCTTCAGAATGTAAGCATTATGTAAGCGTTATTGAGCTCTTGGAAATGTTTAGCTGTAGTTTATCTTTTGGTTTTATCATAAATTGTTTTTAAGTAAGTCCAGATTTTACATTGTCACAGTATGAAATATCCAGATTCCCCTAACAAGGAACTCTAAAGCTTTTAGCTCATTCTGTAGGTTATAAGAGGTCACGGTAACTATATACCTGCACACTGTAAGTGGACCTTTTGATTCCCTAGGAACTCATTAAGAAAGAAACTTCTTTTACAGAGTTGATCTAAAGAGCTATTCCATCCATGATCGGCCACGACGCTCAGCAGGTAGGGGTGCTTGCTACCACCTGGTGACTTAAGTTCAGTCTCCAGAACCCACATGGTGGAATTAGAATCGGCTTCGACAGCTTGTCCTCTAACCTCCACGTGTGTACTGTGCCAGGTGCACAATACGATTTTTTAAAAAAGATTTCTTTATTTTGTGTGTGTGTGCACGCGCATACACATACATGGGTGTAGGTATCCTCGGGGTCTATAAGCGTGTCAGATTCCCAGGAGCTTGAGGTATAGGCAGTTTTGGGCTGACAGACATGGTGCTGGGGACTGAACCCAGGTCCTCTGCAAGAATAGTATGTGTTCTTCACAGAGCTGTCTTTCCAGTCCCTGTAATAATTTTTTTAAACCCTTGATTTATTAAGGAATAGAATTTGAGGCACATCAAAATTGGAGGCTGCTTCCCAGCACCCATGTTTGGGTGGATTACAACTGTCTACAACTCTGGCTTCAGAGTATCAGACAGTTTTGAACTCTATGGGCACTTGCACCCCCATGTCCATACCCCCCCACATATAAACATAATTAAAACATATTTTAAAAAGTATACTTTAAAACATCAACTATAGCAGCGACAACACAACCAGCCAAACGAACACAACACAGCTGCAATGACTGTACCTCTACCCATTCAGCTCTGGGTGCTTCTGAGGAACAGCCTTCCAGGCTTCCATGCAGTTTGCTGCTAACTAAAGAATCTGACTTTTCATGACTTGTTGATTTATTGTGGACAGTAGATCTGGCAATAACTTGATTGTTTTAGATGTAGTTTTTATGCGTATGAGTGTTTTTGCCTGCATGTACAAATGTGTACCATGTGCATGCAGTGACCGTGCAGGATAAAAGAGGGTGTTAGGTTTCCCCCGAACTGGAGTTACGGTTGTGAGCCACCATGTAGACGCTAGGAACTGGATCTTGGGCTTGCTGCAAGAATAGCAAGTGTTCTTCACTGAGTAATCTCTCCAGCCCACAATGAGTGTTCTTAAAGAATGGGGTAAAGACGGGAAGGGAAAAGCTTGGAAAGAAAATGTTTTGTTTTCTAACATTCATTTACATTTAGCCAATTCAGTACCTGATTCTGAAGCGGTCTCATTCAGGAGCTTTTCTTGAATTGAATCAAGTTTTTCTAGTATCCCTTCAAATAATTCATTAAGAAGTCCCGCTTCCTTGCATTTCTTAAGAAAAGGAACTTTGACAGTTGCATCTAAGAACAAAGAACACATCGTTAGCAGGAAATGGTCTTAGGGCAGCTGTTCGTGCTATATGGTGATTACTCTATACTTTACCAGTTGATGGGTGAGTAAATTGTCTGATTTTTCGTAGTTCAAATAGTAAATGGTACAAAAAAAATGAAAATTTTTCTCTACTTATAGTAATATTTGAATACATGTGATTTTGTAAAATTTAGCTTCAAGTGCTTGAGGTAACAGCCCTCATTTTTGTGACAGATGCTATGTTGTAAGGACGTCCCCTTCTCAGAGATCAGAGGCCACCTGTCACCTGAGTGGTAGCACACCACTGAATTCTGACCTCAGGCAAACCTGCCTTCCTTTTTAATTGTGTCTCAGACTGAGAAGAAGTAGGCCGTTCCCACTCAAATAATTTCATGTGCAGGGCTCTAGTAGAGTGCTTAGTAGTGATAAAAACAAAGACTTGCCAGGTACCAGAGTCCAGAAGAATAAAGACCAAAGCCTAACACCAGCATCAGAATAGATGAGCCAACATTTTTATAAGTATTTGGAGGCCACCATGTTGGTACAACTGTCACTGAAAACAAACCTTTGTGGTCGGAGGCTTCTTCTGTCATGCGTTTCTTGGATCTACTAAACTTCATGTTTGTTGGCTAGAAGAGAAAACCAGATTATGCTGACTTTTCATGTTGCCCTTGAATACCACAGAAAAATGTTTTGCTATATAATTAATTGTATTAATTAAATGTAACAAAAGATCTGTATTAGGCAAAGTTTTTGTTTGTTTTGTTTAGTCTTGGCAAACTCCAGGATCCAAATGGCATTCTCAAATAGATAAAACCTATGGGATATGCTGTCTGGGGCCAGGAAAACAACGCCTGAATGAACAATAAGAAGGAAGGATTGCTATCTTGTACTAACTTAGTTTATATGAACTGATAGAAATACTGTTTCAAATCTCTCCAAATTCTTTTACATTTTAAATTTACTAATCTAGAAATTGAAAGTTAGAAATTAGGCCTTGTAGCTCCAAGTGTGGACACATAGCTGGAAAACACTTGGTTTTGAACGAATGCTTGTCTGTTATCTCAGCCTGTTTAGAGCTAAGTATCCTGTAAGGTCGGATATTTTCTCTAAAATGGTGCCAAGAGATGGTTGATAGAAGCCAAGGGAATAATGTCATCTCTTAAGCTTTTAGCGTCTTACTAATCTCAGTATGCTTCTGACACGTCCAGATTCTTCCCAAGATGCTACCTGAAGACTAGCTTCAGCTCCGTCGACACACATGAAGGGCGGTGTGCAAATGCCAACTCCTCCAACCATTTGAAAAGTGTGAATCTCTGCTATTCAGAATTTTAAGTAAGAACTTTATGTGAGGAAATTAGATCCATAAGTCAAATTACCTGTTCAGGGATGCTTGACGGGAGGCGTTTCTTCCTTCCTCTCTTCTTTTGTAAGCTTGGGCCCTCAGCTAAAATAGAAACCATTTAAAACTTAGAATATAAAGCAAAAAATTGCTGGGTGGTAGTGGTGTACACCTTTAATCCCGGAAGACAGAGACAGGAGAAATCTCTGAGTCAGGACCAGCCTGGTCTACAGAACAAGTTCAAGGATATCTGGGGCAACACAGAGAAGCTATATACCTATACATATATATACATATATATATGTGTATATATATATATATGATTCCTGTTTGCATAAAATAAAAAATATATGCCAAAAGTTGCTACAAAATTAAAATACTGGGTGAATTTGAACTTGGGTATGTGAACTTACAACAAAGGGTTAATTTTAATTCTAAGCTCATAAGCTAATATAACATTGATAAGTGGTATAGATAGATGGTGTTTCACTGAACAGGAAAATCAGCTCAGGTCATAGGTAGGTGTTGAGAAGATGCAGTAATGCGCGTCCACCTCAGAGCTGGCAGATGTTCTAGCTAATGCTCGCAGGGATTTGGGCAGTCGTGTTTTCCTCGTCTACAGTTGGCTTTTCAGAAGATTATTAGCAGTGGTTGCTTAGCCAGAGTTTTATCATTTGTGTTCTTCAGCCCAGTGATTTTTCTTTAGCAAGTGTGGTTAGGAAGTGGAACAAACTTTTATGGTGAATAGTTTTGTTTGAAATAAGGTCTAATTATGTAGCTCAGGCTGGCCTAGAACAAACTAACTCTGTGTGTGTGTGTACATATATATGTATATACATATACACATATTATCATCATTCCCTCATTCCTTGTCAGTGTAGTGATGGCAGGCAACCCTTTCATGGTACTTTCCAATGACCTGAACACATAATGGCTGAGACTAGAGCCAGCTCAGTGCTTTAGAGCACTTGCAGCTTTTCCAGAGGACCCAGGTTTGGTTCCCAGCACCCACATGGTGGCTCTTGACAACCGTCTGTCACCTAAGGTATCCATACAAACAGGTCCACATGAAATTAAAACCGAGAAGAAACTAGCTTATTTCATGTTTTACCTACATAATTAACTTTTTTTTAAGCCCACTTTAGAAACTTACCACTTTGACTGGTCCCTGGTAGTTCTGGAACATGTTGTTGGCAAAACAATCTGAAAGTGCACAATTTCAAAGAGTCATTGAATCTTTTAATTTGTAGAGATCCGCCTGCCTCTGCCTCCCTAGTGCTGGGATTACAGCTGTATACCACTACACCGGCTAAAGTATTTGTTTTTAAAAAGAATGTGTGTAAGTCTATAAAATGACTGACCCATATCAAGTGTGGGTGAGACTGGGCCATATCTTTTGTGCTGTTTGAGCATTAGAACGGGGACTGTTCTCAGTATTTTGAGCAGCACTAGTTTCTGTGCTGTGCTGAGGAATGTCTAAAGAACTAATGTCTGAGGGCTTCAAGCTTCAGTCTTACTACCCAGAACTTTGCAGATCTTGAAAGGTAACACAGAAGCACAAGCATTAATCTGGAGGACTTTTCCAGACCAGAGCACGCCTTCACAGAGCACGCCTTCACAGAGCTTGTATTTGAAGGGTGGTGTTGAAGGAGCTGCGGGTTGCATTCCTGCCGCCCTGCTCCCAGCCGCCTGGCTAGCTCATGCCCCGAAATAACAACACACAAACTGTATTCATATAAACACTGCTTGGCCCATTTCTATTAATGTGTGTAGCACCCCAAGGTGCACTTATCGGGAATATTCTAGCCTACGTCCATCCTGGGTCGGAGCTTCATCGCATCTGCCTCAGAGAGCAGAGCTATGGCATCTGTCTGAGGTGTCTTACCTCACTTCCTCTTCCTCCCAGCATTCTGTTCTGTTTACTCCACCCACCTATGTTCTAACTTATCAGGGCCAAGCAGTTTCTTTATTAACCAATGACCTTCTTCCATCAGGGTGTTGCCAGGACAACGTCATAGCAGGGTAGAGAGCTGACGTTCTAAGGAACTTCCTGGCTCCTGGGATTGCCTTGTCTTGGCCCCTTATGGGACCTAATGTCCTCCTCCCCTTTGCACCAGGTCCCTCCATGCAGCCTCCCCATCAGCACCCAGCTCAGACTCCTCTCCTTTAGACTTGATACTCTGAGTACTTGGCATTTGGTCTCAAGTTGTAACCCCAGACTGACTTCGAACTTGTGTCTTCACCTCTTGTGCTTTGACTTTAGGCATGTGCTACCATGTTTGGCTATAGGTTTTCTAAAACTAAAGGAAGTCTTAGAATAGAACCTCCCACAATGTCCTCCCATCCCCAGGGTCAGTAATTTTCAAGTCAAGGCAAAGTCCCTTCCCCCTGCTTTATCCCCTCCCATGTGCTAGTGTTCACAGTGGCCTCTCTGTCCCTTCCCTGACCTGTGACACCTTCTCTTAGGTTCATTCTCTCTTCGTGTCCCGTAGTCCCTTGTGAGGTAGTCTCTGCACCTCAATGTTTAAATTCAAATGTGAACTGCTGAGAAGCCTGCCTCTTCCTTATGGAAATGGTCTAAGTTAAACAAAGCGAAACTTTTAAGGTACCTCCTGGAGTTCAAGGCAGCCTGCTCTACTTAGTGAGATGCTGTTTCAAAAACAAAAAGTAGATACAGCAGGGTCTTCGGTCTCTTTCATTTGATTATGTTATTTAAAGACTAATAGTAAAGCGAGTTCTTTGTGGAAGTAAATAATGGAAGTGAAGTTCCAAGAATATAACTACGTATAAGTTTCACAGCAAATCAAATATTAAAAGTGCAGCGCAAAACTGAATGGAATTTTATTTATTTATTTTTATTTTTTTTATTAATTAATTTATTTAATTATTAAAGATTTCTGCCTCTTCCCCGCCACCACCTCCCATTCCCTCCCCCTCCCCCATGAATGGAATTTTAAAACTAATAACTGGGAGGCTGGTGAGATGACTCAGCAGGTGAAGGTGCTTGCCATCAGATCGGAACCTGAGTTCTCTATATGGGTCCAACACTGGAAGAAGAGAACTCATTCCCACCAGGTAGAAGTGTAGACCCCTGCGCCTGTGCCGTGGATGTGACCCGAAGGGAGATCTTCCTGCTGCAGAACAGCAGGTGTGAACTGTCTCCTATCTCCTAGTGACCGGTTAGGAGGCCATGCTGCCTACAATGAGTCTCTCCACCAGGAAGAAGAGAGTACAGAGAAAACCTTGAGTGGCTCTTCTTCCTGTTCCGTGCAGAAATGTCGTAAAGCGGAGTTCCTGGTGGGTGACTTCAATCCTGTTCTCATGTGAAAAGCACTTGCATAAACTAAACTTTAAAAGTATGTCTTAAGGTGCTGGAGAGATGGCTCAGTGGTTAAGAGCTTTGCCTGCTCTTTCAAAGGTCCTGAGTTCATTCCCAGCAACCACATGTGTTCACAACCATCTGTAATGAGATTTAGTGCCCTCTTCTGGCCTGTAGGGATACATGCAGGCAGAATACTGAATACATAATAAATCTTTTAAAAAAAAAATATGTCTTAATCTAGCCATTCATACCCTCCCACCCCCTCCACCATGTAGTTTTAAAGAACATAATTACATATAAGTTCCTTTAACTGCATCAACTTGTAGAACTGAGTTGTCTTTCTTGGCACAGAAAAAGTGGTAACTCTTCGTACAGGATTTTTCTTCACATCCCACAGTGGCTCCTTTTTTATTACAAAGTGTGCAAGTCTGTAGAAGGATAGATAAGACTGTGTAAGAACCTGTTTCTTTGATAAAAAGTAAGGATGTTGGGCTGGAGAGATGGCTCAGCGATTAAGAACACTGGCTACTCTTCCAGAGGACTTGGGTTCAATTCCCAGCACCCATATAACAGCTCGCAACTGTCTGTAACTCTAGTTTCAGGGGATCCGACACCTTCTCATAGAGTATATACAGGCAAAACACCAGTGCAAATCAAATAAATAATCTTTTAAAAAAATAAGAATGTCATTAAATGTCATTTACACCAGCAGCCCTGCGTTTTTCTCCTGGCTATCACTGGTGTATCCAAGCCTCCATACCCACACTAAATGGGACTTAGATTTGGCGATGCATGTGGAAGTTTTAGCAAAACTGCAGCCAACTGGAATATAAGGCCTGGCGTAGACAGTTACATCATGGTCTATGTAAATGCAGTAACATGTAGATGGCTTCAGAAAACAATCTTTCCATTTTAATAGTGATTTCTAATGAGCAAAACTAGCAGACTTCTTTATCCCTAGGTAGGGAGTTGGCTGGGGGACCCGGAACCTGAAGCCAGAGCAGCTCCTGGTTGTGCCATTGAGATGTGTGACCTCAGCTGGCACTCGCTATGACTTCCTCTTAGACATTCATCCCTGGGGTGGCGGTGACTGCTCTACCGAGTTACTATTGGGGATATTATGGAATAAAGGAAACCTGTTTCAAATTTGTAGAGACCAAACAAAAACACAACAGTACAGTATTTTTCTTGCTCCCTTGTTCTTATTTCCCTATTGGGTTTTATATGAAGATGATATAGAGATGTTTAGGCATTGTGTAGCTCCAGGAAACCTATTAAGCAGTGCTAGTTCTTATGCTGTGATGAGGGGCAACCCAGCCATGACCAAGGCTGACTGGCACCATCCTCGGCTGAATGAAGTCCAAGCCAATGAGACTATGCCATAAAGCAAGAGACAGCACTCAGCACTCATGGTGTCCCTGTAAGCACAAGCAAGCACATAAGGAAAATTCGAATGTAGCTGTAAAACAAGATTAAGATATAGGTAGAATTCTAAATCGGAGCATACAGGAGTGGCTATTTTTAATTTTGAAGCTGCATGCATAACAATGTAGCTGCATGGGACTGCTACCTCAAAATACACTTGCTGTCAGTTCTGCAATGGTTTAAGTTAGAAGAAGAATGAAAATATTTTAGAAAACTAAGAAATACAGTAGGAGAAAGCATGGCATTATAGCAAAGGATAGCTATAAAGAAACATGGTCAACAAACAGAAGTTTCAAAAGAAAAGCATAAGAGCTGGTGGTTCTGTTTCCTACAGGGACGAGTAAAACCTGAAGATGTTAAAGATGAGGAAATACAGGAAGGAAAGTATTCACAGAAAATTAAAGGGTTACGGTTTAGATTCCCCAGCCTGGTATGGTGGTGCACACTTACAATCCCAGATCTCCAAGAAGCTCAAGCTGGAGGATTGCAGGTTCAAGACCAGGATGGGCATCTTAACAAGATCCTGGTTGGAAAGGACGAAAGGGGAATGGGGTAGACAAGCAGCTCAGTGGTGAAGGATTTGCCCTCGGTGGCCGAGTCTGAGTCAAACTATAGTACCATGGTGTGGGGACCACAGAAAAACAGCAGTAGTAGATCGTGGAAGGTGAAATGCAAATGACTAGTAAGATTTACCCAGGCCAAGTCTACACAGGTGATTGAGGTCATGGTGGCTGTGATGTTGCAGCCATTGTTTTAGGACAAGAAAAGACAGGAGTAGATAAGGCAGAGAAGGTACCTGCTCATATGAAAGTTACATTCAATCTAGAGGGGCTGTCTTAGCTTGCTTTCTATTGTTCTCATCAACACCATGACCAAAAGCAACTTGGGGAGGAAAGGGTTTGGTTTATTCCATTTTATTCTTCCAGGTCATATTCCATCACTGAGGACTGTCAAGGTAGGCACTGAACCAGATGCCATGAATAAGTGCTGCTTGCTTACTGACTTGCTTCTCATGACTTGCTCAGTGTACTTTCTTTTTCTTTTTTTAAATCTATTATGTAGTGTTCTGCCTGCATGTATGTCAGAAGGCCAGAAAATGGCACCAGATCTCATTACAGGTGGTTGTGAGCCACCATGTGGTTGCTGGGAATTGAACTCAGGATCTGTGGAAGAGCAGTCAGGGCTCTTAACTTCTGAGCCATCTCTCCAGCCCTGAGTATACTTTCTTACACAATTCAAGACAACCTGCCTCCCCCATGAGTTGGACCCTCCCACATCAGTCATTAAGAAAATGCCCTGGGACTGGAGAGATGACTCAGAAGTTAAGAGCAGCACTGATTGTTCTTCCAGAGATCCTGAGTTCAATTCCCAGCAACCACATGGTGACTTTCAGTCATCTATAATGAGACCTTTTGGCTTCTGGCACACGTGGAGGCAGAATATTGTATACATAATAAAGAAATCTTTAAGAAAAAGAAAATGCCTTATAGAATTTGCCTATGAGCAATCTGCTTGGAGACATTGTCTCAATTCAGAGTCCTCCTCCCAGACAACTTTAGCTTCTGTTAAGTTGACAAATAAATAAAATAAGAATAAGTAAAAAAAAATAAGTGGGGCAGGGAAGAAAATTTACATGATCTAATAAAGCAAAATTCCAAATGTCACACAGTTGCAGCTCAGCAGAAGTACTCTTGCCTGGAAAGCCCAAGACCTGGGTTTGATTCCCAGACTGCAACAAATCAGCTCAGAACAGTGGGGGTAAAGCAAAGCAGTAGTGCCATGTTCTTAAACCAGACCAAGGAGGTGTCAGCTCCGAACAGAGGAGTAGAGATGCAGAAGCTTAAATACTAAGAGCCTTTGGCATGAAAAAAAAAAAAAGAAAAAACAAAAGAGAAATATTCTAAGCAGAGGTCTTTGAGGCTTAATGACAAAGATGAGCCTCCCCATTGGCAAATTTACTAGAAGGACAAGAAGGATGGCCTCTTGCCACCGAGGGACGGACAGTGAGCAGCAATATCAGGAAAGTGCCAGGTCATATAGGGTTGGCAAGAGTATGAAGATGTTTATTTTTCCACCTAGATGACATAAACTCATCAATATTTTCTTTGATTGCCATGCAGAGAACAAGCTTGGAGGAGCAGAATAAACTGGGTAGGGAAGCGTCTGGAAGCTCAGGTGTAACCACCTCTTTCTCGGCATTCTCCTGTACCCAGCTGCCCTCATTCTGCAGCTGGGCTGTTTGTAAGCACCCTCTAGAACAGCAGTTCTCAACCTGCGGGTGGCAACCATCAAAAACAACGTATTTCCGATGGTCTTAGGAACCGAGACACTGCTCGGCAGCAAAGTCACAGTTATTTTATTTTATTTATTTATTTTTTTGGTTTTTCAAGACAGGGTTTCTCTCTGGTTTTTGGAGCCTGTCCTGGAACTAGCTCTTGTAGACCAGGCTGGTCTCGAACTCACAGAGATCCGCCTGCCTCTGCCTCCCAAGTGCTGGGATTAAAGGCGTGCGCCACCACCGCCCGGCCAAAGTCACAGTTATGAAGTAGCAACAAAAATTAATTTATGGTTGGTGGTTCCTAAGACTATCAGAATTCCATGTTTTCCAACGCTTGTGACCCACAGGTTGAGAACCACTGCCCCAGAATCTAACAGTACCTTTCCCTAACTATCCATGAACTACCTTGAAGACAATTAGCAAATGATAAAAGCAATGTTTCCGTTGAGGTTGTCCTGCCACTGTGTAATCAGAGAGTTTACATAGAGCCTGCTGGGACAGACCCTGACACTCCACAAAGCACATACCTGTGTGTCCCCAGTCATTCACACTTTACAGTGGTTGTGGTCAGCCATGAGGCACTCAGACTTGCTATCTTGATTACTAATCTACATTCTTTTAAATCCTTCAATATTTCAAATCCTTACTATCTTACTTTTACAAAGGAAGCCTGGAGGCTCAGTGGACCCGGGAGGATACCGTCTGAGCCGTCCTTTCCTGGATAGGCCCCCATGAGCACAGCTCCAAGGTAGGTGCTGATCGGTGATAAGCAGCTCAGCTGCTGGTGCAGAAAGACTGCAGCCACGTAGACAGAAGGATAAAGGCCAAAGCTCTACTGCCTGCAACTTCGGAGTAGCCAGAGGACCTGCTAGATGCTTTGGGGGTAGGAGAGCAGAAGGAAGTCCCTAGATGGTGCTGTTGAGCTGCTCAAATTGGTGTCTGCTGTGGTGAAATGACCCCGAGGGTCTTGTCTGTCTAGTTGGAGGGTTTTCTCTCCACCGAAACATTGTAAGCCTACTTGACTGACAGGTGGGATAGACAGTGTTTAGCTGAGTCTCTTTCTCAGTCCTACTGTCAGCTCTCCAGGATGTCTCTCTAACCCCACTTTACCAATAGACTGGTTTTTTTTTATGAGAATTTTTATTTTATTTCTGTGTATGTGTGTCTGAGTGAGTATGTTAGTGCAGGCGCCCGTGAAAGCCAGCTGAAGGTGTCAGATACCCCCGAGCGGGAGTTACAAGCAGTTGTGAGTTGCCATTTGGTTGCTGAGGACCAAACTCGGGCCCTCTGGAAGAGCAGCAAGCATTCTTAACTGCTGAACCAACCATCTCTCTAGTCCCGGATAGACTTTCCCTTAACTGGAGCCCCCAAGACTCATTCTGTATGACTAATAAAAACATGTCAACTTACCAATCTTCTTCCTCTCCTGAACTCTTTTTTTCACTGATTTCACATCAAAATTTCTGGCTTTACTAAGGTAACCATGATCTTCACATTCCACCAGTCCTGATGAATACAGCTGCAGGTTGGGAGAGGAAAAAGTCCAGAGTTGGCATGAAGTAGTCCTGATGGGTACAAGTCAGAGAGGGTACGGAAAAGGCCTAACCGGGAATACAGAGTGAACGATGGCTCTGGGTATTGGCCACTTTGCAGGTACATGAACACACATGAGCCATCGGCCTGCCATGAGTAATCTCATTCTCAGACAGGATGTGTGCTCTGTAACTCACCTCCGCTGACTCTGGACCCAGGCAGACAGTGGCCGCTACACCACTCTTTTCCTAGCCGAGGAAGGCGCAGCGGGCAGAGCAATGGCTGAAGCCCTGCAGTCAGAGTAGTAAAAAGAAGGGCAAGAGGCCATTCCTGGTGGCTTTCCAGGGCCCATTTCTTTAACTTCAAGAGCTATACCTACCTCCACAGCCCTTTGCTTTTGTTGTTGTTGAGACATGTCTTCCTATAGCCTGGTTGGCCTGGAACTCACTCAGAGGTCAACCTGTCTCTGCTATCTTATCTAAGTGCTGGGATTAAAGGCATACACTACTACACCTGGCTTTTATGATGTTTTTAAAAAAATATGATCTTGCGGTTGGGCTATGGCAGTGCACACTGCAGGCAGATATCTGTGAGTTCAAGGCCAGCCTGGTCTACAAGAACTAGACAGCTAGGACTGTTACACAGAGAAATCCTGTCTCAGACAAAAAAAAAAAAAAAGTGATTTTGCTATACACCAAGTTTACCTGAACTTTGACCTCTTTCCTGAGCCTTCTGAGCAGTGGAAATGTGGGTATTGGCTACTGCAGCTGGCCACAAACCCCCTTGTATGGTTTAGCAGGCACGAGTTTCTTTCCTCTTCAATATTCTAGGGGCTGGAGAGGTGGCTCAGTGGTTAAGAATGTGTATCGCTCTTCTAGTGTTCAGAGGACCAACATTCAGTTCCCAGCACCCACTTGGGGTAGCTCTCAACTGACTGAAGCTGGAGCTATCTGAAAGGAAGAACCCTCAATTGAGAAAACACCTCCATAAGATCTGACTGTTCGACATTTTCTTCATTAGTGATTGATGAGGGAGGACTGGACCCACTGTGGGTGATGCTATCCCTAGGCTGGTGGTCATGGGTTCTATAAGAAAGCAGGCCGATAAGCAGCACTCCTCCTTGGCCTCTGCCTTAGCTTCTGCCTCTAGGGTCCTGCCCTGTTTGAGAGTTCCTGTCATGACTTCCTTCAATGATGAGCAGAGATATGGTAATTTAAGCCAAACAAACCCTTTCTTCCCCAATTTGCTTTTTGGCCACAGTGTTTTATCTCAGCAATAGAAACCCTAACTAAGACAGCTTATGCCTGCCCTACTGTGGCACATGTCTGGAATAATACAATGTAAATGCTGTGGAAATGTTGTCTGCTATAATTGTTAAGGCAACAGGGTAAGGAAAAGAACATGTATGTTGAGTAGCAGGTGCATTTTTTTCTGACTATTTGGAATGAGTACATAGATACAGAACCCAAAGTGGTCCAAATGCACACATGACATAGAAAAATCTCTCTGCACGCTAAAGAGTCCTGTCACGTGGTCTCTGAGAAACCATCACTCTAGAAGGATTTGGAGGAGGTGGGAGCTGATGGCAAAGAGACATGAGGGAATGTTCTGGAGTCCTGGGAGCTCTCTGGAGAGTGACAGTGATCACATGGAGACATACATCTCTCAAGACTCAACTGCACACTTCAGGAAGCTTCAGTTGGCTTATGAAAAGTATGCCAATAAAATTTACTAAAAATACTGGCAAATTAACAGTCCATCAGAAATGGTTTAACAATAGGGAAAACATCTAAGTACACACAGGTTAAAAGGAAAAGGCTTTGGGGCTGAAAGCTTCATGGAACCAACATGTTTCAACCTGTCATGTTGTTAGGATAACAGGCGAAACTCCAATTTGGGGACTAGATGGTACTACAGACCCAATGCTAATGTCTGATTGTTGACTAAATTCTAACTAAATGAGAGAATGTCCTTGCTTGTAGAAATACTAAGTTTACAGGACAGATGGCACATAATCCCAAACAGACCTGACAGCTGGGTGTGGTGGCACATAGCTTTAGTTTCAGCTCTCAGAAGGCAGAGGCAGGTGAATGTGTGTTTGAGGACAGCTTCCTCTATATACCGAGATCCAGGCTAGCCAGGGAGTCCTGTCTCAAAACACACATGGAAAAAACAAACAAACAAAAAACAAACAAACAAGCAAACCAACCTGAACTAAAATAATGTACCTTGCTGTAGACAGAGATAAAAAAATAAATTTAGAAGATCGTTTCTTTTTTCTTTCCTTTTTTGGTTCTTCGAGGCAGGGCTCTATGTCACAGCCCTGGCTGTCCTGGAACTAGCTCTTGCAGACCAGGCTGCTCTCAAACTCACAGAGATCCCCCTGTCTCTGCTTCCTGAGTGCTGGGATTAAAGGTGTGCGCCACCACCACCCGGCTAGAAGATCATTTCAATAGATGGAGAGAAAACATTTTTAATGTGCTTTCAACACAAAATAAGAGATGACATCTGTGTAGAAAGAATAGTCAAGACATTTTTTAAATGAAATATTACAGTCTAAAGTATATGCAAATTTAGATGAGATTTTAAAAGCTATACTCCTAATAAAAACAATACTCTTGATAGAAACAAGACAAGGCTCCTAATTATCACCACAATAGAATGCTCCAGAGAAACTCAATGAAACAAATAGTTTAAGAGATCATAAAATTGGGGGTTGGAGGATGATTCAGTGGGTACAGTGTCATCAAGGTGGAAGTGCTCACATAGGCATCATGTTATGCTTTTAAATCTTTATTTTGTATCTGTGGGCATTTTGGCTGCATGTAAGACTATTACCACATGTGAAATAAATGCCCTCAGGGGCCGGATACCCTGGGACTGGGGTTATGGGTGCTTATGAGGCACCACATGGGTCCCAGAAATGGAACCGAGGTCCCCTGGAAGAGCAACCAGTGCTCTTAACCACTGAACCATCTCTCCAGCCCTACACATGTAGTTTTAAAGGTATTTTCAAGTAACTTACCAAACAGTTTTCATGAGCAGCTATATTCTCTGATCGTGCACAGTATATCACACTCCAGTCATGGTCTTCGGGGCAGAAGACACAGATCCTTTTTTCCATCATTTCTGGAGCCTGACGGTCCTCTACAAATAACATCCAGGTTAAAAACAGAAAAGCATTTCATGGCCTTGCTAGCTCTTCCCGTCTTAAGGGAGCTGATTTTTATGACAGTCTTAACTCCTGGAACAACGACAAAATCAGCAGTGTAAGGGGTAGCATTCTTGTGTGGCACAGCCACTGTTCAGTGTTCTAGACCAGTGCTGTCAACAGAAGCAGACAAGCCACAAAGGTGGCTGTGGTGTCACTGAAAAGCTTCCAGGGGCCTTACTGAATGTGTGAAATTAACAAGGAAATTCTCTGATGTCTGAGAGCTGCACTTGTCTTTGAGCAGAGATGGGAATTTAGAGTGGTTTGATACCATATCTATGTAGCGAAAATAGTAGTAGGCTCACCTCTGGGGTCTATGAGTTCTTGGTCAGATTTACAGTATCAGGTATGTGCTGCCTCCTGTGGGCCTTAAATCCAGGTAGAAATCAGTTGGCTACCCCTATAACACTTGTGCCATTATTGCACCCGTGAACATACATTGCTGTGCTGGTTGTCATGGGAACTTACAGTGTTCACAGCAGTGTAAGATTGTTGACTACTTTTTTTCTCCAACAGTCTACATGGCAACTTCCACAACTATGAAAACTAGCCAATAAGGAAGAACTTCCTGGTAATTGCTTAATTTCTCTGTGTCCCTTGACTAAAGTGTGGCATCTTCAGCAATGGAGTCTTATTTTCAAGTTCACAGCTCGTCCAAGTGTAGAGAGTAAGTGTCTGTGGCATGCTCAGCCATAAATGAGACAACCACAATAACCCCCCACGGCTCGGGAAACATTGTAGAAGAGGGGACAGAAAGATTCTAAGGTCCATAGAAACAGTGTCTTCTAGACATGACAGAAATGCTATAATCATAAATTCAAAGCAGTTGTGTTTGCAGCTGTGGGTGCAGCTGTCTTTGCAGCTGTGTTTGCAGCTGTGGCTGCCTGCACAAGACCAGCACAAGATCAGAGCAGTCAAAATTCTAGCTGAAATGGCGGGAGTGGGGTGGGGCAGAACTCAGGAGCATCTGCCCCATGGTCAGTTGATGGTTTGTGGGGGAGGGCGTGTCAGTTTTCTTTTAGGGTGTGGCCCCTGGTAGGTCCACCATGCTCGAGTGGGTGGCCACATACACGAGTATATGCTCAGCACAAATTGGAGACAGTAAACTAGTCCAGATGGAGAACAGATCAAGGGAAGATTTGAGAAACACAAGGCAAGGAAGGCGCAAGATAAAGGTCCCAGTTAGATGTAGCAGAACACCCCAAGCTTCTGGATCAGAGGCTAGATATACAAAGAGAGAAATTCTACCCCACTTCCCCCAAGAGGGTTTTAGGCTTAATGTAATTTCAACCCAAATCCCAAGGTTAAAGAATTTGAAAAACGCAATTATTAGGGAAGACTACGTGGGGATTGACAGTGAGGAAGCTCTGGAGAAAACAAGACAGGGCATCACACCTGCTTGATTTAGAGTCGTGTGCTCATAGAGCCACTTGGATAGATGGCTAGATGAAAACTGAAAGGACAGACAGCATAGGCAAAAATGGGTCATGCCCCACATTTGTGAATTCAGTGGCAGACACAGTGCTGCTATTCACATTTCTTCCCTAGCAGCACTGTCTCGGCCCATTTTCTCTATTGAATTATTATATTCTTACAGATTTATAAGAGCTTGTCACATGTTCAGAATATTATCGCTTAGAGCAAGACACCCGGCAACCTCCCCTGGCCTCTTCACGTACACCAGTGGACACCCCCTCACATGCACATATATCATACACATACATAGTTAGTATTTTAAAAGTCTACGTGACTCTTGGGAAGCAGAAATAGGTGGAGCTCTGTGAGTTTGAGGCTAGCCTGGTCTACAGGGTGAGTTCCAGAATGGACAAGGCTACACAGAGAAACCCTATCTTGGTGTGGGGGAGGGAGAGAGGAGAGCAATAGTCTATATAGGCTTTATGTAATAAATTTAAAACTATTTTATGGGGCTGGAGAGATGGGTCAGAGGTTAAGAGCACTGGCTGGTCTTCCAGAGGTCCTGAGTTCAATTCCCAGCAACCACATGGTGGCTCACAACCATCTGTAATTCTATCTGGTCCCCTCTTCTGGCATTCAGATAGAACACTGTATAATAAATAAATAAATAAATAAATAAATAAATAAATAAAATTTAAAAGGTAAAATAAATTATTTTATAATTTCTAATCTTAGGTAAGGGGGATATATTTAGAAGATAGTTAACTCTCATTTTCATAATATTAATATTGAGTTTATTTTAAAGTACAAGATGAACATATAACTCATATTCATAATGGTTAGCCATGGTTGTTTCTGGTCCTGTGGCTTCTATTTTGTCCCCTGACCTCCCACTAATATTGTGCTTAATTTTTTAATAAAAATTGTGTGAGTGTTTTGCCTGCATATATGCACCGCATGAATGCCTGATGTCTATTGAGACTAGAAGAGGGCATAGGATCACCTGGAATTGGAGTTGTTGTGATGGTTGTGAGCCAATGTGTGGGTGCTGAGAATCAAACCAGGGTCCTCTGTAAGATCATCCAGTGCTCTTACCTCCATCGCCATCTCTCCAACCCACTTTCAAACTTAAAAATTCAGAACCCTAGTTTTCTTGGGAACAAACCCATTCTGGGTGTGCAGGCACAGAGTATGGGAAGTGGCCTGGAGCCTCCTCTCTCCCTCACCCTACAGATCACACACAGATTAGCTAAAGGAAATATGTGCCACATGGGTATTTGTCTAGTGGTTACCATGTATTTTGGAGATTGGTACCCTGATTTGTGCCATCCTCTCTGCCTGGATCATCTTTACAAGTTTTCTACCTATGACTGACTCTTGAGCTGAAAAAGTAGAATAGGGGCTGGAGAGAGAGAGAGTGCTTGCTGTTCTCAAGGATCCAAGTTTAGTTCCCAGCACTCATGTCGTAATTCCAGCTCCAGGGTCTCCACACACAAATACATAAATATGTACATACACATATCAGCCACTAGAGTGCTGGCTCAGCACACAAGAGCTCTTGTTGCTCCAGTAGAGTACCCAGGCTCTGTTCCCTGCCCCTACTCATAACCATCTCTAACTCCAGTTCCAGGGGTGTCCCTATGCCTTCTTCTTCTAAACAACAGAGGCATCAAATCCACATGTGGTACAGACATATATTTAGGGAAGGCATTCATACATATAAATATTTAAAAAGTGCTTGTGGGGGGATGGCCACCATCTGGAATGACTCAGTCCCCTAAAAGCTTAGCTGTAGACATCTACCGAGTGAGGCAGGATGATGGTGGCCTGGGTTAAGTTTCAGGGACGGAAGGCTGCTTTTGCTGAAAATACTGACTTCACTTGGGCCAGGGATCACTGCAGGCCCTGGCGAGTGAGGGAAGGGACTGAGAAGGCTTGACATCGGTGCCTCCCTACTGGATCTGTTTTTTCTGCTTTAGCCTTTGTGTCAGATTTCTACTGGAGACACAAGGGGCGCTGTAATAGCCTGTCAACACTGGCGCTCGTTTCTGTTTCCTGTCCCCGAAGAGCCCTTCCTTTACATTCCTCAGTTCATGTCTTTCTAAGACGATTCCGGGAATCTTTGGATCACAAAACTGACAATACCATGCCCTCAAGAGAAGATCATACCATCACAAGGAGATTGTCACTATGGGTAGACCTGAAACATCAGCCCGTACACCTCAGGGTTCTCAGAAACTGATGGCTACTTGCAACCCCCACAAGCTGTCCCTTGGTATTCCCCAATTGTGCCAAACTGTTTCTCCTGTCCAGGTTTCTAGCATGCCCTCCCTTCCCAACAGCACGTCTTGCGTACTAACTTTAAAGTGCAGAGCTTCCGAACCTGTGAAGCAAGGACCCGAGAGGATGGAACCAGCCAGCCTACAGGATTCAGCCTCCTGAGGTCCCCAGTGCCTACAGCTTTCCCAGCAGCTGTACGCACAGCTGTGCCCTTGGCCACACCTTGCAGTCTCCATGGTAATTAAGGCTCCCAGGGCTGGGGGAAGGGGGGAGTGGAGAGTGGCCCCTTCCTGCTGGCCACCGCCTGGTACTCACCAGCAGGGACTGGGCCATCAGCCAGTGGTGTCTCTTGGGCCATGGCTATGCAGCTTTGCTCCAAGAAGTGCCGCTGATAGTTAATTTCTAGTTTCGTTTCTCTAAGTTCGAGTGGTGAGAGCAAGCAGGATGCTGGGAGGAGGTGCAAACTGGGGTAGTTTGCTTGCAGATCTTCAGCTCTGAATAGTGTTTTGTTTTTGTTTTTTTTCCTTTTTTTATGCTGTTCTCCTTTGGTAAGGGGAGCCTTAAAGTTCTAGCCTTTAAAGCTTCCCTTCAGGGTTCAATTAAAGACGCTACCATGAATAGCTAAAGGGGGAGGGTGAAGATCTGAGGGGTAAGAAATCTACCCAAAACAGGAATCATCTGTCCACATTTCTTTATTCTTCTTTCTCGTTTCTATCAATTCTCCCTTGCTCTTTGTTCTACCTTGTTCTACCTGTTACAAACGTTCCCGGTCATATATATTCTTAAAACCAACAACTCCCCAGCCCTAGCAGGTTCCAGGGACCCATAGAAAATAAGTGTTCTACACCCCCCCACACACACACACACACAGAGAGAGAGAGAGAGAGAGAGAGATCCATGGGAGTGGCTAGTAGACATCCAGCGAACTTGATAAAGTTAGTTAAGAAAGGAATTAAATCATCAGGGGATTCTTAGAGGTAAGGTTAGTGCACTACGCTGCATTATTAGGTTACGGTAGATAAAGAGCTAAAATGTTTATTTTCAGTAAGAATATGAGCAGGGCGCAGATTGTATTTTAAATCAGCGCACCGCTTTTTTCTTCTCCACGCGTCCATAGAATCAGGTAACCAAGCAAACTACATAAAAGGCTCTTGATCGGATTAGCACATACACCAGATGCTGTAGAGCATATGGGTCTAGGTCTGGAGTTAGACTTACTGCTCTAGGGGAAGAAGAGACCCAGGCCTCTAAATTAGCAGTTCTGGGGTATGCTGTTATCAGCTGCTCTGATCATGGGTGTTGTGTGTTTTTCTCTGGGTTGCAGTTAATTATTTCTTTTGTTGTCCTTGAGAGTCCTGAACTAAAATTCATCAGTAAACTGAGGCGAAAGTGAGCATAAGGAGTTAGGAATCTTTTGAGTGAGGTAAAAACCAGAGCAGCAGCTTGGGCAGGTAGTAATTCTATGTCCTTGGAGATCTGTGAGTATCTTAGATGGGACGCTCTATGCCTGACCCTAAGCATTGACCAAATGCCTGCTGATAAAGATAACTGCAGGAAGGCAGATCTCTGCACTTACCTAGGAGAGAGGAATGAGGCCTGGCGGTAGGAAATTGTTCTGAACTAGGGAATTAACTCCCAAATATGTAACAGAAGGGAAGTCAGCTAAAGCAAAAATCTATAGCAAAGGACAGTCACTTTATTCATAAAGCGATAATGCTATAAGCCTTGCCTTTTGGTTTAGCTTTTTTCTGGTAAGTCGCTCATGAAAAGATGACTGAGCAATTCCTGTGTAATGCTGCAGCTGTAGCAGCTTGGTTTCTCTGTCGATGTGATGAACACTGAGGCCCAAGATAACTTAGGGCGTTTTTGACCAACAGTTTAGTCATCATCCAGGGAAGACAAGGAAGAAGGCAGGAGCAGCCACGCTTTCTGGCTTGCCTCCCTTGGCTCTCTAACCTGCTTTGCAGTACAACCCACAACCACCTGCCCAGTGGTGGTGCTGCCACTGTGGCCCGTGCCCTCCTCCATCAACCAGCAGTCAGGAAAATGTCCTCCAATCCGATGGAGGCAAATCCTTGAAGTTCCCTCTTCCCAGGTGTGTCAAGTTGACAACCCCAAATAGTCCTCAAAAAGGTTTTTTTTTTTAAAAAAAAAAAAATGATAATAAACAAAAAACACCAGGAACCCCTACTCTTCCTGTTTTTAGCTTAAGAAACAACTGATCTGTATTTCTGAAGATTCTACCACACCCTTTGGCCTACGCAGTAATATCTTTAAACGAAACAAAATTAAGAATCCTAGACGGAGTTGTCAGTAAGGAATCTTTATTTAACACCAACGTGGCACAAAGCACCATGCAAATCCAGACTTTTCAGTCATGTGACAAACAGAAATATCCACGTAGGTACTAACATAGAGAAAATATCATTTGAAAAGCTCAGGGCTTTGCTGGGGACTTAAAGATAAACTTCGGGAGGTTGCACTGAGAGGACAAAGTACAGACAGCCTGACAGAAGAAAGGGCAACTAAACAAGGCAACTTGGACAGCTTGGGCAAAATGAAAGGTCCTAGCATAGGATGGGTACAAGACAAGTGCTTTCTCACACTCTTCAGAAAGAATAAATGAGAAAGCTGGGCAGTGGTGTGCACGCCTCTAATCCCAGCGCTTGGGAGACAGAGGCAGGCGGAGGCTTCAAGGCTAGCCTGGTATATAGAGTGCTTACCAGGACAGCCAGAGTTACACAGAGAAATCCTGTCTCAGAAAACCTAAAGAGCAAGATCTGTAATTCCGAGGAAAGCCTCTAACTTCACAGATAAAGACCATAGTAAGATTGGGGCGTGTTCAGATTGAAGACCTCAGCCCTTGGCACACATATATCCAAAGAGTCTAGAATGTTTGGGTGAAAATCTCAACCCAGTCCTTGGCATACATATATCCAAAGAGTCTAGAATGTTTGGGTGAAATCCCAACCCAGTCCTTGGCAGCCATATATCTAAAGAGTCTGGAATGTTTGGGTGAAAATCCCAACCCAGTCCTTGGCAGCCATATATCCAGAGTCTGGAATGTGCAGATGAAAGCTCCACCCCAAACCCCCTCTCCCCTGGGAGTTGCCTCAGTGCAGACTCTGCCCCAGAGAAAGCCCTCCGAACAATGACCTCTCCCCAGAATACTCAACACCACTCCCAAAGGGTATTTAAACCGTCCCCCAGAGAATAAACACATGGTTTTCCGGTCTTCCTTTCCAGTCTCCCCTCTGCAGTGTATCTGTTAAACCTGGGCTTTTTCTAATTTGGTTTGATTTGGTCTGATTCAGATTATTGAATTGGTGGAGAAGCTTAAGGTGCAGAAACTTTACAGAAAAAACAGAGGCTTTACAGGAACATATCCACATGAATGCTTGTATATGCAGGTACATACACATTTAAATAGTATATTTTTATTAGTGCGCATTTCAATGTGCACATGTGTGCTATGGCATACACATGGCAGTCAGTCACTTTGGATTACAGTAATTCTCTCCTATCATGTGGGTCCCAGGTGAAAGACTTACAGCACCAGTGACCCTGGAAGGTCCCCCTGCTGTTGCAGGGGACCACGTGACAGTTGGCAGGTAAGGGACAGACAGATACACCATGTTTGGAAAAGAGCTTGGGTAAGGAAATATTGAGAGGGTGTCGGGTAGAGAAGGATTATGCAGGGAGAGAGAAAGAGAGAGATGGAGGGACAGAGAGAGGAAAGAGGAGGGGGGAGGAGGGAGGCAGAGGCTGTCTCTTAAGAAGGGACAGAGAAAGAGGAAGACAGAACGAGACCAGCTTGCCTTGGTGGGAAGGGGGTATTGGGAGTGGGCAAAACTTGTCTCTCAAAGGGCAGACCAACATAATTATACCACCAGGGACTGAAGTCAGGTTGTTGGGCATGGCAGCTTGTGCCTTTACCTGCTGCGTCATCTCTTTGGCCCATAAATATCTTAAAAGTCGTAACTATTACAGCTATGAACCAAAATGGGATTCTTTAAAGGATTCTCCCTGGGCATGGGGGCACACACCTTTAACCGCAGTACTCGGGAAAGAGAGACAGGACAATTTTTATGGCTCTAAGGCCAGCCAGGGCTACACAGTGAGCCCCTGTCTCAAAGAAAGAATTCTCAAAGAAGACAAGAAAGCTCTTAGAAACAAAACTCACGCCGGGCAGTCAGGGGTGGAATGTGCAACAGAGAATGCTGGGCTTACTGCCCACCTGTAGAGAGCTGCGTGGAGCCGCACCTGATGGTGCTGACTTCCGCCCTCCGCTATCCCGAAAGCGAGTGCTCTCTGTAATAATCAACTCCTTATATGGCTAAGGCCTGACTTATGCTATTATCATGCAATGATCGTCAGCTGCTTGCATATGCGTGGACCTATGGACAGTGCCCACGTGGCAATCCGGGGTTGGCGGCCCGTGCCTATTTAAGGGCTGGGAGAGGTTTGCCCAGGGAGAGAGAGGGAGAGAGAGAAGCTGTAAATAAGGTCCTGAATAAACTGCTTGCAAGAAGATCTCCGGTGTTGCGTCTTCCTTGCTGGTTGAGGCGGGCGCGACACCCACCCAGTCTGGATAAAATGGCAAGCCAGGTTCAGTGCAGACTGTCTCAAGGGGACGGGATGGAGACTGATAAAGTGGAACACACAATGACCATATTTATATAAACCAATAGAAATAAAAAATTAGCAGACTAGAAAAACACAATGCAACAGATAGTTTGAAGACTGGGTACCCATAAAGCAGAGGAGGAAGACAAAGCACAAATAAAAAGGTAAGAAATCAGAAAGTGTGTGGGGGCAGGGGGCATAAATATAGAAGAGAGGGGAAGATCTTAAAATAACAGTAAGGAAGTCTGAACAAGTCCTAAGAATCATAACGTATCTAGAGAAAACAACTATAATACACTTCAGTCTGGAATTTCCCCATTTGGGCTGGCAGTGTTTCCCTCAAAACTATCTAGCAAGACCCCCAACACCAGACACAGGAAGCCCTCTTTTAATTTGTTGGCCAGGGTTGTCCAAGAGACTCCCAAAACACACAGGCTATTGCTATTGCCCTCGGTTGCTCTGAGATGAGAGGGTAAGTCCCTATTGCTGAAGACACTATGCACTTCAGACATAGGTCCCAAAGGACCCAACGTAGGTCTGACTTGAGAACCTCCTCCCTAAAGACTAACTTCCATGATACCAGAAGTTTCTATGCAAGCTTCTGAAAGAGGGCATCAATCGGCTATCTTAAAGGTTGAAGGCATGCATTTATGGAGATCGGCTGATAAAGTATTTATAGTGCTGCTTCTTGTAGGGATCAATTGGGATCAGTTGAGGCCAATAACTCAATCCTTTGTAAAACTCTTTTAAAGGTTTATTCCTTTGCTCATGTGATCCTTTCTGTACTGTTCAGTAAATACAGAACAAAGTCCTTTATGAGGGACCCTCATACAACACACACATACACAGGTACATGGCAGATACACACAGAACAGTTACACACAGTCAGATTTGCAAGACAGCAATCTTCAGGTGGAGACAGATTTAGACTCACGCAACAGACAGAAGATGGATGACACAGGGAACATGGAGAGAATTCAAATCTGGACTTACTTGCTCTTGGTAAAATGACTCCGGAGGGGGGGGGTGCTTTTATTTCTTGCCTTAACACAACACTGACGTATCATTGGCAACTTGGTGTTAGTTCCTGATGTGTTGTCTAACTTAACTGCTGTCTTAACTAGTCTTAAGACCTGTTCAACAAGAAGGGAATCATGCCTGGTACTGTAAACCTAGCCAACTTCCCAAGGCTAATGAAGTCATGGATTGTGGAGAACCTATAACGACCACTTTACTAAACCAGCATGATCCCTAATTACATTCTAAATATTTGTCCTTATACCCATAAACATAGCTCTACCCTTCATGAAAAAAACTTCTCTTTGCACAAGCAGATGGAAAGCATTAAAGAAAACTACAATTCATAAAAATGCAGCTGTAGAGCCCCGCCCCAACAAGTGCATCAATACAATTCCTAAGGACCACTGTGGAAGAGCAGGCAAAAAGATGGTTAAGAGCCGGAGGAACAGGAGGTCTACTGTGAGATTATATTTCCTAGAAATGGCAGGGAAGCTAAAGCCATGAAGTCTCACATGGCTGCCTAAACATAAGCTGAACAAGAACGACACCAAGACACGCCAGCACGGAAAGGGAAAAGCCCAGAAGGTCTCAGCCCTAGACAAAGAACTGCAGGTTACTGAGGAACGCTGAAAGCAGAAGAAACAGTTTTCCCTAGGGAAAACCACATCAATTGGTCATCCAATACCATCCTTGAAAACAGGTACACACAAGTAACATTATACAGGCGGAGCAGGATGCATTTATTTATTTAGGAACATGTATAATATATATGAATATATACAAATTCCTAAATAAACCTACACACACAAATGTAATAAAAGAAAAAGACCATGAATTTGACAGCAAGGGGTGGGGTGGTACATGGGTGATGAAGGTGGGTCTTGTATTAATCTGTTGATTTCATTGGTTAATTAATAAAGAAACTGCCTAGGCCCATTTGATAGGCCAACCCTTAGGTCGGTGGAGTAAACAGAACAGAATGCTGGGAGAAAGAAGCCGAGTCAGGAGTCGCCATGATTCTCCCACTCCAGACAGACGCAGGTTAAGATCTTTCCTGGTAAGACAGCTCGTGGTGCTACACAGAATATTAGAAATGAGTTAGATCAATATGTAAGAGCTAGCCAATAAGAGGCTGGAACTAATGGGCCAAGCAGTGTTTAAAAGAATACAATTTCCATGTAATTATTTTGGGGCATAAGCCATGCGGGTGGCCAGGTGCCAGAGACACAGCCCCGCTGCTCCTATTACTACACATGGGAAGTACTGGAGAGAGAAAAGGGAAGTGGGGGGAATGATATCATTTTATTATAATCGCAAAAATCAAAAACTTATAATTAAAAAGGTCAGAAAGCTGGCTCAGGTTGTTACAGAAGGGGCAGAATGATAGGACTGCACTGAAAGACTCTTCTGGATATGACACGCTCTGCTTCGGCTGCCTGCAAAAGAGCAAACCCACCACCACCACCAGCCTTCTAGCATGAGGTGGGGCTCGTGAGCCCAACCCTGAGGAGATACTCAGTTGATGGCTTTTGGGGAAAGGAGAGTGAGTGGCACCTGATGACCACAGGAATATATGCACAGCATAAATTGGAGTTGGGTTACTTAAAAAAATAAAAATAAAATAGAAAATGTAAAGTTGAGAGGGAGTGGGAAAATAGTGGATGGACTGAGGCGAATATGACCAAAGTATATTGTATGAAATTCTCAAAGAATTAATAAAAAAAATCACATTAAAAAATTGGAAAGCCAATTTGTAATTCTAAAATTTTGTTAACTAATCCCAAAGAAGAGAAATCCTTAAATTGTTTAAGATTTTCTCATGGAAGGACAAAGTTTTCAGGCTGAAAACTCACCAAGCACCCGACAGAAGGGATGAAAACAGACCTTGTCTAGAGACAGTGCATCAGGACGAAGGTAATACTACAAATGTCAAGTGGGTAAGAATTCTACACCCTGCCAAAACACCCAGAAAGTCTAAAACAGACATTCCAAGAGTGTATAGTCTCAAAACACTTACTTCTCAGTCTTTATTTTCAAAAGTGACTGTTTCACCCATTTTGGGGAAAAAAAGAAGGAAAAGGATAAGTCTAGGCTGTCAAGTGGAGCGTGCTGGCAGTGACCAACACCAGGTAATGTACTCGGGCTTTCTGAAAAACTTTCTCCAAGAGGATGACATTGATAAAACGCCTTTTTCTGAAAGTCAAATGGACTCCTAAGGAAGAGCTCAAGGAGACAGGCTGTCTCCCAATAGTCCCCTTTGGACAAGCAATTCCTCATAACAATCCGGTCTCCTCACTTCATTTTAGTAACTTAATGTGAATACTCACCTGCCTGCAGCGCCAACTGCTGTTTCTCTTTGTAATGTGATTCCTTTCATTCTACATAACACAATTTTCACTAGCTTCAAGATTCCTTTACTGGTAGCTCTATCTGTGTAGAAAAAAATAGGAATGTTCTTCCAGGTTTCTCTGCTCCTGTGGTCTTGTGCAGCCCCCACAGAAGAAGTGGAAAGGAAGTTTCAGAACGACTTCCTACTGGAGTGGCTAATGGGACAATGAATAAGTAACTTTGGAGGGCTGAAGATGTAGCTTTTGGTAGAGTGACTGCCTAGCATGCAGAAGGCCATGCATTCAGTTCTCAACAAGGAACAATACTTTCAATTTTAATGTGCATATAGTTAGTGCCTACGCGTTCTTCAGACTCTTGCCCCTCATGTGTAGTTCATAATGGTCAGTGAACTGTCAGGAATTTAACATCAACTTTGTAGGTTTAAAGATGTAAAATTTTGTCCTTTGGGGCAACACACACACATACACAACAAACACACACACACACACACACACACACACACACACGGCATGGTAGTGGCACACGCCTTTAATCCCAGCATTCGGGAGGCAGAGACAGGTGGATCTCTGTGAGTTTGAGACCAGCCTGGTCTACAGAGGGAGTTCCAGCACAGCCAAAGTTACAGAGAAACCTTGTCTCAAAAAATAAAACAAATCACAAAAACAATTTAGAAACATACAAATTCTATTGTAATTTTTGTCTAAATATATAGACTAGAAAGTTATAAATTATACAATGGTATGTACATAAAATATCATTTACATTCTACTCAAGTAAAGTTAAGTAACAATAACAAGTGCTACTTGATGCATATCAAAGTGTCCTTATTTTGTTTTGACCTACGTTATAGAAAACTAGATATAAAACATGAATACCCTGAGCAAGTGAAACCAAAGAATTAACCATGATTTCATTGACAACTGATGTAGTTCTAGCTTGACGAGAGACAGTCAAGACAAGGTTATATTATTTTTTTCCGACACTTATTAACCCCACACTGGCAGAGGATTTCCTTTTCAGGCACGGTCCCAGCTTCATAACCATAATCCCATGTCAGTTCTGTTCTTGCTTTCACATACCTAGAAAGTAGAAATAAAAAAGAATCATAAATCACCCTAAATAATTCTTCCACATGAATCAACCTTGAATATGCCAATTTTCATATTCACAAATGAACCATCCTCAAGTTGCTCTATTCTCTTTCCACATCATCTAATCGTTTGACTTTTATTTCAAGCCTCCCAAAATACTATGTAACAAAGTATATCTATGAGGAATGGTGTTTTGCGAACATAAAGGCTGTGGCACACAAGCAAATGTGCCACATTTAAATATCTTTAAAGAAGATAGAGGAAACAGGCATATTTCTTATGTGGGACAGCTTTCTTTTTCAATTGCTATTTTTACTTCGGGATACTAATGTTTTCCTTTGGGTGTTTTGACAATGATTTTGTGAATTAAAGCCATTTGCTATTTTTTTCTCAATATTTCTTCTTGTATTTTTCTCCTACATTTTTAAGAACTGTGGAAGACTGTACTTCTCATTCAGTGTGGTTTTGGGACTCACTGCTGCGTTGGGCTGGGAGACCTGGCAGCCAGAAACGAGTGCACTCAGATCCAGGAGGAACCTGCAGTAAGTTGTTAAATAAACCTTGCTGTCTGAATGGAGGGATCTGCATCCTGGGGTCCTTCAGGACCCGTCTACCTTCTGCAAAATTACTGAAGGTTTTCTCCAACATATACAGTTTTATTAACTGTTGTAAAAGAAAATGTTTATATTTAGTAGTAAGTCAAATTATAAAACTACATAAGGAAGTTTGTTCTAATACTATATTCTGAGTATGCACAGTAAAAATGGGAACTCTGTTGATCGAAACAAAAAAGATAAACCAGTTTTCCTCATGTTCTCCTGAACAGAACTATGCAATCTGATGTCCTCAGCCCCTTAAGAATTAACTCTAAACTGGGCAGTGGTGGAGCAAGCCTTTAATCCCAGCACTCGGGAGGCAGAAGCAGGCAGAACTGTGAGTTTGAGGTCAGCCTGGTCTACAAGAGCTAGTTCCAGGGCAGCCAGGGCTATACAGAGAAACCCTTTCTTGAAAAACAAACAAAAACCACCAAACAAACAAAATTCTAAATGAGAATAAGAATAGAAATTCCAACTGTTTAAATTTTTACTGAATAGTTAACAGTTTAGGCTAACTGAGTATTTTATGATATCAGATATTTGGGGCTATATTTCATCTTTTCATTCTTTTTTCATATCTACTATTTTAAAAGTCATAGCTGCAGCAATAATTGTATAAACAAAACAATTGCAAACCTGTTGGTAAAGAAGGCAACCAATGGAAAATTCCTGTCGTGTGTTTCTACAAAAACATTCTGTACACAGAGATTCGGGGAACAACTATGCTGTTAAAAAAAAAAAAAAAGAATTAAAGGTTAGACAGAGCATAAAATTTAGAACCTAGTTATCTGAAATATGTAAATACCCTACATATCTCACTGATTCCGCCTTTCTCATTTTAAGTAATATACAATCTACCACAGCTCTTAACAGTGTAGTTATAGCAGGAACCCATTCAGTAAAGCCAAATATCTTGCTGAAATATAAGATAGAACCCCCTAAATGGGGACTATTTCTCAGTACTTAATATTATAAATATATTTCTATTTCAACTCAACAACTCTATATGAAAAAATGTACAGAGCCTTCTGCATAGATAACTACATGTAAGATTGTTAATGAACAGTTTTTAAACAGGAAACATTTGGAAATAAAAGCTGCCTGTAAGGAGCTAGTTAAAATTGACACAATGGCATTCTATGCAGCATAAAGGGAGAAACCTGCTAACAAGAAGAATCGGGGCCAGTGAGATGGTTCAGTGGGTAAACGCATTTGCCAATAATTAGCCTGATAACCTGAGTTTGATTCCTGGAACTTACATGATAAAAAGGGGAGAACCAACACTCTAGTTTGTTCCCTAACTTCTACATATGCATGTGGCATGTATATATCCCCACCCTATATACAAAATAAATAAATAAATGTAAAAAAGAAAGTACCAGGAGCTCCTGCGTACTAATACATATTGATCTTCAGGATAGTACTGTTCACTCAAAAAGCAAATATAAGAGGTAGGTCAAGCCAGGCAGTGGTGGTGCACATTCTTAATCTCATCATGAGGGAGGCAGAGGGAAGCAGAGGCAGGCAGATCTCTCTGAGTTTGAGGCCAATCTGGTATACAAAGTGAGTCCCAGAACAGCCAGGACTATACAGAGAAACTCTGTCTCAGAAAACAGAGAAAGAGCTCAATTAATAATGGACTAAGTAGACTTGAGCTCAATCCCTAGACCCCATGTGAAAAAGCCAGGTGTGGTGGTACATGCTTGTGATATCAGGGCTCGGGAGGTAGAGAAAGGAGGATCCCTGGGGCTTGCTGCCTGACAGCCCAGCCTGACTGGTAAGCTGCAGGACATTATTATAAGTACTCTTGTTTTAAAAAACCAAGGTGAACGGCACTGCAGGAATAATGCAATTGAGCTGTGGCTCCAAAACACACAGGCACACAAGTGCATGGAAGCCACCATCCGTGCACGCATACACACTCACAAAGTGAATAATAAGCTATATAGAGAAGGACAACACATGGGCATTTACTTGCATTTGCAAAGTGAGGGTGGAAGAAACAAGAGCCATAAAATGGGATCAGGGAAATTGGCAGCATACTACTTTTCAAGAGAATGCCTTGGCTGGGCAGAGGTGGCACATCGTTCTTTAATTCCAGCACTGGGAAGCAGAGGCAAGTAGATATCTGAGTCTGAAACCAGCCTGGTCTACAAGTAAGTTCCAGGACAGCCAGGGCTACATAGAAGAGAAACCCTGTCCTGAAAAACATAAAATATACATACATACATACATACATGGAAAGGACTTGAAAATGAGCAAGACAGAGTTTTAACACAGAGAGTACACACAATACAGTTCTTATATCCTAATCCAAACCAGCATCTCTGAAGAATAGACATGTATAAACAGTCGATTTCTCAACACAGTCGTGTAACCCCTTTCCAAGATTTGTAACATGGCAGTACTCTCAATACCATCATCCCAGTTCTTAACTGCCCACTGTCTTCTCAATATTGACATCTATTATGGACATCACAAGACTCATAGACACCAAGTCTCTCCAATACCCTTGGATATGTCCATCACTTAGTTTCAGTGAGTATTTCCTATTCAACTTTTTATGCGACTTGGACAACTGAATTTGAAAACTGTGTTTTATGCACCCGTGTGTGAAGACATGCATATATGTATACTTGTCTATGGAAGCTGGAAGTCAATGCCAGATGTCTTGATTGTTCTTCACCTTACTTTTTCATCATATAGTAAATTTTTGTAACCTTATTTTTCGAGACAAGGTCTCATTGAACTTAGAGCTTGATGTTTGGCTAGACCAGCCAGTAAGCCCCAGCATCTTCCTGTCTTCTCCCTAGTGCTAGGAATACAAGTGCATGCCATGAGGCCTGTTTTGTGTGTCTCTGTATATGATGTACTGTGTGTGGTATTGTGTGTACGTGTGTATACAAGTACACATGTCTGTGTATGTGCGTGAGAACGCCAGAGGATGCAGCTTTATCATGCTCCAGAATAACCCCTTGAGAGAGCATCTCTCACTGAAACTGGACCTAGCAAGCCTCCATCTCCAGCCCTAAAGAGTGCTGGGGTTACAGGCATGCATATTTCCACACAAGGTTTTTATGTGGATGCTGGGATCCAAACTCATGTCCTCCTGCTTGGCAAGCATTTACTGACTGAGCCATCTTCCCAGCCCTGAAAACTGACTGATGTATTTATTTTTCCTTGGTTTTATGCTTTGTTTTGTGTTTTAAAGACAGGTTCTCACACTGTAGCCCAGGCTAGTCTAAAACACGGGAAATCCTCCTGCCTCAGCCTGAAAAGTGCTGGGATTATAGGCATGAGCCATCATGCCCACCCATTTCTTAAGTTTTCTAATGCCAATGTTTACTGTATGGTAAGCACTTTCAAACAATTTATATTAATTAGTATGATCCTCAAAAAACCCTAAATAGTCATTCCCATATTAATTCCATATTAGGAATTAAGTATCAAGAAGTAGCATGCAGAGGTACATAAACAGAAGACTGACTCGGTCTGTCTTTAGAATCTATTAATTCTACCTTCCTGATAAATTTTAAGGAAAGGAGGGCTTAGAAATAGGATCTTAACCCTGATACTCACATTAAGGAATCGGCCCACATTTCCTTCTTTTGAAGCATCCAATAGGAACACATTCTCTTTACTGAGCCTCATTACAGAAGGCGACGGAGTCTTCGTCCTTTCATTTGCCAACTCTTCATGGCAGAAGCCCGGCTGACTGTGAGAGGCTGCAGGTTCTACTTCTCGGGACTTTACTGGAACCTCAAGCACCTTTTCCGTTTTCTCATTATTCACTGTGGCTACGTGCTTCCACCTGCCCTCCGGTGAAGTGTCTTCTCGACTTTTAGTTGTATCTATCACGTCTGATTCAACCAGCTGTCCGTCTTGGGAGTAACCAACTTGGGTTGAACTTAAGTCCTCTAGTAGACATTGTTAGGAAGAATTGTCAGGGCATATACTTGGCTGAGTAACACTGCTAAGATTAGGTTAAAGACAGCTGCTTTAAATAGCATAACCCTTATCACGCATTAAGGTAGGCAGTATTACCTAACTTTTATAGATGAGAACACTGAGTCTCAAGGACTAAAAAGATTTCCCTGACTCATACAGAGAACTAGAGAAATGCACAAGTATGCCCAAATTCTAAAGCCTGTTTTCTTTCTGTGGCACCACAGCTTTTTATGCATCTACATGTTGTTTCCTCATTATTGTATTTAATATCAAATTCAGTAAAAGTGGCTCTCCTTTCACTGACTCTGGACTCTGTATTTAAATATATTCTAGACTCATGCAACAAGAGAGTGGAGAAGCTGCTAACATGTCGTAGTTCTAAGAACACTGTCAGGAGTTCTTTTCCTCCAACTCCAGCAAAAACAACTGTCTTTCCAGGGGCTTGCACACACTGATGTTTGGTGCCTTTAAGACCAGTCAAAAACTGTACTATTATAAACCAACAAAGGAGATGAACTTAGTTTTGTATCAATAATGAAACTAACCCTTCCTCCATCACAAAGTATGAATACATGTCAGGCAGAATAACTACATTCATGTACTTAAAAGAAAAAAAAAAAATCAACCCACTCAGGCCTATATAATTCGGTGCCCTCCCCTCAAATTATACTTTAGTTAAAAAGCTGATCTTAGTCTGCCAATATGGTCCAGAGGGTAAAAGTACTTGCTGCCAAGTCTGAAGTCCTGAGTTCAACCCCTACTACCCCATGTGGTAGAAGAAAAGAACAGATTCTGAAAAGCTGTCCTTTGACCTCGGCATGCCATGGCATGTGTACGTGAACATTCCTTTCCCTCAAATAAATGGGCAAATACTGTTTTTAAAGGAGGCAAAAATCTTTGAAGGTATTTTCCTAGCTGGGCAGCAGTGGCACACACCTTTAATCCCACAACTCGGGAGGCAGAGGTAGGCAGATCTCTGAGTTTGAGGCCAGCCTGGTCTACAGAGTGAGTTCTGGGTCAGCCAGAGCTATTACACAGAGAGACCCTGGCTCAAGAACAGCAAAAAGTTAATGTCAAAGAAGCTGGGAGCAGAATAGTGGTTGCTGGAGCCTGGGAAGGAGCTAAGGAAGAGGGGGCAGAGTGAGGTGGCTAGTAAGTGCATGGGTGCAGTGCGATAGGAGGTGTAATTCTAATGTCCCAGACAGCACAGTACGACAGCAATGGTTGACAATAACTGATGGTATATTTCCAAATAGCCAATAAGGACAATTTCAAATGTTCCCAGCATCAAGAAATAACAAATCTCTGAGGGAAATGATCATTACACACTGTATAATGACTGTCTTATCATACTCATAAATACATGCAACTAGTAAAAATATTTTTTAGAAAGAAATTCTGCTTACTAAAGAATAAAAGCTCCTGGCTTACCCATTATCATGTGGATGCTGCTCCTACAGTACCTGTATTTTAGTCAAAGATTTCTCATAGTTTCTACTAGCTATTGGTGTTGTTACTTGATCTCCCTGCTATATATACTTAGCAACTGGTGAAAATGGGGAAAGAGCCGAAGCAACTGTACTCACTATGGCTCATGTGTATAATACATGGGTAAAATAACTATTATGTAAAATGCTCTTTCTTAATAGAATTTCCCAGTAAGGAGCAACCATACCTCCACCAATCTACCCTGTAACACTACCCGGGGAGTTGGGGTTGCAGATTAAGGGTACGAGGTGGGAGAAGAGGCAGCAGTGGCCGGCCTGCTCTCCAAAACAGGGCATTTGTCGTCCATCTCCCTATTGAGGGATTCATCCAAATACAAAAGTTGCAAACCCCAGTCTGCCCAAGCTATGTTTGTCATGTAGAGACTGTACTCTAAAAGGACTCTGTGGAGGGAGTTTGTACCCTCGCTAGCATTATACTGAGGATCCTATACAGTGGTACAGAACTGCTAGAGAAATGCATCTTTAGGAGTCCAAAGGGAAAGATTTGAAGTGGGCTGCTTTAGCTAGAGCTTCCAGAGCCACAGACAACACCTGCAGACCACATGGTGAGAGCCATCCACTCTACCCCTTCTGCCATGCAGTAAGTCATTGCTGAAACCAGACCAGAAGTCTACAAACTCCTGTAAACGGAGGACTGGTCACCAAGGATCTGCTGGTCATAGAATCTGTGTTGTGACTATTCAGTTATGCTGATGTAGAGGGAAAGTAGAAACATGTAAATCAATGCCTGTAACTACATTCCACCAAAACTTTATTTACAGACACTGGTGTTACAAGTTCATATAATTCTCAAGTGTTATGAAATATTATGCACCATCTGATTTTTCAACTATTTAAAAATGTAAAAAGCGTCTTTTACCAACCATGATTAATATTTGGCAGGCCAGATTCGGATACAGTTTACCAGTTTACACATGACAAACCCACCGACTTGTTATGAAGTCTATGGAAAGAAGTGGTAGACACTGGACAAAAGGGACAAAGAGGCAAGAGAGGGACAGCCACGAGGAAATAAAGCCTACCGTGAGCTCTAGCTTTAGAGTTTAGGTGTTCTGGAGCTGGCTTAAATCCATTCTCATCTTCAGGGGCGGTAGACTCTGAAGAAACAAAACCCTTCAAAGAAAATAAGAAAGACAGCTCTACTCTCGAAGTCAGGAGAAAGTACTAAGCAGCTGAACCTCTTTCACCAAGAATCACCCTTTATAGGCCGTACATACTAGGTTAGTTCTGAAAAGCCCCAGAGCAGATATTGTAAGGAGGCTTGACCTAAGTGGAGCCAACACATGTACCCCTTTTCCATTGTCTATTTCTAGTCACTTTAGTAAGTGACAACTACAACAACTGTCAAGATACTATTTAAACTAAAAATACAAAAATAAATCTGTGTGTATCTCAGACTCGAATAGCCTGTATGCTCAAAACAATGTCAATCCTACATTGGATTATGTAGCACAAATACTTCAGTGAAGGCTCAAAAGGTAAGATCATAGTTAATGGCCTTGGAAAGGCATGGCTCCTTTTGTTTTGAAAATAATGTCTTGCTATGTAGCCTGAGTTGACTTCAAACTCATGATCCTCCTGAACTGGCCTCCCAAGCACTAGCACAGCAGGCATGCAACCATGCAGTCTGTTCTTGTAGTTCTTACCATGTCTTTCTCATTGCAGTGAAAAATAGCCGTCTTCGATTTAGGACTTCTAATGACTGAGTGACGCTGAGTTTTTGAAATATTTCTATAGTTCATTTCTCTGAAAAGGAAAAGAAAATTTATTCTGTATATCACTAAAATATAGGTAACATCTCTACTTCATAAACTTCCATCATTGTTAGAAATTAATCTAGGGACTGTAGAGATATTTCATTGGTTAAAAGCACTAGCTGCTTTTCCAGAGGACCTGGGTTCAAGTCCCAGCACCCACCCTGGTCCCTGAGTGCACCACCATATACATAAAATAAAATTAAAAATTTTAAAAAGAAATTAATCTATATCACACCTATATTATTTATTTGAGGAAGGAAAAGGTAATCATTAGCTACTAATAATTTTAAAATGTGTTTTAAAAAATAATCCTAATAAAGCTTTTCAAATAGAATGGTGATATAAAAGTAAAATTAAAATTTCTAACATTCATAGAGTCAGATGAAAGTTATCCACAGTGAACTCAGAAATGGGACACCAAAGGAAATGTGTTGGCCAGATTTTTAAGGTTAGAATGCTGGATTTGAGTGTTAAATTTAATTTATGAGGTGAGAAGATGTTTAGGGGAGGGGAGATGGGAAGAGAGAGAGACACACACACACAAACAGGGAAAAACCCAAACATTCTTGATCCTTAACAAGGGAGGACACCATGATCTGAAGTTTTCACTTACATTACAGGTTCTCTGAGATCACAGCTAAACTTAAGAGAACATTGCTCATTTTTAGGACTGCTAGGTTGTGTCTCACAATCTGAACATGCAACTTCTATTTTCCTCTTTTTGGAAAGCTCATTTTCCAAATCGTTTTGTTGTTCTCTTCTGTTTTTATCAGTATTGGTTTTCTCAGGAGTGGATCTGCTTAGTAATCTTCCTGAAATACAACAGACAGTGATCAAAACAGAAAACAACCTCTTCCAACAAGTAGGCACAAGCTTCTCTGTAAATAAAAACTCTGTGCTAAGTGCACTGTGTTTCTAGAAAAGATAAACTCACCCTACACTACAAAGTCTAGACTTGAGGTAACTCATCCAAGAAAACCATTCCAAGACACTAAAAAAAGGCCAATGGGAGACTCATTGTCTTACATTCATAATAAATATGAGCTATTTAAAAAGAAGCAATAGTCTTTTATTTTGGCAATTTAAAAAGAAAGAAATCCACAGTAATGTAAAATAAAAATGAAAAAAGTCCTCTAGACAATGAAAAGCAAACTTGTTTAAATTCTTTTTAAGTTTGAAACCTTAGACTCTTGAAAAATGATCTATTTAAAATGTGTGAGATCTACCTATTATGCTCATACTCGGTTTAATATTAAAATCTTTGTCTCATTGAAAGCAATTTTTTTTCAGGATTCAAAATTATACTTCTTAGGTTAGAATTAGTGGCTAGATATTCCACTCATCTTTCTAGGTCAGCCTTAGGTGTATGTTCTAGTCTGCAGAGACTGCCAATCATGCTTCCTGGACACCACTTAGGGTGCAGGGACAGCTTCCACTCGAGAGCTACTCTGAGAAACAGGACGAATGTCTAGGCAGGCTGGGTGGAGTAGTGTAGTTAGTGGTGTGGTGTGGAGTCCCTGAACCAAGTGAGATGCTTAGAGTAACTGTCTGAATCATCACATGCAAATACTCATTACAATACTAACTTGGGAAGCCGGGCGGTGGTGGCGCACGCCTTTAATCCCAGCACTTGGGAGGCAGAGGCAGGCGGATCTCTGTGAGTTCGAGGCCAGCCTGGTCTACAAGAGCTAGTGCCAGGACAGGCTCCAAAACCACAGAGAAACCCTGTCTCGAAAAACCAAAAAAATAATAATAATAATAATAAAAAAAATACTAACTTGGGAAAAACGTTGAGGAGCTTTGGTTTGATTGTTTCTACCTTAGTGAGCCATGCAGATCTCTTATTTAGAATGTTCCCTACCTTACTCCATAGTTTCTGTGGCTGTGAAGACAGTGTAAGTCCCAAGTCCTGGTGCAACACAGCCTTTCCTTTCTGAAGCACCTATGGCCTTTGGACACAAAACCCAGTGACTTGTCTCCTTTGATGCTCCCCCTGCATCTTGTTGTTCAACACCCGGCTAAAAGGTGCCAATACTGACTAGGACAACGTAGATTCAGATGTATACAGGTGCAATTGAGGATAACCAGAAAACAAATCTCTGCTTTACCTGAATAAATGCACACAAATGTCCCTCTGTCAATGTCATCCAGGCAGCGCACTCCCCAGCCCTTCTTCTCGCTTTTAAACACCTGCAGCCTCACCTGGGGACCATGCTGGACGACTCGGTTTTGACACAACTGACGGCTACACTTGCACATCAGGTTGCATTCGTAAATGCTGGCAATAACACAGAAGACAATGTAAATTAGATGGCCTAAAAAGCAAAATGAAACGTGTATTGCTACTCCTCTTAACTTAGGGCTAGACTGCCTGGGTTACTAGCTTTAGTTTGTGGAGGCCCAAAATGAGAGCCTATTCCACCTTGTCTGAAGGTCAGAGTCTTTGAGGTTGCTCAAAGTTGTTGATAACAACTGTGGTTACACACCCTGACCTAGGGAGTGGCTACTTGGTGTTCTGAACATTAAGATGGTGTGTACAGGTGTACCCTCTCCACCCTGAACAAAGGTCAGAGAACTGAAGCACACTTCTGCTTTTTTTTCTAAATTAGGAAGTGTGGCTCCCTTCAGGATACTTGATGCCTAAAGGGTTCGCTGCCTATACAACAGAATGCTTTTCTCATGAATTCATGACTTGATGTCTCAAAGTATTGAAGCAAGTAACTGTTCCCGTCATCCTTTGTATCATGTTAAAGCAGTCTTTTGCCTTCTTCCTCCCTTTCATATTGGCGTTTAAAAGTATATGGAAAAGCCGGGTGGTGGTGGCGCACGCCTTTAATCCCAGCACTTGGGAGGCAGAGGCAGGCGGATCTCTGTGAGTTCGAGACCAGCCTGGTCTACAAGAGCTAGTTCCAGGACAGGCTCCAAAGCCACAGAGAAACCCTGTCTCGAAAAACCAAAAAAAAAAAAAAAAAAAAAAAAAAAAGTATATGGAAAAATAAACATGGGCAAACTCAGGCCTTAGAACTCTCTGTGACTAGGATAACAGTAGTCACCCCAAAAAGGTGGCGTATGGCATAAGGCAGCACAACATGGCGTGGCTTACAACATAGTTTATGTTTTTAAAATGGAGTTTATTTTAGCTATCATCTATCTATCTATCTATCTATCTATCTATCTATCTATCTATCTATCTATCTATCATTATGTATATGACTGTTTTACCTATATGCATAACTATACCACCTGCATGCCTAGTGCACACAGAAATCAAAAGAGGGCACTGGACCTCTGAGACCAGAAGTATAGTCCAATGTGAACCCTCATGTGAGTGCTAGGATTTGAACCTGAGCAGCCAGTGCTCTTGACCACTGAGGTATCTTTCCAACTTCAAATGAGAAGTTTGTATACTAGAACTTAGCATACAGGACTGTTTCAACATCACAATATTTACCAGATATGTAACATGGTGCTCAGCACACAGGAAATGTTAGCTTTTGGAATGTATAAAGGAAATGTATAGGATGAAACTCTTCTAATGCTAGTTCTGTTTTATTACTTAGCATCAATTTTGATAGACTGAAAATTATCAACTGACAAATCAGTTTCCTTCATTCTTTTAATAAATATATATTAGTGTATGTGTGTGCATGTGTGTATGTATGTGTGTGTGGTCATCCTCATGCGTGTGTTGCACACAGCCATACAAGCACAGAAGCCAGAAAAGGATGTCAAGTGTCCTGCTCTACCACTGTCTGCATTGGTCCCTACAGACAGGATCTCTTCACTGAACCTGAAGTCACGCTAGGGCCAGCAAGTTCCAGAGGACCTATATCTTGAGCCTTGAATAGCTCTGTGGTTACAGGAGTGTATAGCTTTTTGTCTAAGTTCTGGGTATTTGAACCCATTTCCTCATGCTATTTCCCATTGGGTTAGCTCCTCAGCCCCTTCATTTGTTTTTGAAACAGCTTCCCTATATAGCTCAGGCTAGTTTTGAACTCAGTATCATCCAGCCTCTGCCTCTCATGTGCTGGAGGTGCAAGTTTTAATGGGAAAATTGACAACTCAGAGTCACTCATTTCCTGAGGACTTAGGCTTGAAGCAGATGAGTGTTATATATTTTGATACATGTGTGGCGTCTCAGTTCCATTTCTAAGAATATACAATGTTTTTATGCTACTATCAGTAATTTAGATTTTCAGTATGAGAAACAAATATAAACAAAACCTGTAAGCCTGTAGACCATACTGAAAGCTAGTACTCTCTGGGCCTGGGAGATGAGCCAGCAGTTAAAATGCTTGCTATGGAAGCATGAGGCCCTGAGTTCAGCTGCTCAGAACTCTTATACAAGCTGGACATGGTAGAGACCATATGCAACCCCAGGTGTGGGGAGGGCAGCAGACGCAGGTAGGACCTTGGGGCCTGCTGGAGTCTAGCCAAAGTGGGAAGCTCCTGTCTCAGAAAGAGAACATATAAGAAAAAATAAATAAGATGGACAGTGACTGAGGAAGATGCTGGACTTTGACCTCTGGCTCCCAGTGTGTCTACACACAGGCACAAGGACCACCCCACCATGCACACAACTTACAAAAGTACCATCCTCCACAGAAATGCACCCTGCAACAAATCTCTAAGGTTCCTCACCCAGTAGGTATAAGTCTCTGCAGTCTTTTATAATTATATCCAATACATACTCCATCAGGTGGCAAGGAACATGCTTTGGCATTCTTTGCTGTCAACTGAAGACATGCACATTTCTGTCTAAAAGAAAGGCAGTAGAGAAGTCAGAATAAAAAAAAATCACCAAGTTATAAGACTCGGTAAAAGTGTAAATGACATAAAAAAAATGGTGTACTTTTATTTATAAGAGGGCTTTTGCTCAAGGATTATATGGAAACTCCTCTAGACATAATATGAAAAATAATACCAACCAAAAGCTTATTACAACTAACATCAACTTCACTGAGCTATCTGACCATGCAACAGATATTTAGTTATATGGGTTTTAATTTTTCAAAATGGACATTTTATCCAGCAAATACTCATTTGTTGATAGCTGTAGTTCTGCTTGTCCATCATAGGTTATTTTAATAGTCGTTCCCTCATTAGCTGAGAGGTATATTCAAGGACCTCTGAATGCTTAAAGTCTTATGTTAGTACCAACGTCTATCTGTGCTTTTCTCAATACTCTGAAACATTGCCACATGATGCCAGAATTAATCTGCCCTTGCATGCTTTATTTTCCCAAATATTAATTATTACTTGTGTCTTTTGGAGCCACTATTAAGTAAATAAGTCTTACTTGAATGTATTGCAAGTATGACACTTGATCTGATGATCAATGTGGCTTCTAAGTGACTACCCGGCAGGTCACGAACAGTGTGGATAAAGAGACAATTCACATTCCAGGGGGGATGAAGTGGGGCATTCCATCACATGACTCCAGACAGCATGTAGTTTAAAACTTATGAAATGAGTGTATGTAGACTTCTCCACCTAATGATGATGATGATGATGATTATTATTATTTTCTGTGCACCCTTTGTGTGCCTGGGCTTGCTGCCCAGGGAGGATAGTGGATCCCTTGGTACTGGATGTGAACTGATATGTGGGTGTTGGGCATTGAACCTGGGTCCTCTCCAGCACGGTAATTCTAGACTACAGTTGACCATAGGAACTGAAGCTACAGTAAAGGAACTGCTGTAGTGTAGATAGTTTTCATCATCTTTTCAATATGAAATGAAAAATGACAGGCAGACCCCATGGCTTACCAGTCAGTCAGTCACTAAACAACCATAGGGATTATCAGATCAAGATACCTGTAGTGCTTCAGGGTATGTACAGGAAATACAAATAAACAGACTTTGTTTCTAATACAAAAATTTAAACATTCAGGGGTCCTTGAATATACCTCTCAGCTAATAATGGAATAATGATATTAACATAACTTCCCTTTCTCTTTTACTTAGTATAGGTAGATAATTTGAATAGAGATAACTAAACATATAACACAAATCTACCCAATTACCTGCAAACCTACAGATGCATATGAAATTACACATCTTTAAAAAAATGTTTCTCAAGGTCTTGACGTATCAGAACATGTTTTCATTTTCTTGATGGAATGCCAATACAATGGTTAAAGAATAGAAGCTGTGGGCACACTGGCATTCTAAAAATTAAGCCAGTAATGATACTTAATTTGTAAAAGTAAAATATAACAAATGACATAGAAATTAGGAATAAATGTTCAAATACTGCCTATCCTACTTGTCTGCTGTGACCTCTTTGAATCTGTTTCTCAGACTAATTCCTTACTGTGTGATAGAAATACATCACCTAACACACAGGTTTGTGTGGTGACAAAGAGAATGAATGGATTTCAAGAGTCTGGGCATGCGTGATACTCAAAAACAGCACTGCAATTGCTATTATAACTAAATTACCACAGAAAAGGAAATACTCATCCTTAGAGGAAACAAATTTCAAATTATCATTTTTGGCAGAGTTATAATTAATGAGATGTTATCTTTTCATCTATCTGAGACAATTTGTGCACAGGTTTTAGACAGACAAAATGACAAGCAGGAACACAGACTAGACAAATGTGTCTCCGTGCAGACTATCTGTAACACCACGTTTTTCTACTTACATGTCTATGCAGCCCTCAGAACAGTCACATGAAACAGAAAACATGCTGGAAGAGTTTAGATAGCATGCTCGGGGCCACACTGTCCTTCTGTACTTAAACTGTGGGAGTTTCCTACTGTCTACTTCATTACAGAAAGAAATCGGCACTGGTTCCATTCCATTACTAATATCTACATCAGAAACAACTTCATCTTGCTTTGGGTGATTCCGAGTCAACTGAACGTAAGTATTGAAGGAGAAGTTGTCTGTGAATAAAAAGTTACACTCTGTCTCAATAAGGTAATGGAAAACTTCCTCCATGTTCCGTAGGCTCCGTCCACAGGGCGTTTTATAATTCACGTGGAGGGCAGAAGAATGAGAGTTTGTCTTTGCGTGTCGTCTTTGGAAGTGACATCTGATTGGTCGCTGCAGAGGGTTTCCTCCCTTCAAGGACAGCGGTGTTTCCGTCAGACAAGCACTGGAGCAGATGTGGCTCTGGAAAGATGAGCTCAAAGGGCATTCCTTCTCCCCCAGGTCTGCAGCCTTACTGTTCGCAGGCAGGAGTGCTTTCTGTCCTGGAGACCTATTAGAGTAAGTTAATCATCAGTATCTCAAATTCATAGTCTTGCTTCATTTTTTAAAATGCAGACTAAGGTGGCAATTGCTTTACTGTATCTTCTTGGACAGCAGGAAGATAACCTAGACTCTGAAACATTTTATATATCCTTGAGGCATTGAAAGATGAGGTGTAACTTAGACTATTCCAGGAAGCTTGAGCTAGCTGTGTCTTTCTCCTAGGCTCTGACATGCACACTCAGAGCCTGCCCTTGTTCACAGGCTGGGAACAGCATTTCTTCATGGAGGATTTGTCACACCTTTGCCTCGTCAAACTAAGATAGCTAAGAAAATTTGTTAAGATTCCTTTACAGTGCCTTCATCCAGCAACTATTTAGCTGATTTTTTCCCCCATAATATGTAATCCAGCTGCCAATCATATTGATACTCCGAGAATAATAGCAAACTGGCCAAAAAAAAAAAAAAAAAAAAGATAGTATTCAATTTAAGGGGAAGAAGTATAAAAAGAAAGTTCTTGTATTTTTAACCCAATTTTTAAACTTCTTCAAAGAACTTGAATTTTATTTCACTAAGTGTCTATTATACATTAAAACAGGTATTTTATTTATTTTGTCCCAAACACCTGCGTCTTAGTATGCACTAGACACTGAAACACACTAAAATTTCTGAGCTTACACATCAGTGGATGACTAGTGGCATGTGAAGCAACTTCATGGTGTACAGCTATCTCTGTCATTCCTGTTCATGGTGTACAGCTATCTCTGTCATTCCTGTTAGTCAATCACATTATACTACTGTATAACAAATTTTGTTAATATTGCCAATTTTTTTTCTCAGGTGACAAGTTTCTTCAATTGGACAATTTCATCAATGAAGGGAGTCTCAGTGTTTCTGGATTACAGTCTAATGGGTAAAACAATATACTACCACTTGTTTGTAAATCTTTGAATGTTGGAACTATTTTCAATTTGTCTCTATGTAAGTGCTTTGATGAGTATCTTCAGACATAAATCCTTGACCAAGTTCCTGACTATTCTTGCATCCCTTTAGAGGAATTACCAGTCAATAAGAATACACATAAACAACAACAAAATCTTGATTAATAAAAATAATCAAACACATTCAAGAATATATTTTCTTACAGAGACCCAAATGTCTCTTTGAGAACTACAGATATCTTAGCAAATAAGGACATTCTCAAAACTTCTGCACTAGAATAACAAAACTCTGGCATCATTTCTAGTAGGCATAAGGATACACACCCATGATGATCCATGCCTTCCTTTAAAAAGCCCAAGGGACTAGGACTACAGCTCAGAGAAACACTACACCTTAGCAAACGCATGCATAGGTTTTGGGCTGGTCATACAGAATGGTAAAAACAAAACAACACTAACAAAACCCAAATTCTTCCAGAGAAAGGTCCATACTACCAGGAGAATGTAAAGTTGTTCCAGGATCTAACGATGGGAAGATACACTGCCAGTCTTCTCCACACCTTCTCAGAGGACTATTAGGAGCTGACAGTCAGGAATTTCCTATTCCTTCCAGTTTACTATGTATGTCTCTTAACACAAATTTTCTTTCTCAAAGACATGAAAACAATGCTTTGAGAGAACAAAAATAATTCTGAGGTCATCAGTATTCCAGTTTCTGTAGGAGAATGAATTCTAGCTTCAATGTCAATGGTATTTTTTTCTGAGCCTACAGATAGCAGACCTTGTGCATGGTAGTCATGGGCTCGAGCAATTCACTACATCCTCACTTTGATAATAACATTGGGGGCTGGAGAGATGGCTCAGGGGTTAAGAGCACCGCCTGCTCATCTAAAGGTTCTGAGTTCAATTCCCAGCAACCACATGGTGGCTTACAACCATCCGTAATGAGATCTGGTGCCCTCTTCTGGCCTGCAGGCATGCATGTAGACAGAATACTGTAATACAATAAATAAATCTTTTAAAAAAAGATAATAACATTTAATGTTAACTAATAGACACAGCTGTTCTAATCATTCACACCAACCAAACATTCTTAAGTGCTTATGTGAACCCAAATTACTCTCTAATTCATAACCCTGTTAGATGCCCAGTCACTCCTACACAATAAAGATTGGAATTTAGTTCTTTCTTTACTGTCAGTAACTATTAATTGAAGTCTCACTAACATGGCTGTACCAACCTTTAACTTTGATCTTTGGCAGTGGACTTTACTAATTATAGACATTTTAACTTAATTTATTCTATTCTTTTTTTCTCCTGCCCACCCACGTTCTTCTGAAATAGTTTAAGGTAAGCTTCTGTCATCACATCTTTTTGCCCAAAACAATTCAGCAGATGCTTCTAACAAAGTTGAATTTTTTTACTGACTCACATCACCTATTTGTCCAAACCCAAACTTCATGCTTCTAGTACTTTTTTTCCTCTAGCCTAGTATCAATGCATCTTCCCCTTCATTTTATGATATCTGTTAAAATTGAATTTTGTCACTTGTTCCATGTCATTTGTCACATTTTGGAAATTAGCTAATGCCACCTAGTGGTGACGATATTTAATTCAATTTTCCACCTACAATAATGTAAGTTAGTCGGTAGTCCTAGAAACTAAAATTCAAGTTCAAAATTTTGTGGGGGAGGAGGGCAGGAAGGAATGAATCCCTGGCACTGGTGCACTCTTCTAGATGCAAAGACTATTAAGTGGAGTTTGGGTCTCAGCCAAACTATCAGGATTGCTTCACGTAGGTCCTGTGATCATTTAAAGTGCGTGAAAACTTTTACAGCTACATTTCATAAGACTATTGCTTCTTCACGCCCTACAACTTTCAAACCAGAACACTGTCCTCATCATTAGATGGGAGGCGCCTTACTGGTCCAGCTTATGTTATGGAGGACACAGACTTGCAACTGAACCAATACATCTTTATTATGGGCTTCTCTGGGCTGTAGTGGTTAAACACTTGTCTTTTTTACATTTGTTTGTTTATTGTGTGTACATGTGGAGTCAGAGGACTACTTTTGGGAGTCTGTCCTCTCTTTCCATCCTGTGAATTCTGAGGATTAAATTCAGATTGTCAGGTTTGAGACAAGTGCACTTCCCTGCTGAATCATCTCACTGGCTGAAATTATTTTACAAAGAAGAAATTTCCTAACTCTTTTGAGTTATCCTGGTACTTAACTAGTATAGTGCTTGATGCCTCCTCTCCTATGTACTAATATCCCAAATAATGGGCTATATCTCAGCAAGTGTCAGGATGACTTTTAATGTGATTAAGAATGAATGGAATTTATAATTTAATAAACTGTGCTGCCTAGTTTTATGTCAGCTGAGGAAGGAACCTCAACTGAGAAAATGCCTTCATAAGACTGGGCTGCACTCGAGCCTGTAAGGCCTTTTTTAAATTAGTGATTGGTGGGGAAGGGCTCAACTCATTGTGGGTTGGGTTACCTCTGGGCTGGTGGCCTTGGGTTCTATAAGAAAGTAGGCTGAGTAGCCACTAGGAACATACAATCATTAAATATCTAAAATAATCTCTCAAGATATTAATTAATTAAAAATACATCATGAAGTAACACGTGAAATTAGTAATTCGTAAGAGTTTATTTGGGCAGCTATGTAAAATCTGTGGTAACAAGAACCTGGAACAAGGAAGCAGCATTTCAGCACCCACTTCCTGGTTCCAATTTAGTGCCTACACTGCTTGCTATGCCACACTCTGGGCGTTTGTGAATGTAAACAGGTATGCACGTGTATATACATATATAAAAGTTAATCTGCCAGATTCATGTGCTCATCTAATAGAAACCAAGTGATTTATATTTATACCCATGTGTTTTAGCACCTGCAAGTTCACAGTCACTATGTGATGGCCAGAACTGCACCTAATAAATTCTACCAAAATGCTCTTGATAAACCAAAGCACTTGACTAAGAAAAATAAATTTAAGCTAGTTTTTATAAAAGGAGAGAGCCTTTTAAAAAAATTAAATGTTTTACTATATTTACCAATTTGAAATATCGCCTATAAGGAATGGAAATCCAATTAAACTCAAAACTGAAATGCTAAAAGTCTACCGCCTACCCCTAAGACTTTCATACTTGACTTTGCCACTATGACATGGACATATTGTTTATCTTAAACAATTCAGGGGCTGAGAATCAACCATGTAGCTTATTAGTCTGCCTATGTGATTACTAACCATTAAGAAGCTTAACTACTGAAAGAAAAACAAAAACAAAACACACTAACCAAACAAAATATACATACATACACACCCCAAAACAAAATACCCTCATAACCTCCAGGGGAAATCCAAATGGAATTATTTTAAAACTACTCTAGTTTCTAGAGTGATGGCACATCCCTTTAAAAATTCCAGGATTCAGGAGATGCAGAGGCTGGCAGATTGCTGAGTTCAAGGTCACTTGGTCTACAGAGCAGTCCAGAACAGTCAAGCTACACACAGAAAGCCTGTCTTGAAAAAAATAAAAAAGAAAGAAAGAAACAAGCAGAATTCTAGTTAAGAGTGAGCTGTAGCTTTGGAATTCTTAACACAAAGAAAAAAATTATGAGTCTAATTAGACATGTACTTTCATCTGGAAAGATCTCTCCAGATTGTGAACTCAGGTCTTATTTCTGAGTGACAGCCCAGTTCGAGAGCTCTCAGAAGTACAGAAATGAAGTTTTGAGTGTGAAATCACGAGCATGGCTAATCTGATGTCTCTGGGAAGCTTACCTACCTACCTACCTTACCTACCTACCTACCTACCTACCTACCTACCTACCTATCAATCCATCAACAAGGTCTCCCAGTGGAGACATCACTGGACTAGAACTCACTAACAGCCTTGAACTCACAGTGATTCTCCTATTTCTGCCTCCTAAATGATCAGATTACAGTTATGCGCTCTATGACCCACTGAAATTTTAAAGGAATATGACAAAGGAAGGATGATCGGTTATGAGCAAAAATGCTGGTCTAAATCTATACGGAAGCTACTATTAAGACCAAGTCTGATAAATTGAGGCTTTCAAAGTGCAAATAAAAAAATTTAAAAATTAATGCTAGGCTTAGGACAAGAAACTAATACTAGGAGAGACGTGGACATAACAGAGAATGAAGAGTCCGTCCATTTGTTGCTGCCATCTTCACCTCTTACATATGGCTCTCAGGTATGAAGATCAGACACAAATGGAAAGGAACTGAGGGTCTAACAATTACAAGAATTAATAGAATTTGACTGTATTAAAAGTATCAAGGTCTCTATATTCAACTCCAGAGGTTTTTTTTTTTTGGGGGGGGGAAGCACTTCAAATACTAAAGAACAAAATAGAGAAAATGCTACCCTGATTTGCTAGAAGAGGACACCAAGCACATGACTTCTAAGTATTTAGAATTTAAAAAGAAGCCAACACTAGTTGTTGCCAACCAACAGTTAAGTCAGAAAACTCTAGGTCAATCAGAATACTCTATGTGTGTATGTATGCAAGTTTTAAGAGAGTGTGATGTTATTACAGAATTCTAGAGCAGTAAACTTTAGTTTCTCATGACAGCCATGCAAGAGACATGTATGTAAGACAGTAACAGAGTAAAGCAAATTTGAAGTTTTTTGAACAGATCTTTCTGAAAAGTGATTAAAAAAAAAAAGAGTCTCTGATATAGTAAGTAAGCAAGAAGGTTTTGGTTTTGGCCACATTTCAATATATTTTCAGTGATCATAATAAAAGGTTCAAAAGGTATTTATATAAGAAAAGTTAGAAAGACAAAGAGCATTACGAACAAGTCTAAAATTAAAAGCTTTCCGGTATGCTGCTATAATGAACTTGTCCAAATAGTAAAGTTTACCAGAAATAAACCAAATCTTAAATTTAGGTTTAAATTATAATTGCTTGGGGCTAAAGGTGGCTCAATTCCATGCTAGGTAGCTAACAACTGCCTGTAACTCCAGTCTCAGAGGACTAGACCCCTCTTCTGGCTTCTGTGAGAACTGAGGGCCTCAGTTTTCATGCTTTTTATAACTCCCTCACTGGCTTTAATAGCTTGCAAGACCAGGGGTACAAAGACCAGGGGTACACAAGACCAGGGGTACACTCCTGACCCAGGATGTGGTTACTTGGTTCTTTTGACAGTAAGATGGCCCATTCAGATAGATCCACTCCATCCAGACAGCTGATCAGGACAGGCAAGCATACTTCTGCTCCTTCTTTTGTAACAGGAGGGAATGGCTGCCTTCAGGGTATTTGGTCTAGGGTGGCTTTACTACCTTAACAGAATGCTAATGACTTAATGTCTCAAAGTACTGAAACAATTAATTGTCTAAAAAGTCTTTTGTTGCCTTCTCCTCTTTTGGAATGGGGTATAAAAATGCATTTTAAAAACATTACAGTATTCACTGGAACTCCCTCCAGACACTATCATTTGCTTTCTGTTTTATTGTTTTATTCATGTCTTCTTCCTCTTTACTATTATTTCTGATCCCCACGCCCCTACCCTGGTAAGAGGTATTTCTGACAAGGCTGGTGTCCCCGACACACCTGTCCTCACATGTGTACATATCCACACATATATACACATTATTAAAAAAACAAAATGTATCCTTAAAAATACATTATTGCTTAATAGAAACTGGAAGGCAGCCTGTTGGGCAGAAATTTTTGTGAAAAAAAGAAATCTTATATTAGAATGGTTGGGTCTGTGTTTAAAAACTAACAAGACTTTATGCTGTATATTGGGTTATCATTTCTAATAATAAAAAGTTTTGCGAGCTACTAAAAGTCAGTGAGGGGAGTTATAAGAAGTGTGAACTTAGATTTCTGTAAGAGCATATTAAATTATTTTGAGACTCAAATTACACTGACTTCTCAACTGGTAGGCTAAGGTCACAATTCAAGGACAGTCTCAGCTCTTAGTGAGACCTTGTCTGGAAAAACAAAACAAAAGCCCACAAGACAGCTCTACTGTCCATAAAATTACACAAATCACACGTAACGGTGCTTATCTACAATCATCACAGACTGGAGTTCTTGAGAATTATTTACAAGGGCCAGCGTAACTCTATAGCCGAAAGGGTCAGATCACAGCAACACACCGGGAGTTTCACCACAATGACAGGAGGCTGTGGTGCAGGCCTTACCTAGTTAGATCTGCTCTGCATAAGTCTCCTGAGAGCTAAGGAACGTGAACTCAGGGGTTGAAGAGCCGGTAAAGCAGCCAGGCTTCTCCTCACACCTGTCGCTCTTACAGACGCTGTCAATGCTGAGCTGACACTGGAGGCAGTTTTAATACTCCAAATGTAATAAGGGTTTTCTCAAAGGTGATTTGGCAGATTTCAGTCAATTAACAAAACACAGACATCTTAAGCTAAATTTTATAACAGGAGGTAATTCCCTAGTGATATTTAGTAAACAGCATACTAGGGAGTAGTAACACGGATAATATACATACGGAGTGGTACAGTCCTCAGGAAAGTTCTCACAGGATGTAGAGGGAAATGCATTTGATCTGTGTTCCTGCTCAGTCTGAGTCACAGGTATATGATCTACATGGAAAAAGTACAAATATGAGCAACAGAAACACAGAGTTAAAAATCATTCACTAAAACAGCCAAACAGTGTCTTCACTGATTAGAAACCATGCTCATACGGAACACTAAAATTTCCAAAGATACTAAGATTTTTGAGACTCGGCAATAAGATTGTAGATATTTTCAAAAGTATCAAGAAAATAATTCAATATAAATTTAAAACCTTTGAAGAAAGTACTCCTGGAGAATGAGTTTGATATCAACTTAATCAAAATAAGTTATTCCAGCCGGGCGGTGGTGGCACACACCTTTAATCCCAGCACTTGGGAGGCAGAGGCAGGCGGATCTCTGTGAGTTCGAGACCAGCCTGGTCTACAAGAGCTAGTTCCAGGACAGGCTCCAAAACCACAGAGAAACCCTGTCTCGAAAAACCAAAAAAAAAAAAAAAAAAAAGTTATTCCAGGCAAATATCAAGTACTGGTAGTTCTGCTTACATTTTATAGACAAATAGATCATAAAGCGTTAAGTTTGGGTAACTTTTGAGAAAGGGTTTAATGCATGTGACTAACTCTTTTGATCTATTTGTAATTTCTTATATTTTTTTTTACCCAAGTCTATTTTTTGCTTGTTCTTCTTCTTTTTTTTTTTTTTTTTAAACCGGGAAACAAGTGATTAAAGTTGTAACTAAGCAAGGGAAGAAAGGGTAACTAGTGGCTTAATCAGTATCTAGGGAGTACAGACTAGATCTCTAAGGGCTTGTTTTGACCTCAACACCAAGTCTTTTTGTTTTTCTATACTGGCAAATAGATACATTTTTGTTCTGATAAAACTGTTCCAATTCAGGTGAACAGGACTATATAAAACCTAGAATCATGATATAGTATTTCTATTGACAATGACTCCAAACAAAAACCCAACTGAGCTGAAAATAAGATGCTTTAGAGAGGAAAACAAGTATCTCTTAGGATTAATTCCTTGCCACCATTTCCTCTCCTGTGAACTACTGCAGTCACTAAGGGTGTGTCCATTATGAAAGGCGCAGAGGTGCCACAGGCAGTAGTGAAAGGAGTGCTCTGAGCTGAAGTATCTGAGAATCAACACATGCAGGAAAAGGTTTTCTCTCCCCTTAATATTCTAAAACAGGGATCCTCAAAGGAAAAGAAGGAAAGCTATAAACCTCCTCTTCCAGAAGATCCAACCAGAAGACTGACTATCACATGAAAATACAGGATGCTCACAGCATGACCACACAGACCCTATCACAGTCTACAGTACATCCCATCTATTTTCCTCAGGGCTCACTCACCTTTCAAGTCACACCTACTTCGCTGTTCTCCACTCTCTAAGAAGTCACCTGCCCTAGAGTGCCCTTCTGTCCACCTTCCCTACTAACATGACCCCAGCGTTCAAAGCTTGCGGCTACATAGAGTATCCACTTCTATGTGCAATGAATTAATACAACTGCATACCTTTTAGACTGCAAACGTTCTTTTACAAGTTTAATTTACAGGCTCCAATACACATACACACACGCACACGCACACTCTTCTCCATAACTCCAAATGCTACTGAAGAATACGGAAAGGAAAGAATTTCTAAGAGAACCTATCCTAAAAATACACATTAGCACTGAATGGAGAATACTGAGGGAAAAAAAAATCCCAAAATACACTTGCATCACGCTAGACAACTTTTTCATAGTTAAAAACTTTAAGGCTCCAAACTTTGATAGCAAAATAAAGCCCAGCAAAATCTGCTAAGAATACTTAACAGTATAAATGAAGATTTGGTAAATGCTCTTTCAACACTTACAGCAAAGTTATGATACATTAAAATTTATAGAATGGTGATAACTGATAAAATAACTTCAAACTGTGCTTTCTACACTTGATATATGTGGTATAATTAAGAATTATATATTTTGTCTGTCCTAGTTCCTGATAGAATTACTACAGTCCTTGTGATTTCCCCAGTGACAGTGAGAGCAGCATCTTCTATTACAACTTTTGTTCTTACTTCCAAACACTTCCAAAGGCTTTGGCCCTCCAGGGTGATGTTTGTCTAGTTTGCTAGTGAAGTGACTGCTACCTAGAATCCCTACACAGCTTCAGATGGTGGCTGTTCCAATAGAGAGACAGAAAAAAAAAGCACAATTATAGGGCTGGAATTTTCAGACTGGACCAAGTGCAGGGAGTAAGAAAGGCAGGAGACAGAGTCAGTCACGAGTGGCCAGTAATTCACGCATTCATGCCTATGTAATGAGATCCCCACAAATTCCCCTAATAATGTGGGTCAGAGGCTTTTAGGTTGGTGGAAGCATTCATCTACTAAGAGGGTGGGATACTCCCAAAACTTGAGGCTGGAGTACCTGCATTTAGGCTCCGCCAGATGTCTCCCACATCCTTCATCTGGCTGTTAATCTTTGTAACACTTTCATAATAAACTGTTAAGAGGACAGAATGCATTTACTTGAGTTTTCTAAGCAATTACAGCAAAAATTTCAAGAGATTTATATTTATTTTTATATGCTGTGCATGCATGTCTGTCTGTGTGTGGATGTGTGGAGGAGGACATGTACGAGTGCAGGTGCCCACAGAGGCAGAGTAGTGTGTCAGAGCCCCAGGAGCTGGAGTTACAGGTGCAGTGAGCTGTCCAGTGTGCGTGCTGGAAACTGAATTTGCGTCCTCTGAGAAAGCAGAAAACACTCTTAACAACTAAACCACCTCTCCAGCAAATTATTAAACCTATGGTGGGTATTATGGGGAGCCCTCCCCACAACAATCTTCAGGCAAGTCAGAAATAACAGAGGCCTAGGGCATGTGATTGACATTTCAAGGGCCAATTTTGGGGTACTGACTGCTCAACATGTGACATCTCACAGGTAGCTACATAAAACTTGGGGTATTGACAACTTAACATGAGACATCTCACAGGTAGCTACATAAAACTTGGGGTATTGAGCCGGGCGGTGGTGGCGCACGCCTTTAATCCCAGCACTCGGGAGGCAGAGGCAGGCGGATCTCTGGGAGTTCAAGGCCAGCCTGGTCTACAAGAGCTAGTTCCAGGACAAGAACCAAAAAGCTACAGAGAAACGCTGTCTTGAAAAAAATCAAAGAAAAAAAAAAAAACTTGGGGTATTGACAACTTGTGACATCTCACAGGTAGCTACATAAAACTTGGGGTATTGACAACTTAACATGTGACATCTCACACATCTCACAGGTAGCTACATAAAACTGGAAATTTGCTTGCTGCAGAAAATGCACACATCTGACGGCAGAAGTCTTATGAATAGTTTTCATTTGTTATCTTTGATCTTTTAAAACCAAACATGCTTGGCTCTTCAAAGACTGGTAGTTTGAAACCAAGATGAATAAAAAAATTAGCCATCAACTTACCTATAATGGGATGTACCTTCCTAAGTGTGCTGTTTATAGAAATCTGTCTACCCTCTTTACATGGCATTTAGGAAGAAAAGAAATAAAGTTCTATTTTCCTTGGGCCCTTGGCATGACTGTGTTCCCTATCTCTGGAGGGGTAGGATTTTTCATAAAGGAAAACTGTGGTTCATAAAACTTAGCAATGCAAATCTTATATGTTAATTCACATTACCTTTAATTAACTTGACAGATTGAGATTGGCAAGGAAGAAGCAGAGATATTAGGATTGAGGTAAGCAATGAACATACCTTTTGTTGCACTGTTCCTTATAGTTGCTTCATTTACCAGAATCATTGCTTGGACATAGTCTGTTAAAATAAAAAAAGAAAGGAATAAACACAATCACCATCACCTCTATTCAGGTTACCAGCTATAATACTAAACAATTTATATTTAATCGTTATGACTCCCCTGAGAGAACTTTATGATTATCTGTAACTAAAAAAAAATGAGGCTGGGAGGTTAGCTATTTAGGTCAATAAACTAAAAGTGATAGAACTGTTTCAAACTTACATATATCTGACCCATGAAGGATTGAAAGTTTCTTTTATAAAAAAAAAAAAAAAAAAAAAGAAAGAAAAAAAAAAGAATTAAGAGTGGAACTGTCATAGTCTGGAATGCCATTAGCATAGTATAACAGCGAACCCATGCTGAGAGAAAAGGCTTCTGGCAGTGACAAGAGGTACCTTACCTGTTCCTTCCCAAAGAAACTTTTAACCTGTATCTTTGCTAAATCTACATATGTTTTTTATGCTGGTTGCACTTCATTTTTCACATACAATTTAATACTGTTCCAGGATAGGTAGAGAAACATGAGTTCTTCTCTTACCACTTATAAACAAAACTGTAAAAAAGAAAAAAATCCTCCCATTACCAGTCCATCTTCTGATTTCTATAAGATCAAGGGCTACAGCTGGTGAGAGCATCAACAGCTGGGGACATCTTTGCTTTACAACTATATCCTCGTGAGCTAGAGGAGGAGCTTACGTTTAGAGCCTAATGTCCTACAACCAACTAGAGTTGAAAACACATAGAAAAATCAAAAACTAAAAGTTTGTTTTCATAAAATTAGTTCAGAAAGTTCTGTTTGAAACAGGCAATATTTATGCTGTTGTATGCTGGCATAGGACCTAGGGCCTTACACATGCTGACTGCGCCTTCTACCATGAACAGACCACATGGACCAGCTGTCTAAATGATAGAAGACTATTTTTGTTGGATTGTCCTATTTATGCTAAACTTATACAAGAAGCAGATATTATCTATGTAATATCCTTCCCCTCCACTTCAAAGATACGAAGTATAAAGTAGGTAAAACTCAAATTAGGGTTTTAGATAAGTAGAGTTATACTTTATGAGTATATAACACTAGTAGGAAGTGTCAGAAGGTTTCACTTTTCATACCTTTATTTGTGGCAGACCCATCTTTTATCTTCTTTTTCAGAGACTGCAGAACATCTTGTGTTTTTTCAAACATAAAGTCCACTTTACCATCATCTTGTAGCTCCAGCCAGAAAGTCCTTGCATCACCTAAAATAAAAGTGGTAAGTTTAATAGAAATGCATCACTTTCTCTAAGGCATAAGTTACAGAAAAATCTACTTCATTTCTAAACAAAGATTAAGATTCATTTGGTCTATCACTTTCTTGAGAAAAAAAAATTTGGTCATATTTCCTTACGAAGAACTAGACATACAAAATATGAACCAAGTATCTTACCTATGTTGGTGCACGCCTTCAATGCCAGCACTCGGGAGGCAGAAGCAGGTTGATCTCTATGAGTTCCAGCCCAGCCAGGTCTATAGAACAAGTTCCAGGACAGCTAAGGCTACACAAAGAGACCCTTTCTTAAAAAAACAACAAAAACAGAAAGTGGTGCTGGGGATATAACTCAGTTGGTAGAGAGTGCTTGCATCCCATGTATGAAGCCCTGAATTTTATCTCCAGCACCAGTAAAACTGGTGGTAGTACAGCCTTAGGAGGTAAAGGCAGGAAGAAAAATTTCAAGGTCATCCTTGGCTACTTTATGAGTCCAAGGCCAGCATGGGCTACAAGACAGCTTATCTTAAAAAAAATCAAAAACTTCAATGACACAATTTCTTAACTGGAAATAAAAAGAATGACTCCAGGTTAGAATCATAGTAGGGCATATGTACAGATAATATCCATCTTTAACATTCCTAAGATACAACCTCCACTATGTGTAGAAGTAGATCATTTCAGAAAAAAAATCTCAGTGGACTGTTGAAATAATAAAATGTCTAAGAATAACTTTTTTAAAAGTCTTTCATAGGGGCTGGAGAGATAGCTTAATGGTTAGAGTACATACTGCTCATCCAGAGGGCCTGAGTTTGGTTCTGATGCCTCTGACCTCCAAAGATGCCTGCATTTAAGGCCACTCTGTCTCGATCTCCATCTCACTCTCTCTCTGTCTCTATCTCACTCTTTCACTATGTCTGTCTCTATGTCTCTGCCTCTCACTCTCTCACTATGACTTTGTCTCTCTCTATGTCCCTGTCTCTCCCACTCCCTCATTATGTCTCTGTCACTCTCTGACTATATCTCGGTCTCTCACTATGTCTCTTCTCTTTCTCTCACAAGTACACTTAAAATATTTACAAAATAATTTTTAAAGTATTTTATATTAACTTTACCTGGTTTTTACAAGGGAATTTACATAAATTAAGGGCTATCATTTCTGTTATACAGCAAGCTAAAATCTTAGTCCAAACTTTTCTTGAAGTTTTTCAAGTTGAAAACAAATGACATAAGTAACCAAAGTTAACAAGACCCAAATCTCATATTTACCTTACACTTAAATGTAACAGAAAACCCTAAAATGTCAAACACAGAGGCAGACAGACCTCTGAGTTCCAGGCTTGTCAAGGCTACACAGTAGAACTCTGTCTTAAACAACAACAAAATAAAATTACTTAACATTAATTACTAGGATCTTAAGCAAAAAAGAAATATAATAATTATAATCTGTAAAGGCCACTTGAGCAGTCACTGCAAACATTGATGTATTAATTTAGTTACATAAATCATATACTTAATAAAAATTGAGTCATAAATGCACAAGTTTGACAATGGAGGCAGAATCTTCATAAGAAAGAGGCTGAGTGAGCCCTCTGATTTCCCAAAGCAGATCTCTGTTAATTAGAACTACTGCCAAGAGCCTCAAGAGGGGTGCTATTTCTCTGATACATACTCCACAAGATGAAGCCTACTTGTAATTCCCCATAGCATAGCTACAAGGTTTTTTAAGATTTGAAACAAAAGAAACTTGAGGAAGCAAAATGGATGGGAAGTGGTACTTATAGGCCAGGAAGGGGCGATGACATCAAGGGCCTAATAGAGTGAATACTTGTAGCTATTATTCATGGATAATTTACATTGGTATAGTTTTTGTATATTAATACAAGTTCAAATTATATTTGTTACTTTTGTTTACATTATTTGCACACCTATATAAAGTTATTTGTCAGATTATATGTGTATGTTATTATCCCCTGTTTAGGACATTTTGTATATTGATACAACTTTTAGGATATATTTTCATATTGTATTATATATTACTCCTACCTCTGATCAAGATACTTATATATTGTTTACATTTTGATGTCATTGTCCTCATTTGTTGCACATTTGCTTACAGGTTATTTAATATTCTGACATAAAATTTTAGTCTTTAAGTTATACGGGTATTAATTTTTATAGGTCAATAGTTGTTCATGTTTGTTGTACATACGGTCAGATCAATTAGGTTCTTTAGATATATAGAGCCTGTATTCTGTCTAGATAGGTAATCTTCAACCACTTCAAGGATCTGTGGAACATGGCATTTAAATAACTTAGGGTTCTGTTGACATGAGACATGACTGCTTCTGACAGCACCAATTTATTCCCAATAAAATGTTGAGCACCAAAGGACACTCCACTTGGAGCTTGTTTTCTTCTTGGCAAAACTGGCCTTTGGGCAAGGGACTGACAATGCCTCAACCACTGACAAGTTACATAATATCTGGAAATGGATAAGCAGGACTGTCAAATCTTGCCAAGACAGGATAAGACAGTTTTGAAAAAATTTCCTGCCTCTGAAAATGGTCTGTCAGTTACTCTAGGCCTTAGCCAAAATTGGTTGCTTCAACGTTGCAAAATGAGACTTTGGGTGATTGCTCAGGTAGCTGATTGTTTCTGTCATATATATTGTTCACTTTGGAAGCTACCTGATTGCTCTTTCTGCCTGCTCAAGTAATATTATCTCCCTTCTCAGGCCTTCAATAGGGTTGAAGATTAGATAGTCATAGTTACTGTCCTCTTATGATCTAGCCAAGCCATTTCCAACACAAGAGTCATGCTAACTTTACTTTTCTAGATAAGGATACTCAGGTCTAAGCGTATTGTGTTGCGATTAGATAAGCCCCTTCCAGCACTTAGAAGCCAAGCATGCTGGCACACATCTGGGACCCCAGCACTGGGTAAACAGCCTAAGAAGGAGAAGCACAACTTTGAGGGTGACATAGCCAGTCTGGGCTGCATAGAAGAGATCACCCAAGAAGTTGGGAAAGACTTGACAATGGTCTGTGTTGTTCGATCTCAGGCAACCATATGGACAGAACACTGTGCACTGAAGTAAGGTGAATTTGTAAGCACAGGAAAATAACCCATTTCTGACATTTGACATCCTTGAGCGTGGACTTCTACACACAATATGTATATAGGGCACACACACATCAAATGGGGGTAGGAAGGAAAAAGACAGGCCTGAGAGTAAAAACGCTGAGAGTCCACAGTTTAGAACAAACTGTCTACAAACATTTGGACATGATATAACGACACGCTCCATGACCTACCATTTCTCTCTCCCATCTTTTGCTGTTACGTACATAAAATTCTTCAAAACTCAGTGAACCAAGAGAACCACTTTGATTGGAGAGTATACTGGAGTCCAGATGGAGTCTCTATGAACTCAAACAGTGTGTCGCTACGCCATTACCTAATATTCTTTGATACTTGAGTTTTCAAACAGAAGCTGTGCTTGAAAAGACTTTCAGAATGACGACAAATCCAAGCAAGACAGGCACAGCATCTTCGTCAACGCCAAACTGGCAGCTGCAGCAGGACACTGACACTGTCTTTTCAAATATGAAAATTAATCCTATGCTCTGGTCCCCATCCTGCAGGGAAAACAAAGAATGGTGTGTATTTACAAAGAAAAAAGATAACAGTAGGAAAAAGACACTGCTACAACAATTCTATCTTTAAGAATAATACAAAGCATTATGAAAAGAATGTACGTTAACTTGAAAATAAACTACCAAACACCAAAATTAGGAAAAGTACAAAGAAGAATCACCCATAATCCCATTGCCCATGTTGAACATGTTAGTTAACCTTATACTGCATTACTAATCAACAAACTATTATTCTCAGTACTTCATAAAACTTTAAAAGCTAGGAGTAATAATGATATCTGACTCATTGTATTATTGTGAGAATAAAATTATCACACAGAATAGTATTTGACACATAGGAGACATTCAATGTTACCAATTATTCTCAGAATAGAATTCTTAAACAAAATTTAGATTTCAGTGTTTATATGTTTTTTCCATGCTCACAATATCTATTCTTTCCCCCTCATTAATATTCCTTTTTTTTTTTTTTTTTTTTGTTTTTCAAGACAGGGTTTCTCTGTGGTTTTGGAGCCTGTCCTGGAACTAGCTCTGTAGACCAGGCTGGTCTCGAACTCACAGAGATCCGCCTGCCTCTGCCTCCCAAGTGCTGGGATTAAAGGCGTGCGCCACCACCGCCCGGCATTAATATTCTTATATAACTATATAGCCACTTTATATGGTTTGGATAATAATTCATATAAAAAGTTTTAATAAACATTTTAAAATTATTAATTGGCAATATAAAGTTCTGTATCAGTCATTTAAATTTTATTTTTTTAAACTGTTATACATCATATTGGAACAAACATTTTGGATTTTTTCTTGCATTTTTCTGATTGTATGCTTAGGGTAGAACTAATACAGTTTTTTTTTTGAATTATTCAAATGTCAGTAAATACATGGTAAATTTTTCTGTTTTTTTCTATATCACAAACCAGAGGAACGTGAGAAGACTTTAAACTTATATATAGTCATGTTTAAAACTAAAAGAGAACTCTCAACAGATACAGGCTGTGAGGCCACTGTGAGGAAATGAAACAGGAAACACTCAAGACATGCCAAGCAAAATCGTAACACAAAGGATGACAGGAAGGCTCCCCATGAGATGAGAGCTCCGAAATACATGAAGAGGATGATACCGTGAAAATGAGAAGTAACAAGTCCATGAAACTGCGGGGGTTGTGCTTAAAGAGGGTTAAATATTTCTGAGACAAATGTGAATGTATTTGATATCCTCAAAGGGCTGAGGAGATGTACAATTCTGAAAATAGCCAATGAAGTTTCATGGATATAAAAACATTTCTTAGCCGGGCGATGGTGGCGCACGCCTTTAATCCCAGCACTCGGGAGGCAGAGGCAGGCGGATCTCTGTGAGTTCGAGACCAGCCTGGTCTATAAGAGTTAGTTCCAGGACAGGCTCCAAAACCACAGAGAAACCCTGTCTCGAAAAACCAAAAAAAAAAAAAAAAAAAAAAAAAAAAACATTTCTTCAAATAAACTGTTTAGGTGAAAACAACAAAGACTCATGGGAAAAGCCACTTAGTACTCTAGAAAATCACAGTTGGTAAATTATGGGGAAAAGTAATGAAGTGATAATGCCTAAGAATTTCTCAAAAATGGGAAAACATAAGCCGCTGTCCACTGAGTGCCAAGTAGAATACACTTTTTCTGTTTTCTGAGACAGGCTGTCCTTGAATTGGCTACTACACCAAGGGTGGCTTTGAACGTCTGATCTTCCTGAGTCCTGGATTAACCTACACGTGCCACCACACTGGATTTACAAAGGTGCGCAGGATCCAAGCCAGGGCTATTACCTAGGTGAAACCTAGAACAGGCTCGCAGACACCACCAATCACGATATGCTTCAGCATACCAAAAGAAGAAACGCTTCAGCATACCAAAAGAAGAAACAGTTCTTAGAAACTTGAAGAAAAATCTCTCTTTTTTTTTTTTAAAGATTTATTTATTATGTATACAACATTCTGCCTCGATGTACGCCCACACGCCAGAGGAGGGCGCCAGATCTCAGTACGGATGGTTGTGAGCCACCATGTGGTTGCTGGGAATTGAACTCAGGACCTCTGGAAGAACAGCCTGTGCTCTTAACCTCTGAGCCATCTCTCCAGCCCCCGAAGAAAAATCTCTTAATCAAAAAGGAGTGTGTATCAGACTGGTAATCTGGTAATGAGACTCATCAGAAATGCAAAATGTTTTTTTTTTTTTTTTTTTTTTTGGTTTTTTGAGACAGGGTTTCTCTGTGGTTTTGGAGCCTGTCCTGGAACTAGCTCTTGTAGACCAGGCTGGTCTCGAATTCACAGAGATCCGCCTGCCTCTGCCTCCCGAGTGCTGGGATTAAAGGCGTGCACCACCACCGCCCGGCAGAAATGCAAAATGTTAAAGGTAAATATAAACCAGGAACTGTACCTCTAGCCAAGCAAACTTTCAATTGTAAATTAAGTCTACAGGTGTCCTATGACCCCTAAGAGACAGCTGCCTTCCAGGGTCGTTCCAGTAACTCAGCAAAGGGTGGGTGGAGACAGGGGCCCAGTTGTTCAAGGTCATCCTCTGCTGGACTGAGCTCCCAGGTAGCAAACAACAAACTGAAGAAGCAGCTCTCACTAGGGACTGATTTACATTAGAAAAAAAAAAAACAATAATTAACTGGAAAACTTTGCAAAACAGAAACGTTAAGAAAAAAATTTAAACCACAAACTAAACTCATCTTCCAGAGATAGGACTAACAGTTCATGGTCTGGGGAATTTTTGTTTGTCTTTCGGTCAAGCTGGCCTTGAACTCTTAGGTGGACTTGTCAGCCTCTGCCTTCGGAGGGGTGGAATTAAAGGCTTGAGCCACCTCCACCAGGCTAGCAGTAAAATTGAAAATTTGGCTCTTTTCCAGTCTCGTGCTGCTGCTTTTATCTTGTAGAAAACACATCCCCTTTTACTTAGATCTAAGTTTCCTTTTTACTTTTCAGGCTATTAGTGTGTGTGTGTGTGTGTGTGTGTGTGTGTGTGTGTGTGTGTGTGTGTGTGTGGAGGGGGAGTAGGCGCTAAACTAGGAAGGCTAAGTTACCACTACCCCCTTGGGTCCTTGACGGGCACAACATTTACATCTGTCAGTCAGGGGTCGGGCAGGTTTTAAGTTTCGCCATGTGCTCCCATTTAACCCACACAGCAGTAATAACGGGAAAACAGCTTCTGGGGTAGAAAGCATCTCAGATCGCCTGTGGCAGCCTAGCGCGGCTAAACGTAAACAAAGCTCCCCACTTTGGTCTTCACTCACATAAAGAGAACCGCCCTAAGTTTCCTCACGCCTGAGAGCTGTCAATCACGGACTCTGTCCCTGTCTTTATTGGTCGCGGACTGTGGGTGGGGAGCCCATCGGTGGCTCCGACGACATCAATCGACTTCAGTCGGTAAGCAATTTCATTTATTAGGGGCGTGTGCCATCTTACCTGTGGAACGGACCTGGCTTTAGTCACCCTCCGAGTCCGGCTTCGGCGTTTCACGCTGCACTCCGCCGCCCACAGCCCGTTACAGCCGAGCTGCTCGGGAACCGGGCCGGCTCAGCTACCGGGACTGCGAGCCTCCCGCACGCGCAGGGGCAGCCGGGCGGACCCGCAGCGCGCCCCGCACACCGCAACACCCTGACACTCCCGCCAAGAGACGTCCTCCCTTCTACCGGGGAGACGCGAACCCACAGCGAGCTCCGCCGGTGCGCGGCGCCCGCCTTCCCCAGACGCTCATTGGCTACAGCTCCTGCCACTCAGTGCCCGGACGCCACAGGCGCGTCCCGTGGCCCCGAGGCGCTGTTCGGAGAGCGCCGCTCCCTGATTGGTCAGCGCCGTTTTCGGCGGGTCTCACGCTGCCTGCTGCGGCCAATCGGGCTCTCCGCAGTCTAGAGAGCAGCCTCGCTGGAGTGGCGGTGCGGCTCTTCACTCGGTAGGTGCGGGGCTGCCATCTTGTGTGTGGCTGGCAGCGGGTCTGCTCCCCTGGAAGTGTGTGTAGCGGCTGGTTCTAGGAGACCCCGCGCGGGGACCGGACTGTCGGGAGTGATGGGTGGGAAGACCTCCCTAGCAGGGGCTCTGCTCGGCCGCAGCCTCCTCCCCGGGTTTGGGTGGCGGCGGCGAGCCCAGGCTTTGGCTTGCTGCTCTTTAGAGACGTTCATGCCTTAACCTTGATTCCGGGGTTTGCGGCGGGAAGATTTCCGCCATCGATCTCTCCCTCTCCTGATGGAAGGAGGTTGACTGAGGGATTCCGAACGGAAAAGCCGGTCATGGAAGGGTGCGAGAGACGTCTCAGCAATTGATCCCCGGGGCGATAGAGAACCCTTCTTTTTTTTTGTCAATTGCCAGGGACCGACTGCTGAACTATTGCCCTTCTCGAGAGTTCGTGGGAGTAGCCCTTTAGTCTATGGTCACATCCCTTGGTTTCAGTGGGCATCAGGTTGTGGGAGAGTTTTATTCGTAAGTGTATGGCCAACATTCTTTCAGTGACTCAAAACGAAACAGAAACTGTTGGTCTGCAGAAACGGGAAGTGAGGGGAGAATTTCACTAATTTTTTTGTTGTGAAACAAAACTCATATACTCCAGATTCGATTCAAGCTAGGTATGTAGCTGAGGCTGGCCCTGAACTGATCCTTCTGCCGCCGCTGCCCAAGTTATGGGTTTACAGGATCGCTTCACCGCAGAACCTCCCCTTTTTTAAAGTGCGTTGAAAGTTTATTGTAAATTCCTCTTTACACATTTTTTTACAAACTATCATAAGAAAGCTTGCAAGTAAATAAATAAAAATAATAAATAAAAATTTCACACCAAAATTAACCGAACTTCAACTCGGTACAACTCAATGAACTTCAATACAACCAAAACTGGCTTTCAGAAACGAGGTGGAGAAGTTTCACCTTGAATTTACACATATTGAATATGTGATAATGCACTTAGCCCCAACCAAAACCAAAATATATCCACGACAGAGTCGTAAATTTCTGGCTCTGTCATTGCTATGCCTGGTGGTTTCATTGTAGAAGACTTTTTTTTTTTTTTTTAAGGAGAATGTTTAAGTTTGCAGTGTTCCTGGGAAGAGCAGGACACTACCCTTTCCTCTTAGATTCTTCTGCTCTTGAAAAAAAAATTGACTCCCGCCTCCTCCCCCTTGTGAAGTAGAAAACACTTGTATCTCTCCTGGAAGAGGCTGCCAGATCTGAAAATCTAGCCGGTTAGAAATATTTTGTGATTAATTTCGCAGCTCTGATATACTGAGAAGCTGAGACTTTCCTCAGCTCCTTTCTTCACTTTTGTTTTTAGTTATTCAAGGTTACCTAGAGGTTCTGCTGAGTCAACAGGGTAGGGGAGAGAGTCTTTTGTTACAGAAATAACCAAAAAAAAAAAAAAACCCCGAATTTATTAATTTACTTTTCAAAGCCACGAGCCGTACTAAATTTTTCTTGGGGGAAAAAAAGAAAAGGTTGAGCACTTGATCTCCCATCTACATCCTAGCTCTGGCTTTGTGTCCCTCTAGCTACTGGGGTGGAAGGCTTCCTGGGAAGTCTTTGTTATCCTTGTTGCTTTATTTTTCTTAAAGGATAGAGGCGCCCTTTCCTGGTTAGCCTTTAACTCTGTGTTCACAATCTCATCTGTTCCTGTTACTTAAACTAACTTTTTAATGCAAGTAAGAGCGATATATCAAATTTTTGCTCAAGCACTAAAAACCCATTTCAGATAGTCTTGACAGATCTTAATACAAACATACTTCTTCCCTCGTGTTTTTTGTATTATCCTGATCATTGATGTGGGGAGTTTTCTGTGTGGTCAGATTTAAAATTAAATTAATTTTTTTTACACAATAACTTGACTATAGCTGCAGTACCTGCAGTACCTTTCCTTTTGTCTTTCTGCTCTTTCTCCTTCACTAAATTCAACATTTTATTGGGTGTGACAGTGCAGGTCTCAGTCCCCAGGGTGACTGGGATAGGCAGGTTCCAGTGTTGAGTCTTGTCTAGTCTTTGTAGTGAGACCCTGTCTTAGTAAAACAATTTATATGCCACTATATTCATGACAAGTTCTATAGTCATTAGCTTGGAATTTAATTAAGAAACAGTTTGGCTACTATGAGAGAGATACTAAAAAGTAAATGTGGTCTTAGAGGATGAACTTTACCACGCAGTAGAATATTAGCTATGCAGGTACCCATGGTGCACACAGCTCTCAGGGACCCATACTCCCACCCTTCCGACGCTCTCACCACGTGGCTCCCCTTTATGAACCGATGTGGCTGCTTCGTGTCCTGTGTATGTATACATACCACGTTCCTAATGGAATGATAAAATCTATTTTGTTAGAGGACAAGTATTTGCAAATGCTAATAACCGAATTTTGTGCCTTCATTTATTTCAAGTAATTTTTACATGGTTACACAAATTCATGTAATAATTTCATCCCTTTTGGTACCATTCATGATGGTTCTCTGAGGCTAGGTGGGTAGAATTTGTTCCCCTCAAATATGATGAGTATGGCCGCTTATTTATCTGTGGACATAGAGCTTTCTTTTGCTTTTCATTTGTGTTTGCAGCAGTGGTTCCCAATACTAACAAGTACATTCCTTTGGAAGTAATTGCTTCTGTTACTTGATCTGGGTCTGGCTGCTCCCTACTGCTCCTCAGTGATTCAGGAAAAGATTTGGAAAGACAGATATCAAAGAAGATGGGAAACTGCCACCAACAAAGACCACTTAGAGAGTCCTGAAGAAATTAAATCCAAGTTTTATGCTTTCCTATAGCTTTATCCTTGTGAAAAAATGGAGCTACCAGAATAGTTTGCACATTGTACATTGTGGCATGATCGTCATGGTGGGTTGAGTCGTGACTTTTTGAAAGGGTTTTTGGGGGTAGCTGTTTTATGTCTAATGAAAACATGGGTATCTGGAGAAACAGCTTGTGAGGACAGAAAGAGCATTGCAGGCCGGGCCGTGGTGGCACACGCCTTTAATCCCAGCACTCCGGAGGCAGAGGCAGGCAGATCTCTGTGAGTTCAAGGCCAGCCTGGTCTACAAAGGGAGTTCCAGGACAGGCTCCAAACCCTGTCTCGAAAAACCAAAAAGAAAAAGAAAAAAAAAGCATTGCACAGCACGGACTAGACTGCTGTTCTGATGTATAGCACGAAGAGCACAGCCTTCGGCTGGGTGAGTGCATCTGCACACTGCTATAGCCATCAGGTCCTGGGGAAGTACGTCTGCACATAGAAAGCTCAGCCAGCATTTGGCACTGGCAGTGTTTGGTTCTTTGTTTATTTATATTTCTGCTGTTACAGGAGAGAGAGACTGACTGGTATCTTATATCAGGCTTAACCTGCATTTCTCTTAATATGTTCTTCTCTGATGAAGAGATGAAAACCTATATTTGTTTCTCTGTAGGTATTTATAGCAATTTTGTTTGTCAGCACCGCCAAAACTGGAAACAACTCGGGTCATTGGGCAAATACAGTTCCAAAAACTCCAACTCATGCGTTAAACTAATACAGGAGCCCTCTTTCAATCAGGAAAATATGTAAATATATAACAAATTATAAGGAAAAATAAAGTTCATACATTAGATTATATTATGAAAAGATACTATAGAAATGTGGCCTCAAAGGAGATAAAAATGGTAATTTTAAGTATTTCAGCTTAGAGAAATTGTAACGATGGTGAAACCTTTTGTTCTTTGATTTGTATGTTTTGTAGCTGAGGCTGGCTGAACTTGATCCTTCTGCCTCTATCTCCATAATGCTAGAGGTACAGGTGTGAGCCACTGTGTCTAGTCTAAATGAAATCTTCTAAAGAAACATGAATATCAGAAAGAAAGGGATCTTGGAAGTAACATAGCTGCACCATACAAGAATAACAAATGAGGGCTTATAGAACTCATGGGAATCTTGAGAAAAGGAGGCGTTTTTAGTGCCAATTAGAAAATGATAAATATGCACCATAGATGGCACAATAAGAGAAAAAGAAATCAGAACTCAGAAAAGGACAAAATGCCATGGGTAATACAGACCTTTAACCCCAGAGCCTGGGAGGCAGAGGCAGGTGGATCCTCTGTGAGTTCCTAGCAAGACAGGGACTACATTCTTAAAAGAAAAGACAGGACAGATGGCCAAATAAAGGGTTTCTCTCATGTAGACTGAAGTCCAGTGGTGGCTGTATAACATTGTATACTTAATGCCAGTAGATTGAAAGGTTAAAAGTGGTTTAAATGGTGAACTTTGTGTTCATGTTTTCATAATGAACCCTGTAAAGCAAAGCATTGGACTACAATAACTGTCAGAGCCACACAGTTCCTGAACATTTAACACTAAAGGCTGGCTATGTTGAAAGGCACCCCAAAATCTGGAACTCAGCCCAGAACACTTAACACTGAGATGTAGTCGTAAAATGGTTGGATTTTAAAACTGAACCTTTTTTCAGTTATGGACAAAAAAAAAAAAAAAAAAAAAAAAAGGCAAGTGACTTGGAAAAAATGTCAGGAAATCTATTTTAGAGGAAATAAAAGTTCTAGACGTGCCAGAGCTGAATATGAGTAGCCATGCCTTAGGAAGGTGGATGGATTCAGGTTGTTCTGATAATGAGGTCTTTTCTGGAAGGAATTGCATGAAGTTTATAGATACAGAAAGTCATAAATCAATTTAAATTATTTTATTCTCTGCTAATTCATTACAAATACAATGTAATTTGGTTAGATCATATCCATTCCCACTACCTTCTCCAACTCATCCCAGACTCTATCCCCCTTCCAACATCGTAGGTCTTCCCCTACCTCTTTTCCCCAAGTCCTTTAACTACTGCCCATATACCTATGGGTATAGGTTACCATCCACTGGCGTATGGGCAGATTGCCCTGGGGCGTACCCCTGAGGAAGACTTCCTTTTCCTTTCCCAACTTCTGTCTACTGTCCTCATGCGCCCCTCCCCTTTCCTTGCTGGATTGCTGATCTGCTGGAACATGTGCATATCTCGTGGCCACAGCTGCTCTGATTTTGTGAGTGCAGTGGCGTCACCATGTCCCGAAGACAGCACTTCATAGCAGTCACCAGACGGCCAACCCTTCCTGCAGTGTTCCCTGCCTCGTGAGGGAGGGCACTAAGGTGTGGTGCAGAGGTCCCGTTTAGGCCTGAGCACAGTCATTTATTCTCGGCGCTTGACCTCTTGCCAGTCTTTGTACTAACTTCTGTCTACTATGTAAAGAAGCAATGAGGGGTGAGAGTTGCACTGGTCTATGGGTATAAATGTAAGTATGTAGAAGGGAGTTTGATTTCCTTGAGCAAAGTAATCGTGGTAGGGATTCTGGCTTCCCCTGCCATTGGTTCTTGCCTAGTTTTAAAGTACCAGACATGAAATGAGACTGAAGTCCAAGTAGAAAGTTGTTGGTTAACTCTGTAACATTTGTGCCACTATTGCATTAATGGACTACCTTCCAGGCCAGATGTTATAGCTCACAGGTTCCACAAGTGGGTAAGACTTGATGACTTTCCCTGCCTCGGCAGCCTACATGGCAGCTTCTAGCACATGTAAGCTAGCCACCAGGAAAGAAGCTTGTAAGATTGGGGGTGATTGCCCGATAAACCAACTGTCATCAGATAATTGGAACTTCTAGGGCTAGAGAGATAGCCCAATCACAAAGTGCTTGCCTTGCAAGCAAGCACCAAGATAGGAATTCAGTCCCCAGAACTCAAGTAAAAAAGCTGAATTTGGTTACTCAGACTTGTAATCCCACTAAGGAGGCAGATATGGTAGGTTCCTGGGGGGGAGGGGGGCTTGCCAACAACCTAGCCTACTCATACCCCAAAAGAACAAAAACAAAAAGAGTGTGAAGATGAATTTTTTGAACTAAGAAAATATATCTTTTAAAATGAAACTAAACTCTGAGGTACATAAAGGGAAATAATGCACACTGAACAAGTCATGAAGACAGCCATAAAAAAGAAAAGAAAATGGGACTAGAAAGATACACAAGTGTGTGTGCGCACAGCAAAGAAACAGACAGATGTGTATTATACTAAGGATTGAACCCAGGGCCTTATATTTTAGGTATGTGTTCTCCTTCAAAGTCACATCATGAATATCTAGGAGTTGATTAAGATACAAGATGAAAGATTTAAGTTCCTGAGAAATAAAATAGTAGGGCTGATATTTAAACTTCTGTCCATGGAAGCATCCTTTAAATAGAGACAACTCAAGTGTTCACACTAAAAAGGCCTTCAGACTAGAGATGTCATTGGTACAGTGGTGACCTAGCATGACCAAAACTGTAGGCAATGCTGCCCCTCCCCCCATTTTAAAAGCGATCCTATGTGTTAGGAATGTTGACCCGTAGTGATCAGCATCAAGTTATAGATTAGGGAAACTTTCAAGACAGTGAAGAAAATTTCCCTTGGGTTTCCAGCAAAAAAGAGGCTAGCAACAGACTTCTCAATAGCAACACTGAGCAAAACAGCTGCGGTACAACCTGGCTAAAGTGTGAAAGCACAAGCCAAGGTTTTTAAACATGACTCACTGTCAGGGAAATCGGGATAAATCCCAATGTGTTGAAAAAAAGTATTTACATGGTGAAAAATGCAAGCAAAGACAGATGACAAAATGAGGTAAATGTTTGAAGCTAGTGTAAATTAAAACCAGTTTCTGAAAATCTAGGCAACTCATGAGAAGATTTGAAGAGACCTCACAGGAAGAGGAGTCATATGATAGCTGGATAAAAGAGGTCCCAGCTTCAGTCACAAAGTTCAAATTAAAGCTATGCTGAAGAGCCAGGACTGTTGAGGGAGGGCTGGGGAGATGGCTTCATTGGTAATGTGCTTGCTCTAAAAGCGTTAGGACCTAGGTTTGGATCCCAGCCCACATAGAAGCCAGAAAGAGCAGCCTGTTTCTGCAGCTCCAACACTGGGAGGAGTGAGGGACTAGGGAGCAGGGGATGGAAGAGATATGGTCCTTGGAGTTAACTAGCCAGCCTAGCCAGTGGGTGAACTCAGAATCAGTGAACATTCCTATCTCAAAACTTAAGGCATGGAATGATAGAGGAAGACACTAAAACAAACTTCTTGCCTACATGTCCATGTGCCTACAATTGTTTATACACAATTAAACTGCTCTTAAGCATTTCTCAACAAAATCTAGGACCAGCTGGTGGGAAAATAGGCGCATGGGCACATTGCTTGTAATGTGGATATATTAACAAAGTATCTGGGGAGGAATCCTGCTGAATCCAGGGAAATCACATGCATGTATCCTTTAGCACAGGCATTAAACTTTTAGCAATCTCTTCTAGAAACACTAAGAAAATACACTCTCACAGTTCTGGACTGTTGGTCACTGAGCTGCTACTAGACAGGGTGCCCTGGTCTACAGAACCAGTAAAATACATTTTTTAAAAAATATTCATTCAAGTGACTTACATGTTAGCAGGTAGGTACTCCAAAAATGACTATCCATATGCTGGAGAGGCTAAGAACCCAGTAGACCTATGGAACTGGATGCCTCTGTCCTAATTTGGTGCTCAAGACCTTGAAGATTCTTGGAGGATCTCTGGATTTCAGTTTTGGAAGGCCAAAGGAGCAGGAGTCTGAGCTCTGAAACATGGTGGCAGTAGCAGCAGCAGCCATACTCACTAGCAAGAAACAAGGCGGTCTGGCCACAACACCTTTTTCTCTGGTCCCTATATTTGGGCCAATTGTTGGAAGGTGCACTCATTCTGAGGGAGAGTTTTTTCCTTCACCTAGTCTTTTCTAGAAACCCTCACAGAACTGCCCTGAATCATGTCTCTTAATTGACTCAGTATCTCGCAAAATTGACATTTAATATTAACCATCACACTTAATTAAAATCAGAAACATTTCAAGTGCCCATTAATAGGAGATTGACTGGATATACTGTTGTGTAGTGCAGCCAAACAATAAATAAAAGGACAGTTTCTAGGTCGGTGGTACCCTTCCAAATCACCCTTTCTCTGGAGAAACAATATATAGAATTCCCTAAAGACAGGAGAAGATGCCAACAATTAAACAGAGCTTTCTCTTAAGATAACTTGCTTATATTTTGACCTCAGAATCATTACTATTTACACATTCAGCCATAAAATTAAATAAAATGATAGAATGAAAGAAAAAACCTGAAAAACTAAAAGATTTTTACACATTTTTGGAGCATCAACATACAATAAAAGGAACATTCTAGTAGTTTTTTGGGCATAGATTTGGACTATACAGTGGTGTGTGGTATGTTTGGCAGTAGAGTTTGGATGTGTTACTTTTTAGAGAGGTATATGCATTAGTAGGTGTATTTTGTGTTGCTGAATATTGATAATCATTCGAAGCAAGTTCATCAAGAAGATTTACACTGGAAAGGCATTTTGTACAGACTGAATTAAATCAAAATTACTTAGAAGAGCACCAAACATAATAGTTGTTCCCCGAGTCAGATGTCTTCTCACAAGTTTGCAGCCCCAGCGCTGGTGAAGTGGTGGCGGGCAAAGGGAGACCTTGTGGCCATCCTGGGTTGAGACAGAGGGAAGGGTCGGGGAGAAGGTTAGGGGGCAGAGAGGACATGACCAATTATGCTGCAGTTTTATGTTATGCTGGCATATATTGTTTTCATTTTTTGCTGTGTCATTTGATCTATACATTGCAACCTAGGATTCTTTTTATGGATCCAGAGAGTTTTCAAGTAATATGATTCAGTTTATACAAATATTAAGTGGAAGATTTGAGATTAAACCCAGGTCCATGAGACTCTCAGGCCTAAATTAATTTTATTTATTATTATACATTATTGCAGGATAAACATCCATCTTGAAGAACAAAGAGCATCAGGAGCTAAGGGTCAGTTTAAACCTGCTTGGAAAATGAAGATGCAGACTCCAGATTGGTGGTTTATATATTCTTCATGCAAGAGTAGTGGACTAAAGGAGAGAAGTGTAAGTTTTCCTAATTTCTGATAGGGGATTTTCTTAGCGAGGGTTACTATTGCTGTAATAACACACCATGACCAACACAACATGGGAAAGAGAGGGTTTATTTGGCTTATTTGGTTTATTCATCATTGAAAGAAGTTAGAACAGCACCTCAAGCGAGGCAGGACCAGATACAGAGGCCATGGATGAGTACTGCTTACTGGCTTGTTCAGTCCGCTTTCTTATAGAACCAGGACCACCAGCCCAGGGATGGCCCCCACCCACAGTGGGCTCAGCCCTCCCCATCAGTCACTAATTTAGAAAATGCCCTCTAGCCAGGTCTTATGGAGGCATTTTCTCAACTGAGGTTTTCTCCTTTCCACTGACCCTGTATGTCAAGTTGGCCTAAAACTAGCCAGCACCGTGACGCATACACAACTGTTATTGATGTAGAGATAAATATTACAATGTCCCAAATGGCTGAGTAAAACATTTGAATTAAAAGTATGACGAAGTTGAAAAGAACAAAACTTGGTTGTCATGTAGACTCATCATGTATTGTGTCTACCACACGGGCCTGACATTCTGAGCGTGATCACTGGAATCCATAAAAACATGGAGAGAACCAACTTCATACTTGTCCTCTGACCTTCATATACACACCCTGAACATAACCACACACACACACACACACACACAAATATTAACGTTAAAAAATAAAAGAGCAAACAGTTTTAAAGCCCAGATGTTCTTTGTGACAAGTCAAAGTTGTGGGGGTTTTGTTTTATTTTTTGTTTGTTTGTTGCTGTGAAATAATAGAGCTAAAGTTTACCAGGCTGTGATAAGAGGAAAATAGTCTTACATCAGCCAACATTTTCCACATCCTTTTATAGAAGACGAGATGGGCTGAAATGTGTTATTGTTCAGGTGCTGATCCCAGAGTTCCCCTCCCCACGCTGACCCTTCATGGGAACTGGCTTCCTTGATGATAAAGCACTTTTTAAATTTAGCTACCTATTGGAGTAGTTAAGTAGGGATTTTTTTGTTTTGTTTTGATTTCTCTGTATTTGATTATGCTAGAGAATGTAATTTGTAATTATCTATAACTGAAAAGTATCGGAAACAGTATTAGGTTTGCTATAATCGTTTCTGTATGGTTTGCAGAATTAACTCTGAGCGTTTTCTGGTTGTCAGAACTGTGCTGACCAGTGACTGGAAGCTACAAGCATTGGAAGAGATTTGCAGAAGACACAAGCTTTCTGAGGTGAGGTAATAACAGCCCAAGGTCTGGATTATCATTTCTCTTGACAACTTGCTAACTATATTGAACATTAAGAATTTAGCAAGAATAAATATACTATCCCAACCTGAAATTTTACAAAACCATTTTAGAAATAATAGAATTCCATTTGCCGTAGTGTGCAGTCAAGAGTTGGACCTCCCCCCTCTACCAAACAAGCAAAATGCCCTTTAAAATAAATGTATGGGTATGTAAAAAAATAAAAACCTTTGGAGGTAGAACCAAAATCCATGTATTTTATAAGGTGATCGGGTGCTGGAGTCACTGGATACTTTGAGGATATCCTCAGAGTGCCAACAGAAAGAATGTTCTCTCACCAGCAAAGACTTTCCCAAGGGATGGCCTGAAATGAGTTTTCTTTCCTGATGTTGGTTGGGTTCAGGTGCTAGTGGAGATTACAGAGATATGAGTTTCCCTCCCCAAACTGGCCCTTCGCATTCCCACTGACTTCCTTGATGATACGGCATTTTTTAAATTCAGCTACCTATTGGAGTAGTTGGGTAGGGGATTGGCCCTGACAGTTAATACAATAGTTAGTTTTACTTTGTCTGTCACTGTCTCCTCCTCCATCCAGTTTTGGTTTGACTCACTTGTCTATCGCCTCCTCTTCACTCACAGTTACTTCCTTTACTCCACATGGCCCTTTCAGGACCATTTCCCTTCTACTGTAACACCAGAATGGTGTTTTCCTTCAACACTTTTCTATTGCCATAAATCTTCTATACATTGTGGCTGGGTCCTAGAGAAAAACATCTTGTGTCCTGCAGTAAAGTAGGAAAGATGGTCAGAGGCCATCTGCTGAGGCTTCGGGCCTATGTGTAGGTAAGAACTCTGCTAATAAGCCCTGGCCATGAGCTTTTACTTTCTTGAACTTTAGAGCGTCAATTTGTAATAATTTCACAGTTCTACAGCTCTACAAATGGAGATGTTTAATCAAAACTGGATATAGTTCTGTAGTACTCTTAGATACTAGGTAGAAACAATCACAAATTCTCTGTGGATTGACCTATGCGGCCATAAGATAATTACAGTTAAGACTCTTACACAGAATGTAAGAGTGAAAATCAAGGTACTATGATCAGAACTCAGCAGAAACAACAAAAAACTAGCATCTTTAGGATTTCAGCTGTTAGAAATATCCAGTACATAAGTATTTTTCTGTAGCACGAATTCTAATTGGTCTTAATAATAAAAACCTGGAGTCAGATTTTAGGGGGGTGAAAGATGAAAGATCAGAGAAGCAGAGTAGCCAGCCACTAGTTCTTACCTCTACGAACTCCTCAGACCAAAGGGGATATTGTGTTTCTACAAGTCTTCAGACTGAATGCTGTTTCTACAAAACCTCAGATTGAATGCTGTGAGCTCCTTTCTCCTCCTGCCTTATTTTCTTCTCTCTGCCCAGCCATATCCCTTCCTGTCTCCACCTTCCTATTGCTGGGATGTCACTCACAAGTACTCGGGTTAAAGGTATGAGCCACCACTGCCAGGCTCTGATTCTCTTTTAGACTGGATCAATTTTGTGTAGCCCAGGGTGGCCTTGAACTCACAGAGACCTGTCTGCCTGTGCAGAGTGCTGGGATTAAAGGTTTGCGCCACTGCTGCTTGACTACTATGGCTAACTAATGACTAGCTCTGCACTCTTATCTTCAGGCAAGCTTTATTTGTTAAAGCTTTACCACTCAGTGAATGCTGTGGCCTTGATCTTACACTTTCCAGCCTTCAGAACCAGGGTGGAAATATCTGTATTCCACTGTAGCAGCTTAAGCAGATCAAGACAGATGCTGTCAGAACAAAAGAGTTTATTTTATTTTATGTATATGGTATTTTGTTTACATGTATATCTGTGCACCACATGCATGCAATGCATGCAGGGACCAGAAGAGGGCTTAAATCTCCCAAAAACGAATTGCAGAGCTGCCATGTGGGTGCTACAAATTGAAATGTGTCCTCTGGAAGAGCAGTCAGTGTTCTTTTTTTTTTGTTTTTTTTTTTTTGTTTTTTTGTTTTGTTTTTTTTTTTTTTGGTTTTTCGAGACAGGGTTTCTCTGTGGTTTTGGAGCCTGTCCTGGAACTAGCTCTTGTAGACCAGGCTGGTCTCGAACTCACAGAGATTCACCTGCCTCTGCCTCCCGAGTGCTGGGATTAAAGGCGTGCGCCACCACCGCCCGGCTGCAGTCAGTGTTCTTAACCCCTGAACCATCTCTCCTGCCTCAGAACAAATAGCTTTTGAAGTAGATACAGCTTTGAGTAACTGATGTTTAGTTAGTAGGTTTTGCAGATCCACTGGAATGAAAGCGTGAAGTCCCAGTTTTAAGGAAACTGTAGACTCATGTCCTTTGATGAGGTTGCCAATTAGGACTCAAAGGAAACTCAGGGGAATCTAATTAAAACCAAGGAAAGAGGATCGTTATAGCACTGTCACCATAGTTATGAACAAACTAGAAAAGGTATGTTATGAACTGAGTGATTACCACCTGAAGGCGCAAGTCATAAACAATCCCTCTACAACCACCCACAGAGTTGAAGGTGTTGCCTAATTTATTCTTGCTCCTTACAGTAAAATGTGAGAGAAGTATGTAAAGAAAGGTCTACTGGGTAGGGTGGTGAATGCCTGTAACCCAGCACTCAGAAGGTGGAGGCAAAAAATTGCTGCAAGTTCAAGATCAGCCTGACCCATCTAGTGAGTACTAGGATAGCCAGGACTACATTTGTTAGAATCAGACTCAAAAATAAGCCAAGGGATCAGTAAACATGAAGAATATCGCCCAGTAAATGGCATAAAATTTAAGATGTAGCTCCTTTCATGGTTGGAAATTTAGCTTAGTAGTAGAGTGCTTTCCCAGCATGGCTGTTTCTGGGTTCCATATCCAACAGAGCTGTGGTAGGGAGAAGCTGGTTCCAGTCCAAGGTGCTGTCAGGAAAATAAGTTCTGAGGATATACTGAGAGTTCTGTCGTAAAATCCTTTGTTGATAAGAAAGGTACTGCCCCAGAGGACTTTCCAGTCAGATCTATTTTCAGATTCCCTTGAGTTTCTTTCGAGCCCTACTGCCTTAATGGCTAATAGTGTTACTGGCGAATTCATTTAGTAAATAATAGGTCTTCTAAGAATCTTAAGGGAATGATCCTCATCTCTGCTATTTCATCAGAATGTCAAGATTAATGCTAAAAAAAAAAAAAAAAGCAAGACTCCTAAGAGACCTGTAAAGTTTTAAGAAAACTATGTTTTGAAGATTCATGGCACCTGAATTTAAGGGCTGCACAGAGCACAAAATGCAAAGATACCTCTCCTCCCAGACTTATATAAGTAGGAAGAGCCAGTAAGGTGGTTCAACATGTGCTAACATTCATGGAAAAGAATGACTCAAAGAGTTGAGTCATGAAGATGGTGACCTTATCTTTAAGGAACTATTTCTGGTAGCGTCTTAACAAGGAGCTTACAGCTGTTACCTGATGTGGGATTCCCCTCTGTATGCTGTGAATATGTTTTATTGCCATTGGTTAATGAATAAAACTGCTTTGGCCTATAGCAGGGAAGAATATAGCCAGGCAAGAAAGAATATATATATATATTAGAGAGAGAGAGAGGAGTCAAAGAGAGAGTGAAGTCAAAGAGATGTCATGTAGCTGCTGAAGGAGAAGGACATGCCGGAACCTTACAAACCTTACTGGTAGATCACAACCTCATGGCGATACACAGATTGATAGAAATGGATTAATTTAAGATGTAAGAGCTAGCTAAGCAGCCGGGAAGCAAATGAGCAGTCACCTACTTCAGTTGCCTGCCTACTTCAGTTTCGTTTCTTTTTTGTGTTTTTTATTAGCTTCTGAGAATTTTGTGCAGTATTTAAAAAATTGTACAATTTTCTTGCAGTAGATGTAGACTATTACAGCGATCCACAACTGGTCAGAATGTAGAGAATAAGTGATTGTGGGGTCCCTAACTCACAACCTAAGCAGGCCACAACTGTAAGGTTGCTAAGACTCCATTCTGCCTCCACCAGAAATAGTTCCCAATAGAACTGTTCTTAAACAAGATTTGAGAGTGAGAGCTACATTATTTATGGGTGTAAAGGTATTTAGAATACAGTTAGAAATTATATTGATTTAGGAACATGGCAGTTGAAGATTCATCTCTAAGGTCTATGACCATTCCAGCCACAGCTCTTTGGTTAGGTTTGCAGTATCAGACATAAATTCCCTTCTGCTGAGTGGGCTCTAAATCCAATTAGACAGCTGCTTGTTACCCCCAAGATAAAAGCGCCACTATTGCACCATTGTAGATAACTTACTGTTCTAAGCATTTGCTGTGGTTCATAGGCTTTACAGCTGAGTAGAGCTGCTCATGGCTTCTCTCTCTGCCAGCTTTCATAACACCCTCTGAAACTGTGAGAGCCAGACATCAGAGAAGAGGTGTCTAGATCAGTTGTGGCTCAATTCCTTGAAGTTCTGTGTCTCAAGTGTGTGATATCTTCAGTATTAGAGTTTTTCCTTCAAATTCTGGGTAGTAACCAAGGGCAATATTGTTTCGGGAGTCTCTTGACTTCCCTGATCAGCAATTTGAAGTAGTTTCTAATGCCTAGATCCAGGGCTTTTGTTAATCTATGGCTCTTGAGGGTCAGCACAATGTCACATGATTTTCTTACTCATGGATCCTAGCTCCAAATCTTTAAGATAATGAGTATATGACCTGAAATAGCCACAGAAACCAGGGAAATAAAAAGGAACCACAGTGGGGTGGGGGTGGGGGGTCAGAGGAAGGAGCTGTAGAGACAGAGATAGCAGGAAACAGGTACTGTTGCGTGGAGAGTGGGCCCTTGTTCTGTCCCAGCCTCCCGACTAGCTTACACCTGAAATAACCACACAGAAACTGTATTCATTAAATTACTGCCTGGCCCATTAACTCTAGTTTCTTATTGGCTAATTCTTACATCTTAATTTAACCCATTTCTATTAATCTATGTATCGCCACGTGACTGTGGTTTACCCGCAAGATTCTAACCAGCGTCCATCTCAGGCAGGAGATCCATGGCGTCTGCCACTCTGCCCTTCTTCCCAGCATTCAGTTCTGTCTTCTCCATCTACCTAAGTTCTGCCCTATCAGGCCCAAAGCAGTTTCTTTATTCATTAGCCAATGAAAGCAACACATAAACAGAAGGACCTCCTATACCAAGGTATTATGAAGAGAGAAATTGGAAAGGGAGCTTTGTAAGGATTGAGAAGAAGGAGGGAAAATAAAGAATACCAGGGTTGATTGAAAAAGTCATGAGGAACTGTATTATTTTATACTTGAAAATGATTATATAGGGGACGGAGAGATGGCTCTGTAGTTAGAGCCCTTGTTCTCCAGAGGATTGAAGTTTCGAAACCAGCACCCACACAACTGACACCTGTTTTGCTAACTCCATGAACTATGGTGCTCTCTTCTGACCTCTACAGGCAACCACACATTAGACAGACACACATAAATAAATAATAAAGATGCATATATAATATATAATTGTAGGTATAATATAAAAATTTAGCCATGAATGAAGTTATACATGGCTGAATTTCAGTGACCTCCTCATATGGACTTTCCATTTCTCCTTTTTCAAACTTAGAATTGAACCTAGGGCCTCAAACTTGCTAAGTACATGCTCTACCACTGAACTGTATCCCTGGCCCTCTCCCATTTTTGAATAGGATTATATATAGGTTATCTGTATCTAACCAAAAACAAATCTTTTAGGCTAATTAACCAGTTTCTTTAGCTCATGCACAATAAAAACACCCATACACATAAAAATAAAATATAAAATAAAAAATAAAGATATTATTTTTTGTTAAAAGCCAAACAATAAGTACTTTGACTTTGTGAGCCACTTGGTTATCTTTGCAGTTACCAAACTTTATAGCATAAAAGCAACTATAGACAATGAATGAAGAACTATGACCAGATTTGGCCCAAATTTGGTTTGCCAAGTGCTGTTGTCATAGGTCATAGCACAACAGAAACCATCCTAGGGAATGCTTGTGGAAACACAGGCCAGGAACAGCCTGGATCTGAGTTAAAGGTAGAGATACTGATGGTATTTTAGGCTTTTTGCAAATTGACAAGTTAATTCAGCATAAAACATCACATTACCAAGGGTCAGAAGGCATAATAGCCAGCCTTTTAACATAATCCTCAATGTCCTGATGGTATGCTTACTGTTAACACTTTCCATACCAACACACAGTGGACCAGAGTTGGTATATTGGTAGGATAGCATCACCCTGAGATTGTTATGAGGGATGCAGGTTCTTCTTCTTTTCCCACAGAGAACACTTTCTGCGGTGGAGGTTACCTGCCCTTTTGTAAGCAGCTCTGGGAGGAGGAGTAGGGCAGGCCTTTAGGCTGACTGAGGAACCCTAGTAGAAGGTCTCCAAATTAAAGATGGGACTTCCCAGATACCTGTGGTCCCCTGGAACTTCAGAAGGTGCTTTGAGGCAGAAGACTTCACAGAGCCCCTTTCAAATTCCTGATGGCTCCAAAGCTGAGTGACACAGTGCACACTTCTTGTTTAAAACCATTAAGTTTGGGGTAGTTTATTGTGTAGCAATAAAGAACTAATATACTGTTCTATTGTTAGGTGAATTACTTAAAGTCCTTTACATCCCTCTTTTTATTCTTTTCACGTCTGCATAGTGTACATGTATAGATTTTCAGGTTGACTTATATCTGGGGTGTGCATGTGCATGCAGCAAGTGGATAGAGGTTTGAGGTTGGTATCAAGAATCTTCCTCAGTTGATCTTCTGTGTTTTTTGTTGAAGCATGGCCTCAGTCAACCTCAGAGCTTACAGATAAGCTAGTCTAACTAGCCAGCTTGCTGCATGGATCCTGTTTCCCTGATGAGGCTGGAGTTATGGGTGGGAAGCTTACCCAGCATTTATGTGTGTTCTGTGGGTTCATTGAAGAGTTCTTCTGGTTAGCATGGCAGTTTGTTTTAACTGAAGACAAAGGTGATAGAAAAATAACTGTACATTTGCTGATGTGGTCCACATTTTTCTCTTTATAACTATAATAATTTATTCCTTTATAATTTACTAGTTCTTAGGCTGTGTTACTTACTGTTTCTGTTGCTGTGAAGAGACTACAGTAATTCTTATTAAGCTAAAACATTTAATTTGGATGCTTACATTTTCAGAGGTCTGGTTTGTTATCATCGTGGTGTGGAGTGCAGGCAGACATGGTGCTCTGAAGAGGGAGCTGAGATTCCTACATCTTGATTTGTAGGCAACAGGAAGTGGTCCGAACCACTAGACGTGACTTGAGCATATATGAGACCTCCAAGCCTGCCTCCACCGTAACACATTTCCTCCTACAAAGCCACACCTCCTAGTAGTGCCACTCCCTACTTTTGTTCAAACTACCACATAGGCTTTTGAGATTTTCAAGATGTTCTTAAGTAAAGTTAGCATTGCTGGAGCTGGAGAGATGGCTCTGCAGTTAAGATCACTGGCTGCTTGTCCATGAGATCTGGCTTTGATTCTTAGCATCCACATGGTGGATTACAACTCTAAATCCAGGATATTTGAAGCCCTCATTTGGCCTGCTGAGGCACTAGGTGCATAGAGGTGCACAGAAATATATGCAGGCAAAGCACCCATACACATAAAATAATAAACATAAAACAAAGACTGCATTTTTAAAAATAGCATTGCTTTGAGAGTCTTCTGTAGATAATACTTCCCGCTCTTACATTTAATTCTGTGTTTTTATGTAGGTAGGGGTTGGATATGTTCACTACTATAGAGTTATCGCCATGTTACTTTCCATAAAGCTGTAGCTGAAGCGTGTATCATCTTTTGTGTCCTCTTTCCCTGTGGTTTTGCTTTCTTCACTTTCATTGATCCGTGGTTCAAATGTAGCAGGTAGGAAATCCCGAAATAAATCATCCAAAAGTGTAAGTTGTATAGTGTGATGGGACCTCTTGCTGTCACTCTGTGTGCTGTCCAGGCAGGAGTCGCCCCTTTGTTCAGGGTCCACACTTCATCACAGTCTTCGCACTCAGTAAGCTTTCCTCTGTTCAGTAACGGCCTAAGGGTACAGGAGAGAACATGCTGCCAGTAGCTTTAAAATCTAATGCTATAGTTATCCATTTTGTCATGTTATTGTTAATCTCTTAATCTATAAAGTAAACTTTATCAGAAATATGCACAGATTGGAGGAAATCAAAATAGACAGGGTTCACTGTTATCTAAACACTCCGATATCCACTAGGTGTCTTGGAAATTATTCTCTCCTTATATAGTGGGGGACTGTTGTAAATTTGCCTGCCCTTGAAATTTACCAAATCATTTAGCTAATGTGCCTACAACACATTTTTCTGTGTCTTGGTTAACTTGTTGTATTAGAAATTATTCTCTTGATTAAACATAATTAATTGAATTTTATATTCATCTTTTTATGTATATAAGCATACATATTTTCATAGGGAGTATTTGGGGTAATGGGTATAGTCTTATAATTTATCCTGTCTTTTTCCTTTATTAATTGTACAGAAAATTTGATGTTTTCAAATATCAGAGCTTGTTATTTTTCTTTAAGGTCACAGTTTCTTTTAAGGTAGTTTCTGTTTTATTTTAGCCTTTTCTGGAATTTTCTTTTTATTGTTTCATTTAGTAAGTGTAGAAAGTTATTGGTGTCTTGATGATATTTTTATATACATCTCAGTCCCACTTGTCAATTCTGGCTATTGTTTCCTGACCCACTGGAGTTTTTTCAGAAAGTTCTTACTTATGTTTATATCTTTAAAAAAAATTAAATTGTTTTATTGTGTAGGTGTCTTTATTGTAATTTAGAAAAAAGTGGCGCTTGAAAGAAAGACACTTTACAACAGAGTTCACCTGGAAGGGTTTTTATTAAGGGAAAGGGACCGTAAAAAGAGGGAAGGGGAGTAGGAAACGCCCTCTGGGTACAGGAGCAGCAGAAAATGAGACAGAGACAGAGGGATGGGAGGTGGGCAGGGCCCTTTTAAAAGGGAACACAGTAAATGAGCACAGGAGGTGCTCTTAGTGGCTGCAGCTGAGGACATAGCCTGTGAGGACCCCAGGGGCAGGCCTACATGTATGTCCATGCACCAAGTATTATAGCTGGTGCCTGCAGAGGCCAGAAGAGGGCATTAGATTCCCTGGAACCGAAGTTATGGACAGTTGTGAGCTGCCTGCCATGTCGATGCTGAACCTGAGTCTGTGCAAGAGCAGCCAGTGCCCGGCTGTTCATCTGTTTCTCTCTGAAGTTCCATGCTGTGCTCTCCTGGGTGAGACCTTTTTACCCTTTGTGTTCAGGATTTCTCTATGTATCTTCTGCAGTGCCTACTTGCTGGTTATGAATTGATTTAGTTTGTGTGTCTTGAAATGTTTCTTTTCTCTCACTTGATGTTTAATGTAATTTTGCTAGATAGAACAATGTTCATTGACATCATTTCAGATTTGTAATACATTATTCCATGGTTTTCAAGATTCTCTTTAGAGGTCTGTAGTGTTTTCTTTTGTAAACAAGTTACCATTTTTCTTTACAGCATTCAATGCTGGTATTGTTTTAAGGGTCGCATTAGAAGGATATATTATTTACATAACTTCCTAGTGATTTGCCAGTATCTACGCTTTTGTTCTAATCAGAGTAAAACATTGTGGCTCAGAGATATTATTTAACTGTATAAATACAATTTTTTTGTTTCCTTTAGAAAAACACCATCAGCTGCTACTGCCCAGCAGTAAGAGGGTGTACTTTGGTTTTTGAAAAATCGGTGCAAATTGAAGAATTTTTCCCATTATCTGAAGGAGAACTTGCCTGTCAGTGCCCTTGCTACTGGTAGTTTAAATGGCTTCTTTAAGTTTTGGAGTTCCAAACTTGGGGCAGACACAAACCATTCTAGAGAGCTGTTATGTTTTTGTTTTTTATTTTGTTTTGTTTTTTAATGAAACAGGATTTTATTGGGTAGTCTGACTGGCCTGGAACTCTAAATGTAGACCAGGCTGGGCTTGAACTCGTACAAATCTGCCTGCTTTTGCCTCCCAGGTGTTGGGATTAAAGATGCATGAAGCACACCTAGTGTCCTTTTTGAGAGTTTTCAAAGCACACCAGCATTCGTTGTCAAATTTATGAGCTCACAGCTGGGCAGTGGTGACCCACACCTTTAATCCCAGCACTCAGGAAGCAGTGGCAAGTGGATCTCTGAGTTCAAGGCCAGCCTGGTCTACAGAGTAATTCCCTCCAGCACAACCAAGGCTATACAGAAAAACTCTGTCTTGAAAAACACAAAAACAAAATTAAGAGCGATTAGAGACAGACAGTCTACCTACCATCTTTGCTCAGAACATGCAAGATTAGGGATTTATGTTCCTAGTGCTGGCCAGCAAGTCAGTGAGTATCCCCACCATCAGTTGTGCCTGTGTACCCTGTGGGGCGATAATGATCACAGCCTTCAGAGTCATGAGTCTCCTTAGTCCTTGGTGAAGGCACCATTCTTCTGTCTTCTGGTGCTCTGCCCAGCTCCACAATAGGTTGACCCTTTTTGTTGGAGTTTAGGACAGCTGTTTCTGCAGTGTCTTATTTTCTTTATGTATTGTATACTGGGATTCCTTTTTGAATAAAGTCTGTGGCCCTAAATCCCTGGCCATGGATGTTTTGAACAAAGATGATAATTTGTCTGTCTGTATCTTTCCATCACAATCATTATAAACTTTATGTGCTATATTTACCTGCTGGGAATGGTTGGTTCGTACAGCCTATGATGCTGTTCTTGGTTGTCAGTTTGACTACCCCTAGAATTAACTAGAATCCAGAAATGGAGGGCATACCTTTGAGAGGTTTTTTTTTTTTTTTTGGCTTAGTTTGAAGGGGGTGGATCCACTTCTCGTCCTGACCTTTGAGGTGGGAAGACACACTCCTTTGATCCAGGCAGGAAGACACACCTTTTGTCTTGGGCACACCTTCTACTGGAAGCCTATATAAGGATGTAGAAGGAGGAAGCTTTTTCGGTTTTCCTTGCTTGCAAATCCTTCTTTCTCTGGCATTCGAGCCTATGTCTTTGGGATTCCAGTGTTTGCTGCAGACCAGTTGAGATATCCAGCCTCATAGCTGAGCAACTTCTGGATTCCTGAACTTTCCATTCAGAGCCAGCCATTATTGGATTAGCTAGACCACAGCCTGTAAGTCATTCTAATAAATCCCACATATATCTCTATAATATATATTATATAATGTCTTATATGCATTGTATATAATTATGTTTATATATTGTTTGCATAGTGTGTGTATGTGTGTGCGTGTGTGTGGAGAGACAGAAGAGAGAGAGAGGGAGAGAGAGAGAGAGAGAGAGAGAGAGAGAGAGAGAGAGAGAGAGGATTCATTCTATAAGTTCTGCTACTCTAGAGAACCTAGACTTCAAACTTTGTCCTGGAAAAGGTCATGGTGACCATCCTTATATACTTAGGAGCTTCTGGATCTGAATCAGTATGTTTACTATAAGTTTGATATTGCCCTTATAGCCAATATAAGGGTCCTTGATTGACCAACCTTGTAGATTCAGCATGGTAGGTCATAATTTGTATCTTAATAATATGAAATTAAATAACTTCAACAATATCAGAGTGTATTAGCTGTAATTCATGAAGTGTTCTGTGGGACTTGTACTTTAATTACATGCATGCTAGTTTTTGTTGGGGCTTGAGTGAGGTGTACTTTTTTATTAGGGGTCATGGTGCAGGTGGAAGAGGTTTGCTCAGGGAGGGGATCAAATTCTTCTTACTTAGAACCAGGCTGCTGCCCTGTGTTTGTTCTGAAGCCTCTTTAGAAGGAATAACAACATGTTCTGCTCTTCCTGTGACCAGGTTAGATACCTCTGCTCATCCGTAAGTAGCAAGACAATGGGATAAAAACACCACTTTTTTAGAAGATAAGGTTTAGCATACATTCTCTTTTATTATGAGGCAGGTGAGTCCTAAAGTCAAGTACTTATGAATGAACCTGAGTACTCCAATGTCTTTCAGGAGAAGTCACCAAGCTTGACACCCTGAGTTTGATCCCCTGAACCCACATGGTAGAAGGAGAGAGCTGACTCCAACAGCTGTCCCTGTTCACCTGCCTGCCATGGCATGCACACAATATGTACACACACTCAAACACACAAAATAAATTAACAATTTTTTTCAAATAGAATACTTTAAACAAATATTTGTTTGTTTGACTATGTGTCAAGCACTATTCTAGATGTTGAGAATGGGGCAGTAAACAAAGCAGACAGAACCAGCCCTCCCACAGCTTATATCCTAGAGGCATTGACATCAGCTCTTAGCTTCAACAGGACCCTTCCTGAGGATGGAGTTGTAACAGAAACACAAACCTTCAGTCTCACTAAATAAAATACATGCATAAGATACCATGGCTATAACGGTTAATCTTCCTTGTCAACTCAGTGGTATTTAGAGTCACCTGCATGTCTGCGAGCATTGCCAGAGAAGTTGAGCAGAGCAGGGAAGACCACAAATGACTTGGTGTCCTGGACTGAAGGAAAGGGAAATGAGGAAGGCAGCTGGGTGCTAGCATCCCTTTCTCTCTGGCCTCTGACTGCAGACATGTGACCTGCTCTTTCACAGTCCCATCACCAGCCTTTCCTGCTGTGACAGGGTGGAGCTCCTTAAACCACAAACCAAAATGAATCCTTCCCTCCTTACGTTGATTTTATGTAAAATATTTTGTCCAATTGATGAAAAAAATAACTAAACAGTAGTGCAGAGGGCTTAGTTTGTAAGAGCCCATGTTTTTTCCTATGTTTTGAAACAGAGTCTGCCTGTGTACCTCAGGCTGGCTTTGAACCTGGCACAATCTTCTTCTCTTACTGTTCCAAGTGCTAGATTTACAAGCATGAGCCACTGTGCCCAGCAGAGTTCACATTTTGTCTAAGCTATTTATATGCTTAGCTCCTGTTTTTGAAATGTAATATTTTTTATTTATGAATGCTATGATAGAGAATTTGGTTATATAAACATAAATGAAAAACACAAAGAGAAAAGTCATCCATAATCTTAACTGTTACAGGAGCTTTCTTGTCCCACCTGGTCCTGCAGCTGCTTTTAAAATAACAACTCAGAGGCTTAACATTAATTATATACTGTTTGGCCTGTTAGCTCAGGCTTGTTATTAACTAGATCTTACCATTTAAATTAATACTTTTCTATTAGTTTCTATTTTACCATGAGGCTTGAGACTTCTTACCTCACATCTGCTTTTCCAGTGGCTGTTTGTATCTCCCACTACTCTGCCTTCTTTCTCCCTGCATTCAGTTTGACTTTCCCGCCTAGCTATAATCTGCCCTGCCATAGGCCAAAGCAGCTTCTTTATTAACTAATGGTAATAAAACATATTCACAGCATACAGAGGGGCATCCCACAACATCTCCCCTTTTCTAATTAAAAAATAAGGTTTTAACTTTAGCATAGTAAAATTACATAAGCAAAATGGTTATTAGACAAAGAATTACAGTTCCAATATTTAGTCTATTTGTATTTAACAAAATCAAAGAAAATACTCTATCATCTTTTCTCTCTTTGTGAGTCTAATGTTTCATATGTAATTTGTTGTTTATCATAACTTAGGAAAATTATAATTATAACTATCTAGTCTTCAACTCCATCAAAGGCCCCAGAAGGCTATAATATTACCTAAGTAAACAGGAAGTACATTGTAAGCAACTTCCAAAACTCTAGGAATGACAGAGATTTTTGGCTGCCTGGACAGTCACCCAAAGTTATTCTGTAAGTACAGGACATGCATCTTCAGCCTATATGCCTAGAGTATCTGGCAGATTTCCCAGTGAAGCAGGAAATTTGAAATTGTCACACTTATATTGACAGTTTGTTAGTCTTTTTTTTTCTGTATCCTGCAGAATGTCTGGCAGTCTCTTCCATGAAGTGGGAACCCTGAAAGATTGTCCCATCTTGCTTTAGCAAGTTCAGCAGTCACTTTCCTGTGGGTCATGCATGTCCAGTTTATACAGCATACTATCAAGCAGTCTAGGCAAGAACAGTTTCTTGCCCAAATGGCTAACCTTGCCACATTGAAAGCAAACTCCATAAGGAGCATCGTCGATGTCCATCATCCTCTTGAAGTAATTCATGCTGTCTTTCACTATCAAATAAAGTCTAAGTTCTTAAAACATTTTAGCTGTGTTCTATAGGTCTTTGAAGTGTATGAAGTGTATTATCCATCTGAAATATATCTCTGCATATCAAGAAAATCAAACTAACATGACCATAAGTTTGACTATTATAGATGACTATTAATTTGTATTTCTTTACTCTATATTACATTTCAAATGAGCTGCACAAACATAATGCCTTAAACAAGAGTAGAAATATACATACAGTATAACATACATACAGTATAATTGACTCTAACTTTGTATCAGTAAACCAAAATCCATACCAATATAAAGTATTTCGAGATTAGCAGTTGTTTTCTAATTAAAGTAGATTCAATAATCTGCCTTTTTTCATCATTTCTATATCATATCCCCTTTTTCTTTAGAAAGAGATGGACAATGACCATTAACTATTTATAGCCAACACCCTTGAAATGAAAACAAACATTTATAAGCAATACTTTGGGAATTTAGGTGTAGTTTTTTTATACTACTTCCTGCTGATTGGAGGTACTGGTAATCTTATGGGGATCCTGAGAAAATTTATAATTATGCTTACATCTTGGCTGTAGTAGTCTGTGAGGCTGCATTGTCTCAGTCAGTTGCCTGTTTTGGATGTTGGCTCACCTGGGCCATGACTCCCATGGAGACCTCTCGGGATCTTACTTGATCAAACCATATTATTCTGGAAGGAATCCATAGCTTCTCATCTTCTGGGGAAGCAAAAGCAGAACCTCTTTTCCAAAGCAACATATCCTTAGACCCAAATTTTGAAGTCAAGATACCTTTTTGTTGGTTTAGTTTAGCAGCCCCCACAATGAAATGTCTCTCTGCAGTTAGCTCATTAATACTCAAAAAATCTAAAGAAAACACAGTAGTATACATAAGCCAGACTCTATATATTTTCCGTTTTTATGTGACTCATTACAATTCTCTATGCTATGATAATTTGGTTAGTATAGAAAAACATAAAAAAACTAATCCATCATCTTAAGAATCAAAGGACAGTACCATTAAAAGTTTATTGTATTTCCTGTTAGTATTTCAGCTGCATAAAATTATGTGTACATGTAATATGCATATGGCTGTATGTACATGTACATATGTAGTTGCATATATATGTGTGTACATAATTTGAATTTGAAGGGCTGGAGATGTAACTCGGTGGTAGAGCAGTTACTTAGCGTGTGTGAAGCCCTAGAACTGATTCCTGGCACTAACAAAGGGGGAAAAAGGGAGAGGGAAGAAAGAAGGAAAGAAAAAAAATTAAGAAACAAAACTAATGTATTTCAAATTTCTATCCTTCTGTACTGGGGCCTGATCCGGGAGCCAACATGCGGTAGGGCATTGCTCTGCCGCTCATTTCCTTTTCTTGACTTTCACCTTCTCCCCAGAGTGGTACAAGCTTCTCTAAATTGTCCTTTGTCACAGACTTCTTTGGGACTCTTTAGAGAACACTGTGCCATAGTAGGCTTACAAAAACACTGGAAAAGAGTTCAACGTGCTGGAACAATAGTGGAGAATTAGTGAGACTCAGTTCTCAAATCACACTGGGTATGCGGTGCATTGCAGAAGGCTTTGTGTGTAGCTAATTTGAGAAACAGTTCTATGTGTAAGTTTTGAGAATTCTTGATAAGATTGTATTGAAAACAGTGGGTAGTTAGAGGATTTTTCCTATATGATTACCAGTTTTCAGGAGCCCACATCAGTTGTAAGAAAATGATTGTTTCTCTTAGATGATCATTTCTTGTAACTTGAACATAAATCCTGATTTGTGCTCCTGTTATGAGTGAGTATAGTATAAATTAGGAAAACAAACCTAAATGGCTCAAAGAAATAGTTGGGATTTAACAGTGAACACCATGCTGCTTTTTTAAAAGATGAAGATCTAGCAAATCTAGTATGTGAAGAAATCCAAGATCTACTATAAAGAAATAAAAATAAGTTATAAAGCAGTGTGTTCAGTTTTAAAGACTTATCTCATTAGGAATTCAAGCAGGCATGTATGTGTGTATGCCCAAGAAAAAGGTCTGCAGGACAGAGGGCAGCTGGTACTTGTGGGTGATTGGAGCGCAATGGAACAGTAGACGGGGTTGCAAAAGAATTTTTTTGTTGTTGTTGTTTTTTTTTGGGGGGGGGGGTTCGAGACAGGGTTTCTCTGTGGTTTTGGAGCCTGTCCTGGAACTAGCTCTTGTAGACCAGGCTGGTCTCGAACTCACAGAGATCCGCCTGCCTCTGCCTCCCGAGTGCTGGGATTAAAGGCGTGCGCCACCACCGCCCGGCTGCAAAAGACTTTTTAATCAACTGGGAAAAGCTTTATTTTGTGTTTGAGTTGTGGAACAAGATGTAGTTCTGATTGCAGTTAGAAAAGCTGTTTTCTGTGATTAGCAGTTTTGAAAAGAAGTTGTACGTAGGACCTCCTGAAGGTGATCCTTAGGAAGTCAAGGCAGGAGGACTGGAAATGAGTTCTGGTCACAGTACTCACCCACCATTCCTGGGCGAGATCCTACTTTGAGCTCAATGCCACACACAATGACAATGAAGTCTGCTATGATTGTTTTGTAGAGGGTTTGCCTTTCAGTGAACTCTGAATACGCTTTATTCAAATACTGTGTTTATTTATGGCTGTGTCTGATGTTTCCATGCTGTCTAAAGTATTCCTATTACCAGCTCTTAACTTTGCTGAAGGAGACACTCTAAGACCGGTTTCCCTTGACATTTTCAACTGAATTTTAACTCAAGGTTTTCTGTCCTTTTATTCGGCCTCCTCTTTTTTTTTTTTTTTTGGTTTTGTGAGGTTTTTTTTTCCCTGTATTTTTATTAGATCCTATTTTTGGTATTGATTTAGAGCATTAGGTTTATTACAGTATTGATATGATTGTCCAGAAAAAGAATATTATAGGTATTTTGTAGTGTAGTATACAGTATTGTAGAGTATTGTAGGAATTTTAGAAAAGTGAAAGTTTGTGAGAACTTAGAAAATTAGAGAGTTATGCCCCGTATTAAAACAGAAAAGGTATATTCTACACAGGGTGGGACTTACTTTTTTATCTCCATTTATTTTTAAGATTTGTTGTTAATTATGTGTAAGTATTGGTATGTGCCTGCATGCATACAGGATATTCTTGGAGGTCAAGACCAGAAGAGAAAGTTGGATCCCCCAGAACTGGAGTTGCAGGTGGTTGTAATCCATGCTGAGACCCAAAGTTGGGTTTTTGGAAAAGCAGGGAATGCTCTTAACCATTGAACCATCTCTTCTACAACCTCTTTGTTTATTTATTAAAGGGTATTTTATAGTTTTGACCTGCCCTCATACTCTTTTATTAAAATGTATTGTTCATTCTTACCTAAACAACTGAAGAAAATGGATCCAGGAACAAAAAGGGATAATGAATATTGTTACTGTGGTCTGTGGATATAGCACTGAGCCCCTTCTGTTGGTTATAATGCTGGTATGTTATTTTTGAAATTGAGAACTTAATGGAAAACCATAGAATGTATTTCACTTAGTGTTGTGATATTGTTTGGAATTGTAACTATTGAATTCAGTATGTGCCATACATGAGTTATATTTTTTTCATATGTTTTGTTTCTGATTTTTGAGAACAGCTTTACCTAAATGCATTCTTGCCACGGACCAGCTCAGGGGAGCCACTCAGACCGTGGGAGAAGCAGGGTCTCTGTAACAGGAAGGCACAAGTTCGGCGAATGACAGACAGACACAACACACAAGAGAGTGGTTGGAATCTGCTGCGATTTTACTGAATTCATGTTTTCATTATATAGTATTCAAACAAAGAACAAATCAGAAGGTCATGTGTCATTGGTTGGCACAGTATGAAAGCTTCTTTTAGTCACATCAGCAATATTTAAGAAAAGTACATTATCAGGAACAGGTGTTAGACATAAAGCATCCTTAGAAGAGGAAATCTTGTCCTTGGGAATGTAAACCTCAGACAAGTGGTTTCATCTTATCTAAGAATATAAAGTTTCTGTCTCATTATTGCTATCTTTCTAACCCTTTATTTCATCTAGTGACCAAATATACCTAATCAGTTCTCTGCACCTGTTGAACTATACTTTTAGTACCTTCTTATGCAGCAGACACTATGGGGGTTGGGATCTAGCAAGCTTATCCATAAAGTTCAAAGTATAATATAACAGTCTTTGTCCATCAACATTAACCCAGCTATTCCCTTGCTCATCATACACCTTGTGTATGACAAAGGTTCTGCTGTAGTCTTATACATTCCCATACTGTGCTTCCTATCCCAGAGCTGTTCCTGAAGAGATAATCCTTGTCTTGTAGATATATACAATATCATTATTAAAAGAGATTGTGCAAAGCCCATATCCCACATAGCCAGCTAATCGAGAAACCCGTCTATGCCCCAAGGGCGGCCAATACCGGGCTGTCTGCCATTGACCTCCAGGAAGCCTGGTCCCATGGGACACGTAGCTCCTGTCCAGCATAATGACATACGTCGTGTCACACAGACGACACTGGAGTTGGAGTGGCACATTCTATTCTATGATTTGGGTTCTACTTTTGGAGGGGGGAACAGAAGCCAACATGTGCTTCCTAACTTCATTCCTCTTACCTGGATGGTGCCTATCCTCACACTTTCCTTCTCACTGAAAAGAAACTGCAGACGTGGTGGTACACCTTCCTAACCTCAGGAGGCTGGAGCAGGAGTAAATAGCTCTATGAGTTCAAGTTCAAGGCAGCCTGGGATACATAGAGAGAGCTTGTCATTTTAGGAATTTAGAGAACATGACTTCTTAAGAAGTCCTTTTTGTTTTCCTGAGGGATTCTTTGAAGGCCCCTTTTCCTCTGATACTGTGGCCTTGAAGCAATTAAAAATGGACGCCAGAGTCAGTGCTCTCCTAGTCAGTAGCGAACACTTCCTGTTCTTGAAGGTCTCTTCCCAACAACAGTGATATTGCAGTATACTCTCTGCTCTTTCCTTTCATAGCCATTGTGTCTTCGCTACTGTTTTCTCAGCCCCATACTGTCTCTGTTTCTCTTACTCCACTGGCTGAACAAGCTGTCCATCCAGGTCTGTTGCTCCTTCAGAGTCTGTGCCTATGTCTGTGTGTCCCACTGTAGCATGAAGACAGTTGTCCTGGAAAGAGGAAAAGAATCACTTCTCAGCTACAGGTACCACCAATTAGAAAGGGATATCCCCTGATTTGTTATTCAGCTTCCTCCTTCCCAAAAATAGCCATAGCAGATGGGAAGTGAGCCAGGAGAAACCAGTACAGTTAAGGTTTGGGATATTCCCAAAGCATTCATCCTTTAGAGGTTCCTCCATATTCTGATTTTATGAAAGCCAAACTAAATATCTTTAGCAACTCCTAGGGCCACACAGTTGACTCTTCCTAAAATGAAAATGAAAAGAAAGAACAGCTACAGGCGTCTCCACATACAGATGTTCCAGCAGTCTGCCAGGAGAACAGCTACAGGCATCTCCACATACAGATGTTCCAGCAGTCTGCCAGGAGAACAGCTACAGGCATCTCCACATACAGATGTTCCGCAGTCTGCCAGGAGAACAGCTACAGGCATCTCCACATACAGATGTTCCAGCAGTCTGCCAGGAGAACAGCTACAGGCATCTCCACATACAGCTGTTCCAGCAGTCTGCCAGGAGAAAAGGCAGATAGCAGGTTCTTTGCTCTGTGGCTCTTTTCTTGTGTCAGGCTATTGCAGAATTAATCCTGTGCTCTATATCAGCCAAAGGTAAATCCATAATAGTTTATATCTATGCTCTGTTGCTTAAGGATTTGAAAAATATTGAAATAAAACATGAATGGAAAGTGAGTATGCAGGACAGTGGGAGGGTGCTGGAGTGGCCCAGGAATGCAGAGCATACACTACTCCCTTAAGGGCCAGAGTGTGGTTCCTAGCCCCATGTCAGGCAGCTCACAACCAGCTCCAGGGGGTTTGTCACCCTCTTCTGTTTTTCAAAACACCTGCACTCATGTACCCATACCCGTCACAGACCTGCACATTCACCTAATTGAAAATTAAAGTCTTTCTGAAAATTAAATTTTAGAAAGACAGTGGGGAGAGACATAAATGTCTCTTTAAAAGCCAAAGGTTTGTGTTTATGCGTTTTACAAGAGACTGACCATGGGTCTCCAGCACATTTTTAATATATCTCATTGTGTAAAACATGCATGTATATACATGTATTTTATGAAGGTAAAGTACAACAGCCATTTCTGATATAACTTGTTTTGAGCATAAACTTGTATTATGATTGCTTTATTTGAGAATAATTAGAGCGTGATGTAGGTATCTTGTGTGCTTTGGGGCAGTTTCAGAGGTCTCCATAAACACACACACATAGACACACACACCTACCTACTTGTTTGATAGGAAAGATCTCAGACGGGAACACCAACAGTGCCTGTCAAAAGAAACATATTTCCTCCCTTATAGGGTGGACTATATATGTTGATGTTTCTTCATCTTTGCTTTTTCATGTGTGTCTTAGTCAGTGTTCTGATCATAGCAGCTCCTATAAAGGAATCCATTTCTAATGTGGCTGACTTGCAGTCTCAGAGGTTTATTCATTATCCTCATGGCAGGGAGCATGGCAGCGTGCGAGCACAGATGGTAGCTGAGAGTTTTACATCTGGATCCACAGGCAGCAGTAAGAGGAGAATAACTGAGAGTTCTACGTCTGGATCTGTAGGCAACAGCTAGAGAGAGACTCTGAGCTTGGCGTGGGCTTCTGAAACCTCAAAGCCTACCCTCGGTGACACACTTCCTCTAACAAGGCCACACCTCCTAATTCCTGTTATTGAATGTGTGGGAAAAGCAGTAATTTTATAATCTAGGTATAGCCAGCCAACAGGTTGGGGTGAGCACACTGTTAATCTCATCTGGAAAACTTGTCTAATGTTAGGCAGAACTGTTCTTGAAAGTATAGATTTGGGAAAGGATAGGAATGAATGCTTAGCAGCTAGATTGGACTGGAATAGTAGTACGTGAGTGTGACCAGCTAACTGTGTGCTCCTTGCAGTTAAATCATGGTGCATTTGATCTTGCCCAGTGTTCCATTTAATGTCTGACAGGAAGCTAATAGAAGATTTAAGTTGTTCTTTCCTCAGTCCCTAGGGCCATATAATAGAAGCCTCTCGATGTATCCCTTTCTGACCTTTTAGGATTCTCAATCTCATACCACTCCTAGCCAGATGGGTCCATGGTTAAGGCCAGGGTCCTGACTCAAAGACTGACACAGTTATCAAGAGGCTTTTGAGATACTGATGACCAAGGGTCTATCAGAACCATCACCATGTGGAGAGATCGCAACTGTGAATGAAGAAAGTTCAGGAGATAGGAATGCAGAAAAATAATTAACTCCATGATGCTCTTTAAGCTTGAACTGAGTCAGCTTTTAATCCAGGCTTTCTAATTTTTGTTACTGTGGATACTTTAGTCTGGATCATCCTTCATTGGGGATGTATGTTTTCTGATTACAGGATGATTACCACTACTCCTGGGCTTTTCTCTGTAGATACTAGCTATGACAATCAAGAACATCTTGAAACATTATCAAGTGTATCCTTGGTGAACTAATGAAATTATCTTGACAAAAGCATTTATTTTGCTATACTTTTTATATCTAGCTTCTTGTTTATAGTACACACAGGATAAAGGAGCGGGTTAATGATACCACCTTCAGCATGTTTTCAAGTTTTTTCTGATACTTGACTATACTTCATTTCTTGACAAAGAATCAGTTTCAAAAGCAGGTAGGGAGGGGTGATTTCCAAACAATTATGTCTAGCTTGAATAATTACCATACACATCCAGTAACTAGATAAATATTTCCTTATAGTCTCTCTTAGTTGTTTTATAATTTAATGTTTTAGTCTTTTTTTCCTTTGACACATTGCTAGAAATTTGTAAATTTTATCATTTTTTTCAAATGATCTATTTTTCTTTCATTTATTTCTATTTTTCATTTAGTTGCTATGTTCTTTATTGTTTCTTTGGTTCTTGCATTGGTTTGGTTTCTTTGTTGCACACATGCATGTTTGTGTGTATGATGCACCATATGTGGTACATGTGCACATATGAATTATTCTTGTCTAGATTACCCATATGAAAGCTGAAGTCATTAGTAGCCCATGTTCTTTTTTCTGTCTGTTTAAATGTGAAGCGTGTCTCTAATTTACACCAGCAGCAGGCCACAGATGGTCGTATTTGGTCATTTTGTTTTCCATTAGTTAAAGTACTTTCTAATTTATCTTTCTCCATTTTTTGAAGACTTATGGATTTTTTGATAGTGTGGTGTTTACTTCTCAAATATTTGTGGGTTTCTCAGACACACTTTGTTAGTTACTTGAAAGTTATTATGACTTAAGTTGTTATTTAAGTTCCAGTGTATCTTCGAGCTTTTTGTGTATTGTGGAGTATGATGTGTCTTGATAATCAGCCGAAATACATTTAGAATATATTTATTTATTTATAATATATACACACAAATATATTTAGTGTGTTTGCTTTTGTTCCATCTTCTGTATACCTGCTGATAGTCTAACATTTTTCCTGTGAATTATTGAGAAATGACTGTTGATATTTTAGACTATAGCTGTAGATTTTTATGCTTTTAGTTCTCCCATTCTTTTCTTAGTGTATGTTGAAACTCTTAAATTAGGCACAAAGTATTTAGAATGCTTGTGGCCTTAATGAACTGACTCTTTTGTAATTGTCTTTATCCTAGGTAGTAGTCTTGCCTCAAAGTAAAATAAATGGGTTTCTTGTAGGCAGCATGTAGTTGAGTCTGGTCTTTCTTTCTTCTACTTTTTTTTTCTTTCTTTCTTGAGACAGGGTCTCACTATGCAGTTCCAACTGACCTGAACCTGTAAATCCCAGCACTTAGGGAGGCAGAGAGGCCGGAAAATCTCTGTGAGTTCAAGGCCAGCGTGGTCTACAGAATGAGTTCCAGGACAGGCTCCATAACTACTGGGAAGCTCTGTTTTCCATCCCACACCAAAAAAAAAAAAAACTCAAGTTGGTGTGTGTGTGTGTGTATTGGCCAAGGGGCAGAGATGTGTGCCAGGTTAAAAAAACAACTTGCAGAAATTGATTCTCTTCTTTTACCATATGGGTCTTGGAGGTGAAACTCAGGTCATTAGGTTTGACAGCAAGCACCTTTTCCTGCTGAGCTATCTTGCTGGCCCTGAAAGGTATTTTCAAAATAATGAAAAATATGTTTATTTTTTCTAGTGTTTTTGATTGCTTTGTGCAGGTTTCCTGTAATTGTGATGATTTTTTTATGCCTTTCGAAGGGGCCTCAGTTTGTTTGTTTGTTTGTTTGTTTGTTTGTATATAGGGTCTCTTGTGTAGCCCTGACCATACCATTATGTATGTATAACTCACTATGCCTTCTGAGTACAGGGATTAAAGTGTGTGCTACCACTACAGACTCTCCTTTACCGTTCCTTATGATCACATCTTCATTTCTGAAAGAAATTGACAGCTCTTTCCTTTCAGTTCTTTGATGTCATTGCTCTGGTGGCTCTTTATGTACGAGGTTTTTGATGCTTGCTCGTTTCTTTGCATGCAATGTGACTTTTTTTCTTAAAGTACTTTAGTGATTTTCTTAAGTGATTGGATTATAGTGTTCATTGGAATTAGTTTCTTCTTGTTTCTTACATTTGGTAATTTTTGTACTTGGATTTATGTGTTTATGGTTTCATGAAAATTTGAAAACAGCACTAAAAGGTTGCTCAGTAGGTAAAGAAAGGCTTTTGTCAGCAAGACTTCTGACTTGAGTTTGATTTCTGGAAACCACATGGTGGAAGGAGAGAACCTGCCTGCAGGTTGTCCTCTGCCTCATACACATGCAGTAGTGGCTTTGCCCATGCACCATGAATAAGTAAATATAATTAAAGTTTTTTAGACATTCATCCACTAGGCATTGCTTTGTGTTTCCTATTCTGTTTCTCTTTTTGAGATCCAAATGCTTTGTTTATACTTTAGTTAGATTGGGGTTTCCCATAGTTTAAGAATGCATTATTCATTGGTTTGTTGGAAATGGTTCTTCTCCTAATGTTTTATTTTGATAACGGTTTTTGTAGCATCTTCAAAAGCCAGCTTTTCTTAACTTATTCTGCCTACTTTTTACCTCTGAGCTTTTCTCTATTTTTGTATTCTTCTCTTTTCTTTTTTTTTTTTTTTTTTTTTTTTTTTTTTTGGAGGGGCGGGTTTTGAGACAGGGCTTCTCTGTAGCTTTGGAGCCTGTCCTGGAACTAGCTCTTATAAACCAGGGATCAGCCTGCCTCTGCCTCCTCTTGAGTGCTGGGATTAAAGGTGTGGGCTCACCACCCGGCCTTTTCTTATTTCGTGTGTGGCTGGGTGACTGGCCCCTTCTTTGCTCACTCGTCCATCTTCTCTTCCCAGAGTTCTCCTCCTATTCTCTCTGCCTGCTAGCCCCGCCCATCCTTTCTCCTGCCTAGTTATCAACCATTCAGCTTATTATTAGACCAATCAGGTGTTTTCAACAGGCAAGGTAGCACAACTTCATAGAGTTAAACAAATGCAACATAAAAGAATGCAACACATCTTTGCATCATTAAACAAACACTCCACAGCATAAATAAATGTAACACATCTTTAACTAGTATTCCACAACACATTGCCACGAGGCCTCTGTCAGCTCCAGGCCTCGGGTTTCTGCTACATAACCAATAATGGGCTCCAGTGGGCTCCTCTTGGATGTCCTGTTGATGTCCTGTGTCATGGGGATCCTGTTGTTTTGGATCTGTGGGTTCATCCCCTTCACATGCTCTGACAGTTAATAGACTGTGTGGATGTTGGGGTAGGCCAACTCATAGCCCTGGTTCTGGCCTGGGTGGTAGCTGGGTTGGTCAGCTCTCTAGCTTTCCCTCATGCTTACTACCCAGATGAGCTCTCGAGCAGTGTGTCGGCTACTTCACCCAGTGCAGCCTACAGCAAGGAGCTGGACCAGTTCTGCTTTGGGACCTCAGAGTGAGTCTCTCTCACTGTCATCACCAGGGCCAGCCCTACTGTTGTGCTTAGGCAAGGTGCAGGGCCCTCTCTCCTGATTGATGTAGCGGGCATACGAGGGAGGGGGTCAGCTTTCCTGCTCTCATGCCCTCGGGGATGGCTCATGTGTGCCCCTAACAACTCGGTCTGCTCTAGTGTGCTGCCTAGGCGGGGAGCAGGGCCTGCTCTTGAGTGTGCTGCAGCTGGTGTGGCGCAGGACTAGTTCTCTCCCTCGGTGACCCTGGGGCCATCTCTGTCGCGGGTCACAGGTAGCAAGGGACAGAGGGGAGGGCATCTTCTCAGCTATGTCACCGTATGGCAGATGGGGGCAATCAGCTCTGTTACTCTCACACCCTCAGGGCTGGCTCACCTGCTTCGCCAACAACAGGGTCAGCTCTAGTGTGCTGCCCATATGGGAAGCAGAGGCTGCTTTCTCGTTCACTGTAGCCGGTGGGGGTCAGGGCTAGCTCTCCCACTCTTGTGACCTCAGGGCCACCTAGCTCTCTCATCTGCTATAAGTGGTAATGGTTGAGGGGGGAGAACATCTTTCCCTCACCCCTGCCACCACATGGTAGGTGAGGGGAAGCAGGGTCAGCTCTCTTGCTCTCATACCCTCAGGGTTGGCTCACCTGCATCCCTGACCATAGGGTTAGCTCCAGTATGCTTCCCAGAGAAGGTGAACGCCTATGGAAAGGTATAGGGCCATCTTTCCCGGGGGAGGGGGTGAGCTCTCCCCTGAGGGGTTTGGCCAGTTCACCTGCTGTAGTATCAGGCAAGAGGCAGGGCCAGTGAAGGGTTGGGCTGGCTCTGCACAGCATAGTTCCAATGACCCCATGTTAATCCAGGCAATGGATATCACCACAGGCCCATCAGGGACTTCAGCAGCAGCTTGGGTCCAGACGCGCAAGCACCATGGCCCCTGTGGCAGCACAGACCATTCAAATCAGCACAGCCCCAGTGGCAGCATGGTCCCAGGTCACCAGTGTGGTCACAGATGGCTAGCCAGATCCTGACATCCACAGAGCCCTTGGTGGCAACTGGAGCCACAGACACCACCCAGGACCCCAGCTATCATGGGGCCACAGACCCTGACATGGCCCTATGCAGTGGCTTGTCACTGGACAACACCATGGCCCCTGGTGGCAGCATGGCCCTCGGATATCCTCATGGCCATAGGTTGCAGCCCAGATCCCAGGCATTTATGTGGCTTTTGGTGGCAATACAAGCCACCGACATTACAGACCCTGGATGTGGTAGGACCATGGCCACAGCCAGGATGTCACCATAGCCCCAGATGGCAGCACAGGCAACCCTCATCAACATGGCCCTCGGACACCAATATGGTCCCAGGTGACCCCAGACCCCCAGCATGGCCATGGTCTTCGACTGTCTCGGGAGCCACAGACATCAACACACACCCTGGCTGCAGCAGGGCCACAGACACAAACATGGCCCCAGTTGACAGCCCTAGTCACCCAATTGGCCTGACCCTGGCAGCAACACAACCCATCCCTCAGCCACCAACATGGACACAGGTTCCTTGCTGTCCAGACCTCTAGAATCCATGTGGGCCCTAGCACTAACATGGGCCAGAGATATAAACACATACCCCATCCACAGCAGGACTATGGACCCAGACATGGTCTTTGACAGCCTGGGCCAGCTTGGCCCCAGGTGGCCCCTAGCCACAACATGAGACACAGATAATCAACACAGCCTGCTTGGCTGCTCCAGGGCCACAGATCAAGCCCAGTCATAGCCCAGGCCCTGATATCTCCCTGGACTCGGGTGTCCAGCTGGCCATTCACATCAGCTCATTCCTCAGCACCCTCACCTCTCCAGATCTGCCTCTTCCTAGCTCACAAACCATTCTGCCTCTCCCTCTCTTCCATATCCCCACCCTGCACTCTTTCACCACATTGATGCTCAGCTGCCCACTGCCTGGGCTCTTAGTTGGGTCGCGGTGGCACTTGATTGAGTTACCGCCCCAGCCACAAGGTATAGCATGGAACCGTTGTTTTTCCTCTCTCCCATATCTAGGCCTAGAGATCTGGCACCAGGTGGACTCCTGGTCGATTGTGACCACTACAGACTCAGAAGTGGTGGGGGCAGTGGGCGCCATCTGTGTCCACCAGTGAATCAGGCTTGGGTGGGGCCAGCGACTTCTGGTTATAATGTCTGTTTCTATTACTGTGGTCAGAGAAGGAGGCCCATCCCATTTTGTCTTTTAGAAAAAGTAAAATCGATGTCTTTGTGGTCTAATAGCTTTCTTACTAAGTCTATGTATTCATATGAGAGGGGCAGTGGGGCCTGGAGTGGAGCCCTTGGCCTTTGTAGATGCAGGATAGATTAGCTGAGTGCTCTGCCCTTAGATAGTGCCCTGCACCTATCCCTGTCCCCAATGGATCTTACTTTCTGTGCTGAGTTTCAAAACCATAAGGTCTTCTGGTTTCAAAGATACTTTAAAACATTTACCTTGAGGTTTTTTTAAGAACCACTCTTACAAATTCTGAATTTCTTTGATTGTGGTAGGACTCTTGAGAATATATCCAGGGTACAAGTCATTAATGGCCCTTACCAGTTTAGAATAATTTGCATTTGGCATCAAGAACTGGTCATGTCTGTTAACCCAGCACTTGGGAGGCTGATCGGAATTCAAGGCCAGATTTGACTTAAACATCGAGGCCTTGTTTTGAAAGGTGAGAAAAAGAAAGGAAGATTTAACAGTCTAGGACATAAAATTGATTTATTTTCAAATGTGATTGAAAGAATAATTTTTGGCTGATCTCTAGACAAATTTGATACCTATTCTTAGATGTTAAGAAATATCTAAATAATTATGTATAGTATATTTAAAATTCAAAACTATGTTTTAGCTGGGACTTTGACTCAATGATAAAGCACTTACCTAGCACTCACAAGCCTCTGGAGTTGATTGCCAGCTCGGGAACCTCATTAAGTATATATATTCCATTTATTTTATTGTGTGTATTTGTGCACGTGCCACTCTGTGTGTGCGGTCAGAGGACAACCTGCACTGTCGGTTCCCTCCTCCTGCTGTTTGGTCCTGAAGATTGAACTAGGCTTAATGCAATCACCTTTATCTTCCTAGCTGTCCCACTAGCCCGATAATCTCTATTTTAAAGCCAAATTTTATATGCTTGTTTTTCTTCAGGCATTTAAACAGTTTATTTAGAGATAGTTAGACTTTAATTGAGCTCATACTCTGCAAGAAACTAGTTCTGTCAAGAAGGATTAGTGTCGGAGTAATAGGTCTCGTAGCTACTGCTGTCAGGCCCATAATTGGGAGTTCTGGGGAGAAAAACCAAGGACGCTTGCATATTGGAGGCTGGGGGCTGGCGCTCTAAAGCAGCTGTAACTGGCTTCAGTACAGACCTGGGAATTCAATTCCAAAGAATCCTGAAAATGTCGTCCGAGTCACCTTTCCACTGTACCTTCCCCAAAGCCTAGTCTCCAAGCCATAATTTGAAGGTGTTTTACTATACGAATATGGATGTGAGAATTTTTAACTGTTCTCTGTGGCCTTTCTAATTCTCACTGAATAGGAATAGCGGAGCTTGACCACAAATGCTTAGATAGAAAACTTTCTGTTGAAATAGTTGCGTCTAGTTTGCAATAAAACATAAGAGACTCTAGTTAGATTTCTGATGCCTGTAGTTTTCTGTGTTCTTATAATTTTTTCATTATAACTGCAAGTGTTACTCTTCATTTGAAAACATAAAGTACTAAAAAATTGATTGCCTTTTTATAAAAATTACACTGTTAAAATTCAGTTATTAACACTCTGAGGTCTCCCTTGCTTTCTGGTTACACTGGTAGTGCCTGCATATCTCCTCACTGCACGTTCTCATTGTGACAGCGTTCTCCCTGAGGAGCCGACACGTTAGCAGTCAGGTCTGTTATTGTTACTGTCAGTGAGCAGTTGCTGGGAACTACATTTATATTTTTAAGTAAGATGGTCGAGCCAGCTTAATCATTTGACAAAATCCCATACAGGGAAAAAGTGATGACAAATTTCTGTTTATCTTCAGACTTTTCTTTTTGCCCGAGAATTAATTTTGTCTCTGTTAATTGCTTTACAGACAGGCAGTCTTGTAATGTTACACAACAGGGGTGCAAGGGAGGGGGGAAAAGGAGCTGTGACTGTGTGGTGTGCATCTCAAGCCCCGTGCTAGAGAGGGAGAGCGAGCGAATAAGCAAGCTGGTTTGACCAGAAACAGAACTGCCTATGACAGATTAAGAGACAAGCAAGGCTTGGAATCCGAGAGCTAGCAGAGTGGAAATTTACTGCGGCTCTCTGTGAGTGTTCAAGTGATCATTTTCTGCTAACGTTTTCCGGCGGTAACTGTTACTCTTCAGAGAGTCAGAAAGTCAAGACGGAATTGTGCAGTCTTTCTCCGCACACTTGAGTAGGAGGAGGCATCCTTTATTAAATGGAAGAGAAGGCCACTTCATCTGAAGTGCTTTGACCTGAGAAAAGAGCTGTCTTCAGCACCTCACCATGGCTCTACGTTTTGTTGCTTAGACACGCTGGGGAGTTCCTATAGCCCTTGGTGAGTAACAGCAAGGTTTTCTGTATTGGTTTGGGTTGAGGAAAGTGAACTAACAAGAGATAATTGAGTTCTACGGCAATACTTATATGTTAAATTGGACTGTTGCTTGTTTCTTTGCATGATGAACTGCTGTTACTAGGAGAGGTCCGGAAAAACAACAACTACAAAACAGTACTTCTCTGTTGCCTAAGGCACTTGAATCCTTACCAACTTTTCTGTGTCCTCCAAATATCTTATTTTGGAAATGTTTTTTTTATTTACAGTTTCCAAAAATAGTGGCAGTTTCTGTTCTTCATATTTTTCTATCAAGTGTTTGAAAAGTTGGAAGTTATCTATCTATATATTGTCAGGGAATTTAAAGCTATTATCATAGTGTTTGATATTATAAGTTATTATGAATTACATCCTTCTACCATAATTCAGCTTAAGGTATTGCTAGCATTAATTGAAAGTACATATAATTTAAATGTTAGATGCTACTATGAAACCCAAAGTAACACCTGATTTTTCCAAAGTTCTGTGAGAAAAATAAAAAGGAGATAATTTACCTATATAACTTATCATTGATGTAAGATGAATAAATATACATTTTTGAGTTAAAAGAGTTAGGCATTTTCTTCTTATAGTGATACCAATTCCCATATAGTCTGTCATGTAGCTCACTTGCAGAGAATATAACTAGAAGTATATGTGTAAAGAGCAAAAAAGTAAATTCTTGTTATGTTTATTTACATTCCAATAGAGCCTTCATTTGTATAATCTTTAAAAGGATATTGTATATTCTCTACAGCTGCATATAGGTGTAGACATATGTGTTATATAAAAAGGTATGCATATAAAGTGTGTAATTATTCTCCTGTAGAAGGAAGTATATATATTGTTAATTATTAAATTGATTCATTGCATAAAGACAACTATTTTGAGCAAAGTTTCTATTCTACCCTGTGCTAGCCTCAAGAAATGTGTGCCTTCGGTTATTGATTCAAGTGAGTCTTTTAAGGCAGAAAAATTTAATAAAAATGAAGACTCCTGCGGAGAGCCAGTAAACTCTGGGCAGGCGTAGAGCCTGGACATAGAACGGCTTGCTTTTTCCAGTAGCTCCTCTGGTTTACGTGTACAGAAGCCTGTAGAACAGGTTTTCTTTTGTGGCTTTTTTCCCCCTCCAGTTTGTTGATCTAACATATAAGAAGCAACTCAGTTGGCCTGTGGAAACTTCTGAACAAACTCTTATACAATTAAAGTCAGCACTTTTATTTCTTTACATAATCTCAATACTCCATCCTTAGATGGATGGAATTTACATTAAACTTGACAATCTTCTGGGGAAAATTGCTTTAGTAATTTGCTAGTGTTACCTAGTGATGTCACCATTTCTTAGGCACACAGTAATGTAAACATAGAGAGAAAGAGTGTGCCATCACAGTTTACAAACGCTTTATTTCAGGAGCTCCTTTGTGAGCAGACTGCTGAGTGTAAGAGCCCGTTTCCCTGGGAAATCATTCATCAAGTGGCTGTTAGGTTTTTATTTTAGGCTGAGAATATAATTTATTCATGCTATAGAAAGACCATTGTCGCCTTTCAAGAGACTAAAAAGTCAGTTCTAGTGCCAAAACCAAATGAGAACCAACCATGGGAAGGTGCTTATTTCTGCTATGTATCAATGCTTAAAGAACAGCAAGTATGATACAAAGTCGGTACATTTGGAAGGATGCTTAAATGGGATTCTTAGTTATTTCCAAAGTTGGTTTCAGTATTTATAGTGCCCAATCTAACACTGCTGTCAGAGATTTCTTTCGGTATATGAAACGGTCTAGCCTTTGCTTCTCTGTGTAGCAGTTCTGGAGTCCAGTACAGTGTGAGTAGCACATCCGTAGGCACCTGATAAGAGACCACCTGAGGACTGGCCTGTGTCTTTGGTCTACGTCAATGGAATGAGAAGCTGGTGAGATGCTTAGTTGATGCAGTGCTTGCCACCCCAGCACCCTCTTAAAAATCTAGGTGTAGGGGGCCAGAGAGATGGCTCAGAGGTTAAGAACACTGACTGTTCTTCTAGAGGTCCTGAGTTCAATTCCTAGCAACCACACAGTAGCTCACAACCATCTATAAGATTTGGTGCCTACTTCTGGCCTGCAGGGATACATGGGTAGACTGCTGTATACATAATTAACAAATAAATCTTTTTTTTAAAAAAAAAATTACACAGGTGTGGTAATACACTCCTGTGGTATTAGTACTGGGGAGGTGAATATCGGATTCCAGTGCTTGCTATCCAGCTAGTCTTGCTGAATTGCCGAGCTGCTGAGCTCCATGTTCAATGAGATACCCTGTCTTAGTAAAATAAGGTAGAGAGAATTAACATTAACCTCTGGCCTCCACTTGTATGCGTACCTATATGCATATCCACTCACACATACATATGCATACGTGAACAACACACGCAGGCTTTTCCCATGAGAGGGAGGGAGGGGAGGGAGAGAGAGAAAAAAAGCTTTCTCAAAGTGTCCAAAGAAGTATAGGGGCCTAAGGGCACACATTTTCCATTATAAGAAAGAGATGACCTGTAGTAAATGGATTGAATTATGAGATATGAACAAGCAAAATAGGACAGAGTGGTCATAACTTACAAAAGACTGTAGCCCATCTAGGTGGCAGTACTGAGTTAGTGGACTTGGTGATGAGAGGAGGCCAGGGTATGTGTTAAGTGTTTGAATACATGAAACATTTTGCAGTCAGAAGTCAGGTGTCAACTCAAAGGGATTATTTATTTCATATGTACACTAGGAACAATATGAAGAAACGTGGCCTTCTTGAAAAATTCAGATTAACTCTATCCAAGTTTAGCTATCCAGTTCAGTTAGATTGGACCTGAAATTTTCTTTAAAGTGTTCATACACAAAATACATAAAATATGAAAGCTAGCAGTACCATCTATGCGTTTCATGATTCAATAAATAGTTGTAGGCTACACTTAGCTGGAATCACCCTTTCTTCCTTCCATTCCAGAATATTTTAAAAGTAGTGATTTTGAGTTGTCCTAAGTGGCATACAATAGGTCCTTAATTAGTACTTATTAAATAAATTAATAGATTTGGATACTTTCCTGTTGTATACATATAAGTACATATTTATATTGCAACTTAGAGAAACTAGCCTATTTCCTCTAGAAGCAAAAAGATCTATTATGACCTTATTGACATGCATATTATAGTCATACTCTTCCATTGGTAATTAAAGGAATGGCTTAAACAGAAATATTTACTGTCTATAAGTGAGAAAACAAACTTCCTAACTTTGTAATTTAAGTTTCCAGCAGAGACTCAACAAATTTCTTCCAACTTTGGAAAGACAAAGGATTATATTAATATATCAGCCAGAAAAACTAAACCTATTGTGGGTATATTTTGAGTAAGTAGCTTCAGCTGAGTCACCTTCATGTCTATACCCTTCGGTAATATTTTTATAGACTGGCAGTAACAAGGGCAGAACTTACTGATGCTATGAAGTAATTATTTTCACAGTATCCCTAGAAATCAGACTAATGTCAAGAACGGGATCTAACCACAATTAAGTGTTGTGTACACTATGTAGTGCTTGGAGAAGACTGAAAAATGCTGGAGTATCAGTCTCTTGAGTATTTTTTATATTTACTGTGTGTGTGTGTGTGTGTGTGTGTGTGTGTGTGTGTGATGCACACACACTTGCTCATGTGCCATGGCGTGATTGTGTAGATCAGAGAATAACTTGAGGTTATTGGTTCTTACTGCACCACGTGGGTTTCAGACATTGAACTCAGGTCACCAGGTTCAGCAGCAATTTTTTCCTGAGCCATCTCAGCAGCCCTTGATTATTCTGTTGTAAAGGAAACCATTTGGGGATTTCAGTGAGCTTGAATGCTGTCATTATGGCTACTGGTTTGGGAGAATGCTGATCTAACTACAAATCGTGACTGTGAAACTCTAATGCAAAATATCCCTCATTAAAAGTCAATCATAGTTTTTAAATGTAGAACATTTTTGCTACTGTAAACAGCCGAAGCTGTCAGCAGAAATATTACTGTGGAACTAATAAAGTTCCTGGCCTTTTCTAGAAGAGTATATGTTCCTAAACTCATGTGAATAGTTTTATATCTTCTTAATTAAGCTCATATATTATTTCTGTTTTAAATTTATGTAACATGGTGCACTGGAAATAAAGCATAATTACTAAAAGACATGAGTCTCTCATAAAAGAGTTTTTCTTCTCATATAACTCACCCAAGATGTCTAGATGAATGAAAATTTATAAGACATTTTCCAAAAGTATTCTATTTCTGTGTAAATTATTCATTTTTAGAAAATATTTCTCAACCAGGTGGTGGTAGCGCACGCCTTTAATCCCAGCACTCGGGAGGCAGAGGCAGGCGGATCTCTGCGAGTTTGAGACCAGCCTGGTCTACAAGAGCTAGTTCCAGGACAGGCTCCAAAACCACAGAGAAACCCTGTCTCGAAAAACCAAAAAAAAAAAAATTTCTCCCCCACAGACACTGTTAGCAAAATAAAATGTAAAAACTAAGTGAAGTCAGGCCTGGTGGTGCACAGCTGTAATCCTAGCTATTAAGAGCGCAGAGAAAGGAGGTATTCAAATTAATTTGAACCTCTAGAGCAGTGGTTCTCAACCTAGGGGTTACAAGCCCTTGGGGAGTCAAACAATGCTTTAACAGGGGTCACCTAAGACCGTCAGAGCACAAAGATATTTACATTACAATTGACAACAGTAGCCAAATTTACAGTTATGAAGTAGCAGCCAAAATAATTTTATGATTGGGGGGCACCACAACATGACGAACTGTGCATTAAAGGGTCGCAGCATTAGGATGGCTGAGAACCACTGCTTTAGAGTAAGCGTCACCTGTGAAATCATTTTTATACTTTATTGGTAGTCTGCTGATTTTCACTTGTCTGTCAAAGTACAAAATTCAGTGTGATTTCTGATAACATTGGTATGCATATTTAAATTCAGTGTGGTTTTTAATAACATTGGTATGCATATTTAAAAGTTGAAATAGGGTTGGAAGATACTTTACCATATACAATACATGGTGCTGTGGCCTATCTAACTATAGTGATGCATTTTGTAATTTATCTGTGACAGCATTTCTCAATTTTTATTTGGTAGGGGTATCTTTGGACACAGCAAATATAGAACTTTTAGGTACACTTTTCAGTTTCTAATTCACATCTAATCAAATTACCCATTTTAAAAGAACAATTTAATCAGCACTGTTTACTCAAGATATAATTCCCCGCCATTGAGTTTAAAAATACATCCTTATATGCCTAGTCATTTGCTACTGATGCATTTTTATTGCATTTATTTCTGTTTGTGGTCCTCTTAGAATACAGTTAAAAGAATGCCAACCCTTGGGACTTCCTGAATGTTTTTTTAATGTGGTAATTGGTGGGGATATTGAGGGTGTTTAAGAAAGGCGCATTTGGAAGACTAGGGTGTAGCTCAGTGGAAGGCAATTGTGAAGCCAGGACTTTATCGCTAGCACTGCAAAAGCAACAAAGGTAGTAACTTGAATTTATTTGGGGCTGTCCATGTGGCTCAATAGTAGACCACTTGCCTAGCCTACAGAGACACCCACACTCAGTTCCCATGCACATGTGCGCACACAAGTACACACACGCACACATGCTTTAACTAAAGAGCTGTGGGAATCTTGGAAATGGTCTCAGCTTGTTTTCTGTCGGTTGAAAAATAAACTTAGGTTTAAAAAAAAAACAAACCTGAGTTGAGTTTTTTAAAGTAACAAGTTTGGCAGTAGAGGTCATACAGATGCTTTTGTGCTTGTTCAAAGCCTGAGATTTCTTCAGAGATAGACTTACCCCTCCCTTCAGAATCCTGGCGAAACCTTTGAATTGAGAATTGTTATTGAACAGCACAGTTGGAGGTTAGAAGAAAAAAAAAAGGTCTAGAAATATTCACTACCCACCCCAGCCAGATACTTAGACCCCTTTGAAATGTTTGACATAAGGTACCAACGGGGACATGCAGTATCTCACACACCCCTTTCCAAGCACACCTCTCCATTTAAGTTGCTCAGGTGACTGACCTTGGGCCATCCTTAGTGGCTCTTACACACAAGTTAGGAGTGCTGCCAAAATCTTCCACACAACCTCCCCGCCTGTGTTCGCTGGGCACAGAGCTAAGTGATCTTTTTGGCTTTCTCTCTAGAACCTGAGCCAAGTACCACTCTTCATGAAACTTCATAGCCTCAGAAATTTTATTTGACTGATGACTTGAAAAGATGGGGAGGATCAGAATTCCAGTGCGGACTTTAAAACAAAAAGGCTCTTTAGTAGTTTTAAGTACTATATGAGAGGTGTTTTCATGATGAATGCATTGGCCTTTTATTAAATAGTTTGACTGTGTTATCCAGAGCTTGCTACTATTGGCTCCGTGTGTGGAGTAGATCCACATGCACACGTGTGTTTGGAAACTATAGGACAGCTTGAGGTATACCTCAGGGCGGCTCTCAACCTTGTTGAAACAGTTCTCTCACTTGGACCTTAGACCAGTTTTGACTAGTCTGACTGACCAGCAAGCCCTGACATCCGCCTATCTCTACTTCCCAGTGTTCGAGTTTCAGGCACATACCACCTCACCCAGCTTTTAGGTCGGTTCTAGAGGCTGAATGTGTTTCCTCCTGCTAGTGCAATAAGCACTTTGCAAATGGAGCCAAACTATTCACTTTTTTAAAGTATTCTTATTGTGCGTAGGCTCTGTGGGTTTGTATTTCTGTTTGTGTTACATAGTTGCAGTTGTACCCTGTAACATGAACATGACAGTGTTTCTAACATTAAATTTCCATTCTATTTCACATTGTTTAGAAACATTATCATGGTCATAAACCATGTTTCATCAAATTTAAGAAGCTCTTGTTGGTAAAGAACATGACTTATTTATCTGTCACTAAAGAGCGCTATCAAACAAGAGACGCACTGCATCTTTGGAGGTGTTAGTATTTTTTTATCCAAGTTGGAAAAGCTCGCAACATTCACTGTATTCACTATTAGTATATAGAGTGGTTATAGCACTATTTTCTCTTTTTGAGATGTTTAGACTCTTTTTGGGTTTTTCACTGTTACAGTAAATATTGCAATAAACCTGCTCTATACAAATTTGAATATTAAGGTGGGATAAGATTCATATTTTGATTATCTTAGGTTGTCAGAAATGTGTTTAACTCCTAAGTCAGAGGTTGTATCTAATATGCTAGAACCATAAGGCCAAATTATTGCACAACTTTAACCCTCACCAGTTAGTAATGACAGAGCCAGTTGCATTCCACCATCATTCAGTTAGAGTTTTGTCAACATAATAACAAAAGGCTGCATTATTTAGCTGGGTATAGTGCTGCACCCCTGTAATTCCAGGACTTATGAGATAGAGACAAAAGAATCAGAAGTTCAAGGCCTCAACTATGTAGTCATTATAAGACCAGCCTGCACTGAGTAAGACACTGTCTCAAACAAAATAAAACAACAAAACCAAAACTCACTTTAATGTGTTGTGAGGAAAGTAATTTTCACTTTGAGTTTTCAGTTTTAAATTAAAGAGAGTGGTTAAATGTTTACTATGTATTTGCATTTCTGTGTTTTTCTATTGTCTACATGTTATTTCTCTGATGGATTGTTTTTCTTTTTTTTGGGTTTTTTTTTTTTTTTTTTTTGGTTTTTCGAGACAGGGTTTCTCTGTGGTTTTGGAGCCCGTCCTGGAACTAGCTCTTGTAGACCAGACCAGACTGGTCTCGAACTCACAGAGATCCGCCTGCCTCTGCCTCCCGAGTGCTGGGATTAAAGGCGTGTGCCACCACCACCCAGCTGATGGATTGCTTTTATTCTCAAAAGAGATTTTCAGTTTTAACTGGTTAATTTGCAGGGTCTTACTGTGAAGCTCAGTCTGGCCTTGAACTCATGACCTGCCTCAACTTCAGGATGGTCTTCAACCTGGCTGAGGTCTTCCTTTAGAGGGATGCTAACCAACTAACTCTCTTTCGAATTCCTAACACAGAATTTTCTTGTTTGCCTGAAGCTTTAATTTTGTAAAGAAATTCAATTTTTTATGTTTGTAGTCTATTTATAATAACATTGACTTTCCAATCTCATTGCCTGAATTGTTTGTTTGTTTGTTTGTTTTGCTGTTCTGGAAATAATAGAACCCTGACCCTCATGGCTAAGCAAGCACTCTGTTGCTAAGCTATACCCCCAGCCCCTTCTTTGAGATTTATTTCATTGTTTCTAAAACTTTAGAAATTTATCTGTATTTGTTTCGGGTATTTCTCCATTAATCTGTGTGGTTATGTGGATGTCAGAGAATTGGTTTTCACCTTCTGCCTTTACATAGGTTCTAGGGATTGAACTCAGGTTGTCAGACTTGCGTAGGCAAGTGCTTTACCCACGAAGTCATCTCATTGGCATGATTTCCCCCGTTTTTAAGATCAAATAGCATTCTGTGATGCCTGTCTTTACCAATTCATTCATAGACATGTGTGTTATGAAGTGTGATGTGTGTTAGCCATGGGCATGGTGCTCGGTGATCATGGGATGTAGATACCCCTTCACACATTGACTTTAATCCCTTTGGATATGTCTCCTGGAGGAAAAATATTGACCAACTAGTTGGTGGTTCTACCACTAATTTTTTGAGGACCTCCACACCATTTCTTGTCCTAGCTATTCCAGTTTACATCTCCACCACCAGCACCCGGGAGTCCCCTTTTGTCCATGTTCTCACTAACACTTGTTACCTTTCATTTTTTTTTGTATTTGGTTGGCTTGTGTCACTGTTCATTTGAGACCTAATTGTGGAGCATGGTGTGGAGTATATCCTGGCACTGCTCGGGTGGTCATCCCTCCCTCTCAGGGGTTGGGGTGTGGCCCAAGGCAGACAGATGCTACCAGAACAGGGATGAAGTAACTACAGGGATTGGTTCCTAGTCTCTGATTTAGTTCTTTCTGCTTCTGTCACTATTTCTATTCTTTTCTTGGAGATATTTGGCGTGGTTAGCTTTTTAAATTCTTTTTTTATTGTTCTTCTCATATGAATGAATTATAATTGTAAATTCACACCCTCCCACTTGTCCTGCCAACTATATAAAGGCTTCCTTTGAAGAAGCATTTCAGATTTTTAGCATTAATTTTGTTGAGCTATTTGTGGGCTTGATTCCATTTAATCTTTTCAGCATTATATTTGTAGACATATACAACCTGTGTGTGCAGACATTGTGTATTAGCTAGAGATTTAATTGTGAGGCTGTACGCTTTCTTTCCCAGAACCATGTTTATTTTCCCATGGTTCTGTGAGAATGCATGGGGCTGCCTAGTCCAAAGATTTTTTTTTTATTTTTTTGCACATTGCTGTTGTTTTTGAAAGACCATTCTGTTGGAATGTGCTTTGAAAGAGGATTTTTATTTCTTTTAAAAGCCACAAGACAAATTTACGTTTATATCTGATCATTAATCTTGACTAGAGAAGCGGAGTTTAAAGAATTCTTCTTCATATTAGGCATTATATCTTTTGCTGTTGTGATTCTATTCCTTGTTTCCTTTTGTTGTGGCTGACTTTTCCACTACCCTCTTTGCTGTTAGGTTTTATGGGGTAACACTTTATTTTCTTCATATTGATATAAAGTACCTACACAAATATAATAAATAATATATGTGCACATTTATATCCTTTGCCATCATTTTAGGTTTAAAAATGTTACCATTATCATTATTTAACCTTTCCTTCTTTACTTTAAGAGCCATTTCATTTTAAAATAGAAAAACGATAGTTAAGAATATTCTGAATCTAGTCCATTCATCAAAACTAGGTAGGAACTCAAGAATTGTTTTCCCAGTACTGGGGATAGAGTGGAGGGCCCTTGCGTATGCTAGGCAACTGAGCCCCATGCTAGCCTGAGCTTGTGTTTACGTAGCAAATGCTTCTGAGTCACAGCTGGCTCGTTTTAGGTGTGAGTGGGCGAACTAGACACAGGTCAAATAATGCCCAGAGAGTAAAATCAGTAGCCAAGTGTGTGCCGTGGGAAAGGTATCCAGTTGAGAGTGAATGGGATGGCCAATCCGTGGAGAAGTGGGCATGCTTGGAGCTGAAAGTTACCGTCTTTTAACTTGGCTTGTTTTTGTTTCTTTGTTTGTTTAGCATTCCATATTGGAAGAAGAGATCTTTAGACATGAAAAAAATGCCTTTGTTTAGTAAATCACACAAAAATCCAGCAGAAATTGTGAAAATCCTGAAAGACAACCTGGCCATTTTGGAAAAGCAAGACAAAAAGACAGACAAGGTATGGTCTAAAACAAAACCATTATGAAAATGTGTGTATTTCAAGGCCACACCCATGTAAAAGCTTAATGAAGAATTAAGTGTGGTCCCTGTTATGTTCATAGGTTGTTTTGGGTTTTTATGCAGCTAGTAAATGTTGGGTCTGTTGTACTGAACCTTTCTTCAGTGTCCCTCTGACCCAGCCCAAGTCTCTGTAGACATCAGAGCTGTCTCGTTGTACTGTGCTATGGTGATGGGAAAGAGAGAACTGGCACGGTTCTTCCACATTGTTCTGAGGTCTGACCAAGGGACTTTCTCATAGAGAGGCCTTTGTTCATTCTTTGAAGGAATTTTAAGCCCCATATGGTTGGTTCTCTCAGCAATGACTAGATTCAAGATGACCTGTTATAAAATAAAAGACCTTAGGGTCATAGTGTGCTTCTATCTCAGTATGTGATAAACCCTTAACCTTTCTAAGGAATTGGAGAAATATCTTGTTCTAATCCTGACAGTCTTTGAGACAGCCAATTTTTGGTTTAAATACAAACTAAAAATAACTTTCATAAAGTATTTAAATGGCAAACATTAAAAAGAAAAATTAAAAGCCTCCAAGATTTCATTACTAACCGGGAGAAGGCCAGTTAAGCCCAGAGCACATTCACGTTCGCAGCACTGCTGACGAGGATTAGGAGCAGGACCACTTCTGCTCGCTATAAGTGACAATGCCCATGTGTCTGAGCTTTGGAGACATGCTCAGTAATATCTGATGAGTGGGAAATATGCATTGCGAAGATCCTACTGGCCCACTAATGATACGTGGACACATTCTGTGGGCATGCTTTTGAATATGCCCACTATGCCAGGCTTTTTCTTTGCAGCCACCAACCACCACCCTAATCATGACACAGAAACTTATTATTAGTTTTGAACGCTCGCCCTAGCTTAGGCTCATTTCTGACTAGGTCCTTTAACTTAAATTAACCCGTTTCTCTTTAGCTACCCTTTGCCTTGGAGCCTTTTAGTTTTCTCTCTTCTGTATATCTTACTTTCACTGCTTCTCATATCGCCTTTGCTGGCAGCTGCCTGGCTTCTGGCCCCAGGCATCTCTCTTGTTCTCTCCTCTTTTTCTCCCTTTCCTTCTTCTCTCGAGCCTGGATTTCTCCTATTTATTCTCTCTGCCCACCAGCCCCACTTATCCTTTCTCTGCCTAGCTGTTGACCATTCAGCTCTTTATTAGACCAATCAGGTCTCTTAGGCAGGCAGGGCGAAACAAATGCAACCCATCTTTACATAATTAAACAAATGCAGCAAAAACAAAAGTAACACACCTTTACACAGTTAAGGAATATTCTGCAGCATAAACACATACAACATATCTTTGCCTAGTTAAAATAATATTCCACAACAGCACACCAGGAGAAACACATGTGAATGTGTTGTAGTCCATGGCTTCTTAATGAGAACAGCCCCCAAATTCACAAAAACAATAGGACCAAGAAAGACGTTGCAGCATACCCAGCCGTGAGTGGAGGAGAGATTGGGCACTTGAGGAACTGCTACCTCCATGCAGCGGCAGAGAGGAGTTCCCCCAAGGGAAGCTGAGTGAAAGGAGTGTGTAAGGTACAGGTCTTCCTTAAATTTCCAAATGAGAGGGCTTACAGCAGCACAAAGGTAAGGAAAGTAGAGAAAGGTGAAACAGTCATTATGCCTGAGGTTACTTGCTTATACAAAGGCAAAGTTTATTCTCCGAGTTTTGGAAACTTCAGTCTATGATCAATCGGCCACATTGTTCTGGGGCCTCTTGTAGGGACAGCCCATCATCATATAGGGAACCTGTGACAGAGCTTGTAGCTGGGATGGGAAAGGAAAAAGATCATATGGCCATCCCTCAATCCCATTCAAATGCATATTCTCAGTGACTAGGAGAGACCTCCCCTGAGGCCCTGCCACCCGCAGGATTGCCACACTGAACACATGGGCCTTTGGGGAACATTTAAAATCCAAATTACTGTAATCTCATGAAGTATAAAAAGGTGCACAAGGTGACAGGGTGCTGAAAATATGGTCTCCTGGCTTGGACTCATGATAGCAGAGAGCTTTTCTTTATAGGTATTTTTAAGCCTGTAATAAGCTAAAGAATTTGAGAAATGCCTTTTAAAAAGTAGTGCCATGCTGACAGAAGTTGTTTTTTGTAATCCCATCTTATTCCATTCATTTTCTTCTCATTTTTGGTGATGTGATACTTGCAATATAAAATCAACCAAAAATAAACTTTTAAAAATAGAAACACAAATTGTTAACTAAATTAGTCTTTCTTTTGTCAACTGTACTAGTTTAATGAGGGCTTTTGAGGTAGAATTCTCATACCATATAATTTCTCAACTATGGATTTTTACAACTCACAAGATTGTGCAACCATCCCCACTATTTAATCAAGAACATTTCCATCATTCCCGAAAGAAACCCACACCCATTCGTAGTCATTCCTCACATCCCACTCCACAACTTGACACTAGCTGCATTCTGCCTCTCTAGTTCTGCTTATTGTGCTTGAACTGTAGTAAACCGATACAAGTTTTACAAATAGAAGAAATACGACTGTGTAGGAGGAGTAAACATGTCAAAAGCTTATGAGTTGTATACAACAACTTGGGGGTTTATGCCTGGACTGTTGGAAGACCAAGAGAGTAGGGAGCTATTGAGAAATTGTAGCAAAAACTTTGTAGCACTTGGTAATTCCTGAAAACACTCGACTTTTCAAGAATACACTTTGTTTTTAGCTTGTCTCAAATTAGACTGAATAATATTGAGACTTCAGTTATATTTCTAAGAGGAAATATAAGGAATCTTTTTACATAAATTTTAGTAACTTTTTTTCAAGATTAAAGAAAGCAATTCCTACTAATGTTGCTGCTATTGTTTATTTATAGTCAGAAAATGATCTTTGGTTATAAATAGACAAGGCCCAAGAAATGTTTGTGTGTATGTGTGTGTGTGTTGTTGTTGTTGGAAGTTGTTTGCTGTGTGTGTGTGTTGTGTGCGTGTTGTGTGCTCTCTTACAACCTAAAATTTGTATTCTTTCTAACTGTTAACATGCTTTCTGGTCACTAGGCTTCAGAAGAAGTGTCGAAGTCTCTGCAAGCAATGAAGGAGATTCTGTGTGGTACAAATGACAAGGAACCCCCTACAGAGGCAGTGGCCCAGCTGGCACAGGAACTCTACAGCAGTGGACTGCTGGTGACACTGATAGCTGACCTGCAGCTGATAGACTTTGAGGTGAAGGCTCTGTCCGAGGCTGCCCCTCCTTCTTCTTGAGTAACTAGTGAGCGTCTGTATTTGACTTACAATGACTGATGTCCCTCCTGGGTCTTAGCAGTAAACAAGTTCGCACTTAAGACAGTTAATGTCCACATATGGTACAATCAGCTTTCATAAAACCTTTATAGTCAGACTCATTAGCAGGCAAAAAGGCAAACTGTGATTAAGTTTTCTACAGCTGGGTCAGTGACCACTGTTCACAGGAGATAACAATTACTTGTACACAAGGTACAATTTCAAGCACACAACTCATTCTTAGAATGACCTTTATGGCAAATAAATTGTATTTATTTATTGGGGTGTGTGTGTGCGTGCAGGAAGTTGTGTGTCCTAATCCATGTCAGGACAACTCTTTGGAGTGGGTTCGCTCCTGTCACTTTGTGGGATCAGGTGGTCAAACTCAGGTCATCAGGCACAGGAACCTTTTCTCATTGAGCCATCTCATTGGCCCTGTTTATCCCATGGTATAGATAAAGAACCCAAAACTCAAGATTTTAAGTAATCTTCCTAAAGCCATGAAGTTGCTAAGCTGCATCTGTGATCCAAAGACTGTATTATCAAGCCTATTCTCATTAAAATACTATACCAAACCAATAATTTATAAAATGCCAATATGGTCGTATGTTTTGACATCATTTTGAAAGTAGTTTAACCAAATTTACCAAGCAATTAGATAAAATAAAGCAGTAAGTATGTTATAAGCATTTAATTATTATATGTTATTATTTATTTTATACCTTATCTAATAGTGAACAATGGCAATATTTGTGGCAGGTTTGTATATCCACTGTTTAGATGGTAGTCAGCCTGTTTTCCTATTTCTTTCTTTCTACCAGTATACTTGGTAGTATCAGGTAAGTGTTTGTTTTTTGTTGCTTTTTATGGACAGAAGATAATGCAGATTTTTTTTAAAGCAAATTGATATTATCTTTGTTTACAAACAGAAAAAAATTAACTACAGTGATTCAGCTGACATAAGGTCAGGGTTCTAGGAATCTGTGGAAAACTAACCCACAGCTCCCTGAACAGATAAGATGGACATAAAAAGTGCAGACAAGACTGGTGGGGTATAAAATCAGGGTGTGCTGGAGAAGGGCCTCAAAGAATCCCGGCTTCAACTCATTCTTCCTTTCAGATACAACTGGCTGTCTCTCTCTCTCCCTTATTCTATTTCTCCATCTGACATTTTCTGACCCATAGTGTCTTCTGTTTCTTGGGCTTGACTTGTGAAATCTCCACCTTCCTCCACTTGTTCTCATTTTCCTTTTCACCCTGGCTGTGCATGGAATCAAAGCATGCCTTTACTATGTTCATATATGTAAATGTTTCTTATTTAGTTTAAAATTATATGGTATGAACATAGTAGAGGCATGGCATAGTGGAAAACACTTGGCTTGCTGATGCAGCTGTCCAGAGTCCAGCCTCTGCTGCTCATTGTACAGCCAGTAAATGAACTCTTCTAGCCCAAATCTTCTCGTCTCTGTAGCGCAATGACGGGAACTGATAACACTTCTTTTTTTTTTTTTTTTTTTTCGAGACAGGGTTTCTCTGTGGTTTTGGAGCCTGTCCTGGAACTAGCTCTTGTAGACCAGGCTGGTCTCGAACTTCTGACAGTACGTAAAGACATGCATCCTGTCACGTGCACACAGAGCTGTGAGGATGGAGGCGGTCTCTCCAACTTTCCTAGCCTGCTTACGGGAATGTGCTACGCATCTCCGTGAACCGCAGGCAAGGCCCTGCAGCCTGGAGGCAACACCGTTCCTTCTTCAGACCAGAGTATCAATTCAAGCCAATGACTGCTTGATAAAATTCTTCCTTGTTTCAAAATGTATTCTAACCATACAGAACCCCTAACCCTTGTCTTTCAGTTCATGGGTAGCATTCAGAAGCCCCTTCTGTTTTGAAAGTGCCTTGGATGCTAGAACTGTGTTTCCCACAACTGAGCTACTGCTAAACAAAGCTGTGAGGCACCTGAAATTGTCTTTGGTGCACTTCATCCAGTGTTACATAGCATTTTGAACATGTTGTTCTGCGCCTTCTCTTGGTCATATTCTTTCCAGCAGCCCTCTGGAAAGGGACTAATCTTAGGTTGGTTGGTTGGTTGAATATAGGATAGAATAAAAGAAGGTATCCTGGCCAGTCACAATTGTACACTTATAACCTCAACATTCAGAAAGGAGGCTGGGCTGAGGGGATCAGATGTTCTAGGGCTACTTAGAAAACTGTAAAAAAAAAAAAAAAATCAATAAGCCATTTTTCTTAAGGAATTAATAAATTATTTGGTAGACAATTCAGCCTCTTTTGAATGGTGATTAGAGCATTTCCCAAAAGGAGAACTCTTTCACCGTGTGTCTTTGAAGAGCACAGCAGGCATTTGACTAGAATTTCTGATGTTTGTATAACTGGGAGGAAAATTACTGTTTTAGGGATGGGCTCTATTCTTGCCAGATAACCCAGGGGAAGAAACATTCCTTGCAGAGAGAGGGGAAAGGAACAACAAAAGTATGAACTTTTGTTTAGAGTCCGCCGTGGTGGGCATGAGGCAGGTTGTTAGTTGTAAAATTAGTTGTATACAGTCTCTGCAATGACTGGAAGGAAAGCAGTGGACTTAGCTACCCCTTTCAGAGAACGGTAACAGAAACAGGAGAGTAGTCTTTTTTAGCAGAAGAGAAGCATTTGGAACACGGAAAGAGAAGGCTTGAGAACACCACCAGAAAGGAAGGAGTATAAGGAAAATGATGACTGGGTAGATTGAAGATGTTTTTCATGGGTCCGGGCTTCACCCTTATTGTCCTGGAGCCTTTCATAGGGACTGGTGTGAATAGTGTATGTTGAGGGAAGGACCCAGAATGGTTTTCTACTCTCAGAAGGATGAGATTACCTGTTAAGACAGTTAACAAGGTTTGCAAACTGGGAGACAGAGATTCAGAGCTCACACTGACATCAGAGTTGACATCTGGGACTAATGCAGGAATATGTGACAAATTCATTTCTCCTTTAAGAATCCAGAGGAAAGTGACCTGTAGGGAATGGGACAAGAGGAGAAGATTCTGCCATCAGTAAGTAAGAGCGAAAAGACAGACCTAAGTATAAAAAAGAAATCTCATTATTCAGCCATAAATTCTTATCTAATCCTTAAATTTAAGGATTAAATTAAATTTGCTGACAGAAAAGAAGCATGTGAGTATATTATAAGGTTGAGGGAGGGACGGAAGGAAGGACCCACCTATCTTTACTAGATTCAGAAGACTGATAGAGCCAAGGGGTTCTGATGCAGCTTTCCCTTCAACACCTCCAGACATTTCCTGGACCCCATTAGAACAGAGCCCATTTTGGAGCACAGTGAAAGAAAGACCTGGAGACTGCCTTATTCAGACTGTAAGTTTGAGTGACAGCTGATCGTAAGTGAAGGAAAAGGAAAATAGGGCAGGAAAGTCATTCAGTTAGACCATGGACTGGCCCTGGAGTCTGGAGGTTGAGAACGTCATTCAGTTAGACCATGGACTGGCCCTGGAGTCTGGAGGTTGAGAAGCAGTGTAAATAGGAAGGGAAGAGTCATGGGGTGTCCAGAGTAGTTGCCAGCATCTATCTCAGTCAGGTGAACATGAAGAGTTGCACATACTGACTGAGCTTACAGGATGTGTATTGTACTGTCTGTAAGGCAGTGAGAGACTAAGGAGCGTAGGCATGTTTTGTACTGACAGAGAGGTTCTACAGAGCATCCTGGGATACAGATTGGAGGATGGTGACCTCCCAGACCTTCTTTGTGATGCTGCTGAACTCTCGTGGACCAGCAAGGGGACTGTGGCATGCTCTTTCCTTTTGGGGAAACTGCAGTGAGCCTGTTCACTGGAGCTCGTTGTAAAGGATCCAGTAACACTAGTCAGAATCCTAGGACGTGAATTTCCCATGAGCAGTTCCACTGCTACTTCCTGCCGTTGCTCCAAGAGCCCCAACCTCAGCGGCAGGATCAGCCTCCTCAAGAAAGACAACAGAAAGTTTATTGTATTCTCTCCGAAAAACAGTGATAAGGTGCCATTTTGTAACTGGTAGGTCCGTCTTATTCTTAGTACCAGTATTCAAAAGGAAGAAACACCGGAACTCTGTGAGTTTGAGGCCAGCTTAGCATACACATTAAGTGCCAGGCCAGGCAACATCGTTAGACCCTGTGTTACAAAAGAAAACATGGCACTTATGACTCAAATGGCAAGACCTCTGATATTGTGAGCTCAAGATTAAACTTAGAACTATGTCTTTTGAAGTTTGGCCACTACTTAAGACATAGCTTTAGGTCATTTTATATTCTGGTAATGCAAGGTGATAAGGGATCAAGAGGTTAAAAATTTATTACTTGGCAGGACTGATGCATTTGTTTTAAAGTCAGGTATGCGTTGCCACATAGGGGTGGGTGCAAAAATCGAGTGTTCAGGCTGAATGAGAAAGCAACTCAAAGTGGCAGAAAATGACACTGTGATATAGCGGTCATTTCTTACTATTGTCAAACTAGAATGCAAGGGAACAAGCCACTGTCAACAAGAGTGTGTGAGCGAAGGGTTTCAAGCCAAGATGAGGAGAGCTACCTGAAGAGCCAGCGTTACGTGGAACAAAAGGAGAGTGCAGAGAACTGGTTGGTACAGTTGGGCTGGTTGACAAGAATAGCATAAGCTCTTGACTGGTTGTTGCTCGCTGGTGTTACACATTCAAGGAAAGAACTGGTGATAAGCTGGAAGAAAGCATTTTTCAAGCTATTTAACTCTTTCTAATAGTACTAGTTCTCGACACAGAACCAGGATGAACCAGTTCAAGGTTAAATTAACTAGATCATGAGATTTCAGAGTCCCAGAGCATGCAGCTGCTATGGTAACCATGACTGCCTGGCACAGTGGGGGCTTTCAGACCCTCTTCCTTTATATGTAGCTTCACCATGGTAGAAAGCCCCACAAAACAGATTCCTCATCATTTCAGTAAGATGCTTTATTGTACAAAATTTATGAAAAACTTTAGTCCCTAAACATATTTCCCTCCTCTCTGGCCCTATTTAAAGCCATTCTTTGCTTTTGATTTTATTACTTTGAAAAACTGAAATCATAAAACCTGACAGTCCATACCATCCTTGTGGAGGTCAGAGGATAACTTTGTAGAATCAGTTCCATCCATCTGCCTTTACATGGGTTCTGGGGATTGGATTTGGGTCCTCATGAACACTTTACCAAGATTTCAGCCCTTTAAAAAAAAAATCGTAGTACCACAATACTGTTACAGTTAGTCTGTTTTGTTGTTATTTTTGAATAACAGAATACTTGAAATTGGATAATTCACCAGCAGTTATTTGTTGAACGAATGATGAATGACCTGTAAGGAACCTTATTTAGCTGAAAAGTTCAAGAGCAAGTCTAGGAATCAATATTTTCTGCTTTGGTTAAGGACCTTATCCTAATTTAATTTCTCCAGGAAGCAGAAGGAACATAGCCTCATGTGGAGGGAGAAAGGAAACCCAAGTCTTGAGGTGGCTAATCCATCCCTGCAAGAAAAGCATTAGCATATGACAAGGCTTCTGTCCACCTGTCTAGCACCCCACCAGTCCCCACCTTCCAGCACCCACTACTTCTGAACGAACTTCAGCATGAACTCGGTGGGCACAAGCCATAACAGCTATAAGTGACAGCCACCCTTTTTAGTGCTTTGGTCTGTAATGGTGGATAGCTCTAACACCCAAGGTTTCCTTCTGCCCTTGGCCAATTAGACCCTTTTCCTACCCTCAGCTTCTTTGCCCTGGTAATGTTTACCATACAGCACTAACCCCATTTTTACCTTCACAGAAAAGTCATGTAAACAGAAACCGTGTGCAGCCCTTCCAAGTCTGGCTTCTCTTGATGCAGGAGAAGCTTGAAATAGTAAAAGTAATGCTGTAAGGGCTAAGAAACTTGCTTAGAAAATACAAAGTTAGAGCCGGGCGGTGGTGGCGCACGCCTTTAATCCCAGCACTTGGGAGGCAGAGGCAGGCGGATCTCTGTGAGTTCGAGACCAGCCTGGTCTACAAGAGCTAGTTCCAGGACAGGCTCCAAAACCACAGAGAAACCCTGTCTCGAAAAACCAAAAAAAAAAAAAAAAAAAAGAAAATACAAAGTTATACAAAGTAGAATTTGCCTAAGGGGTGCTGCCTCCTGTGTGACTAGAAGATAACTAGACACGTTAAAAACTGGGAAGGAAAGGTCTGTACTGTAATTAAAATTCAGGGTTGCTGACAGCCTTGGCTTAGAGTTCCCATTAGCTCTGTCCTCATATCAGAGGACAGCCTCTAAGAGGTAAATCAAGGTGATGGAGGTGGTTCTTGTATTTTATCTGTTGCTTTCATTGGTTAACTAATAAAGAAAACTGCCTTAGCCCATTTGATAGGCCAAACCTTAGGTGGGTGGAGTAAACAGAAGAGAATGCTGGGAGAAAGAAGCTGAGTCAGGAGTCGCCATGATTCTCCCACTCCAGACAGACGCAGGTTAAGATCCTCCCTGGTAAGCCAGCTCGTGGGGCTACACAGAATAATAAAAATGGGTTAGATCAATATGTAAGAGCTAGCCAATAAGAGGCTGGAGCTAATGGGCCAGACAGTGATTAAAAAAATACAGTTTCCATGTAATTATTTCGGGGCATAAGCTAGCCATGCGGGCGGCTGGGTGCCGGGGACGCAGCCCTGCCGTTCCTATTACAACATCAAGGGGCTGTGGCAGGGTCACAAACACCACTAAGGCCTGGTCTACCAAGAAGTACCCTGTACTCTCACCAGGAGAAGCCTCGTTCTGCCAAGTAGGCAAGAGGAGCTGCAGTGGTGTATGCGCTTAAGGAACAAGTCTGAGAGCTTCCTTCCTGTCTCCCATCTGCCCAGGTGGCCAGGGTGACAGTCTCCTGTCTCTGTAATATTCTTAGTGATGATTTGGGAATGTCATGTGATGTACTACAATCACACTTCCCAGGCCTCCCAGGTCCACCCCTCACCTTTGTGACCCCTCCCAGAATAAAGAAAAAAACGCAGAAAACTTTTTTTACCTATGTCTTTATAGCATGTGTTTTTATATGTGGGCTACAATTGTTTTTTCTTTATACTTTTAGAATTATTTTAGAAATCTTTATGATTATTGTTACTATACCTTTTTTGAGACCAAGTCTCATCAAAATAGCAGCAAATAAACCAAGGATGACATTGTTCAAAGTATTCAAAGTTCAAGGATGACATTGTTCAAACATTGTTCAAAGTATAACCTGAGGCCTGCACCTAAGAGAGATTTAAGGCTGGTAGCATATGTGGAATGTGTAAGCCTAAAATGTATCTAAGTTAATGCCATCTTCGCTTTAGCTGGCTCCTCTCTGAGAACCAGCCAGAGCAGGGCATACGCTATTACTGAAGAGCTTTTCCCTTTGTTAGCCTCTAAGTGTGTAGTGATTTCTCTCTGAGAAGGCGTATTAACTCACTCTCAGTCAGTGTGACACCCTTGAGATTCTCCTCAGCCATTGCCTTTTCCAGACTCTTTCTCATTGATGGGTTCATTGTATGGATGTTGCACTGGACATTCATCCCTCCCTGGGGGTTACTTGCTATGTTTCCAGTTTTATCATTTACAAGGAAAGCTGTATGTCCATTTGTGTAGAGTGTTTTTCAATATGAAAACAGATTTTCTTTTCCCGTAGACAACGTGCCCATGAGTGAGATAGATGGCTTGGTGTTGCTGTTTGGTTCTGTCTTTTCATTTATCTGGTCAGGTGCTAGTGTTCTCTCACTGCCGATTTGCTTTGCAATTCCTTAATAACTAATAAGAATGGTTTCTTTTCCTGTGTTTATTTTCCATGATATCTGTTAGAAAGTGGGGGGTCTTTTGTCCCTTTTTTATTTGATAGCTGAATTTTGAAGAATACTTTTATTTTCCTTATTATTGTGTGAGTGCATGGACATGCGCGCCGCAGCATGTGTGTGGGGACAGGAGAACAACTTCATGGACTTCTTTCTCTCCTTCCGTTTTTGTGGAGTTTCAAGGATCCAGCTCAGGTCGTCAGGCTTCCCAGCAAACGTTTTACATGCTGAACCATCCTGCTGACCCAGGAATCCTTTGTGTTCATGCTGTCTATACGTCAGCGCCCGCGATTTTAAAGCAAGTATTTTCTAACCCTCTCCTCTCATTTCTTGTCTCTGCACTTCCCAGCAGTTACTCTGACCATTTTACTCCTTTGCTCATTTTATTGTTTGATTTCAGTCAATACTCCCTTGCTTGTCATTCATTAATTCATTAAACAAATAGCTGCGACCTTTTATGGATTTGCCAGCTAAGAAGTGCTTTTCAGAGCCTGGCGGTGGTGGTGCGTGCCTTTAATCCCAGCACTCAGGAGGCAGAGGCAGGCGGATCTCTGTGAGTTCAAGGCCAGTTCCAGGACAGGCTCCAAAGCTATAGCGAAACCCTGCTTGAAAAGTGCTCTTTAGGCTGAAAATCTATTAATTAATATGTAATCCTAAATTACTGCATAATTTTGGTTCATTTTTAGGATGTAGCTTCCTTATAATCCACAACATGTTAGTGGTTTTCTATTTTTTTACTTCTCTGACAACTTCTGCATTCCCATTTTCTCTAATTCTCTTTATCTGGACCCTCTGGTGTGGTTTGAGAAGTGTTCTCTGGTAGCAAAACTTGTTACCCACAGGGCTTCCCTCTGCCTCTGCGCATACTTGCTAACGAACTGGAAGAATGCTTCCCTCTGTGTGAAAGTTGGACAGAGCTCTGTGGAGCTTCATTGCTGCTGTTCACCGAGATGCTGTGTGGAAATGTTCTTGTGGCATTTTACTGGGAGGTATGAAAAACAGAGTCTTGGGACATTTCGAACAGGGCTGGCATTTAGTCCACAGTATTGCCCTGCAGAGTCTAGGAAGATTTGCATACCACAGGATTGCTCTCATTTAAAGCTACATTTATGCTTACAGAAATGCCTCTTTAATACAACGAATATAGTACTTACAGCGTCCATAAAAGAAGTTCAGGTACTATGGACATTTTTTATGGACTGAAGTGCTCCCCTCCCATAGTGGGGGTAGGATGGGGCTAGGGCATGACTCGCAGTCCTTCTCCTCCAAGTACATCACAGGCTCTCAAGAGTCCTGCTTTTTTTTTTTAATTATTAAAGTTGCATTTGGGTATGGTGACTTACTTTAAAGGAGGAAACAGTTTGCTTTTACAGTACTGAGTTTTTATTTCCCTGTCTTCTCAGTCCCCTAAATCAACCAACAGCCCGCCACACACACACACACACTTAATTTTTCCACCCTCTTTTCCTCTTCTGCCCTAATTTCTTAATATTTTTGAAAGAAAGTGACAGCAATGGAAAACTAACTGTAGCTATTTCGGATCTTAAATCATCTGTTGATATTTTGATATTCCAATTCCTTACTTCTACTAGTTAGTTAGACCACAGTTTTTAGCACCTGTATTTGTGGGTGTGTGCTGCAGCAAAACTAGGGAGGTCAAAGGACAATTTGCAGACGTTGGTTCTCTCCTTCCAAGATTGAACTTAGGTTGTCAGGCTAGACCGACAACACTGGTCGTTACTAAGTGTTTTATTGCTTAGTTATTTTGTTGATTTGTTTCTTGAGACAGTCTCAGTGTGTAGCTCAAGCTGATCTGGAACTCATTATGTAGCTCAGGCTAGGGTCATGGTTGTGAGCTACCATACCTTTATTATAGCATAATATAAACTAGGATAAAGTTCTTTGTGTCTACATAAAAACAGAGCTGAATTTTGTTATTTAAAACATGATCAACAAAGAAAAATGCCTTTTAAAAATTTCACCTCTTTGTTTTTTAGCCTCTTTGTTTTGAAGTAGTTAATTACTTGTATGTAAGGAATGGGTCCGAGAACTTCTGTGGACCTCACCTTCTTTTCGGGAGAGTAAAGTCCTGCAAAACTGTGACACAGCCAGGATGTCATTGCTGACAACATCTAATGTGGATCTTTTCGGTTACCACAGACATCCCTGACTTATAGATGTTCAAACTAGACTGTTCTCCATTCTAGAACTCGATTATTTCAAAATCCTCATATAGATGGAGCTTTCTAGTGTGGAACCTTCTTCTGGTTTTTCATAATGGAAAAATTTCTCAAGATCCATTGAAGTTACTAAACTAAATCTATATATTACTCTGGCTGCTGAATGACCACAGTTTGTTTAACCATTTGACTGCTGCAGAATTTCCGGGCTCTTTCCAGCTCAGCTACTACAAGTAATGCACGAGCATCACCGTCGGGTAATGCATGTACTTCTTCCTCCATCATGATTGCCTAAGTGCCTGATGGGCTAGCTAGTTATGTGTTTCTTAGAAAAACACTGAAATGTTTTACATTTCCTTTCTAACACTTCATATTTATTTTTATTTTTGTATGTGTGCTCAGACACACCTGCAACAGCCCACTCCTGTGAAGGTCGGGACAACTTTCAGGAGTGGGTTCTCTCCTATGAGGCTGTTACATGTAATGATTACCCAATTTATTCTAGTATAATAAAACCTCGTAAGTCAGAAATTGAAATAAAGACCTGAAAAATCCAGTGAAAGCAGAGTGATTGACCCTCTCTCCACATGTTTTTCTGAACCACCAGCAGCAGAAACTCCCCAGAACTCCTCTCCCTCCTCCTCTTGGGGAAGGGGCTCCTAAACCCTCCAAGAACTTTATGGCTATTCCTGGTGAGCCAATCATTGACCCCATCCTTTGATTCAAGGTTGCTTTATTGGTATAGTGGATTGGCTGTATGGTCAGTTCTCCTGCACCACTCCCTCCGTGATTGGGAGTATCAGACTCAGGCTCAGGCCCTCAGCAAGTGCATTTATCTTTTATCCACCAAACCATCTCCCTGCCCCATCTTTTACATTTCTGTTAGTGTGAGTTTCTTCATTTTTGCTGTATTTCCCATTGTCTTTAGTTTTCATTTCAGCCATATCTGTCAGAATGGGTAATATACATCTCGTGATGCTTTTGCCTTATACTTCCTGAAGGTAATGATGTTCCTGTCTTTAGCTATATGGCCTCTTTGGTGAATGAAGTATCTTTCATGTCTTCACCCGTTAAGTCTGTACTCCAGCTACTGGTGTTTTGTTGTGGATGCTTTTTACAGTATTTTCCCCACTCTATCCTATCTTTTCATCTTATTGACAGAAACTTTTTGAGAACAAAGGTTGTTATTTTGGTTTCAGCATTGCTTGTTTGTTTGTGTTTTTTTTAATTTTATTTATTTTAATGTGTATTATGTTTTGCCTGCCCATACGACTGTGCACCATGTATGGATAGTGGCCACAGAGGTTGTATCAGATCCTCTAGGACTAGAGCTATAGGTGGTTGTGAGCCACCCGTGTAGGTGCTGAGAATTGAACCCAGGTTCTTTGAAAGAGCAATCAGTGCTCCCCAGCCCCTCATTGTTTTTAGTGTGTGTATTCTTTTGAGACAGGGTCTCTCTAAATAGCCCTGGCTGCCCTGGATCTCACTCTGTAGACCAGGATGGCCTCAAATTCACAGAGATCTATTTGTTTCTGCTTCCCAGAGATTAAAAACTTGCATGAAGTCAGTTTATTACTTCGTTTATATTGTTACTGTGAAAGCTAAGAACTTTTTGCCTAATCATAGATCTTGCATCAGTCTGGTGTGGTGGTGCAGGCCCATCCTCCCAGCACTCGGAGGTGCAGTCAGAAGGATTACAAGTTACAGTTATCATTAGCTATAGCAACTTGGAAGCCAACTAGAAATATATGAGCTCCTGGAAAGGCCGGGAACAGTTTTAAGACTGAGTTAATAATGAATAACCTTATTGATCTCATTTTTGGGTTTTGGGTCTTTTTTTTAAGTGTGTCTTTTGTATTGAAAAGTGACAAATTTAAAAATGAGAGGGTTCAGTTCCCTATTTATGATAAGAGATATATGGGTGTTCCATGTATCTGATGATACACTTTTATTTGTTTGTTTGTTTACCTTTTGTTGTTGTTGTTTTGGTCTGGTTTTTGGGCTTTTGAGGCAGGGTTTCTCTGTGGAACAGCTCTGGCTGTCCTGGAACTCACTTTGTAGACCCGGCTGACCTCAGACTCAGAGATCTGCTTGTAGGCAAAGGGTATTATTAAGGACATTCATCTCAGAGTAGAATACCCTATTGAGTCGTAGAAAATGAGCTGTGAAACAGCATGCAGGACACAAGGAGAACTTGAGCCAGAGCGCACGAACACTGAAGACTGTGAGCATACGTCACACGGTCAGGTGGAAGCAATAGAGCCTGATGCATAAATGCAAAGCAACAGGCAGGGGCCATGTAATAGAAGGCACTGGACTTTTCTAAGCCTAAGGGAGGTATTGAGGAACTTAGGGGAAGAGACTGCCATCACTTCTTGGTAGCTGTTTTGCAGAGTGAAGATGCTTTGAAGGGGACACAGAGTAACTGTCAGGGCCTTTGGCCGTCAGTTAACAGACAACGAGCAGGATGATTGGTGTCATTCTTGCCTCTTTCTATATGTGAAGCATGGTCCAGCTCATGGATTCTTTTAGAGGATCAGGCTCAGCTCAGTTGGTAAGATGTGTGAGGACTCAAAAGCCCTCTCTCTCCAAGATTGGCAGTAGTTCTCACTCAGTCAACTGGGACCAAAAGTTTCTTCTCCTCCTCTGGTCTGTTTTCACATAGATAAGACATATACATGCAAGCTATATATTACATAGGGGAAACTTGCATTTTAAACTTACATCTCATTTAAAACATAGTTTTTTAAGGCTCCAAGGTAAAAGAGTAGATAAAGTGAAGGGATAGTATTACCCAGAATTATATGTCAAGAAAGAAGAATTTGACCCTCACATTTTATTTATTTTTAACTTCTGTTCTATTTTCTCTCATTTATGGAGGTTTAAAAATATCAGTTACTGTTTTCTTCTTGGGAGAACTAAAAGGATAAAAAGCATAAAAATTCAATTCTTGCTGCTACTTTGTAACCATCTGTGCCTTCCTATTTCCAGTTGTGCAAATGGACTTTAGCTTGCCAAGTTCCCCACTGCGTGCACTGGGTGAAGCGTTGCACCCAGTGAGTGGACTTTGAAGATACATGAAAACAATAACCTACTGCTTCTTCATTTCCTGTAGGCTGACACTATCTGTATGAGAATGTGTGTCTGTATCCCCCATGTCATGCAGTTCATCCATTTAAAGTGTATTACTTAATGGTAACATGTCTCTTTAACAGGGAAAAAAAGATGTGACCCAGATATTCAACAACATCCTGAGAAGACAGATTGGTGCACGGAGTCCTACTGTGGAGTACATCAGTTCTCACCCTCACATCTTGTCTATGCTCCTCAAAGGGTGGGTACCTGGCTTCTCAGGCGTAGCTGTTCGAAAGTATACAGTGTGCCCCCTGGCCCCAGTGTCTGCAATGTAAGAGCAGCCCTCCAGATCCGGCTCTAAATGGCATAAACCTAGAGGACATCCTTCCTCTGTGCTCTCCCCTCGTCAGTGTTGTTTGCATTTCCTGCCTCTCTTTCCTCTGCCTTCTTGCTGTCCATGTCTCTTTCTATATACTTCTTTTGCTTCCTCGTCTTCCCTGTGCATAACTGCCCTATTACTGTTTTTCTGCTTGCATGATGTTATGTTCCATCATTGCACACACAAATGCACTGGCGCACGTACATATTCTAGTTCTCCAACTCAAACGATAGGGCTAAGCCTTCTTGTAGTAGCTAACGTGTCGTAGTGGAGATAAATGATCTCTGTGGGTATAAACAGATGTTTACACAGAGCTATAAAGAGGGAGAGGAACACTGAACTCCAGGAATTCCTGGTTATTGCTTTCTAACTCTACTCACACGTGTGTCTTGAGCATATTGAAGCCACTCTGAATCCTCAGCATTGGTGCTCTAGGTGCCATGAGACATGCAGACAGCAGGTGACGGTCCTCCCCTGTGCTCCCTTTCTGTTCCTGTTCCGTATCTCAAGCCAGCACAGCTCATTTCACTGCCTAGTATTCTTGTTTCCAAGCTGTGGGCGCGTGAAGTCTTTTCCACCTGTGTCGCGTTCCTCCCCTGCCGATGTGTACATATTTAACTGTGTTAGTGGCATATACACAGTTTGAGAGTCAGCTGTCCAACAAACAGGAGCTCTTTCTTTCTCCATCCCTCAGTCCCATTGCCCAATGTCAGCCGTTCTTTTTTATTTATTTATTGAGTTTTAAAAATCATACATTTACTTCTGCATTACAAGTAATTCTTAGCTTTTGAGTTGGTGGAATCTAGTGGTTTATCAAGTTAATAGATTGTTGACTGCCTTGGCGGATTACTTAGTCTAGGGGTGTAACCCGCCTGGCAGGTCCGGTATTCCAGAGTACCGGAGAGGCGCTACCTGAGAAGACATGGGCAAGAGAGAGGAAGAAGGCCAAGCATAGTTCTTGTCAAAGCCTCCGTTTATTAGTCATTGTTACAGCTTATATATCCTCTGAATGAGAAGTTTGGGGGGCTGGGGCACGGGATCTTGCCTCCTCGTGGTCCACGCCGATCACTTAGGCCAAGAGGTTATGATCGGTCAGGTCACGATTCCTCTGCCAGGAGTTCACAAGTTAACACACCTAGTTCTCTGGGTAATTAGAGTGTGAGGCGGGTTCCGCTAACAGCTAGCTCTCTATTGACAGTTAATTTGGGTGTGGGATAGGCATTGTCAATAAAACAATTCTCAATACAATTGGGAAGTGGAGCCCTCTGCAACCTCCTCAGGGCAATGCTCCCTATAATAATTTGGGGGGAAGGGGGAGAGAAATGGCTCCTGACAATAGATTCCTAAAGGTTTTCATCTGTCAGTCACAGGGTGTTCTGACACAGAAGTAAACAAGAAAATGACTATTTGGGGGCTAAATCCAACCCCAAGATAAGGCTCAGACCTGCAGTACAAAAGCCTCGCCACACCACTGCAGTCCTCAGCCAGTCAGTTCTGCAGACACCACTTCTTTCCAGGAATTCTCATTCACTAGGGCAATTCAGACTTAAGTAGGGGGAGGGGGAGTTTAATTGTTCCTGCTTCTGGGGACAGGGTGGATTAGGAGACACATTGGCTGGAATAGCTCTAACTCATCCAATGTAGGAAGAAGGGGCACTTCCTGTTTAGCCCTTTGTTAAAGTCAGCATTTTTACTAAATTACCTGTTGTGAAGGTCATTGAAAATTTAGGCTATAACTTGATTGGTCCATTTGTATATCAAACAGTGGCATTGTTTAGGGGCTCAATGGTAATATGCTACACTGAACATAAGTCGAGCCACAAGGAATATCACATGGAAAGAAATTGTTACTTGTATAATAAGAAGAATCTAAATGTGATACATAAGGAACTTAGAGCTCACATTTTATGAAAAGGACCTTTAAAAGAACCATTTCATTCTAAATTAATTTTCTCCTGGCTGAGACAGATGGCATTCCAGCTGCGGATGAGGTTGTTAAACTTCTCTTAGTGTTCCATAAAGAAATCATAGCTACGAGATGGTCCATCTAATGTTAAAACCACACATATTTCCCCAAATCTTAGTTTTTAAGTTCATTGCAAAAATTTTCAGCCATCTGCAAAGGTAACAAATGCAAGAGCTTATGTTCTCATCAGTACTTAGCTTGGTGCGTGCCATCTCTCCCCTGTGCACCATTTTATATACCAACTACAGTTCCCCTTCCTTCCCCTACTCCTGCTCCCTGCCCACCTCCCTTCAAGCCATCCCCCGATCCACACCTCAGAAAGGGTAAGGCTGAGCAAGGCATTCATTCCACCATAGGGAATGGGCTCTAAGAAGTCAACTCATTCTCCAGGGATAGATCCTGGTCCCACTGCCAGTGGTCACACAAACAGATGAGGCCACACAACTGTCTTCCACATGCAGAAGGCCTGGTTCAGTCCCATGCAGACTCCCCAGCTGTCTGTCTAGAGACTGTGAGCTCCCACGAGTTTCAGGTCAGTGTCTCTGTGGCACCCAACCTTTTTAGTTGAGGTATTTTAAAAAGCAAATCTCTGAACACTTTGATAAGTGTCTCAAAAAGGAAGATAATTTCATCTATCCACAATATATTTAAAAGTTAATAAAATTCTGTAACAACCAATACCCTTCCTGCACTCAATTTTCCTTATAGTTTTTTCCCTACACTTCACATATTGAAATAAGTATCCTAACAAGGTCTGCTTAGTGTATTTGGTTATGATTTTTGTTAGCCAAAAAATTTTAAGTCCCTCTCACTCAACACCTCATCCGTCCACATCTTTCTGTGCTATGAGTCTGTTGATAAGTGATTGTCCTGACAGTGTCTTCTGTTGTGGAGTTGCCACGCTGCGTTCTTATAGAGTAATTTAAATTGTTACATAATCTGGCATGGGCGTGGCCAGAAGGTAAAAGTGCTTGCTGTACAAGCCTGACACTAAAGCCAGGAACCCCTCTATGCATGGCATATGGATTGCCCCTCCCCATAATATTGAATTAAAGAAGTTTTTTTTTTAATTTTTTTATGGTTTATTTAGCTTTTATTTTATGTGCATTGGTGTGAAGGTGTCAGATCCCCTGGAACTGAATTTTCAGACAGTTGTGAGCTGCCATGTGGGCGCTGGGATATGAATCCGGGTCCTCAGGAAGAGCAGTCAGTGCTCTTAACCGCTGAGCCATCTCTCCAGCCCGAATTAAAGAAGTTTTAAAATAATAGTAAATCTTTCCATTTTTACTTGCTTCTAGACTAGGTTTAAAGACTGTTTAAAGACTTTATTAGATTCAAACTGAGCTTTTATTTTGGCAGTAGTATTGTAGTGGTAGTTCCCTGTAGTCAACATTCTCATCACATCAGTAGACATCCCTCTAAAGATGCTGAGACTGGGTCCTGGGCTCAGATGGTAGCATCTAGTTAATTATAAGGCTTTCTGTCCATCCTTGCATTGATCTATTTATCAACCAGTGATAAGCATTGTCTAATTTAGTTATTTTGCTAGGGGTCACAGAAAGTAATTTTCAAAATCAGTCCTTTGTTAATTAGTTTTCTAAAAGAAAATAACTTTCATACACTATAACTGTTATTTTCAAGTAGAATTCATATCAGAAAGGCAGAATAAATACTTATTTTCATGTTCAGCTTGGATAAGTAATTGTCCTCGAAACTTACATTGGTGTCAGTGACTCTCTGCCTCTCCTCTCTCCCTGTCTGCATCTGTCTCTACCTCTATCTTCTCTACATATACAAGCATGCCCATCTGGCATCTTATTAACTGATGAAATATTCCTCATAGCTCAATATTGTGCAGAATTTTCTTAACATTGAATGAACTGTGGCCTTTTCTGGACACAGTCTTTTCACCTCACCAAAACATTCTGAAAGAACTTCTTTGCTTTCTGATGCAAGAAGATCTACTAGACCCAACTTCACATCTCCAGACACAGATCTGGCCTCTGGTTCTTTGATGAAGAATAGTTCTTAGAGAAATTAGTCTGGACTCCCAGTTCTTACATTGAATTGTTACCATTCCTAACCCTTCACAGTGGACCAAGGTAATTAATTATTTTTAAATTATGCAAATGCTTCCAGATTAGAAGTAGATCTTTTGGACTATTAAGTAGGTAAAGTGTTCAGTAATGGCATTTTATGAGACATTTGCCAACGGCTGTCACATGGCATTGTTTGTCCCCAGCAGTAACAACAAGTCATTTTCTTTTGTATAATACAGTCTTTGTTCTTGAGATGCTCTTACACAAGATCTTTCTTCTGGCACTTTCTATGTAATTGTCATTGCACTCATTACCATTTGAAACATTTGCTCTTTTTATCCTTTTTATTTTAGTAATGCTTTTTATTCTTTAAAACTGTTGTATACTTATATAAAATATTTTTATCATATCAGTGAATGCCTTTTGGTATTAATAACACCATGATATAGAAAAAAATCACACCTTGAGTCCAGTTAATGCTATCCACATGCACACAGATACGGAACTATCCACGGAGCATGGGCAAACTATCAGTGGTTGCATCCCCAAAAGAGAGTGACTCTCATTCCTTCAGTAACCATGAATCGCTTTTAGCTCCTTTGCCTAGGGTGGGGCTTCCGAGTAAAATTCTTACTGGCTTGATCGTATGCAGGTATTATGCAAATAACCACAGGCTCTGTGAATTGATGTGTGCTGCTGTCATGTCATGTCCAGGAGTCTGTACTCCACAGCTCTCCTCCCCATCAATCACCTCTTGTGTTCTCTCTGGCCACTCTCTAACTTTTCCCTGCACCTTGGATGGGAGTTGAAGAGCTCATAGAGATTTTCAGCTGAACACTTAGGGTTTCTTATACCCAGCACCCTGACCAGATGTGAGACTCTACATTCAATGCTGTGCAGTGCAAAAAAAAAAAAAAAATGACTTCTTTAAGTCAAGTTGAGAAGAACACAAATCCATGTTATAAATAAACGTTTAGAAAGCAGTTTAACAGTATGACCATTTAATAGCAATAGTAAGTGTTCCCTGTAGTGCCTTTGATCTCCCTGGCCATAGGTTTTTAACCAGTTTTGCAATACCAGTCATTGAAATCCTTCGTATGGACCAGGCCTCTTATCTAATTTAAAAAAAAAAAAAAAAAAGAAAGTGTTTTGTTATCCTCATAACCATCATACCACTATTTGCACCAATGGGTACATCTTGCCAGCCAAGTTGTTATTCTAACACATGGGATCCAGTGGTGGGTGAGACTATTGATGTCTTTTCTCCTGCACTGCCTATGCTAGACAGCAGGGAAAGAGATTCTGGTCAGTTGAGGTTGATGTCTCTAAAGACGCTCACTCTTCCGTTTTGCTTTAAGTAAGTTTAGAAGGATCTTCTGATCTGCTGCCATAATGAACGTGCATATATTGTAGTGCGCCTTCTCCATGCTGACATAACTAGTCGGGTTCAGACTGTGGTTGTCTCACCTATAAATCAGGGAAGATATGATTCAGCTTTATAAAACAGTGACCCGCCCTAGGCTAGCCATTGTGGCGTGGTTAGTCACAGGCCCTGTGACAGGAATAGAACAGATTAGGAAGGGTAAAGACTAATTTCGAAACCTAAGACAGGCTTGGTGCATGGAACATGTCTTAATATAGTAAGCATTAACTTAGGAAACCAGAATTGTCAGGTTGAAGTAATGTATGTCAGTTATGGACCCCATAGACAATATTGAGGAAAATCAGAAAATTCCCAAACATCCCACTGTGTTCCTTACTTTAAGAAGTGCTGTGTCAGAGAATGACATTTTCCACTGTTGGGGATAAACTCCTGGGATGAATTGATAAGTATTCTCCCCAGTGGAGTACTTTTTAAATGTTCTCTTGGTTCTCAAAAATAAACCATCAGTGCATCACAGATGGTTCCAATAAACTTCTTGAACTGAAAGGAAAAATAGAACTAATTATACCCAAAACTTGGAGTGGAAACTTTTTATAGATGGTCTCAGCTTGGAAACTAAATTCAGGAATGAGAGGTGTTGGCTGGAGATCATTCAGCCTTTGTATGTGGCAGAGGGACTCTCATTAGAGTTCTCTGGTATTGGTAGATTCAGTCTGAGCCTGAGAGTCGTTGGAGTCATCATGTGCCTACACTGAAAAGCATGCTAGGCCCTGGAGCTCATGGGGGAGGGGAAGTAACAACAATAAACAGGACGTAGACGCCCACTGGGACTGGAAGAACAGGGAAATGTAAAAGGGCCAGTGGGACACATCCCCAGACATGAAGTTGTTTGAAATGAAGTGACAGAAGCCGGCTTGTCGGGACTTAGTACCGTGTGACAGGATACTACACGATGGGAAGGGTGCTGGTGTGAGGTTAGGGACGGCTCTGAAATGGGCACTGAACTAAGTGCTGGAAGATGCATTGTGTTGCCAGACGTATGAGGGGCATTCCGCCCGAGAGAACGTCCTCTACGGGCACAAGGGCTGAGATGGGACAGAAAACTGGTGGCCTCAAGCCAGATCCTGTAGGGTCACAGATATCTTACCAGTGAGTGTAGATTTTAATTAGTCCTAGATACTGTGTTTATCTAGTTCTGTTCTTCCCTCAGGCCAGTGCTTCTCAACCTGTGGGTCACGGCCCCTTCGGTGTGACATATCAGACATTTACCTTACAGTTTATAGCAGTAGCAAAATGGCAGCTATGAAGTAGCAGTGAAATAATTTCATGGTCGGGGTCAGCACCACATGAGGAACCGTGTTAAAGGGTCGCGACATTAGGAAGGTTGAGAGCCACTGCTCTAGGCCACTGGCCTTTATTTTATAGCCTCTAATACTCTTACTCGTAATAAGGTAAGTGTAACTATTATTTTTTCCTTGACATTTAAGAAAATATGCCCCTTTTTACGTCTTTATAACATCTCGTATCTAACAGCAGTGAATTCTAGTAGGCTGATTTCCAAATTCCTTTCATAAGAGATTGCTAATAGAAATGGCCACTCTTTCTGTTCTAAAGAGAATTACGTCTATCTGAACATATTGGCAACTTGTGCTGCCGTGAGCTACTGACAGAAAACTGAAATAGCACTCAACAGCGGTTCTCATTTAGCAAACGTAAAACTAAATCCCTACCACCCTGAATTTTTTTTGTTATTTCCCTTACTGGTTTTTTTTTTTTTTTTTTTTTTTTTGGTTTTGTTTTTTGGCAATTTGAATTTTGTAAAGTAGCCTACTTCCTGAAGTGTAGGAAAGGGAATTTTACTTTTGTATCTGAATTTCATGCAAATAATATAGTCATATGAAAAAGGGTACATTGTTTTTTATTACTTAACAAAATGTTAGCATTAGTAGTGGGTAAGTTTTCATAAGCTATATTAAAGTTTGTATATTTACTTATCGTTATGTGTATAATGCATCTGTGTGTGGGAATGTGCACGTGAGTGCCAGTGCCCTGGAGGCCGAGGTGTTGTCCTTCCCCTGGAGTTGGAGCCGCCCACTGCTGTGAGACATCTGACAGGGATGCTGGGCTCCGAGCTCAGCTCCTCTGCAAGTACAGTAGTGCTTGTAACCACTGAGCCCTCTCCCCAGCCTCTTTAAGTTTTATTTAAGAATTATTTAGTTTTGGCTTTCAGACATTTGATTTTTTTATTTTATTTACTGAAAACATAATCTGCCACAAAATTAATTTATGTGGGTATTTTTTATTTTAAATTTTTAAAATAAACTTTATTATAAAAACATTTGCAAATAAATAAAAAAACACATCAAAAACCAGACCCAAAATCTATAGTTTAATGAGCTTATAAACAGAATTGGCATTCAAAATGGAAGTTGTGAACCTTCACCTTAAATTTTATACTTTCTGTGTCAAATATAATTTATGTACTTAATCCACCACTAAACCCAAAACATCCATATTAAAACCAGAGCTAGAAGAACAATAAGCTGTAAATCCCCTTTCATAACTTGTGTAAATTTGAAAGATAAGCCAGTTTCTTTGTGGGTGTCACACCATCCTGTTCTCAGAGAACACTGCGCTCGGTGCCTTTTCAAGAGCTGAGACATTGAGAGGTCTTCTCTGTAGGCCTTGCACTGAAACTAGATCTTAGTGCCAATTTGATTGAAATGAAAAATGATCAATCTGTAAAACCATGGTAGAATCTTGTTTTGACTCTGCTTCTCCAGTGTTCTCCAGCGGCAGCTGCCTCTGCTCTGTCTCCCTGCATTTAGCACACGGCTGTCACTGGATCATTCAATACAGGAATTGTCTTATCTGGTCTGTTACCATTTTCTTGAAGTGGAATGTGACGCGGCCCCGTGTTCATTCAGATGTTGAATTTAACATTTGAAAGCCATGCTGTTTGGAAATGGAGCTGATCTGATGTGCCAGTCTTTGTGTTTCTCCAGTTGATACCATGTTTCTCTAGTGTACTTTTCTATGAGCCATAATTCCACTTCATGGTGTCAGTGAGCCAGTCAGTAGGTAGTCCTCTACTGTTCTTCTGTTGCTTGCAGGCTATATTATATATAATTCTCTCCTGTCTTTTTCTTTAATTCAAGACGGGTACTCTGCTGACAAGGAGTCATGAATGCTTAGGAGTTAACCATCTCCAAACTGAGGCTGACCATCAGTGGCAATTTCTTAACTTTTTCACTAACTCGTTTCTCTATCAGTTTGTGCATGGTGCCACCCTCCACCCAACTAAGCCAAAAGCACAGGAATCATCCTTGAATCCTTAGCATGGATTCATTCCTCATCAACCCCAGCTCCTGTATCTCTAAATCTTGTTGGCTCTTCTTTTAGGCAGCATCAACGTCTACCTACAGTTTTGTGTTCTGCCTCAGCCACCGTACCAAGCTGTCATTACTGTTGATAGGCATCCCTCCTCCTCACCCTCACTGCCCCCAGCTTCCACTCTAGCTGCCCAGTCTACTTATTCCCAAGTAGCCAGCGCCTTTTAAAATTATTTTGATGATTCTGGGAGTCGAACCAGGGCCTCCAGCATGCTTGAAAATTGTTCTCGCTGCACTACATCCCACCCCCAGAGCATTCTATTGAAAACAAAATAACTCATTACTTTAAACACTCCATCACACTTAAAACCGAACTGCTTTCCTTAGGTCTCAAATGTATGTGTATGATCTGGTCCTGCCCTGCCCTCGTGATCCTCCTCACTGCTTTCTCCATCCCACCATGCTGGCTACATTTCCTCTCCTCTGACTCACCAAGCTTGTTCTTGCCTTGGAGCTTCTTCCTTCTCCTTCAGTATAAATTAAAATACTCCCTCATATTCTCACAGGCACACATGTAAGTAGTCCACTCGAGATTGCCGAGTTTACTGCCTTCAGTTTTCACAGCGCTTCAGAGCATAGGAAATGACCTTTATATTCTTTCTATTCAGCTTCTTCCTCCCAAAAAAACACACCCTCACTAAAATGCTGGGGCTGCCATGACAGTGACCTCCCTGTGTGCTCTTGTGTCCCCAGCGTCTGGAATAGCGCCCAGCACATAGCAGGCCGTGGGTTGAATGAATGGTGTTCGAATGAACTGTGACAAATAGTGTCTGTGTTTCTGTGATCAGCAGAGCTGAGCTGGTGCTTCTGATGCCATTGATGGATTTTGTTAGTGGAATAACTGTTCTGCTTTCTCTCTTGTTTGTGCTTTAGATATGAAGCCCCACAGATTGCCCTACGCTGTGGGATTATGCTAAGAGAATGTATTCGACATGAACCACTTGCCAAAATCGTCCTCTTTTCTAATCAGTTCAGAGACTTCTTCAAGTATGTGGAGCTATCGACATTTGATATCGCTTCAGATGCCTTTGCTACTTTTAAGGTAAAATTCCCCCCTAAATCAGAGAGGATATTTATTTCAAGTAAGTTGACCTTCAAAAAGGCACTTCTACTCCTTAGGCCTAAATGTAGCCAGCCATGGATGAGGTGAGATCAGCCTTTCACATTGCAGAAAAGTATGTAAAGGACTTAACCCAAGCTTAGTGCAATGGTGTCCAGTGAAGAGACAGAAGGCATATGTTCCCATGTGTTAGCACTGCTGCACATTAAGAATAGGTTAAGGTGATAAGCCCCCACTTCAGGCACGTGTTCAGGGTAGCTCTGGAAGGGTGTGGGGAAGCCAGCAGCAGAGGCTCCCTCCAGGGCCGAGCTGGGTGAGAGAAGGAGATGGGCACCAGCACCGTGGAGTGTGAAGACATCAAGTCACTGTATATCAGTGTAGCTTTCACACTTCCATGGGGTAAGCAAAATACTAATAAGCATATTAATATTTTGATATGATCAGTCGTCTGTGTGTACTTATGTTTTATATCTTGACAGTATAATCATCTGTGTTTTTAATCATCTCTTGTCTCCTTTGTCGTTTTGTGGGTAATTTCACCTAACTTAGTTTTTTAATTTAAAAATGTTTTAGTCGTGGTACAATGTATGTACCATTAGCCATTCTTTATGCATATTTAAATGACTAAGTCTTTGTCCATCCCTCTCCAGAAGCTTTTCATCTTGCAGCATTGAAACTCTGTCCTACTTAATCCCCCTTTCTCTCCTCCCTCTAGTCCCCAACAATGATTCCACTCTCTGTTTTTATGTGTTTTACCATCAAAAGGATGTTCAGAGAGCATGTCAGAAAGTAGTATAGCTAATTTGCAGATGAAGCTACTGAAACTGATGTATTCAATGATACATTCACCTTTAAGGATTTCATTTTAGAAAGCAATCTATTTATGGTTATGATTCTGCTATTGTTTAATTTGTTTTAAATTGGTATCAATGGCAGTTATATATTCAGTTTTTCTATAATGGAAAACCTTTTCCTTCAAAGACAGCTGAAAGTTTTGGAAGTGATCAGACAGGGTAGTTGAGCAGCTAAGTGCACTTGCCACCAAGCCTGTTGACCCTGAAACCCACATAGTAGAAGGAAAGAACCAACTCCCATATGTATGCTTGGATGCATGCACCAACACATAAAATATATAAGTAAGCAGATATATATTTTTTTAAATTTGAAGAACATAAAGCTATTTGACACCCAAGTTAAGAGGACAAGGCAAATGATTTGCTAGCTACAGCTGTTTCTCCTTTGGCTTATAACAGAAGTCGTAATGGAAAAAAATAAATTCTAAGGTAACTAATATAGAGTCTGATTTTCTTCACTGTCTATCACATTTGTTTTGAAGGTAATTTCTGAAAAGAAATTCCAAAAATTGTTTAAAGGCTTCATTAGAAACGTAGACTTTAGGAAGTGGATAAAACTCATTTAAATATATAGATTGAGTCATTTCTTCAAAAACATTTCAGCAATTTAATCATTCACATAATTCTAAATGCACTTCTATTATTCTTTTCAGGGTATAAATACGTGACATCTTTTAGAAAACTTTTAACTTGTTACTTTTAATTTCTATATATGATCTTAAATATGCCTTACAGCAATATTGATACCACTTATATTCTAATATTGACATTTCTTATTTTTTAATAAAACTGCTATTGTAAGAAACTCATCACACAACTAAATTAAAGTATCCGTTCAGATAGTACCTTGCTCAGTCCTATATTCTGTACATCATGGTGAACTTAGAGTTCACACAGTTGGAATGACTGGGTGATAAACAGTCTTTACAGAGTAGTTCTTTAGAGGTGGAGAGAGGAGAACAGTGGTTTTCAGCCCAGGAAACTATTACTTGCACCTTAAGAACCTGCTTAGCCTATTCTGAGAATGTTTGAAAAACAAATAGCAGTATGTGAGTTCATGAAATCTAAGTAGGGGAAAGTCTCAGAAAATGGAAAGAGTCCAGAGGTGGCTACAGACTGGGCTGGGAAATGCAGAAGTGGGGACTGAAGGAAAGGAAAGTTGCTATAGGGAAAAGATTGAGACTGGAGTGGAGTGGGGGCTGTGATGATGGGAGACTGGTGAGCAAAATCAAAGTATGGTCATGAGGAAAGCAAGTCTGAGCAGCTACCTGGGGCCCAGTTTGTAAGGGCAATCAAGACATACCTGGTAATATTATGAAGCTGAACTGACAAGAACCATCAGAAGAATACAGATTAAGATGATGCAAGTATCGATAGGCACTAACAAGTGTATTTGCTTGGTAGCCATGCCAAATCTCCGGGAGCTATAGAAGAAAGGAACTGCAGGCTGGCCTACAGTAAACAACTTGGGGCTTGAAGGCAGGGCCAGCACAGCCCATTAGGGTATTTGGCTCATCTCAGCTAATCTGCATGAACAGGAAGTCTAGCAAGACTGGGGATGTGCAGCAGGGGACTATTTCAGAAGTCAGGCCTAGTGTATGAGAGTCAGTGGTAAATGGCAGAACCAAAACACGGCAGACAGATTCAGAGCTACACAAAGTGAAGCTTATTGGGAACTCATGGAAAGAAGCAAGTCTTGGGCAGCGGGGAGAGAGAATTCTTGTACCGCAGGCAGGATGAAGGGGTTTACATGTAAGCTGTGCAAAGGTGAGCTGTGACCAACTGAAATGTACTTGACCTTTCTCCAAAACAATTAGCATGTCAAGCGTTAGTAAGGAAACAGCTCAGACCCAGGTGGCCATCAATAAAAGCATGGCCAATTAATTATCTTAACAGTTTGATTTACCCTTCTGACTTTGGGAACTCTTGAGGGTTCCCTGACAGGTAAGATGTTTGTAACAACTAAGACTTCTGTAGCCATCTTGAGCTGGGTCCATCCAGGGGAGAATTAAGGAAACCATGAAAATCAGAGGAAAACATGTAGTGTGAAGAAAGAAAACTGGCAAGACCAGGGACGAGGAAGAAGAGCTTGGGAACAAACTGTGCCAAGTGTGGAGGCTTCAAACGCTTACTACCAAAACAATCAACTGAGCCTCTGAAAGGGCAAAGCATTCTGGCTGCAGGTCTGTGTATTTGCCTCCATCTGCTAGATGATGAAGCTTCACCGATGATAACTGAGCAAAACCTGGATCAGTGAGTGTACCAGAATGTCATTAGGAGTCATTTTATTGCTACATTCCTTTCGTAGAACAGTAGTATATGGTTTCTCCTAGGTCCTTGGCCTATCTAATCCAGGTTCTTGGCCACCCAAGCAATGTGGAGTATGGGTTCTATCTCACGGAGTGGACCTTAATTCAAATCAAATATTGGTTGGTGACTTTCACAAACTTTATGCTAGTGTTGTACCAGTGTTTCTTGTAGGCGGGGCAACATTGTAGGTTGAAGAATTTGTAACTGGGTTGGTATGTACCTTTCTCCTTTGCTAGCATGCAGAGTACCTTACAGTACCACAAACATGAGTCATTAGGGATGATGAAGGCTCTAGGCAGGCACTCTTGATTTCTCCATGTTTAGTGGATTGTGCACGTGTTGTCTTTACCAATAGGTCCTTACCTTTAGTTTGTGGGAGCCACCAATGGCCTGAGCAATAGACAGGGTTGTTTGGGTGTTCCCATGGGACCCATTTGGCCAAGAACTCAATTGGACATACCATATACCCAGTATTGGCAGCTTCCTTTGGTAGCAAGAGATAACCAGTTGGGTCTCTGTCTTCCCCCATTATTTGGCAATTTTATTTAGAACTTCTTCATATATATATGGGGGAAGACAGAGACCCAACTGGTCATCATATATATATATATATATATATATATATATATATATATATATGAAGAAGTTTCTACTGTACTATATTTTCATATTATATCTCAAATAGCTGAGTTTTAGCTGGCCCTCTCTGTATTCCCTCCCTTGTCCCACCCTCTTTCCTTTCCCTCCTTGTTTTAATCCTCCTGTTTTGGGGCCCCTCTTCATCCATCCCTAATGATCTATCTCCCCTTCCTAGGGGACTCCATCCTTACACTCTAGTCCCTCACACACTACCTAACCTCTGTGACTGTAGGGGTTGTCACTTGCTTATGAATGACTTAAAAGTTAACACCCACATATAAACAAATACATAACATATTTGTCTTTCTGGTTCTGAGTAGCTTTACTTAGAATAATTTTTCTACTTTCACCCATTTACCTGAGAATTTAATGATTTCATTTTTTTAATGACTGAATGTCATTCCATTGTGTAAATGTTGCTTATATTCTTTATCTGTTCATCTATACACAGACATCTAGGTTGCTTCCAATTTCTGTCTATTGTATATAAAGCAGCAATGAGTATACATGGTTAAACAAGTGTCTCTGTGGTAGGATGGGTTTTATAGCTGGTTCTAGAGGTAGATTGATTCCCCGTCATCCTGAGGAACCACCAAACTGATTTCTGCAGTGACTGTACAAGTTTGCAGTCCCACCAGCAATGGAAGAGTGTGTCCCTTTACTTCACACCCTTGCCAGCATGAGCTGTCATTTGTTTTATTGATCTCACCCATTCTGATAAGATGGAATCTCAAAGTAGTTTTGATTCATATTTCCCTAATGGCTAAGGATGTTGAGCATTTCCTTAAGTGCTTCTCAGTCATTTGAGTTTCCTCTTTTGAGAATTCTCATTTTAAATGTGTACTCCCTTTTTAATTGGGTTATTTTCTTGTTGTCTAGTTTTTAACTTCTGTATATATTTTAGATATACTACTGGATATATAGTTGAAAAAGTTCTTTTCCAATTCTGTAGCCTCTTGCTTTGTCCTCCTGACAGTGTCCTTTGACATACAGAAGCTTTTCAGTTTCTTGAGGTCCCATTTATTAATTGTTTTTAGTACCTGTGCTACTGATATCCTGATCAGAAAGTGTTTTCCTGTGGCGATGTGTTTAAAATTGTCCCCCACTTCTCTTCTATCGGATTTAGTGAATCCGGCCTTATTTTGAGGTATTTGGTCCATTTGGAGTTTGGTTTTGTTCAGGACAATAAGTTTGGATGTATTTGCATTCTACATGGCAACCGTCCAGTTTGATCAACAGCATCATCAGATGCCATCTCTTTTCCAGTGATTATTTCTGGCTTCTTTATCAAAAATTAGGTGTCCATAGGTAGACTTATTTCTGGGTGGCTTAACCTTGATTGACTCTTATTTTGCTCTAGGATAACTGTTGTCCGGTTCAATCAGTCATGTCTTCATTGCCAGCTGTTTGCCCATCACACTGTCTCCAGTTCCCATGGCACTGTCTGCAGTAGAGTCCTCCTCCTCTAAAAGGTCCCCCTGCAGCCATCCACCCTTCCCTCCAGGACTCTAGCTGACTCGGGTGTTTCAGTTCTGGCCCTCTTTGCCACCCCTTCGCCCTGTGTCACTGTCCTTGAGCCTGTGAGTTTCATTTTCCGCCTGTGGGATCTGGAGAAACCGCAGCAGGTGGCACCTCCCCGCTGGCTTTACCCCCCTACCCCACCCACCCACCCCCCCCCCCCCCCGCTGTCAGGTGTCTTCACCATTTCACACCACTTTCTCCATGACAGACTCATTAGACATGTCAATAGCAGATTTTTTTAAAGCTTAATATTGATACTGTGAAGAACTTTCCCCTATCAAACCAAATGGTTAGGAAATAGAATGAAAGAATTCACTCACTAATTTTTTTTAATTTAAAATTCTTTAAAATTTTACTTGTTTTTACTTTGCATGCTTCTACTGTTTCCTTCTTGGGTAGGATTCAAGCTAATGTTTCTGCATCTCCCCCTCACTCATATTATATTATGATCTATAGTAAATTAACAACTGTGTACATAGGCATGCACGTGCAATTGATCCCTCAGTGTTAACACATGGTCTCCGTATATATGAACTTGAGGGTTTGTTGATGTGTTTATCATATGCTGTTGTAATATGAGCGGCGGGCTATCTATGTTCCTGGCATCCGACCGCCCACATGGCTAGCTTATGCCCCGAAATAATTACACGGAAACTGTATTCTTTTAAACACTGCCTGGCCCATTAGTTCCGGCCTCTTATTGGCTAGCTCTTACATATTGATCTAACCCATTTCTAATATTCTGTGTAGTCCCACGAGCTGGCTTACCAGGGAGAATCTTAACCTGCGTCTGTCTGGAGTGGGAGAATCATGGCGACTCCCTGACTCGGCTTCTTTCTCCCAGCATTCTGTTCTGTTTACTCCGCCTACCTAAGGGCTGGCCTATAAATGGGCCTAGGCAGTTTCTTTATTATTTAACCAATGACCTTCCTCCATCAATATGCTCAGAGACTAATGTAGCGGTTAGAGAGCCCCCACAGGAGCACAGTTTACAGTGTCTGCTGCAACCCATAAAGAGACAGCTTTTGCTTTCTCTGAGCATGGAAAATTCCCCAAGCTGCACAGAGGCTCCTGCCAGATGTGGGGGGAGCTGCAGCTACAGGTGAAGATCCCATATTGCTTAGGGATTGCCCCCAAATGCTCTGCAACAGCTTAATGTCTCCTGCATGTCCTGACACAGAACTCATTAGATAGGACTCCAGTTGGGTAGGAATGGAGCCCCCATAGAGTGTTTCCCTACTTGAAGGCCCTGGTTCCAAAACAGGTCTCAGTGCTCTGCCCCGCTAAGAAAAGTTTCACCGTATCAGCAAAGGGACCAGTCAAGTTAAAGGCTCATGATGTTGTGGTTGAGCTTGAAGATTGTAAAACTACAAATAGCCTCCTCTCATCTTCAAGAAAGGGTATTCTAAGAAAGACAGAAGCTTGCTGAGCTACACAGGCCTGTCATCTCAGTAGCTGGGAGGTAGACGCAGGAAGACCAGCTTCAACAACATATAATGAGTTTGAAGCTAGCCTTGGCTGCATGAGACAAAGATGTGAAGAAAAACAAACGGTTGCATATTATTTATATGAATTCAAAATAGTGAAGTGCTGTGGAAAACAGTGTGGATGAACCTCAGAAATGTGAAATGGGATTATTATAAGACTCAACAGTCCCATTCATGGGTATTGACAAAGAAAATGAAGTAAGTGTGTTGAAGGGTAACTTCTGCAGCATTGATCACAATAGCCAGGGAAAGGAATCAGCCTAAGTGTCCACTGACAGACAAGTGAATTCATAGATGATGTAGTGCTTGGAGAGATGGCCCACTGCGAGCCTGACATCCTGAATTTTATCCCCAGAATGAAGCCACATGAAAAGTCAAATGTGTTAGCATGCATTTATGATGGAAGCACCTCAGTAGTGAGATGGGAGGCAGAGGGAGGAGAATCACCCAGAACCCTGGAGTGTGCCACTCAGTAAGAAATGAGAGAACACTGCTCAAAACAAAGGCTGAAGACAAAATAAAAACAACTCCCCAAAATTGCCCTCTGATGTCCATTATTGCATTGTACTGGCACACACCATATACACATCATACACACACACAAAAGAAAAGAAATGCGTTGTTCATCACAATGGAGTACTATTTATATATATAAAAAGAAAGAAATCCTGCCATTTGTGTCAACATTGATGAACCTCAAGGAATTATGTTAAGTAATTAAATAAGTAAATAAGACACAACAGGAAGATAAATCATGACATCATTTATGTGTGGAGTCTAAAGATACTGAACTCATAGAAGCAAAAAACCAGAATGGTCCTGGGGTAAGAGTTGGTCCAGGGATACAAGATTTCCATTAGGTATACAAATATATGTTGGTTTATTATGGGACATGATGGTGCCTGTTAATAGCAGTGTGTTGTGTTGTAAATATCGCTGAGTGTTTTTTTGTTATCAGTGCAAATAAGCAAATATATTAGGTAATGCATATAGTAAAATTACCTGACTGCATCATGTGTTACCTTTCCACAGCTTTGTAGGGCAAAATACTTGAGATACACAACCTAAACTTCATCTTCACTTACAGTTTCAGAACATGGTTAGCTGACTGGTACTTGGGCTGTGGTGAGACAAAACCTCCTGGCAGTGAGGGTGTGGTGGATCAGTGCTGCACACTTCAGTGTAGAAGGAAAGAGAGTGGACGTGCTGTCCCTTCAAAGTCCCCACTCCGTCCAGCGAGCTCTTGTGTATACAGCCTGTATACAAGTCCCACTGCCACCCAGGCGTTCAAGACCAGCCTGAGCCGGCATAGGAAGACTTCATTTCCCTCCCTCCCCATACCTCAGGCAGCAGCACTGCACTGGCATTTCAGGCCATTTAACGTACCCACGGGCTGTAGGTGATCCTCAGCACCATGGGGAGATGATCCAAAGCATAGCAAGCCACAGACCATTGCACAGTGCACCAGAATATCATCCACATACAGGGAAGGTGTTTACAGGAAACAGACAAGGTCGCTTAAAAGCTGTGCAAACTGCTCTAAACAGTTTCCTTTTTTATTATTTAAATAGAAATAGGGGGCTAGAGAGATGTTTCAGGGGATGTCTTCAGAGGACCTGAGTTTAGTCGCAAGCACTTTGTCCCACAGCTCAGAGCAGCCTATAACTCTTAACTCCAGGGGATCCGGTATCCTCTTCTGGCTTCCACGGGCAGCTCCACTCACATGCCCCTCCCCTCCCCCACCTACTGTGTGTGAAGGGAGGGAGGAGAATTTTAATTAACTGTATTAAAGTATTATACTTATTCTGGACAGGTTAAAAATTTGTTTTTAATTAAATTTTTCACATAACCTAAGTTGGGTATTTAGCCTCTAAGTATATAAAAGAGATTAGATGAGGCTTATTCTCTTTTTCCAAACATTGGGGTGAAATAAGTATGTGATTTAGGTGTGAGTTGAAGACAACCAGAAGTTACTTCCTGGTTTTTTGCAGTTTTCTACAAAGTTGTGTTTGTGGTGGGGCTTGACGATTAGTTACTGGCCTTGATAAAGATCTTCAGACTTTATTTGGATGTTATTATAATCATAATGTAGGAATACTCTATAAACTTATTTTATAGATGTCGTGTTTACCACTTAAATTTTATTTCTACTGTTTAAAACACTAGATTTGACAGTCAGTGTTTTGCCATTGTTTTAATCTGAAACAAACTTGGGCTTCATATCTTAAGGTGTGGATGGAAATAATTTTGTGTCGTAAATGAAAATGTTCTTTTCCAACTTCTGTGTTTGAAGTGAATAGATTTATCACCCCATAGAAGCAAAGGTTATCCTCCATTTTAATGAGCGAGGTCACTAGCTGTGGTAATATGTCTTCACTGCTTGTTCTTTTAGGACTTGTTAACCAGACACAAAGTGTTGGTAGCGGACTTCTTAGAGCAAAATTATGACACCGTAAGTAAAGTCATTTTTAAGACTTCTTTCTTTCTCCCTCTTGTTTGTTACTCATGGCCAGCTGGGAGCATTTTGTAATGTTTAGATGGAACCTGCATATAGGTAGGAAATGCAGAAGGCTTGGGGCCTGAGCTGGCGGTCTCAGAGGCTTCTAGTTCTAAGACCTGAGAACTAAAGGCCTGTGTCCTTTGAAGCCAGAAATTTACAGTTCTAGATGACCAGGCTAGAGGGCTATGCCTCTGAGTTCAGACTGCCCATTGGAAGGAAGTGTGCTCAGCATAGATATCCATTCTTGTCTGTTTTGGATGGGTGTTCCCCGCTTTCGTTGCTGTCACCCCACTCTGAGTCCTAGCCCCATGTGGTGGCTGTGGTAGAAAATGTTTCTGCAGCAGGTGGGTGTCACAAGGAAATGGAGATAGACCAGAAGTGTGGACCTGCAGCCTCCAAACTACAGAAACAGATTTCTTTAAAATGTGTTATTTTGAAGCTTTTAATAGATTTAGAGGATTCAAAATTATTCCATCTTTCAACTGAATTTCTGGTTTGTAGAACTAATGGTCAGCATGTATCCAATATGCCTTCAGCTCCCTATCCTGGGCCTGTGTCCAGATGAGGAGTGAGCTGCTGAGCCCTCTGTGTGCAGAGGTATTGGGGCTGGGTCTGAGGACCTCTGGAGGAGTGAGCACACTCCTGCTGCAGAGGACACACTGCTGCTCTTACGAACTTCCTTTCTTCTTCTTAGGTCTTTGAAGAGTATGAGAAACTGCTGCAATCGGAGAATTACGTGACTAAGAGACAATCTTTAAAGGTAATAGCAGATCTCCTTAAGTCCTTGTAAGCTGACATCTTGCTAGCAAACAGTGTGTACTCTGCAGAAAATTCAGGGTCCTTCACTTTGAGAAGTAATCCAGCGATTATGCTTTATGCTCTGATTGAGCTTTGCCGCAAAATAATGGAAGCTTCCTACTTCAGAGACTCTGGAAGCAACAATGTGAATGATAAGTTTATGCTGAAGTCAGATGTGGAGTATTTCACTAAGGAAGATGACCAAACCTAAGCTGACTTAAGCAGAACCACATAGTTCTCTTCTGAGAATATTTTAGAAATGAAGAGAAAGAAACTGGTCACAGTGACTGGGATGGGGTAACTGTCAGGTCAACCCAGTAAAGGCCCTAGAAATCACGCCAGTGTACCTTACAACAGAAACTTCAGAATGAATCAATCCAGTGCAGGACACTCAAGAGAAGTGGCAATTCCAAAGTATAGCACACAAAACACAAATGTTTAAATTCTTCTCAATGCTTTTAGTTTGGAGATGATAAACCTAATGTTTTTTGCATGGGAACAGCTCTTAGCTATGATACAGGCTTATAGTGTTGAAATGTCATGGGGCTTCTATGTTAGGAGAAGCATCTCTCCCCCAGAGTTGTAACTATTTTCCTGAAATGCATTTGCCAACTGCATTTCATTGTCAGAACCCTTTTTATCAGCTAGTAATCTTAAGTCAGCCATGCAGTTTGTATACCTTCTAGCTGCTGCGCAGCTCACTTGGGATGTCAGGATGGTGGTGACCACAGGACAGACACAGTGCATATATTCTCAATATTCAATGCAGTTTTAAGGTAAGGTGATGAGCTAAGTCTGTTTTGTAAGACTTGTGCATCTCTCCCCCTGTGGTTTGCGTTAGTCACGCTGTGTTCCCATGATTTCATGCTGCCACCTTCCCAGCGTCTGCCTTAGTTGACATCAGTTTTCAGCCAATCATTCAGCGCTTGTTATTGAGGTCCCCTTGCATGGAAACCAATGAAAGGTGATCCATTTAGAGAAACTTCGTCATGTTCCAGAGCTCCTCATATTGAGGCCAAGGAACTGACCTTGGGCAGAGCAGTGACCTCAAAACTATGTTGTACTATGTCCAGAGATGTGCTGAAGCCCCCTGCTTAACTGCCACTACTGAAAGTTCTGAGACAAGGAATCTTCGTGTTTAGTTGTGGATCCCCTGATGCACCCATCAGAGCTCCGCTGGACAGCTCCAAACCATGATCACATCGATGGCCCTGGATAAACAGAAACACCTGAATGTGGAAAAGAACTTGTGGGGACGAATGGGGCTTAACAGGAGGGAGATGAGAGTAGGGGCTAAAAGTAACAGAAATGTATCACACGCAGAGTTGTCACAGAGAAAATTCAATTAGCAAGAAAATTAAGATGTGCCCCACTGTCACAGCTTTAGACCTCTATAAGGGACAGAAGGACAGCCAGAGGAAGTATGGGAGAGGCACTGGAGGGGAGCAGCACTGGTAGAGTGAGGGTGCCCTAAGACTGGCATGAGAGGCCACTTAGAGCAGTGGTTCTGAGCCTGTGATCACAGCCCCTTTGGGAGCTGAACAGACCTCTCATGGGGTTTGCATGTCAGACACCTACACTTTGATTCATAACAGTAGCAAATAAACAGTTATGAAATATCAGGGAAAATAATTTTATAGTTGGGCGTCACCATGACATGAAGAACTGTATTAAAGAGTCACAGCATTAAGAAGGTTGAACCACTGCCTTTTATATTTCCCAAGTCCCTCTTTGTTTGTTTGTTGAGACAGGGTTTCACTGTGTAACTCTGTCTGTCCTGGAACTTGCTTTGTAGACCAGGCTGGCCTCAAATTTACAGAGATCCGCCTGCCTCTGCCTCCTGAATGCTGGGATTAAAGGCGTGCGCCACCATTGCTCAGCCTCAAGTCCCCGTTTTCAATGTGAGGCTGACAGATACTGAGCCAAAGTAGAGTTTGTATGACACTAAGTGATTGAACCAAATTAAAAGAGGAAAGATGAGGGTCTTTGGACTTTATCCTTGGTCTTAAAATGTTATCCTCAAACCATTTTCAGCAATGACCAGAAACCGGACCAAACTTTTCCTGTCTCTGAGACCTCAGGCCCAGTCAGAAAGCTCTCCCTCTGGCCTGTCTTGCCCTTTCTTTCTAGCAGATTGTCTCCCCACCCATCTCTCCATTTCTTTTCTCTAGCTGGTTTTGCCCCATCTTGTCCTCTTTTCCTGTCCATATTTTAATAGATTAAAACAGAGCCTTACTTGTAAGAACATACTGGCTTTTTAATTTATTTGTTTATTTTTATAGTACGGGGGCTGGACCCCAAGGGCCTGGGTCAACAAGCACCACTGAGCTACATCCCTGCCTAGAAGTAGGAACTATAGGTATTTGTTCAATGAATCAAACTAAGTTGTTCAAGTAAATATTGCTAGTCATTAACCCTAGAATTCACCTTCCTCAGTCAGTCTCTGGAAGGGTCCAACAATGTTCTGTTGGTAAAGCTGGGATTGGTGGGCTTAGGAAACTGGTTCCAACAGTGCGCATCTGCACCCAAGAGTAGACCCTACCCATCCAACACCTGAGTGATGATGTAGGACCCCCCGTATGCTGTGGTTACCATTAATGAATAAAGAAACTGGCTTGGCCTGATAGGGTAGAACAGAGGTAGGTGGGGGAAACTAAACTGAATGCTGGGAGAAGGAAGGCAGAATCAAGAGAGAAATCATGTAACCCCACCGCAGCAAGCCACCACCATGTGGCGATACACAGATTAATAAAAATAGGTTAAATTCATATATAAGAGTTAGAAGTTAGAAGCTAGAGCTAATGGGCCAAGCAGTGATTTAATTAATACAGTTTCTGTGTGACTATTTCGAGGCTAAGCAGCCAGGAACCAACTAGTGGCCTCCTTCCAACAGAGTGATGGACAGTAGAGTGGGCAAGAAGTTCTCTGTCCTTGTTGCCTCAGTACCCTGCTCAGAGTCCACTTCAGGCCTGTAGCAGACTTTTGTACCTAGTTCAGAAACACCTGTAACTCTCCCTTTCCTACTGATTTACAAATGCTCCTGTGTACCCAAGAGTATTGTTTGCTGTTCTTCGTTAATCTCCTGAGACTTGCTTTTCTTATCCGAATTCCTTTCTAGACCAGGTATCTCAAATTTGACGGACACACATGGTAAAGTAGAACATTGCCTAAATGGGACGGGGAGGAGCAGACCAAAGTGTGTGTCAAAATGCAGAGCTATGAAAGGGCAAGTTGGCTTCAGATGCTGGCTTGTAAGCAGGGATGCTGCTGAAAATAGTGCTGTGTCTGCCACCCTTGCAAGGAAGCTGAAGGGTGGTAGACTGAAGTGGTCCACATGTCAGCGTCAAGCTTACTCAGCAATGTTGGCTCCCTTCTCAGAGAAAAGCGCTACTCTGGGGAGCTCTGTTGATGCCAGTGTGATTTTTTCCTTTGAGGAATTAGATGTATGGTCACAGTAGCTGCTGTCCCAGTAACCACATTTACAAATACAGACCCTGTAAGGTTGTGTCTGTGATGTCCCCTAGTTGTAGGAAATGAGAAGTGAGATAGTTGCAGGGGCAAACAGCTTCATCATATAAACAGGCTGAAGTGCTAAGTCACTTTCTGGTTCCAGAGTGTTGGCTACCCGCTGCCTTTTGTCAGTCATGTTCTAAAGTTTCCTAGACTTTCTTGGTCTTGGGATGCTTAGACTCTGGGGCCAAGAAAAAGTAATTAAGAGAGAGTTTCCTTTCCCTCATGTGCTGGAGCTTAGGACCTTATTTCTGACCTTCAGAAGCCTGGCTTTAATTACTAGCAAGAAAGATTGTGATTAAAAAGAAACTTGGTGGAATTTTTTGGCACTCTGGTCAATTTCATTAAAAGAGCACATTTTGGAGGAGAACCTCTTAATTACTCTAGCCTCATGATTAAGTAAAATGCAGATGTGTTCCATTTCCTTAGAACAATGCGGCTTTGTGATGTGTTGTGCTGCACGGCAGTGCTTCACCATTGTCCTTGTCACCACTAATTAAAGTAGATTGACAGCTAATGGCCAAAGACTTTAAGAAAGTAAACATATTGTTCACATGTTAATTAACACGAAACTTGAATAAGCATGGCCCCCAAAATAGAAGAATAGAGAAATATGTATTGCCTGCAGCACTAAGGAGAATACGGGAGTCATTCCAAAGTAATGTTGACTTAGAGATATAAGCTACATGTATCCATGAATATCCATGTAGGAAATCACTTTAGGGGTGGGTGTACTACTGAGCATGCTCAATTAAAAATGCATTCCTAAACATGCTTATTTTAAGGAAAGCTAGTAATAGCAGTTTTGGAACACATTGAGCTCAAGGTCTCGGATATTGTGTGTGTCTGTGAGAGAGAGTATAGGATTCTGGAGACGGGGCCGTGAGCATGCTGTGCGAATGCTCCTCCACCTAGCTATACTCCCACCCTTCGTTTTTCAAGACAAGGTTTCCTCACGGAGCTTAGGCTGGCCTTGAACTTGTTTCCTGTGTCCACAGCTGGGATTTTTAAGTGCACCACACACCTGGCTAAAGTTGTAAGCTTGTATGAGCAGAAAATAAAATTGGAATGACTTAATCCAATTGAAGTCATAAATGGAACCTCAACAAATCCTTACTGAAGAATCACTGTAAATTTTTATGTAAAAAAATTTTATAGTATACTTATTGTATGTAGTATGGGGGCTTCATAAGGATTAATTTACATACTAGTATATCATACATTTTGAACATACTCATTTCTCTCCCCCTCCTCTAGTCCCCTCATTTTCCCAGTCTTGACTCTAATCTCCATGGCATATGTGCATACAGGTGATTTTATGTGTCTGTATAAATGGGAGAAAACAGGTGATTTTTGTCATTCTGATCTGTTTAGCTTAGTGTGGAGATGTCCAGTTGTTAACAACTTCTAGCAAACAACTTACTTCATTCTTCTTTATGACTAAATGAAACTCCACCATAGGGGGGATTTTATAGTTCAGTTGGTAGAGTCCTTGCCTAATGTGCACAAAACTCTGGATTCAGTCACCATAATCCAGATGTTTTGACACATGCCTGTGATCCTAACACTAGGGAGGTAGATCAGAATTTCAAGGTCATCCTAACTATGTAGTGTGTTCTAAGCTAGCCTGGGCTATGTGAAACATTTCTCAAAAAAAATCAATTGTATATGTATATCATATTTTCTTCAATATGTACCAAATAGAAGAATACACTCTGTATAGAATCACCAAAGATCCCAGGTAGCCAAAGCTAAAGAATAGCCCAAGTAAAAGGAAGGAAGCCAGAGGAATCATTGTACCAAATTCCAAGTTATTCTGAAGAGCTATCATAATGACAACACACACGTGGATTCATAGAATGCGAGAGCAGAGAAAGAAACAGAGCCCCACAGAGATAAAAATGAAATGAAGCCTCGCGGTTAGAGATTCCCTTTGTTACTTGTGTTATGTTTGTGTTGCATTGTTTTGTTGTGTGTGTGCCGGGTAGTTTTAGTGCTGAAAAGCAGTTGCTGGCCTGACAGTCAGGGCTGCTTTATCTTGAGGCTGAAGAAAGAGCCTTTTGTCCTAAATTAGTTCAGGAAGGCGACACTCCTGTCTCCCTCTCCAGGGGTGCTTGGAATGAGAACCTCTCATATAGATTCAGGATACATGTTTGTTTATTTTTTGGCCTTTGGTCAGGTTTTATAATAAAAGTCGGTGGTTAAAAGCATATATTGCACCAGGCTGTGGTGACACACCCCTTAAATCCCAGCAGTTGCAGACAGATCCAGCACCCTCCTCTGATCTCTCTAGGCACCAATCATATATAAGCTACATATGCATACAATCAGGTAAAACACTTACACATAAAATAAAACACATCTGATTTAAAAAAAAATAAGTCAAGGATAAAATAAGACTTCCTTAACATGAAAACCTTTCAGCAAACCAGAAAGTGCATTCATGCATCAATGTCCTGCCTGAATGTCTTTAGAGCAGTACATGGCTGGGAAGCAGGGTGACGGACGCAGATGTGGATCAGGCTGTCTCTTAGTATGCTGAGCAGTGAGTGACTGAAAAACTGCTTTGAGAACTAACAATAAATAATAATTTCGTAGTCAAGCCATACAAAAGCTTAACGAAATAGCAGCAATACCATTCTCAGGCTTGACTGGTTGATTGTTGTTTCTTTATCTCTTGGTTGGTTGGTTGGTTTGTGTTTCTTTGAGATAAGGTCCCATTGTGCTCACTGGTCTGCAGCTCGTGGACTCAAGTGCTCTTCCTGCCTCCACCTCCCGAGTAGCTGGGGCTGCAGCAGGCGCTGCTGTGCCTGGCACACACCTGTCATTTACGGTGCCTCACAGCTCTTCACACCGGCCTTGGGTTTTGATTCCGTCCTGGTAAGCTATATCTGAAGAGTCAAATAATGGCTTTGGCTTTGTGTCTTGCAGCTGCTAGGCGAGCTGATCCTGGACCGCCACAATTTTGCCATTATGACCAAGTACATCAGCAAGCCAGAGAACCTGAAACTGATGATGAACCTTCTTCGAGACAAAAGTCCTAACATCCAGTTTGAAGCCTTCCACGTCTTTAAGGTAAAGAGAGCTGATACCCGACTGAGTTTTTCGTCAGCTGTGAAATGGCAAAGTGTCTGCTTTTTCCTTTACTTTACTTGGGAGAAAATTAGATAATTCTTTTATTTTGCAAACTTAGATTATAGTCTTCTACCAATCTAATTGCAGAAAAACGTTGCTTCAGTTCTAGCTATAACTGGGCAAATTTGCCTCTGGTCTTTACATGTAACTTAGAGAAGTTTGACATCTGCAACAAGCTGACCTAACTTCAGAGGGTCTGCCGTCCAGTATTGTGCAGTAAGATAAGCAGTTGTTTTCAAATTAAAATCCACTGAAAAGTAAATGGTGTCTGACCTGCCTGGTAAAGGCCTCTTTAGTATCCACTAGAAGCCAAGAGGATGGGAAACTCAGCAAGGCTCTGCCACCATACTTAGCAGCTCAGTCCTTCCCTCACAGGGCCGGAGAGATGGCTCATAGGTTAAGAGCACCGGCTGCTCGTCCAAAGGACCCAAGTTCAGATTCCAGTACCCCATATGTGGTTGCTCACTGCCATCTGTAATTCCAGCTCCAGGGGATTTCATGCCTCTGGTCTCTGAAGGTACCTGCAGTCATATGCACATGCCCATATGCAGACACACATACCTACACATAATTAAAAAGAAAGACTTCTTTTTCCCCCACAGATTACAAGTGTGATCCGAGATTAGCTAGAATGGAAGACCTAAGTGCTGCCTTCTGCTTTCGCCAGTCTCCTCTCTGACCCCAAGGGGACGTCCTGAGGCTGCACCCAGCTCCCAGGGCTCATTTGTTACTGCTTTAGAAATGGGTTTTTTTTTTCTAACATTGAGTAATAAAACTATCTCCTGGAAGTTTTAGATAATAGACTTAAATATATACCGATAGAAGATAAAAGTTAGTTTGTAATCCCATACTCCTAACTACTGTGGGCATATTTCCTTCGGCTGTATTGACATTACCCCACTAATGTATCCTAGTTCGTCACATCATGCTGTGCCATCCGTGAACATTTGTGCCATGTGTAATGTCGGAACAGTGGGCATCCTCCTTAGTCATCGGGCATTTTTATTCTAGGATGGGTGGCCCTGAGTGATGGCTAACTAATTCCATCTCTTGATACTGTAAGGTGTGTCACAGTTCACACTCTGCATCTGGCCAGCTTTTGCCAGTTTCAGGTTGTTTTCTCGAAGTTGATGTGTAGAGTAGACATAAAAAGCTCAGTGAGCTCCAAAATTTTTGGTCTTAAAAGCGTATATTCAGGGACAGAGTTCTTTGTCTTTTAGTGGAGAGCATAGCAGTTTATAAGGCTGCTTTGACAACTTAGAAACTTAGTATTTCTGCTTCCAGATATTTTCCAAGAAGCCAACTAGAATAATTAAAACGTTAACTTAAAAATTTCATTTATTTCCACAGTTGACAAGCTGATTTTTTTTCTATTTGAAAACTTGGCTGTCTAGATTTATACATTTGCAGGCACAGAGGAAAGGAGTGGGGACAGGGGAGGTGTCCAGCAGTTGCACTGTGGTTGAAAACAGCCAAGGCTGGCCGTGTACAGCTTGTGTGTGTCTGAGGTGCCGCGTGTCTTCTGTGTTAGAACTGTCTTCTGAACAGTGAAACAAAGAATGAGCGTGTGGTTCTGGGAAACTCCCAAGTGGCAGAGAGCGGCAGACGTTCCTCAGACTCTCCTGAGGAATGACAGCACAGAAAGTTGTGTGCCAAGCTACTCTGTGCCTCATTTTGTTCAAAAATGCATGAATATAGAAAGATTTAGTGTGGCCAACCAGAAATGGCCTGCTCCTGTCCTCAGACAATCCGAATTTCATTTCCCTAATCAGTGGATAGAGTAGGAACATTTAAAAATAGTTGACCACTGTTTACTTGTGTGTGAAAATTGGGCCTACCCTGCACCTCAGCTTTTTCTTCCACTCAAATATGGCTTGTTTACTCCCAAAAATAATGTTTTGCTATTTAGAAAAGCAAAAGTCCCAGACGTTTGAGTTCTTTATGAACAGTTGCCCTCCCCTCAAAGGGTCCTCTGTAGAGCTACAGAATCTGGGACAGGCTCCTGGAAATGCCTTTGCAGGCCAGCGTTGCCAATCCCATTACCTGGCTGAGTTCAGGGATTCTGTGCAACTCCACTTCAGGAAGTCCATGGCCCTGGACAGTGCAGCTGCAACATGGTAAATCCTGGGGTGAGAGTCAGGAGAAGCAGTCTGGGTTGTACACCAGGGCCAGCAGAAGGCATGGGCATATTGACCTGCTCTCTTACTTGAAAATGAAGTGCTTAAATTAAAAACGAAGTTACTGGGCTCTGAGGCTGTATCTTTGTGTCCTTGCTGTCCCAGAAAAGAACTCGAGCTGCTCTTAGCTCACCTCTCCCCGCTCCTTTCCTTTCCAGTTTCCCCAATAACAATGGGCTATGTTGCCACTTCCCACCAAACCTTGAGAGGGGTTTGCCCATGGCATGGACTGACCCCTAAAGCCCCTGGAACTCAGATATGACCAGTGAGAAGACTCAGGCCCCAGTTACCACAAACGGACACGTATATGAAAACATCAGGTACAGAAGCCAGCCTGACAGTCCAGCTGAAAGTTAGTGCACAGTGCCTCTGGACAGGAGGAGCTTTCCTACCAGTCGCTTTGCAAGGAATGCCAGACCGTAGGTCGGCTGCTGAAGAACCAGCCATGAATCACTCACTTCCTTGAGGACAGCTTTCCCCAGAACACCTGCACTGCTGGCAGCAGCTCCAAGGACATTCCTGGACTAAGTGAGCTTGAGGACTGGCAATGATTTACTAACATCCCATGTTGTAACCGTACCTGAAGGCGTGTGTATTTGGGCGTGGTGGTGCATGCCTGACCCTCTTAGTTCCTCCAAAGGCTGAGGCAGGACAGTCACCTGAGTCCAGGTGTTTGGTGCCACCCTAGGCAACTAGTGAGACTGTCTCAAAACACACGGACTGTTTATAGTTCTGCTGGTTTAATGGTTCAAGGCATGATTTAAACAGTGAGTGCTCGACTTCACGCTGTCCTCATTTGGTGTTGCTTGGCTTTGTTCAGTTATTAACACAGGCAGAGCAGGGAAGTGAGAACGCGCAGTCAAGACGCTGCTTCTTCCTACTTAACACGTGCTTCCCTCAAGAGAGTCATCAAAGGTTTTCTTTGCTGTGTGTGTGTGTGTGTGCGTGTGTGCGTGTGTGTGTGTGTTTGTGTGTGTGTATGAGAGAGAGAGAGAGAGAGAGATTTTAAGAAACAAAAAAATAAAGTTGGTGGATAAGATCTGGGAAGAATTGGGAGGGGAAAAACAAATTAAGAATATATTTTATAAATTTTTCAATAAAAAAAGAAATTCCTAACGTGAAAGTAGAGTATACGGCTTAGTAGGGCTCTGCTTGGTGTTGTGAAAGTTCTCAGAGCATCCCAAAACATTTTTAGGAGAATAAAAAGTGAAGCTTATATTTAGTGACTGTAATGCAGAATAAGAAAATAACCATTTTTCTCTGTACTGGAAATTGAGCCCAGGACCTCATGCATGCTTAGCTATTACTCTACAACCAAAGTAGACTTCAGCGCTAGAAAATCTCAGGTTGCTTTTGATATGATTTTGGAATGGGTACGCCATCTCCTACATTATCTCCCCAGTTGTGTGAGATCTCCAAGATGTATCTGAATACCTACCTAGTCAAGGGCAGTGCCAGCATTGCATCGTCTGTGTTGGCAGTGCTTTCCCCGGCGGAAGAATGCCTCTCACCCTCCTAAAGTTAGCCAGGTGGAGGACCCTCATTTTGTGGCTGAGGAAGCTGTTTGTGTGGGAGATTCAAGGACAAGTTTATTAGCATACATTCTGCCACTGAACCTCATCTCCTAGCTGTGGGGCTGTAGTGTGACCTTGGGTATTTGGGAAACAACCGTGCGGTTTGGCGGCAATTTAAGAGAGGAGGTAGATAATAATGAAGTCAGCGGTTACTGTGTGAGGGTGACCGCCAGGTGTATGTAAGCAGGAAAGGCATCCTTCAATCCTCTCAAAACGCAGGAATGTTTTGACAATAAGCGTGCGGGGAACTACTGCTGCTGCCACAGCACGAACAGCTCATGAGAACGCCGTGCTGAGCTACATATTGTCATTGATGTAGACTGTCTGTTGATAGAAGGTAGGCAGGCGGCGGGGGGTGGGGGCACAGTAGATGTGACTGCTGCTGGGTGTAGGGCTTCTTTGGGTTGACAAAAGTATCTTAAAGTTGAATGTGTTGACACACAATTCTGTGACCATACAGAAATCGTTGGGATATATTTTTTAAATGGACAGACTACATGGTATATGAATTATGTGTCGATACGATTGGTTCTAAAATCTTTTTTTTTTTGGTTTTTCGAGACAGGGTTTCTCTGTGGTTTTGGAGCCTGTCCTGGAACTAGCTCTTGTAGACCAGGCTGGTCTCGAACTCACAGAGATCCGCCTGCCTCTGCCTCCCAAGTGCTGGGATTAAAGGCGTGCGCCACCACCGCCCGGCTGGTTCTAAAATCTTTAAAACCTAAATGGCTTGCAAGTCATCAGAAAGCTTTATATCCGTTCAACAGACTTGCAAGGCTTGATTTATATGAGTCAAATTAATGTATTCATTATCTCTAAGTAAATTCCTAGAGACATCCAAGGACAATATGAAGAAAGCTGAAAAAAACTTCAGAAGGAAGGTCAGAGGCACTCCTGTTCCCTTGACCTGCTCTTTGCTTTTGAAGCTGTTTTACAGAAGAGGAGTGTTGTGACCATACCCTTCCCTCTCCTTGCTCTTGTCTGTGGATGAGATCACACACTGCCTGCGTGTGGCACAGCGCTGGCCTGACAACCAGCACTAGCCATCACCTGTATCCGTGCTCTAAGCCTCACCTAGAGAGCACAGCAAGCAGCCTCTCCCCCACCCCACCCTACCCCAGACCTGTAATGATGAGAGCCTACGGCACATATAAGTCAGCTAACCAGTTCCCAGTGAGTCCACCCTGGCTTTGTTCAAGTGGAGACCAGCTTTGAGTATGCAGAGACTCTGTGGTGAAGGCCTGTAATGGCTTGTAATAGTCGCTGCTCCAGCTGACCAGGAAGATCGTGAGTTCAAGACCTGCCTGGGCTATAGAATGGTTTCAGGAGCAGCCTGACCAATGTCCCAAAAAGTAAAACAGGGCTGGCATGTGTGTGACTCAAAGGCAGAAGGCTTGACTGTAATGTGTGAGGTGTTACCTTCAACCCCTGGTACCACAAAAACAAAACAAAACAGCAAAACTGCAGAATGATAGAACAGAGCACAGACCAGTGTGAAAAAAAAAAATGCAAGCTCAGTTTTCTTTAAGATGAAAGACTGCGTGAGTCTTTCTTCGCAGTGAATCTGAGTGGAGGGGTTTGGAGGACTGAGTTAGTATTATTTATTGTGGTGCTGGGATGGAACCAGGGCTTTACAAGATCCCCGCCACTGTAGCTGCTCTACTCACTTCGCGTGTCATTTCCCCGCTTTCTCTCCTCATCACAACGAGAGAGCAGTGACAGAACAGTGTCTCTGTTGTGAGCGCTCTGAGAGTCAATTTTCAGCCTGCTGGCCTCTGCCACCCTCGCTTCCTGCCTTGGTGCTCAGGGAGCCTCGTCATCCATGGCATGGGCACCTCCCTTGTAGAGCTTGGCCAGTCATTCTGTAACAGAAGCAAGCTAGTCGTCTCTAATATCACCAGTTTCTGGTGTGCGTAAGTGCGTGTGTGTGTGTGTAAGAATGGCTACTTTATTTTTACTTCTGTGGAATGGACTTGTACATGGGCAACTCCATGTCACATGTACAAAGTGTTCCAGCAGACAGCAAAGCTGGGCAAAGTCCTCCTGTGCCTCATCAGCTCCAATCCTTACTGATGAAAAAAAAAAAAATTTTGGATGAGATCAGTGAAGATGTATGCAAGGTTTAATATTCATAAGAAGCATTCGAATCTAAAATGAAGAATAAAATATTTTGTTTCCTGAATTAAATATTTGAATGTGGCTACTGCCTTTTCCTCTGTGCTTGAAGACTCCATAAATTACATTTCTGAGACCTGTCATGTAAACTGCGGGATGCAGGCCATGAGACAACAATCCAAAACACAACAGGCCGTTTTCATGTGTTTGTATTGGTTTAGCGGGACTCTGAAAATCTCATGTAGGATGGGAGCTACAACAGCTATTCAGTACACATCAGTCAGCAGTGAGTTTCCACCCTGAGGTCTCCTTCACGTCAACTGGTGGTTCTGCCACCCCACCAGTAAAGCCTTAGACAGTGGCAGTGTGAGAGTCTAGTGACCAACTGCCTTCTGAACAGAGGGCTCGGGGGTCATCAGCAGAAATATAAGGGTCAGTGATGAAGCTTGCAAGCCCCCTGACCGTTTCTGCAGGTTTGGGTCTAGGGTGTGGGCTCTAGAGTTCCTCCAGTATGCCTGCCTGGTTTGTCCAGTGCGCTAGTCTCTCTCCTTTGTAAGCAGAGCTTTTGTGAGTTATTTCTGTAGTTCCCATAGAACGCCAGGCCGTTTGTAGTGAGAACTTTAGCAGCTCTCCTATAAACAAATGTCAACCAGAAAAGGCCAGAGCGTACTCACAGGTATTGTGTGAACAGCAGGCATTTGTGTGACAGTGTAAACAAGACTGGAATACCTTTTCTGTGAGTAACAATTTTAGTTTATTGTAGCAAAAGCCATGTCTATAAAAATTCACATGTTGACTGTTTGAAAAGGCAGAGCTGTGTTTAGAGTTGTCACCCCCACAGGTCATGTCAGCGTGTTCCAGCACCCCAGAAGGAAGCCCTGTGCACTAAGCAGTCTCTCCATTCCTTTCTCCGCTACGCTTGGAAGCCACCAGGCTGCTCTTCACTCTGGATCCTCCTGTTCTGACAGTTGTATACATGGAGTCAAATCCATGTTGTGTCTTGTTCAGCACATTGTTCCTGTGATGCCCATGGCGTGGTATCATTCGTCAGTTGCTGGGTCCTCGGGCTGTTAACACTTTGGCTGGTGACTGCTCCTGCAGTCAGCACTGAGCACAGGTGTTATTTGGACATTCCTTTTTCCTGGATTGACAGCTTGCTTTGGTCACACGGTCACTCGCTGCTTAGCTGACCGGGTAGATGCCAGACTTTTCCATGGCAGCTACACTATGTGCATTCCAGTTTGCAGTGTCTCCTGTGCTCGGCACACGTTTTCTGTTTTATATTCCAATGCCTGTACACCCCACGGCAGTGTGGCCTGCATTGCCCTATCTCTTTTCTTGTGGATTACTTATCACTTTTATTCCTCTTTGGAGAAAGCTCTACTCAAGTCCTTTGCTCCGTAGATAGATTATGCCTTGTTGAGTTACATAGTTCAGATGTGAGATCCGTAAGATCTATGACTTGTAGATACTTTCTCCCACCCTCTTAATAGGGTCCTTTATACCGAAGAGTTAACTTCAGTGCCGCTCATCTGATGGGCAGGGTCATGACTGTGTCCTCTGTAGTTTTCTCCAAATGTCCCAGTAGCTCTTATATTTAGTCCTTTGGTTCATTTTTAATAATTTTTGTGTAGGGTGTGAGGTGAGGACCCAGCTTCATTCTGTAATATTTTTTATCTGAAAAGTATTGAACTTTGTCAAATTCTGAAAAAGTTGAGATGACCATGTGGTTTTCCTGCATTCACTCGGTGTGACATCAGCTTCCTAGGGCATGACAGAGTACTAAAGAGCAGAATATATTCTCTCCCACTTCTGCAGACCAGAAGTCCAAGGCTGAGGTGTCTTAGAAGGCTTCGAGGAGAATCCTTCCATCCTCTCTCCTAGCTCCTGGTGCTTGCCAGCAGTCTTTCCTCGTGGACACATCACTGCATTCCTCTCTGCGCCCGTGCACCTCTGTATCTGAAATTCCTTCTTACCAGTCATGACATTGGGGTCCCTTAACCCAGTATGACGTCATCTGAGCCTGATGAATCTGTAACATTCATGTTGCCTTAGAAAATGACACCGTCAGTGCTGAGGGTTGGGCTGTAAATGAATCTGGATGGGGAACACAGTACATCTGGTGTTTTCATGTCTTATGAGGAACTAAGTTCCACCTGGTTGCTCTGTATGACTCTGTTAATTGCCTTTTCATTCAGAAGGGATATTGGCCTTTGAGAGCTCTCTTCCTTGTTTTGTCTGGCTTTATGTCGAGGCATTGCTGTCCTCATAGGATGGGCTAGGAATGCTCCTCCTCCTTTGAAGAATTTGAGAAACACTACATTCATTTTTTTCTTTAAATGTTCGATAGAAATTTTAACAGTGAAAGTCAGCAGGCCTGGGCTTTTTCTTTGTTGTGGTTTTCGGTTACTGACTTGATCTCTTATAATAGGTTTGTTGAAATTTTCTATTTCTTGAGGAATTTAAATATCTTTCTCAGCTATCTGTGGTGGTTAATATTGCTTGTCCACTTGACAGGACCTAAATAACTGAAGAGACAAGACTCTACCTAGATCAGTTTGCCTGAGGTAGGAAGCCCCACCCTAAATGTAGGCAGTGTCTTCCTGCGGCTGGAGTAAGGGACTGGGTGAGGAGGGGACAGGAGTGCTGGCCTCACGCTCTCTGCAGCCTCCACAGAGACCAGGAACTAGTCTGGTCAGCTTTGGTCTCAGTCAAGTTGCTAGCAGTGTTCCACTCTTAAGTTTAACCTTTCAGAATCCAGCTCCTAACAGTCTAGGCAGAGGCCTGTCAAGGTGCTTCATCTCAAGAGCCAGTTTCTGGCTTAGTCATTTCTCTCCTCTGTCTCGCTCCTTTGCTTATTGCTTTGATTCACTGCTTTTCCTAGTTTCTTAAAGTGTGAAGTTAGCTCTCTTCAGAATGTAGGCATTTACAGCCACGATTTGCCTGCCTGAGTGCCGTTTCTCATATTTTCATTTTCACTTGCCTTAAGGGGTTTACTAATCACCTTTGTGCTTCCTTTGTTCTTGTGGGTAGGAGGAATCTAAGATACTGTGTAACCAGGAGGCCAAAGCCTTGTCACCTTATGGTTCTGGACCTGCTGGGTGGAAGTCTCGGGAGCCTCTTCCTGGCCTGTGTGGGCCCCTGGTCTTCTAGGGATTGAGGCATTGTGGGTAGCAGTGCTAGAGACTGTTCCATCATGAGCCGTAAGGACCAGGGAGGCCATGGCCTTCTCGGGGGACCTGTGCTGCTCCCTCCTGCCAAGGAAGCAGACGCCCCAAGGCTGGTGATGGAGGAAACCAGCAACAAGGATTATTGAGTCATATTCCTGTCACTGGCGTGTGAATCATTCCAGAAAGACATTGCTCAAATATTTCCCTCTGTTTTAGGTGTTCGTGGCCAGCCCTCACAAAACGCAGCCTATTGTGGAGATTCTGTTAAAAAATCAACCCAAACTCATTGAGTTTCTGAGCAGCTTCCAGAAAGAAAGGACAGATGACGAGCAGTTTGCTGACGAGAAGAACTACCTGATTAAACAGATTCGAGACTTGAAGAAAGCAGCCCCGTGAAGGTGGCCCCTGCCCTGACGGCTGTTTGTCTCCCTTGCCCAGTGTGTACAGTGCTGTTTCAACAGTTCCTACTCTTGGGGAGGCTTTGGAGGTGCCTGTTTCCTCAGCTGATTGTTCAGGGTAGATGGAATATAAACATTTGAATGGAAAAAAAAATCAATCTAGAATAATATATTCATTTTAATCAAATCTCTGATTGCTTATATGGAATCAGCCATTATATTAAACATTGATCAAAGCAAGTGTAATTCCAGAGTTGGACCCTGGATCTCCTAGCCACCAAGTAGAAGGACCACAAGTGTCTCTTGGGACAGAACAGGGAGGGAACCCTGTCTATGTGTATTCATTTAGACAGGATTTTTCAGACACCAAAGAGACAGGAGACGAGGCTGTATGTGTGTACACTTTGACCTCTGCCTGCTCCTTCCTAGCTGCAGAGGAACAGTGCTCAGTTTCTGCTCACTGTCCCTCATTGTGTCCCAAGCCTGATCCAGGGCTCATGCCCATTCCCACTCTGGATGGCTAGCCTGGGAGCGGCTGAGGACCAGGTGAGGTCAGCGAGGGCCACAGGGGCAGAGAGCATCCATGGGTGTGGCTTTTAGAGGAGAGATGCAGACAGGTGGCTGTAGAGCACTGCTCTGTGCGCTCAGGATGGGCAGTGAGTGTGGGGGTATTTCATGAGCATCTGTAGTCGTGGAAAGAACACATTGTGGTGATTGGAGAGGTGGGGGTCACAGTGGAGGCAAACCGTGGGGCCAGAGGGCTGTGGTAGGCTTTCATCAGTAGAGGGGGAAGTGATTCATGCATAAAAAATTCTCAAATGACCGAAGGTTCTCTCGTCCAGTTTTTTCTGTAATAAACTGCACTCTGTAATTGCCCACCCGTGTCTTCTGTGAGATGCTAAAAAGCTGAAAGTGTTGCTCCCAGACACCTTCTTGTGTGCTAGAGGAACTGAGGCGCTCCTCTGTGCCCCACAAGCATAGAAAGAAAAATTCATTTAAGTTCATGATTGACTTTCAGACCTCAAACCTCTGAAATGGAATTTGAAAGTGGTATTTCCCAGACGCTAATGCTGCGATTGCTTGTCTGCTCTCCATTGCCTGAGTCCCCATGACCCTTAACTGCCATCTTTCTTGTCTTTGGCCACATATGTCTCCACCCAGAGACAGGAAGGGAATGTGTTCTCCAGTGTAAATGCCTCTAGTGGGTTTTCCATGCAGAGAACTCCCTGGCAGGGCCCTTTGCCTTCTGTCCAGGGTTCAGGTGTATTGCTTCCATGCAGCCCCTGTGACCTGCATTCTCCAGTCACAGGAGTCAGATTATTTTTATAATATTCCCTGATAGTACAGAGGCTCTTAGAATTTGACCTTTCTGGATTTGCTTATTTGATTAAAAGAGATTAAAAAAAACTTTTTAAATGTGTTCTTGTAGCATCATGGAACACAGACGAGGCCATGTACTAATTTTATTTCAGTTAAGAGCATGTATTTTCCCTGCATTTGAATTGGCTCTCTCCCAGCATCCCTTTATGGAGGCTGTGTGCCTGCCCAGTGAAAATTGTGGAGCCTGAGATGCTCTACAGTCGGTGAGGTGGCCGGGGTGTTGGTTTGAATCCGAAAGGGCACTGGAGCTCACTCACGCTGTGCACACACAAAGGTCACTGCACACACTGTGAGACTGGAGTTTGGCAAAGGTCACATTTAATAAGAAACACAATTTAAAGACTGAATAAAAAGCACCACACACTCTGTTGGTCTTGTTCCTCTCTCTTTACTCGTGCGGGTGCGGTTGGATTCTTGTCCTATCTCCAAACAGGAAAGGGCCCAGGCCTGGAGTACCCCAGGGCCACATTGAACACAACAGAGACCCTATCTGCATCCCATGACCAAGCACTAGCCACTGTTGCTGCCTCCTCAGTTAGGAGCCATTCCCATCGACAGATGTGGAAGTCATAAGAATGTTCCAGACCTAGGGTGGGACACACCACACAGGCGTGCAGAATGACCTGAGAAAGGTCATGGTGTTGGAGCTATGTGGTGTTCCCCTACTGAGACCTGGGAGGTTCTCAGTGTCAGGGTCCTGGAATGCAGCCAGTGGGGATTGAGATCACAATGTTCTTGGATGAGGCTCTCGGCTAAAGCCAGGCATCTGCCCAAAGTTAGGACTGTTCTTGGAGAAAAGGCTGAGAAGCAGCATACGCCCCTCGTAAATGTTCTTGACTCCAAGCCTCAGCCGTTCCTCATCCCGCAGTGCCTCTGGGGAGTGATGTGTGAGCATCTCAGTCTCCATCACTAGCCATGCTGGCTGCCACAGCCACGGTGGCACCTGAAAAGTCTACAAGTCCCAGGAGTGGTTAGGATGTGAAGGGGACAGAATTCAAAACCACCACAATTGTTTTCCTTAGTGTGTATTCACTGTCAAATTATGGGCTTAATTACGACATCCTCATGCGTGTATCGTACACTTTCAGAGTATATTTGTGACCCTGACCTTCCATCCCCTCCCCGCCCCGCTGCTCTCCTTCCTCTTCCCTAATACTCTCCACCGTGAACTGTTTCAGTATGCAGCCGACTATGGTATCAGAGACAGTTAGCATTTTACATTGTTTTGGTTCTTTTCCTGGTTACCTGCACGTGTGGTGTGAATAGCCACACCTCCTACTGGCACTCCTTCAGGAAGGTTTTTGGATATTGTAATGCACCTTTGGATAAAGACCTTGGAAGGCTAGACTTGGTTTGCCTGGGGCGACTGGACAGGCTGAAGGATGTGTACAGGAGTGTGATTTAGTTTTGAAGTATGGAGAATGTCTGTGCGTGTCTGCCATGATTAAAGCATAGCAGAGCTAAGCCTACCTATGCTGGACCATGCAGACGTAGCCACACCTGCCCTGGCAGGGAACACGTAGCCTCAGAAAGAGCAGCAGGATCAAGGCCACAGGATCAGGGCCACCTCTGACCCAAAAGTCTGAATCTTGGAAGACAGGCTGCCTCCAGAAGGCCCTGCTTCAGCCTCCCTCCCAGGCAGGCCCTTCCTTCCTTCATTTGAGCTCATGAACTCCAGACCAGCCTGGGCAGCATCCTCAGACCTGTCTCCAAAGGGAATGTCAAGGCAGGAGGTGTAACTGAGTTGTTAGTTATGTTTACCTAGCAAGCCTGAAACCATGAGTTCAATCACTGTATAAACCAGGCATGCTGGCTGCCACTCAGGAGACAGAGACAGAAGAATCAAGGTCATCTTCCTCAACACATAGCAAGTTCAAGACCAACCTGGGATACGTGAGACCCTAGCAAACAAACAAACAAAGCCAGCAAAAAGAAAAACAAACAAACAGAAAACCCTAAGTACCATCATGTCCAAACCAGGGACTTGCTGTGTGCCCAGCCTGCCCTCTTGACCCGGGATTCAGAGGAAGGGCAAAGCTCTAACTGCAAACAGTTGTCTCTGTGAGGGGAAAAAAGCCTCTGCCGACTCTGCAGGCACAGAGTGTGACATTCACATGGCTGTGCCCTGCCCTGCCTGGATGAATGAGCCTCTGTATTGCCTTGGGTGTGGGAGGAAAAATAAGGGCACACCCACAGCTGGCCGGCCTGCTTCTGGCAGCTCCAGCTGTGACCTTCACCTTGACTAGGGCAGAGCAACTTTACCCAGCTGTCAGTGTGCTGTGCCCGTCAGAATCCAGGTGGAGCGTGTGGCTAGCAGCCAGAGGGTATACACGATGAGAAAGCCAGGGCAAAGGAAGTGAACAGCACCCTGAACCTCCATACGGGAAAGGCTTCCACTCTGACCACAGCCCCACTGGCCAGATGCTGTCCCTTTCCTACCAGGACCCTCAGGGGGTGGGGGGGGGAGGAGGGACTACCAACGTCCTAAGGCAAGTGTGCCAGTTTGCCATAAAATGAAACCTCCTTGGGGGGGTTAGGCTTGGAGCGGTGTCAAGGGTTGCAGTGAGGCTAACTTTGCCCTCTAAACAGTGACTCATCTGGGAACAAAGGCTGCAAGAGAACCAGAGCCCCAAGAAGCCTGTGTCCAACTGTGAGTGTCTCCACTCGTCCCTTCCCAGCTGCATCTCTCCAACTCGGGGAGGGAGGGGACATTTTTGTCACTCAGGTACATTTGCTGCTCTGTCCTGAAGTGGGTGGGTAAGAGGGCAGCCGGTGTCACTCTTACTTGGGCACAGAGAGAGGTCACCTTTTGCCCTGAGGGCTGTTTGGGTCCTGTCCGCACATCCATGCTCAAAGGCAATCAGCTCTAACCCTTTGCGCTGGTGCTGGCACCTCCTGCTCTGATTGCTCCAAATCTAGTTTAGAAGAAAGTGCCCGCTTGGAAGAAGGAAAGCCTGCCTTGGAGGAGACAGAAAGGGACTGATGTTCACGAGTAGTAGGCATCACCTCTGCCTCTCTGAGTTCTTTGCATGTTTTCCGTGGCCACGGTGCTCTGAGTCTTCAACCAGATCCTTCAGCTCCATGGTTCTCAATCTTCCTAATGTTGTGACCCTTTGATAAGATTCCTTATTTTGCTGCTACTTCCTAACTGTAAGTTTGCTACTGTTATGAATGATTATATGAATACCTCTTATGCGGGATACCTGATATACAGCTCACAGGTTGAGAACCATTGCTTTAGCTGAGACCTCGTTTCCATCTGTCCTTGCAGAGACTTAATCTACAGGCATCTGCTTTTGTTTGCCCTCTTAACACCTCAGCTCGTCCAGGCAGGGAGAGATGTCTCCCACAGTCCACTACCCTACCTGTCTGGACTCAAGGCTCTCCCTTCAGCCTGTCTCATGCTCATTACTGAACTTATCAGAGTGCATCTTCAGTTACTAGTTCGCCACCATCCTCTCCTGCCCTGCCAGCCCCGGGGGCTCACCCCCCAAAAGCTCCTTGTTTATATTGCCTTTGCCAGCCAGAGATTCCCTGCCCCCTTCTAAGTCCTTTGTAACCTATGAAGTTTATACTCTGGCTCATCATAAAGCAATCTTTTCATTCAGCTCGGAGCATGAAATCATAGTGGCTAAAGGGACCTGAATAGGACAGGACCTTTGCAAGTTGCAGGGGATAGAAACACATCTCAAATTAGCTTAAGGGAAAAAAATATGTACATACATACATAGACATGCATATGCATGCACACACACACACACACACATATGCACCTGGGACCTCCTAGGATCCAGTTTCAGGTATGTCTGAATCCAGAGACTCAAGCCCCATCATTAGGGCCCTTTTCCACAACCCTAAATATATGGTTGTACTCCTAGACAAGATGTGTCACATGGTGAGAAGGGTGTTATTGACCTCCCAAGGCCAATGCACAGTGGCACATCATTGAAAAGGAGACAGACCTCCACCCAGTGTCTGTTTAGCTCCTCTCCTGATGAGGCTCTGATGGCTACTGATGATCATGCTAACCCCTGAACATTGACCTGTGCAAACTGTCACATACAGAAAGAATGTCGGGGCCAGGAACAGGGGCACTGTGGAGTTGGAGCAACCTGGCACTTTGCCCTTCTTTTCCTGTTGCTGGAATAAAGGCTCTAGTAGAGCAACTTAAGGAAAAAAGAGTGGGGGGTTGTTTTGGTTTGTTTTATTTTCTTTTTGACAGCGAAGGGAGAGATCACAGTTAAAGGGTATTGTAGCAATATTTTGTTTGTGATCTGAACAAATAAAGATTGCCTAAAGATCAGAGTGCAGAGTTAAGCCACTAGTTAGCCTTAGAAGCCAGGTAGTGGTGGCACACACCTTTAGTCCCAGCTCTAGGGAGGTGGAGAAAGGAATGGCTGGGCAGAGAGGGGAATATAAAGCAGGAGGAGACAGGAGCTCATTGCAGTCTGAGGATTCAGTCTGAGCGTGCAGTCTGAGGTTTTGTAGAGACAGCAGCAGTCTGAGGATTTGTAGAGACAGGATCACCCCTGTGGTCAAAGCATTGATAGAGGTAAGAACTCTCTAGTGGTTGACTGTTCTGCATTAACCCCTATATCTGTCTCTGGGTTTTTATTATTGAGAACAATTAAATTCTTGCTACAGGGTATATATAGTCAATCATGGTTGTAATGATCTGTCCTGTCCCTTTAAGAGATAAGCCCCGCCTACTCCCTCTCTATCCACCACTGAGGCAGGCCGATCTTCCTTTCTGTTTGCAGCCCAAGCCCCTTTCCTTTCCGGCTCTAGGCTCTTTCCCAAAGAGGTAACTGCTACCATGGCTCCCCTCCTTCCCCACCCGCCGTCTGTTTCTCTCTCTCTCTCTCTCTCTCTCTCTCTCTCTCTCTCTCTCTCTCTCTCCTCTTCTTCCTTCTCCCCTTCCCCCCTTTCCCTTTTTCCTCCTTAACCCACTAAATAAATATCCAACCTCACTCTGCATGGTGTGCCTATCTGTCTCTCACCTGTGGCTGTAGCTCCTCGTGGGACTATCTACCCCACCGAGGTCTCTCACCTGCTGCGTGGCTCCCTGCCTGGGATCCGCTGCCCCTCGTGGATCACTTGGGGAACAGTGGACCACTCGGGAAACAGCGCCGTTTTACTTTTACTGTTACAAGGGTGGGAAGACATGCAGCTTCCAGAGAAGAGAAGTAGAGAGACACCAACACTGCCACTTCACCCACTTCCTCCAGGATCCTAGCTCAGGAAGCTAAACACAGATCAGAACCATCATGACCAATAGGCAAACAAGCCAAAATAAAGAGGATAAAAAAGTCTGATTTGTGGTTTGAGGCCAGCCTTTACTACATAGTGAGTTCCAGGCTAACCTTAAAGAACACACAAATAAACAAGCAAGCTAAGATACCAGAGACACTGCTTCATACTCACTAGAGTGGCTAGAATCAAATGGTTAGTTAACATACAGATGCAGAGAAATTGAGACTCATGCTCTGGGTGAGGATATGAAATCGTGGAAATCAGTCTAGCAGTTCCCCATACAGTGAAGCACAGAGCTGATCATGCTGACCAATAGCTCAGCAATTTCCCTCCCAGCAATTTCCCTCTCAGGAGAAATGAAAACATGCCCATACAGGAACTCACACGAGGAATTGTGTATAGAGGCATTCTGATGAGGCTGGAAAATGGACAGAATCTGCTGTAGCCACAAAGTGACACTATCAGTCACAGAAGTAAAGGATGCTCTGATCCGCAACACACTGTGTGAGATTCTCGAGAACACTGTGCTAAGTGAAAAAAAGTCAGACACCAAAGCTCACTGTCTGCCTATTTTCTGCTGCTGTAATAGAGTGTATGAGCTCCAGTCCCGTGAAAGGTTCAGAAATGCTTCAGCTCACAGTTCCAGAGGCTGGGATGTTCAGTGCCAAGGCAACGGCATCTGGAAGGACCCTCTTGCTACATCAACACGCGATCGCAGAAGCCAGACAGCAGCACCGTGGCCGTGCATGAAAGCAGAGCCCATGACCTGAGCATTATGTCTTGTAGATTGTTATACCCTAGGTTCGGAGTGTAATTCCCCTCTCCCAGGTCCTCCCCACCCCCACCCTCCCAAAACCACATCCCTTCATGCTGTCATTTAAAAACAGACATCTAAAGTAAAAGAGAGGATAGAATAAAAACAAACCTGACTAGGACAAAACAAACAAACATTCTCCTTTTGCAACTTTTGGGAGAACCATTGAAGTCACAGTGGCTAACATTAAATGATCTGTTCACATAGAAAGTCCAACACAGGAGTCTAGAGACAGAAAGCTTCCTGATGGCCTGAGGCTTGGGGTGGAGTATGAGAGAGGGATGTATGAGGAGACAGCTAAAAGTTGGAGTTTCTGAAGGGACAGAATTTTTTTTTTTTTGGTTTTTTCAAGACAGGGTTTCTCTGTGGTTTTGGAGCCTGTCCTGGAACTAGCTCTTGTAGACCAGGCTGGCCTCGAACTCACAGAGATCCGCCTGCCTCTGCCTCCCAAGTGCTGGGATTAAAGGCGTGCGCCACCACCGCCCGGCGGGACAGAAATTTTTTAACTAAATATAATAGTGCCTGTACATTAATAAGTTTTCTGTCCCCCATAATAGGTTTCTCCACACAGTAAGCCATATCAAGCTGAATTGAAAAAGTGTAACAACAGGTATGTTTGAGCAAAACAACTCTCAGACAAGTGCTCCGGTCCCAGAGATGGAAGCCAGAGAAGGCACACCCTTCGAACTGAAACAAGGAGACTGTATAGGTTATTGGTGAGGCATGGTGACCTGTTCGCCACAAGCTGGGTTTGTGCTCAGGTGTGGTCAAAAGCTGAGCACTTTAGGTGGGAACTTGGACAGTTAGCCACTGGGGAGGAAGCTGCAGTAGCCACCAAGAATGCAGAACTGGTGCCTTCCCTTTGTTTGGTGGCTCTCGGAGCTGGTAGGGTTTGAAGAGAGAGACAGGAATGGGGATTTCCGGATCATGCAAGGGCAAGCTGGAGGTTCCAATAGAGCACACATATCTGGAAATTAACACACTAAAACCATTGAATTTTTAATTTAAACGCGTGTGTGAAATAGTAATAAAGCTGTTTAAAATGTTAACACAGACTTGAAATGCTTATTGTCCACAGAGCTGGGGCCAGACACAGACTAGACAAGTGCTCTCCCACTGAGCAGCGTCCATTGTCTTGTGACCCAGTTTATCTCTGTGTTATCTGTATTTTCTGTGTTATTTAATAATGTGTATCTTCATGCTACGTATTAATTACTTCATGCACTGTGCCAGACAGCCCCAGCCAATTCTGGTGTCCCTTCAGGTCCATGTGAATATCAGGATAATGAAAGTGTTTGTGCCCACCCACGAGTCTCTCCTCGTAAGCAATCCCAGACTGTATGAGGTCCGTCATGCCATCCTAGCAGCCCTAGGGAAAGAACTCCATTCTCACATTAGTCCCTTGCTTCTCCGCCCTCTAGGTGAGCCTGATGCCCTTCCTTGGCTCCCCTCTAGAAGGCCTTCCAGTCTGATGCTCTTCCTTGGCTCCTCTCTAGAAGGCCTTCCTGTCTGATGCTCTTCCTGGGCTCCTCTTTAGAAGGCCTTCCAATCTGATGCTCTCTCCTCTCTAGAAGGCCTTCCAGACTGATGCTCTCCCTGGGCTCCTCTCTAGAAGGCCTTCCTGTCTGATGCTCTTCCTGGGCTCCTCTTTAGAAGGCCTTCCAATCTGATGCTCTCTCCTCTCTAGAAGGCCTTCCAGTCTGATGCTTTCTCTCTTCTCTAGAAGGCCTTCCTGCACAAGTTGTGTTCCAGACCCGCACTTCTGTAACTCTGCCTGCTAGGGAGGTACTCTACTAACTAAACTACAACCCAACCCACAGGCGTCCTCCTCACAGCTCTACCTTCTCAGCTCTCACGGCTCACCCTCCTTGAACCTCTGCTGGAGTCCAGCTGCAGTGGAGCGCAGGTCCCACAGAGGAGGGATGGAGTCTGCAGAGGGAAGGAGGAGGCTGATGTGAGCTGAGGGTGAATCAGGATGGCTGCCCCTTTATTGCAAAAAGGCTTCGCCTTTCATACCCAACCGTTTAGTCACAGGCATCCGTATGACCTCATCAGCTTCTGCTCTTCACTAAGCGCTCCTCAACCCACATTAAAACCCTTCCCTTCCTGAGCTTGCCCACCTCAAAGACTCAAGGCTGAGAACAGCCTCAGCACAGCATTTTTCCTGAGACAAAGGCAAGTTCAGCAAGTATCTAAATACCTATTGTCTTCAAAGGGTCAATAACCCCACCAACTGAAGGGCCACAAGTTCCTCCTGCCAGAGATAAGGAAAATGACTGCTTTTAACAAGCAGGAACTTTCCTCAAGCCCCTGAGGAAAAAGGGGGCCCTTGTCCAAAAGCCTGACCTTGGAGAAAAGGCTTCCTCTGGGGACCAGACAGCTGCTCTGTAATTTAAGCCACTTTCACTCTTCAGGGGGCAGGATGCAATGTTTGTGTTGAGCTGTCCCCTAACCACATCCCTTTGTGTCCTCATCTTACTGTATGGGCCTGTTGCCCTCATTCACTCCCCAAAGGGAAGGTTCTGATGTCTCACTCTTTTCCCGTTAGACCATGTCATTTTGATCTCTCTATACTTACTGAACTTTTGTCCTTAATGGCTTCAGGCACTGGATGTGAACTGTGGGCGCTTCATCCTTGGGCTCAGGTGTGTCTAGTAAACCTCTAACGTTCCTGTTCTTGGTGTAATCAGGAGGGCACAAAAGGATTTCTGTGTGCAAGAGCCTTCACACCTATGGTTCCGCAGTGGTGAGGAATTTTTTTTTCCAAAAACTTATTTTGTTTTTGTTTAAAGAGGCTGCTGTTTTATACATTTTCATCCTTCAGAGCACACACAAAATTTCCCAAAGGAGGCATAAGGCACAACACACAGTGGGAATCATTAAAGATGAAAGGAAAGGGCTGCTGGAGAACTGTGATCCGCAAAGTCGAAATGCTGGAACTTTGTTAGGCAGCAATGATGGCCGTGAGGGCCACTCCAACCCTACATCTCAGTGACGACACACCTAGCGTTCCACCCTCGCTTGTCTTCATCTCCTTTGCATTCAGAATCTACACAGGCTGATGACTTCATGGCTCCTGAGTGACCGATGACCTCCGAGCTCTCAATGCTCCTGAGCTTGTCGATAGCTCATAGGCTCTCAGCAGCCGGGGTTTGGGCAGAACTGTCCCTTCTTGCCTTTCTTCTCCTCCATTCCAGAGTGTAATACATTGTAATACATGCTAATTTGAGCTTGTATTACGTCTCTTCCAAGGGGCCTCCCCTTCAACTTCTGGTATATGCTGCCCTCTGTTGGCTAAAACAAACCATGCGCTTACCGGAGTCCTGCGGGACTAGAGTTAACAGGATCTGTGTGACTTGGTTGAAGCTAACTCACTGATCAAATGCCTGCGTGTCAGCAGTCTGAGAGGCCCACTCGGGTAGCACATATAGCCAAATTGACAAAGAGCTTAGCAAGCTGCAAGGCGGGGCTGTGACCGCAGGTCAATACACCGTCACGTCACTGAGTCCTCAAACAAAATCCCTAAGCAGGGAATGTAGCCTCATGGTACGCTTAGGCCAAGCACTTGCTGGGCCTGCGGGAAGCCCTGAGTTCCTCTCCAACACTATAAAAGCTAAAGGTGGAAAGAAATAGGGTTGAAAATCCTAAACTTGCAAGTTTCTACTTCTTCAGGGGTACTCTGACAAGGACTTCTGGTGACTTGGATGCCTGCCAGCCAGGGCTGTGTGTGTAACAATACCTTGAGCCTGGACTCTTTTTTTTTGTTGTTGTTTTTTTTTTGTTTTTTTTTTCGAGACAGGGTTTCTCTGTGGTTTTGGAGCCTGTCCTGGAACTAGCTCTTGTAGACCAGGCTGGTCTCGAACTCACAGAGATCCGCCTGCCTCTGCCTCCCGAGTGCTGGGGATAAAGGCGTGGGCCACCACCACCCAGCGAGCCTGGACTCTTGCAGTATCTTCATGTCTAGACCTGGGTCACTTCCCTCCTATCCACCCATACTTAAGTGACCATATACTCTGTAGGGACTGGGAACTGAACCTCTGGGTATGGGAGATGAGGGTTCCTAAGAGAGGGACACCAAGCAAGAGACAGAGCAGGTGTGAGAGGGACCTGGGAAGAGAAGGCAGGGACAGAGTCAGCCCTGGACCAAGGCTGAGGGAACCAAGAACCTGGGGGCAGGAGCCTCCAGAGACAAGTGAGAAGATGGCCAGTGGGTAAAAGCTGCTTGGCTATTAAGAGTGGGAAGTATTTTCCAAGCTATTGGTTTGTGATGAGTGAAGATGAGGATGCCAAGGAAGCCAGCCCGTGCTCCCAGGGAAGGAAGAGCCAGGAGGAGGGAGGGCTAAGAGAAGTCTATGCTTGTTGAGTAAGAACCACACAAGTTCCCCAAAGTACAGTGACTTCACACCCAGGAGAGCTTTTGGGTCAGTAGCCCAGGCTGCACTTGAGTGTCCACTGGCATCAGCAGCACAAATAAACAGAGAGCTAGGCCCAATGGTGCCCCCCGCTGCAATCCCCGCACTCAAGAGCCTGAGGTTGGAGGGTTTCCAGCTCAACGCCTGCCTGGGCTGTGTGTGTAACAATAAATAAAATTAATAAAATTAAATAATAAATAAATAAGTAATTTTCCTATCATTAAAAAAATAATTTAAAAAAAGCCTGTAGGGACCTGATACCAGAACTGGGTCAGGTCATTTCTGCCTCTTGCTATTGCACCCAAAGTCAAGGTTGGACAAATCTGCTCTACCTTCTGATGGGAGGAGCTTACAAAGCCATTTGGCGAACAGCACAGCATTGTGGTGATTTGAATAAGGATGGCCCCCATAGGCTCACATATTTGAATGCTTAGTCATCTGGGAATGACACTATTTGAAAAGGATTAAGTGTGGCCCTGTTGGAGGAAATGTGTCACTGAGGGTGGGCTTTGAGGTTTCAAAGACCATGCCTGGCCTAGTGTCTGTTTCTCTGTCTCTGTGTGTGTGTGTGTCTATCTCTTTCTGTCTCTATCTGTCTCTCTCTGTCACTCTGTCTCTTGGTCTGTGTTGCTCTCTGTCTCTGCCTCTGTCTCTCTCTCTGTTGTCTCTCTGTCTCCTCTTAGCCCATGAATCAGGGTGTAGCTGTTAGCTACTTCTCTAGCAACATACCTGCCTGCTGCCATGCTCCTGCCACCATGATAATGGGTTAAACTTCTGGAACTGTAAGTGAACCACCAATTAAATGCATTATTTGATAAGAGTTGCCATGGTCATGGTGTCTCCACAACAGCAGAACGGTGACTAAAACAAGTGTGAAGATAGGAAAGCTAAAACTTGGACCAGCGATGTCTCTCACATAGGAAATGGTCCCTCATGAGAATCAGATGACGTCAGAGGGAGAGGCTGGACAAAAGTCATGACCTCCTGCAGATTAGAAATTTTCAGAAGCAGCAGGCTCAGGCGTTGCTCTGTCAATCACTATCAAACAGTGGTTGAGTCAGTTGTCCTGATGCTCTTTGGAAATCACCCCTGCTTTGTGTTGTGAAACTAAACCCCTGGCATGACACTGGCACAGTGAGTCTTCGGAATGGGCGGGAGGCTGTCAGGGATGGTGGAACACAATGGCCATCTTCAAATACTGATGGGTAGTCATGTGGGGAAGGAAACAAAGAGGTCTGTGTCCCCGCTGAAGGCATTTACAGAGAAGAGGGAATGACCGGGACGAGGCGATTCCACAAAATTAACAGTTTGGTACAGAGGTCTGTCCCAATGACGTTTAAAGACAGGGTGAGTTCTTCCTCATCGGGGGTCTTATGGCCCAGCCTGAGTGACTGGTCACACCTGGCCACACGGATGGGGTGGGTAGATTCATCCACTACTTTTGAACAAGGGCCATCCATCAAGCACACCACTCAGTGTGAGGGCCCTGCTGTTCTCGAAGTTTCTGGTTGATAATGGAAAGTGACCACACCCAGGACACCTGGAGCCCCTTATAGATAAGCCATGGCCAGGTGATGTCAGTGGTCCGCATGAATGCATGTCCCAGAATTAGCAAGCTTTCCCTTTGTTTCATCAGGACTTTGCTACCCCAACTAAGAAAGTATTTGACCTTAGATAAGCCTTACATAAGACTCAATAAGCAGCCACAGAAGCAAAGAGTATATAATCTACCCATGCAGGAATATTATATTTGATTATATGAAAAGCATAGGCACGTACAATAACTACACTGGTTGTTTTACTATGTATGGAACAAGAGCCAGGAACCCTGCTTGGAGACACCGCAGGAGCTAAGAGAGGTAAAGTGGGTGGGGTTGTTGAGATGTAGAGCACTGTTTATGAAGCCCCAGTTTATCCACCCCCAGCACTTCAAAGCAAAAACAAACTATGCTCACTGCAATGAATGACGGACATTTACTGAATCGCTATTTCACTTGCTTACAGAGAGCCCTGAAAGGCTCCATAGAGAACCACTGGGCGGGCAGTTGGATGGCTGCCTTTCTAATTCTGGCCAATTCCCAGGGAGCAGAGGCAGGAACTGGGGTTTGACTGTCACTTTGGCAGCAACTTTAGTCAAGAAAGATAGAGATCCCCTAGCTGACATTCATCTGATATGTAGCTTTCTGCTGTCCGGGAGGGTGGGTGGAGTCTTGCTAGCCGGCTCCCATGGGGCTTCTCCTCGCACACAGAACCTTTCAGTAGCGCACACACATTTGCCTGGGATTTCTGAGGTTCACCAACTAAGACTGCAGCTGTGGACCTGACAGCCGCAGCTGTTTATGAACCACCAAGCTGCAATGTGAGGGCCGGATGCCATCATGAGATGGTGATGGTGGTGAGCGTGGTGACATCCAGTCGCCATGCCTCCCTCCTCAGCTGTTCTCTGAAATATAACATCATTGGATTGAGAGCATGGAGCTAGGGGAATGGCTCCGTGGGTAAAGCACTTGCCTTATGAACCTAAAGACCCAAGTTTGGTCCTCAGAACCCATGTGAAAATACCAGGCATAATGGTGCAAGCTTGTAATCTCAACGCTGGAAAGAGAGACAGAAGGGTCTCTGGGACTCGCTGTTAGAAGGTAATGGGCTCCCATAAACTCATCTGGAGTGCCACTATTAGGAGGTGTGGCTTTGTTGGCATGGGTATGGCTTGTTGGAGGAAGTGTATCACGGTGGAGGCAGACTTTGAGGTCTCATAAATGCTCAAGCCGCATCCACTGTCCCAATTCACTCCCTGTTGCCTGCAAGAAGTAGAACTCAGCTCCTTCTTCATTGCCATGTCTGTCTGTGCACTGTCAAGTCCTGCGATGAAGACAATGGGCTAAACCTCAGAACTGTGAGCGAGCCACCCCAATTAAGTGTTTTCCTTTCTTTTTAAAATATAAATATATATTTATTTATTATGTATACACCATTCCTTCCATGTATGTCTGCAGGCCAGAAGAGGGCACCAGATGGTTGTGAGCCACCATATGGTTGCTAGGAATTGAACTCAGGACCTTTGGAAGAACAGTCAGTGCTCTTAACCTCTGAGCCATCTCTCCAGCCCCAAGTGTTTTCCTTTCTAAGAGCTGCCATGATCACGGTGTGTTCACAGCAATAGAAACCCTAACGAAGGCAGTAGCCTAGCCTGGTCAATTAGAGACCCTGTCTCAGTGGAGGTTGTTGTGAGACGCTATTCCTAGGGAGCCATGCATAACATTTATTTACTCCAGAACTGACACAGACCAAAGTACAGATACCACTAAAGTTCAGTTGGCGAACCAATGAGTTTATTGGGGTTACTTGTAGGAATATGTGTGAGGCATTGCTTATAGGAGCGGAAGTGACTCAGAGACATATGCATCACTAAGGCCCACCCCAGACTAGGTGATGGCTAAGGAAAGCCGGAAGCCTGGACCACACTGACAGCAGCAGGCAGTTCAACAGGGTGGAGAATGTCCCTTCTAGGTGGCTCAGTTGGGCTAAGTCTCTTCCAAGCAGCTGGAGCTTCAAGGCAGCTCAGCTGATCTCTGCTTCCTTCCGTTGTTTTTACTCAACACCAAACCTGATTTCTAAAAAGCCCTTTTAACTCCAGATAATTGAACCATTATCCTCAAATTTTAATAAATTCTTTAAAAAAAAAAAAAAAGCTCTAGTACTGTGGTCACAAAGAATATGATGGGCTTTCGGTCTAACTTCTTTTTAAGTCAAAAACTGATCATTTTTAATGTCAGTGGCGTTCGGCATCTGCTCTGAGAACAGGAAATTATATGTAATTAAGATCCCACATGGTAACACATGCTAATCTGCACAGTAAATACTTGCATCCACTGCAACTTGTATTCTGGGGTGGATGCTGGAGGGTGGTCCCCATAGCACAGCCCTAGAACTTCAGGCAGTCCCCCAGATGCCAACAGTGTCAAGCACTAAAATACTCTGATCCAAATCGATTTTCTTATGCTATAAAAAAACAAGGGGGTGAACTCCAAGAGTGTCAGCACTGCGGCTGGAGGACACCAGCAAAGAGCTTAGTGCTCAGAGGGCTGTTCAGATAGTCTAGCTGGCACTCAATGAACTCAAAACAAAACAAAACGAAACAAACCCAGGTGATCAAGGGGGCTGGCGAGATGGGTCAGCATTAAGAACACTTGTTGCTCTTGCAGAAGACTGGGGCTGGGTTCTCACATCCACGTGGTAGCATGCAGCCATTCATGACTCTGTTCTGAACTCTTAGCACATACATACATGCAGGGAAAATAGCCATATTCACAAAATAAATCTTAAAAGAAACTTTATTGAGTATCTATGCTATGCTGGGTGCCATTTTAGATATCTGAATTAGGTAATTAAATGCATATATTTTAGGTTAAGTAACTTTTTAAAAAGGATCTTGGAAAAAACTTGATTTCTGTTTTCTGGGTTTTTTTTCTTAACAACAAATACAGGGGTATTTCAAGAGCTAGTATATAGCTCAATATGCCTAGCCTATTATGTTATTGTTTTTGTAAGACATCCAGTTTTCCCCCTAGGAAAATGTGTTAGTGCATTTTCCCTAGGAGAGCAGTGGGTTTTTATCTTTCTAGATCAATGACCCCAATCAAACAGGGTCTTCCCTATTATTTACTGGGAGCATAGTTTCCATTGTCGCGTTCAGGTATCCCCACACGATTATGGTTGCATCAAATATCAAAGGCTTTAAAACAGCTAATTGGTTTTTTTTTTTCCATCTAAGGTGTCTAAGAAATGCTGAAGCTCTGTCATATTTGAAATACCATCCCTCCATCAAAGACCAGATTTGGACTTTCCCCCTTGGTCCAGTTAGTAGGCCTGTGTTTCAAGGCAATAATTAACAAATCAGCATGGGTAGCCAATAAACCGTGGAGCTGACTCTGCTATCTAGATCATGTATTCAGATCTCTGTTTAGTAATTAAAATATTGTGCCGCCAGTCAGTCTGTCAGCATGGTCAGTGTTGGGAATTGTATAAGGCAATAGAAGCAGTTGTACATCTCTTTTTATGCCAGCAGATGGAGGGCTTTGTCTACCAATGCCATGACGATTATCTGTTCATGATTATCTGAATCAATAGCCCTTGGACAGACATTAAACCTTTAAGTGCCCAAAGGCTTTTCCTAATAAAAACCCCATGGATCCTATTGGCAGAGGGTCAAATTTCTCTCTGGGTAAAAAATTTGAACATTTTTATCATGAATTAAATCAGCTGCCACACCCAGGAGTAGCCCCCAGGGAGAGCTCCTCATTTGAATTGTATTGATTTCCCTGGATGGTTGGCCAGGGAAGAGACCTGAATTTCCTGAGTTAGAAGCATGTCCTGTTTATCAAATTTAGAATGAAGGCGGTGCCTTATCACTATTTATTAATATTATTGTTATTATTATTTTATTACATTGCTGGCATAACTTTGGTGCCTTTTTCTTTTTTCATTTTTTAAACAAAATAAAATATAATAAGATAAAACAAAAACCATCACATTGACAAGGCAAACCAACAGAAGAGAAAGTACCCTCAGAGAAGGCATAAGAATCGGAGACCCACCAGGTGGCACGAGAGAGTTTGTGTGTTTCCTTTCTTTTGATTTTATGGACCTTAGATTGTTTATCTTTGTGTTTTCATGGGTGTAGTTAATCTCTTTAGATTGTAGCTCTTTCTACTACCTTCTATGAGCTGGATTTATAGATAAATATTGCTTACATTTAGCTTTATAATAGAATATCATCTATGGTCATTGACAATTTTGCTGGGTATAATAGTCTGGGCTGGCATCTATAGTCTCTTAGAGTCTGCAGTACATCTATCCAGGCCCTTTGGACTTTTAGAGTCTCCATTGGGAAGTCAAGTGTAAATCTAATAGATCTGTCTTTACATATTTCTTGGTCTTTTTCCTTTGCATCTTTAATATCTTCTTTGTTCTGTATATTTAGTGTTTTGATAATTATGTGACAAGGGGACTTTCTTTCTAGTCCATTTTATTTGGTGTTCTAAATGCTTCTTGTGCTTTTATAGGCATCTCCTTTAGTTAGAAAATTTTTCCTCTCTGATTTTGTTGAAAGTATTTTCTAGGCCTTTAACTGGCTTTCTTCTCTTTTCTCTATTCCTATTATTTTTAGATCTGCTTTTTTTTTTCATAGTGTCTCAGATTTCCTAGATGTCATATTTTGGGAGTTTTTCAGATCTAACATTTTCTTTGACCAATGTATCCATTTCTTCTATCACATCTTCGACAACTGAGATTCTCTCTTCCATATCTTGTATTTTGTTGGTAGTACTTGCCTTTGTGGTTTCTGTTCAAATTCCTAAATTTTTTCACTTCCAGATTTCCATCAGTTTGGGTTTTCTTTATTGATTCTATTTCCATGTTCAGGTCTTGAAGAGTTTTATTCATTTCCTTACACTGTTTATGTTTCCCTGGATTTCCTTAAAGGATTTATTAATTTCTTCTTTAAGGACCTCTATCACCTCTATACAGACTGTTTTAATGTAATTTTTGTGTACTTCAGCTATGTTGAAATATTTAGCACCTGCTGTGGTAGAGTTACTAGGCTCCTGTGGAGACACGAAGTCCTGGTTGTTATTGTTTTTACACTACAACTAGGCCTCTGGGATCGGGATGACAAAGTTCTGGGTGCTGATATCTGGTTTTGTCTTTGTTGAGCAGTTGTTTTGTGTCTCTCTGGATTTAGGGGAGTGTGGCGGCTGTTCTGTTGCCTGGTAGGAAGATTTCCCTGGACCCTTTTCCAGGAAACTTTTTCTGGCCCGCTCAGTGGTGGGTTCCCAGGAAATGTCCACTGGTACTGGAGGCTGGGATACTAGGATGGGTTGTGGGAAAGGAGGCTTGGAGGAAGAGATGTTTGTGATCCCTTGGGGACAGGGCTCAAAGAGGAAAGGGAGAAGAGCAGGTGTTCTGCTACTGAGCTGAGGATGAGACTGGGATTGGAGGAGCTGGAAGGTGAAGATCTACAGTCAACCCCCCTGCTTCCCTGGCAGGAGCAGCCCTTGGGTTAGCAGAGATTACCTGCGGGAACAATAGTAGGGGTGTGTGTGTGTGTGTGTGTGTGTGTGTGTGTGTGTGAAATATAGCCAGGCTGGAAGAGATACCTATAGGAGAGTAGGCAGAGTCAGTGAGAAGCCATGTGGCCAATGGAGACAGATGCACTGGAACCTTGCCTATAAGCCACAGCCACGTGGCAATACACAGATTAATAGAAATGGGTTAAGATGTAAAAGTTATCTAGAAATATGCATAAGCTAATAAGCAAGGTAGTGTTGTAATATAGTTTCTGAGTGATTATTTGGGTCTAAGCAACCAGGGAATGAACAAGCAGCCTCTGTCAACAGGGGGGCGGGGCAGAGAGGGCTGCAGCATGCAGGTGTTCTTTTGCAGAGCTAGGGGTGAGATTGGGGGATTGTATTTGGGGGAGAGGAGGAAGGGGTTCAAGTCTTCAGCTGGCTTACTGACTTCCTTAGTCAGCTCAGCTGCTGTGTTCCCAGGGAGCGCTGCTGGTGTTGGAGGCTGGGACGATGAGATGAGTCAGGGGAAGGAAGGCTGGAGATAATCTTTGTGATCCATTTGGGAAGGGGTGGGAGGAAAAGGAGACCAAGTAAACATTTGCTGGTTGATTTAAAACCTACTTGGCATAGACACAATATTCCAAAAAAATAAATAAATAAATAAATAATGCAAGAACTTAAGGCATGTATGGCTACAGCAACCAAGAATCCAAGATTGCCAAGACAGTGGGCAATCTCAGGGTTTTATATTAATAACAGGAAAGACTTAACTGGTGGTCTTCAGAGCAGCATTCCTTACCTGTAATGCTGCTCACACTCCCTCTTCGTGTCCTGGACCTGTGCGGGTTGCTGCTAAATGAGCAGGGGTCTGGTTTGTCCCGTTTATCTCTGAAAGGCTAGTGGGAGGATGCTTCATACCCCATGATGCTGAGAAGGGGGCAGGAGAAAGGGCAAAACCAATTTCTTCTACCCAGCCATGAGACACCCTCCCACCTAAGAGCCAGCCGTTCCCCCACTCCAGGTACTTTCATCTTTGGACTCATTTTCTGAAAGTTTCTCATCAAATAAAGAGGACTCACAAGGCATAATTAGGGATGGATCTGTTTATCTTTTAAAATCCTGATTCGATTTATTCTCTTTATCTTATATGTGACTGTTGTGCCTGCAAGTGTGTATGTGAGGTCAGAAGAGGGCATCAGATTTCCTGGAACCACCATGTGGGTGCCAGGAACAGAACCTTGGTCCTCTGTAAAAGAAAGAAGTGCTTTGAACCTCGGAGCCATCTCCCCAGCCCCTGGCTATGTTCATTTTTAAGACTGAGTATTTCTGAGGTCCGCAAATGTAAAAGTTCTTCTCTTCCAAAGTCAAAGCCATTAGACACTGCTGTTCGGTACATGGATGGGGTACACAGAGGAAGAATTCTAAATCGTCTCAATGCTCCGCATGCAAATGGTTCTTCCCCATAATCAAAGCTTGTGTGTATGTGCAGGGCTATATGTGCGTGCTCACACGGAGACACTTGAGCCCTTGTTCCTCAGCTGCTACCCACCTGATGTTCAAGACAGAAGTTCACTGGGCCAGAACTCACCCAGTTGGCTAGGTCGGTCAGTCAGCAAGAGATGCCTCTCCAATGCTAGGATTACAAGTGTTCGCCACCATGCCTAGGTTGTTTTTGGTTTGTGTTTGTTCTGTGGGGGATTGAACTCAGGTCCTCATACTTGAAAGGCAAGCACTTTTTACTAACTGAGCTATCTTCCCAGCCTTAAGCCATGATCAAATTTGAGGTTCACCATCAGTGACCTCAGAAGTCACTGACATCAAACAGCAGAACTGCCTGAGAGTCAGAGTCTCTTCTTGCTGCCACCCGAATCTGTGGCATAACTGCACTGTGGTCCAACGAGCTACCATGAGTCAACACAGCAAAAACATCAGGAGAGGATGGGCATGGCGGTGCGTGCCTCTGAACGCACTACTCTGGAGGCTGAAAGAGGCGGGAGACCAGCCATGAGTTTGAGACCAATATGGACTACATGATGATTTTTGACGTGAGACTGAGCTACAGAGTAAATCCCTACATCAAAACAACAACAACTCATTTAGGTGCAGTTGACGATTTATTAGCTTTGTGGCGCTAAGGAAGAAACTCAGGACCTTGTGCATGCTCTCATGGCACTACTCCACTGGTCTAATCCCCAGGCCACTTACAAAACACACTCCAAATGAAGGAGGGGCACAGCCACCTAGAGCTGATCCTATTGCAGCAACTTCTGGTTAGCTGGATTTAGCATAATGCCGCTGTTTGGTTAGCTGTACATGGAGTTGTAAAAGATGACCATGTCATTTTATTCCTGGAGCAGTTTATTGATCATTATCCCTGAATCCAACCAAAGGAATTACTATTTGTCAAAGAAGATCCCCTCCTGTGAAAGAGCCCTTTTGAAACTGGCTCCACAGAGTCCGGATAAACAGTAATAGGTCCTGTTGTCTTATACTGGTCTCAAACTATTGCTACAGCATTTAATGTAATGAAAGCATATGCTGTGTGCTGAGAAACACATCTAAAATAAAGGTCCTTGGTAAGATCGTTCATAGGCTAACTAGAATTCAGCTCCGTACAGGTTTCTCAGTCATTCCCAAGCCCACAGGCTGAATTGAAGAGGTGTGGTTAGAAAGCACACGTTACTGCAGTGTAGCCCGGCCTGCAGAGTGGGTTTCCAGACGCGGCCTCTTGCTGCTGCGCTGTTCTTCCTGTGTAGACCTGCGCCTCAATACACCGTCTAGCATGCAAGAATAACTCATGTCAGGAAGCACACATAGAACCCATGGGGACCTGTTCCAGCCACGAGGCTGGGCAGAGAGATCATGCTTATGGTAAAGGTATTTTAGCTTGACCTTCAGCTTCTCATCCATCTCAGCATCCCATGCTCTAAAATGCATCCAGTCGCCGGGCGGTGGTGGCACACGCCTTTAATCCCAGCACTCGGGAAACAGAGGCAGGCGGATCTCTGTGAGTTCGAGACCAGCCTGGTCTACAAGAGCTAGTTCCAGGACAGGCTCCAAAACCACAGAGAAACCCTGTCTCGAAAAAAACCAAAAAAAAAAAAAAAAAATGCATCCAGTCTATACTGATTCTAGACAGCTCAGATAGTAGAGTATCTGTGAACCCTTGAAACACCCGATTCACTCAGTAACGGATAGCAATAACACATAAATTTCTTGGGGTGGGGAATACGCAGGAGGCGTTACTCATCTGGAAGAGACACAGACTCATATTCACAGGCCCCCAGCACGGGAAGCTGGCCTTTGGCAGGGGCATGCCAGGAGAGGGACTGGCTTCAAGCTCCTCCTGGCTTTTGGTTGCTAACAGCTTTACTGGCACCATAACGTACATGTGCTTAAAAGATATTAAGAGTGTAAAACCGAGTGAGTTTGGCATCACCACACAACTGCGTATCCACCAACTAACATACCTATCAATTGCAAGTTCCCCCGACCCTCTCCTTCCAGCTTCTTGATAAAAACTGCCACAACTGTCTTCCCGAGGGAAGTTGGGAGCTCCACTCCTGACTTTTTGTACTGTATTTGAAACTCTGAGAATATATTTACAATTTAGCCAGGTAATAAAACAAGCACTTAAGAATCTACTATCCATAAAGGATTCTTGCTTAAATTTGCAGCAACCTTGTATGGAGACAAAAGAACATGCTAGACAAAACCACCACACCACCACTAATTCCCATATGCTATCCCGTCTTACCCACTCCCCTTTTAGCTCACTCAGAGGTGCTTGTCTTATTTATTTGCTCACTGGTTCTTATTTATTTATTTATTTATTTATTTATTATGTATACAATATTCTTTCTGCGTGTATGCCTGAAGTCCAGAAGAGGGCACCAGACCTCATTACAGATGGTTGTGAGCCACCATGTGGTTGCTGGGAATTGAACTCAGGACCTTTGGAAGAGCAGGCAATGCTCTTAACCGCTGAGCCATCTCTCCAGCCCAGCTCACTGGTTCTTAAACACTTTTATCATATATGTGAAACAGTCTTCCTCTTGAGATTGTACAGTTTGTCATTGGCAGCTGTCTTCAACACTGTATTTCTGATCCATCCATGCTAATGAACGCAGCCACAGGTCACTCGCTAAGTATTTCCTAAAAATCTAATATCTTAAGAGACACTCTCATGTCATTTCCAGCATCTGTCCTGAAGAACAACAGCATTACATTGAGCTGTCTGAACATACAAGTTCCTTCGGGGGTTATACTTGCAAGATGATTTGCTGGGCTATGGGTTGTACCATGTGAGCCTTTATAGATAATCTCTAATCTAGATCATGTGGTTTAAAGTTCCAGCCCTGTCCGCCACACACATGAACTCTGAACACCCATCTCCAGCTTACTCGGCCCTGGCGCCCTTGGTTGTGTTCTCTGAAGATGCCGGAGTCTGCTCACAGATTACCAGACATTTGTTTCTGCTGCTATGAAGTCCTTGCTAGCAATTCATCCTAATTTGCCAATTATTTTCTTTTCCAATCATCACCTATCTGTATCCTAAACAAGATGTATATGTGATTATATGTGTGTATACATATATCTAGGCCTAAATATTAAGAATTTTTTTACAAAAATCTCCTACCTTTTAAATTACTTTTTTCCCTAGTCTTTTAATTCTCAGGATTTATCTTGAGTATCACTGAGGTATGAGCTCATCATCATGTTCTACATGAACAACCCACCTGGCAGCAGTAGCATTAGGTGGTCTACTGTTAAGGTGTATCCTTCAAATACCAACAGTGTGCCTATTAGAAAACAGCAGCCTGCTTCACCTACTGTTTAACAACAATTTCTCATTTCCCCAAACTCTATTTTCAAAATCGCCTGATCCCTTTTCATAATATTTTCTTCACATTTTTGCACATGCTGTCCCCAGATCACAATCCTCCTGCCTTAGCTTCCCTGGAGCAGAGATTAGCGCACATGTCAGCACATGGAGCTTCCCTTTCCAATGGGCTCTTTCCCTGACATTTCATGAGTCCCCATGTCTAACTGTGGAGCTAGCTGCTTCTGTCACCCCATGCATGGAGCCCATCTCCTGCACGTCTGCTGCCTTCATTATGGTGGCAAATCCCATCCCAGGAGCCTATGCTGCAGCTTCCTCTTAGGAGAGACGGCACCTGCTTCTGTTGGGAGACCCCGGGAGACCTGAAAGCAGCCTCAGGCTCGGTTCCCCACCATCCAGCAGATCCCACTGATGGGCGTGGCAGCTTCCACAAGTCCTGGATTTCCTGACTTCAGTGCTTGCTTACTTTGTTACTCAGATTCTAGCAACGTGTTCCGCTTACCTCTTCTTTCTCGAGGGCATCTGGGTCCCTGAACATTTCCTTTACTGTCTCCAAAGTCTAGTATCAATTTTTAAAAAGTGCTTTATTTGGGCTCCATTTCTACAGCACAGGATGCTTAGGGCATCACCCACAGTCCACCTCCCTGCTGTGCTCCTGCCACTGTCACTGAGAGCGCACGAGGCAGCAAATCTCCTTCCCATGTGGACAGCTGGACGAACGATATGGCCTGGCGTCAAGCTTCCGTGTGGCAACAGAGCTGAAGTTTGGCTTTTATTTCTTTAATTCTCCTGTCTGTTTCTTAACAGATAGAAGTTTAAAAGGGAACCACATACTGTATGAGTCCATGTATGTGAAACGGCCAGTGGAGACAAATCCATAAAGCTGCTAGCACTGGCTCGGCTGGGGCGGGAAGGACAGGGTGACTATATTGGGTATCATGTTTCTTTGTAAAGCAATGAAACACTGTGGTGACAGGTACACAGCTCTGAACATATGAAGGCCAGGTAGCTCTGTTCTTTAAAGGGGTAAATTCATGGTAAGTAAATTATACACTAGGAAGCTATTCCATAATTGAAAAGGAGATAAGAATATTATTTATTGGTATAAAATTCTTGTTTAAAAAGGCATCAAACATAAGCTGAGCTTGATGAACTGTCACAAAAGCAAACAACTGCCTGGGTGGTTAAGAACCTGCCTGACGGGGTGCATGGCCCTCTCTTAGGATTGGAGGGGGTGGGGTGGGAGGGTCTGTGGAGGAAGAGGGAAGGGAGTGGGCGGAGGGGAGGGAGTGGGAATTTGGAAAAAAAAGTTGAAATAAATTTAAAACAAAAACAAAAAACACCAAAAAAAAAAAAGAAGCTTAAAAACAACAACAACAAAAACCCCTGCCTGATAACCAGCAGCCTTTTGTGTCCTCTCGCGGTGGCGCCCGCAGGCCTGTCTTCCTCCTGAGACGCACATGTGGGAAATCCTGGACACAGGCCCTTAGCTGATTGTAAGTGGCACAAGTCTTCTGTTCCGTGGCTTGCCTTTGCACCCTCTTAGTGGGATCTCTTGATGGACAGATGCTCTTAATTTCAACACAGACAAAGGAATGTGTCTCTCTACAGTTGGCACTCTGCATTCTCTCCCTAGCCACAGCAACACTTTCACTGCCCCAAACACCTTTGATGGTGTCACATCTTTTATTGCTTAAGAAAATCTTAAAAAATAAAATGTAGCAGTTATGTTTTTCCAGATTGTAAATAATAAATAAAACATTCATGTTTTCATAGAGACCTTCATATTTCTGAATTTTTTAAGATAATCAAATCATTGCTGCTCTTAAGAAAATATACAGGAGTCTCCACCTAGAACCCAGTCACAACCAAGATACTATTTTAAAATAAAACAGCAGAGCACCATGTTCAAAATCATGCCCTTATGGAATTGTAAGAACTCTCAAAGATATATTACATTCAGTATGGCTTTTCTTACTATGTAAATAATTAAATGTGAAGACTAGTGACTCACTTGTAATTTTTTGCTTAGTTAAGTAATTGAATAGACAGAATCTTTCCATTCCTTGAGCAGCCTGGGCTACTGTGGCTTTACTCTAGAAGAACACAGATACTCTCATCACTTAGCCCCCATACATCTGTGCTAAGATTCTCTCACTCCCAAGCAACTTTTACATTGGTGTAGAAGAGTGTTGTTGCTCACTGTTTCAAACAAATGCAATCTACACATTCAATCTGTCCACAGTCATTTACATGACTGGAGTAGTTAGCACGCAGCACTTTACACAGCTCCTCATTACAGCAGACACATTTACGAACAAACTCAATGGACCTAATGGACCTAATCTTTACAAGAATATCCTGCATCTACCCACACATGAGCCCATCTCCTGATCTTAGGAATTTGCTCTCTCTCCTCAGCACACAGCCTCAACAGAGCGCTCAGAAATACTTACTTTCTCTCCTTTCAGGCTCATTTGGATCAAAACTGTAAGCTTCAGATGGATTCAACTGCCACTGTAGGAGGCACAAATATTCGTATGTTTAAAATAAAGCTAATAACAGCATATCAGTACCTTGCTTTCTATCACTAAAATAGCTTTTAAAAGTACAAGAAATGGAGTTAGTTTGTCTATGTTTACCTGCCTAATAAAATGACCTCGAATGACCCTCAATCAGATCATCCAAACCAGAATCACTAGAGGCGTGTAGTAACTTGTCCCAGGTCACAGAGACAGAATTAGAATCTGCATGCCCATGACGAGCAACACAGCCTGTCTATCTCCAGGACCTACTGAGGTGTTTTTTCTTTTGTTTTTAATGTTTGTCATTATTGATATTTTTATTATCTTTATACCCCCAGTGTTACCAGAGTTCCTGGTGTTTGACAAACATTTGGTCAGATCACATTAGTGCAAGAAATGTTTCTGGTTGATGTATGGGTAGCAGTCAGCCTGGTTGATCACTGGCTTATGTTTCCATCCAGGCTTGTTCAGGAGCCTTTCAATCTAGAAGTAGTTGAAGCTGGAAACACCCAGGGCTGTTGTGGACTATTATTTTAAGATGTGTTACATTTGTTTATGCTGTGGAACATTTGTTTAACGATGCAAAGATGTGTTGTATTCTTTTATGTTGCATTTGTTTAATTCTGTGAAGCTGTGTTACTTTGCCTGTCTAAAACACCTGATTGGTCAAGTAAAGAGCTTACCAGCTAATAAGTAGACAGGAGAAAGGATAGGTGGGGCTGGCAGGTAGAGAGAATAAATAGGAGGAGAAATCTATGCAAAAAGGATCTAGGAGCAAAAGAAGGATAAGGAGGAAGACACCTGGGACCAGTCACCCAGTTACATAGCAAGCCACAGAGGAAGAAGTAAAGACAGGTATACAGAAACAGAGAAAAAGATAGATGGGATAATTTAAAGGAAGCTGTAAGGGAAGAAGTAAAGACAGGTATACAGAAACAGGCAAAAGATAGATGGGATAATTTAAAGGAAGCTGGCTAGAAATAAGCCAAGTTAAGACTGGGCATTTACAAGTAATAAGTCTCTGAGTGTATTTATTTGGTAGCTGGGAGGCGGGAGCCCCAAAGAGCAAAGAACAACAGCAACAACACAGGGCTCTAACTCTTCATCTCCAGGTCTTCTCTGACCTTCCACACTCCCAAGAAGGTTATTTTACTGGTGAGAACACTGACTTTATCACTTGGGGGAAAAGCTCTCTGGGCTGAAGTCCCCATGGCCACTGAATAAGCTGAGGCCCAAATAGTCCAGTTCCAGATGCTGAGGGGCTTCTGATGGCTCCGTTCAGCAGTTCTCTCAAAGCAGGTGGCCCACACCTTGCTGACAATGAAGAAGTCCTCTCGCTTCACACCCTTCTCTTTCATCTGACCTTGGATGGCTTCCCCTCTTCATTCTTGTAATGATAAGCATATGCAGTCAGCGCAGCCCTATCCTGCATTAATGGGCCCTCTTCATGGCTCTCTTGACTTGGTCTACATGCCCACGCACACAATGGCCATCTTGGCTTTGGTACTGAGCTTCATGAAGGTGCCATGGTTACTGCAGACATTTTTCTGACAGAGTAGATGTCTGTGTTGTTTGTTGTTGCTGTGGTTTTGTGTGTGTGTGTGTGTTGTTCAGATGCATATGTGTGAGTGCCCATGTATTGGCCGGAGGAGATTTCAAGTGTCCCCTTCTATTGCTCTTCACCCATTCCCTTGAGACAGTCTCTCACTGAACCCCAATTTCTGTTTTTTCAGCCAGGTTGGTAGCCAGCAATCCTTAGCAAAGCTCCTGTGTTTGTGTCTTCCTTCACCCAGCTCTGCAGTTATAGGCACATGTGGTCATGCCTGTTTTCATGTTAATTCCAGAGACGTAAACTCAGGTCCTCATGTCTGCACAGCACCAAGCCATCTCTCCAGCCCGCCTACAGAATGTACATCTGCTAAAGAAGGCCTGAGCACTAAAGAGTGAAAATGTGACTCAGACTTGGTCACTTCTAAAAACAGGCTGAGGTTAGCCCCAAGAAAGAGACACGAGGATGAGAAGATGGCTCAGTGGGTAAATGCTGGTTACATACGCATGAGGACTTCAGTTCAGATGCCTTGCACCCACATAAATGCCAGGCACAGTGGTGAGTGCCTGTACCCCTGGAGTTGGGGGTTCACCAGCAGCCTGTCTAGCTGAAATGCTGAGCTCAGACTCAGTAAGAGATCTTGTCTCTAAAATCAAGATGGAGAGTAATAGAGAAAGATGACATCAGCCTCTGACCTGTATATGAGAATTCATCAGTGAGCTCACACATATATGCATGTGTATAACACACACATGAGGAAGGGGTTTTTGAAAGTTGTTTGAGAAGTTACATAAGAAAATTTCAAAAAGGCATGTTTTGAAATACACCAGACCACCAAAATCTATTAATTTGAGCAAAATAGTATTAACCAGTAACTCAAAAGCTTCATTTCAAAATATGTATAGAAAGGATTTTATAATTATGAAAATGGAAATAATATAGTTATCCAACAAAGAAAATAATTATATAAGCTAGGTATTCCGGCTGGAATATGTTGGATTATTAAATATAATTTTTAGGAACTTTTAACGACACAGAAAATACAGTTGACAGTGGTATTTATAAGTTATGGAATAACATAAAATTTGAAATGTTCCTAGTCTTCTGCAGTGAGCACATACTGCTTTAATGACATATACATGTGTGTACAGTACATGTATGCTCTGGCTCCCTGTGCTCAAACTGTACATAACAGGAACATAAAGCTGAAATTTTTAATCAGTTCATTATAAACTTTTCTACTCACTGAAATTCTAGACTACCAATGGAACATGAGGTGCCAGGATCAGGCCCCTGGATGACACAGAGTGGACTCTGATCCTGGACAAGATGGTTCTACCAGAGCATCACTGGGATAAGTGGAGGTTGGTTAAAACCTTGATTCACTGTAGCAATATCTCACTTTAGTTCTTGATTCTGTGGCTCCACCATGCTCCTTGCATTATGGAAACAGAGGGTGATATGGGATTCCCCTCTTGTATGCAGTAAATACCATTGGTTAATAAAGAATCTGTCTTGAGCCTGGCAGGGCAGAATAGAGGTAGGCAGGGAAAACTAAACTGAATGCTGGGAGAAAGAAGGCGGAGTCAGGGATTCACCATGTAGCTGCGAGAGGGAAAGATATGAGCCGCCAGCTGGAACCTTGCTGGTAGGCCACAAGCCTAATGGCAAAATATAAAATATAAAATAATGGAAATGGATTAATATTAGATCTAAGAGCTACCTAGCAATATGCTTAAGCTATTGGCCAAGCAGTCATTTAATTAATTCAGTTTCTGTGTGGTTATTTTGAGTCTGGGCAGCTGGGAAAAAAACAAGCAGCCTCCTGCTACAAGAGGGTAACTTGATATCATGTCAACAACTTCTGGGAAAAGTGTTTTGCAGAATTCTTACAACTTTTCTGTATGCTTGAGAGTATTCCAAAGTAAAACACTTTTTAAAAAGCCTAGGTAGAAAGAAGTGTGTTAAAAATTCTGAGTTTTCCATGAACCATCTCTATTTCTTTTTTAAAAATATTAAGTAGAGCCGGGTGGTGGTGGTGGCGCACGCCTTTAATCCCAGCACTCGAGAGGCAGAGGCAGGCGGATCTCTGTGAGTTTGAGGTCAGCCTGGTCTACGTGAGCTAGCTCCAGGACAGCTAGGACTGTTACACAGAGAAACCCTGCCTCAGAGTAAGAAAAAAAGAAAAGAAAAAAACTATAACATATGACATTGTAGTTTTCAGGGCTCTCTCTCATGAGAATGTGCACATGGTGTGTTTGTGTGGTGTGATAACTTAAATGAGTTGTACCTCTACCCAAGCCCAGAGAGACAGTGAGCCACCAGAGGACACCCAGACTTCAAAGACCAAAGAGCAACTCTGCAAGTTGTAAACGGCTGTGCGGGGCAGGGGTCCTGGGCTGAACACTTACAGTCTGGTAAACTTGTACACATAAAGATGAGCCCAATGATGACAACTCACTCACAGTCCTAGAAGAGTGAGAATTGCTACTTCCGCAATGCTCAGCAGGTTACCAGACAGGAAGTACTCTGGGAAAAATGTGGTACTTACTGTAAATTTGCGAACACCCTCAAGCTCCCCAAACTTCATGTAAGAGATGTCTGCTTTCTTTTTCCCCACATCGACATCCCCAGCATAGATCTGCTTTATGCCTGCACCTTTAATTAAAGGCACACATTCATCACAAGGGCATTTTGTCACAAAAATCATGCTGCGTTCTTCTGGCTTTATATCTTGACACCTATAAAAATTATAAAGTATTACAAAACCTGTTATGAAAGAGCAAATAAGTTTGTAGAGAAATCCTTAAACTTTAAATTTGAGATTTTGCAAGACAAATTTGCAGTATTACAAATAACGATCAAGTCATGTTCTTGCTAAATTAGCAAATGTTCAAAATATGCAAAAATATGGCAATCATCATAACTGAAATTCATTGATTGCACAGTAAGATATCGGTATGTTGGACATCATATTAAAAAGGAAGTGAGAACAGAGGATGGGGAGGGAGGAATGAGTGCACATACATGGGAGGTCCTCTCTGCACTTCATCATGATCCTGGAGAATGGGGTTCACTTCTCCTTAGGCCATCACAGCAGCTAAAGACTGAGCTCTACCTGGACATATACTGACAGATGCTTCCTTAATGAGTAAGTGGTAATGCCCAGTTTTGAGCTACAGTTCTCTTAACGTTCTCCAACCATAACTTTTTAGAAATGTTTTGATAAGATGTATTAAACCTTCATCCAGAATACAGCAAGGAACCCTGCACTGAAGAGGATGGAAGGAGAGCAGAGGATAGTCTCAGCATGCTGCGGAAGCTTGGGTTAGAGGCTCTTGTGTGGCTGCAGGGACTGTACCTCCAGGTCTGGTGGATAACTCCCCTTGGCCAATTGTCTTCAGTTATGCACCTTCTAGATCTGTCTTGCTGAGTTTCATTCCTGCTCACCTGGCTGAGTACAGCAGAAACTGCAGACACCCCACCTGCTACCCAAGGGGTCTGTGCAGTGTTGCTCTATGAAGACATGTCCCTAACCCCACGACTGCCTCCTAAGAAGTCTAAACTCAGAGTTCACCATTACCCCATCCCAACCCACCACGATCACACTTGTCTCACCTCTGGGCTGGTGGATCTGGGCTCTATAGGAAAACAGACTGAGCAAGCCATAGGGAGCCAGCCAGTAAGCAGCATTCCTCCTAGAACCCTGCCATGGCCCCTGCACCAGCTCCTGCCTCCAGGATACTCCCCTATTCCTGTCCTGACTCCTTTCAGTGATAGATGGATTTTAGTCATGATGTTTTATCCCAGCAATAATAAACATAACTGAGCCAGTATTTCATAAATGTAACAGATGTGCTCTGAATTTAGAAAACAAAGGGGATACTAACATCCAAAACCAGAAATAGCTGTGCAAGTCCCTAAGGACAAACTCCTAGTAGTTCCTACTAGAGAGAGTAAGAAGAAAGAATTTCTGAAGAAATGGAAAGAGCTGGGAGTCTGTGACCATACTTCCAGTCCAGGAGCAGGACCTAACGTTATCAAAATTCTTTCTCTGAAAACATTTTCTAAGAGTTTTAAAAGAAGAACAGAAGACAATAAAAGAAAACTAGTTCCAACCAACATCTGCTCTATCTTAAAGGAAAAAGAAGGCAAAAATATCTCGTACCTAAATGTCAAAGCATTCTGCTCGGCATGTATGATGTATCTGAACTTCCGTATTTCTCTGTCCTTGTGCTTGTCATCCATGTGGGGGAAATCAGCATACTCAGAGCCCACGGGAAAGGCATTGTAGCCGCATCCTATGAAGTACATAGCTCCAGTTCCATCACAGCTTCTCTGCAAGGGTCAGCAGAAGCACCCTGTGAGTTTGCACATTCTGAAAGCCCTCACACTTCATGTAAAGAAGGTTCGCTCCATTTCTATAATAAATGCAGCCATTGGGAAATACAAGATCTGAGCTGGAGAAATGGCTGAGCTGGTAAAGGCATGTGCCACCACGCCTGGGGAGCTGAGTTCCATCCCTGAAATCAACAAGGTGAAAGGAGAAGATGGCTGTGTGTCTGGATGCACAAACATCACCTACCACAGACAAGTCCACAAAAACCTTACAATTGAAATAGAAACATAATATCAGATCATTTTATGTCTGCCATCCTCAGAGGTAACTTCAAGATAGTCTTTATGTTAACAGTTCTAATGAAATCTCAGAAGACAAAAGTGCTTTGAAAAACTAAACTGTTAAAAACAAACAAAAAAAAAACCCCAAACAAACAAAAAATGGAGGCCTGGTTCATAAGACTTCCCATGGACCAAGGATTCTGTCAGGAGCTGGGCTATGTGCTCACACTGTGACATCATAGGAAACAGTCTGGCTGCTTTCTTCCCAAATCCTGAGAACCTGGCTGATGCTGAATTTAAAGACATGATACATAACTTGTTTGGTGGAGGTTACTTCATGACAGGATGGCATTCAAGCTGTGTACTGTTACTGCTCACTGCTCTCATCCAGTGAGGAAGGGCAAAGAGGGGAGCAAAGGATAAGAACATGAAGCTTGGGGAGTGAGTAAGTTTAAAGTTTTAGGGAAGGGGAGTGAGATGAGAAACCATCAGTGGTTTTTGGTAACGAGGTTAGCATTATTAAAGAGAAGCCCAGTGTACTGGTTAGTTTTTATAGTCAATTTGGCAATACTAGAGTCACATGGAATGAGAGTGTGAACAGAAGAACTGCCTCCATCAGACCGGTCTATGCAAACGTCTGTGGGACATTTTCTTGACTGCTAACTGATGGAGGAGGCTACAGCCCACTGTGGACAGTGCATCCTCAGGCAGGTGGCACTGGGCTAAGTGAGAAAGCTAGATGAGCATGAGACAGCTAGGAGTAAGCGCCATTCCTGCTCTGACTTCCCCCGGTGACGGGATGTGACCTGAAAGTTAAGCTGACATAAACCTCTTCCTCTCTTAAAAAAAAAAAAAAGTAATTAAAAATGTTTAAATTGCATAGTGTTCATTGTGGCAATATTCAATGAACTCACAGAAAGTGTTCAATAAATGTTTGCTAATGGATGAACCTTGAAAATTGTTGACTGCTGTGGGACAATGGTCTGTACCCTGTCAATTGTATTTTAAATAAACGCTGATTGGCCAGTAGCCAGGCAGGAAGTAGAGGTGGGGTGACCAGGCAGGAAGTAGAGGCGGGGCAACGAGAATTCTGGGAAGAGGAAACAGTCAGTCTGCAGTTGTCAGCCAGACACAGAGCAAGCAAGATGTGATTGCCTCGCCAAAAAAGGTACCAAGACATGTGGCTAACACAGACAATAATTATGGACTAATATAAGTTATAAGAGTTAACAAGAAGCTTGAGTTAATAGGCCAATCAGTTTATAATTAATGTAGGCCTCTGTGTGTTTATTTGGGACTAAATGGATGAAGGACCAGGAACCAGGTGGGACAGAAACCTCGGTCAGCAGTTGAGGGAAGGGCGGATGTTTATACGAATTAGTAAAATGCATTCTATCAACCAGTCAATACAACCCAAGACTTCAGCAGGTCAGACAGCATGAGCTGTAGTTGCTATCACTCAGATGTTAGAGGGAATGATTTCATACTTACAGCTTTCCCTTCTGCCCAAATAACAGCTCCAACTCCCGTTTTATGATCCTCTGAAAGACAGGATGTTTATCTCAGTAAAAATCCACACTCAGTTCCATGAGTCCATCCTTTCCAAACAATAAAAACACATTTACTGCAACAGACATCATAAATGTAACAGCAGTAATCCCTTGTCCTAACTACACAAAACTCTTGAAATAAAACCTTTCTGGTGTGGAATATGGGAATGAGGTACCAAATAGCCAGACAGGGCAGGACCACTGTCCACCCTCACTCATCATGTCCCTGCAACAACCTCTCAAGTGGCTGTGGCACATTCGACCCACGCTGTAACTGTGACAGCCCAGCCTCACTGACTCTTCTTACCTGGTCAGGATCTAAGTGACCGCTTTTAATACATAAAGAAGCAGAATGAATAGGAAGTTTCTGAATGATGGATTTAGAGGCATAAACATGTGCTAAAATTAAGTTTATTTTTTTCTGACATATTTTTACACTCTACTCATGAAAAATTGACTTCATGGAAATATTTTTGGAAAAAAGTTCAAGTGGAAATTCTACTTAAGGTCTTGTTTTCCTTGTACATTAGGGTGAGTTTCAAATTTCTAAAACAATTTTGAATGAATTATAAAACCATAGCATTTATCAAAACCACAGCAAGGGACAAAGTAGGTACATTTATGTAAGCGGAGTCTGCACTTTCAGTTCCCAGCCGCCCAGACTCAAATAATCACACAAAAACTATAATAATTACAACACTGTTTGGCCAATGGGTTAGGGGTATTCCTAGCTAGCTCTTACATCTTAAATTAACCCATTTCTATTATTTTATATTTTATCATGAGGCTCGTGGTTGTTACCTTTTGCTTCTTGGGTGACTACATGGTGTCTTCCTGACTCTGCCTTCTTTCCTCCTCTATCTCTGCTTGGATTTCCCATGTGCTATATTCTGCCCTGCCATAGGCCAAAGCAGCTTCTTTATTAACCAGTGGTATAAAACATTCATAGTATACAGAGGGGAATCCCACATCACATTTACAGGAAAAAAAAAAAACAAAAAAACAGAATTATCTGTACCCTTACCAGGGGCCATTTATACTGAAGAGGGTTGAGTACAACTGTCCTTCCTACAACTTCCTTCAAGGTAAGCTCTCCCATCAGAGTGCATTTAAGCATCTACTTTTCTATTACAGACAATACAGACAGAAGCCCTGCCATTGTTGTATTAAACTATAGTTTGTCTTAGAGTTAACTGAAAAAATTGTAGTTATGCAATAAAATTTCTTATTTGCAATTAAAGCACATTCAGGTTTTCAAAATTATAGTATAAAATAAGTATTTTTCTGGGAAGTATTTTTATATATGTTCTCATTTTTACCTATCAATAGTTAAAATTTCCATTTCTATATATGGAATTAACTAAAAGTTAGTTCTCTTAACCCACCCTAGCTTCCTTTTCTCCATCTCTTTCTGACATTAAGGATTCCCTAAAAATGATTTTCATTTTCTTTTCTTTTTTTTTTTAAAAAAATAGATTTATTTATTTATTTATTATGTATACAGTGTTCTGCCTGTGTGCATACCTGCACCCCAGAAGAGGGCACCAGATCTCATTACAGATGGTTGTGAGCCACCACGTGGTTGCTGGGAATTGAACTCAGGACCTCCGGAAGAACAGTCCATGTTCTTAACCGCTGAGCCATCTCTCCAGCCCCCGATTTTCATTTTCTGAGTGTCACAGATGTACAAAGCATGGTGAAAGGCTGACCGTTGAGTGGGCAGGGGAATGACAGTCCCATCCTCAAGCAGCTAATGGCCAAATGGGGGCTTGACAGGGATGAGGAAGCTGCACTAAGAGGCGGTGCCTATGACACTGGGGAGCCTATGGCGATGGCTTCTACAGTGTCAGGGGCGAGATTTGGTAGCAAAATTTCCTTGCTTCCTAGACCTTTAAAGTTTAATGCAGGAGAATAATATAAATTAATGCTTCATGCTCATGTCTAAGGCAGTGGTGGAAATTATAACCACAATATTATAATTACATAAAATATCAAAACCTAAGCAAAGTTTAATACATGCATAAATAAAAACCAAACGAAACAGAAATTCTCCAAATCAAAGTCACATCTCCCGCACCAATACCTTTCTTATATTCGGATTTTGGTTTTGGGAGCTACCATTTCTATCTCAGTCTAGGAACAGACTGGACCTTTTCACGGAAGGAAACAGCATTTTCCCGTCAGCAGCACTTCTGCTTCTTGGCAAGGGCTAATTGTAAGAGAACATTCACTACCTCTTTTCAAGTAGGGATGATCCTTGATTTTCAGTTTTAAAATAGGATTTTGCTGGATAACCCAGGTTGGCCTTGAACTTGCAGTCTTCCTGCCTTAGTTTCCCTGATTGCTGGAATTAAAGGCATGTACCATATCTGTGATTCTTACAAAATTGTCCCTTATAATGATTATTCTTCAGTTTTTTTTTTCTTGCAGTTTTGAAGGAAAGCCCAATTTATGACCACTGAACAGATTCCTGAGGCTCACTGACCCCTGAAGTCAGAGTATTCTTTAGTCTACTGTTCATGCCTACAGGCACATCTATTTCTTTAATTTTTAAGATTTGTATTTGTGTGTGCACTCACACAGGTGGTATCAGAGGACAACTTCCACAACACGGAAGAAGAGAACTTGGGCTCCAACTCAGGCTGCATTCAGCCTGTCAGGCTGCGTAAAGGTCCTTGACTCTCCAAGAAGCTAGCTGGCCCCTACACATGTCAGTTTCTGTTACAGATAGTTCTGTGTTAACACTGGTCTTGATCTAAGTGTGTTTCACAGAATACTTGATAAAAATTGCTGGGTGCCTGATAAAAAAAAAAGGGCTGACTCCTTGCTTTAGTGAAGAGCCCTGATCAATCAGAGCAAAGTGGCCAGGGACCTGCGTTATCCACAGCTGCCTCCTGATGCTTTGTCACTCATATCTGACTCAATGGAGTGAGTTAGAACGGCTTTGGGGTTACTCTCACGCACTTCAACAACATGCCTACAGAGCACTGTCCCATCCAGAGTGCCTGCCCAAACAGCATACACCACCTTACATTAACACCCTTGAATTCTAAACTCCTTTACACTCGCCCCAAGGGCTTTAATGATTATGAACTCTGTGTGAGTGTGTGTGCCTCCAGAGGCCAGATGCTGATGTTGGGTGCTGTACAACACTTTTCACCTTACTTAGGAGTAAGTTCTCACTGGAACTCATTGGCTGGACTATCTGGCCAGTGAGTCCACACAATCGATCTTGTTTCAGCTGCAGGCCTGGGGCTATAAACACGTAGCCATAGCCTGCTTTTCTCGGGTGTGCTGAGGACCCAAATTCAGGGCTTCATGCTTGCACAACAAGCACTCTACCTGCTGAGCGACTTCCCCAGCCCCTGAACCACTATTTTGAATATGAAAAGATCCCCCCATTTAATAACCACTCTTTAGTTCTCAGGGAAAATGCTAATTATGCCGGTGGTTCTCCCCTGGAAGAACACACGTGAGTGATAGTTAAGTTTCATCTTAACTAGGCGTTGAGGTCCAGAACCTTCCCCTGCAAAAAAATCCACTGTCAAAAACTGTTCCTTGGAAAACCTTTTAATTCAAATGTACCAGCACGGATTTATATATAAAACTCAATAGTAAGTGGACACACGGATAATACAAAATGTAATTTAGAGTATATAAACTCTACATTACAAATCAGACTCGGATTATCAACCCTGATGAACATCAGAACACCTTGCAGAACTTTTAAAGACCTAGGCTGTACCCAGATCTGGGTGCGTTTGAGCATCTGTACCTTTTAAAGTTTCCATGGAGATTCTGTACATTGTCGGTTGAGATCCTCCATTCCGTTTACTCGACCTGAGGTCTTTTAAAGACCAGTGCCATCTGTACAGGCCTTTCTTATTCTCCTTCTCTTCTCCTCCTTTCTTGGGATAATTAAGTTTCTGGGCAGGGGATGTAGCTCAGTTGGTGGAGTGCTTGCCTAATGTGCATGAGGCCCTAGGTTCCTTTCATCTTCAGCACAGCACAAATCAGGTCCAGGAGGTGCATGCTTCTAATTCCAGCACTTGAGGTGGAGGTAGGAGGGTCAGAAGTTCAAGGTCATCCTCAGCTACTTAGGGATCTTGGACTGCATAGGACCCTATCTAGTAAATAAATAAATGAATGAATAAATAAGTCCTACTATAGCATATGTCCCAAATAAGTCTTTACTACTTCTCCTGTCTGCATTTTCCCTACTTACTTCACAACTGGATTTTAAAAAGTGGCAATTCTACATTGAAAAACATTTTATTAGCTTAGATATGAAAATAATGCTACATTTTTATCAAAATAAAGAACATCACTAAGTAGTATTTTCCTTTTACACATGCACAGCAGAGTGAGATCACTTAACTTGCTGACAGGAACGTATCACCAGAAACCGAATAACAGCATTCTTTTACCTTCATTTCTTTCCCTCTAAATTTAAAAATTCCCAGAATTCTAACTTTTTAATAAAAATAGAATACACAAGCTGGAGAGATGGCTCGGCAATTAAGAGCCCTTATTGTTTTTACAGCGGGCCTGAGTTTGATTTCCAGCACCCACATGGTGGCTCACAACTAACTGTCCATGACTGCACTCCACCATCTTCTGGGCTCTAAGGGCACCAGGAACAAACACCGTGGTGCACAAACAAAATACATGCAGACAAATCACTAACATATATAAAAAACATATTTTTAAAAAACCGAGTATGAACAAAAAAATTGTGGAGTAAATAAAAATGAGAAATTCTAGTTTTCTTTTTGTGCCATTTTTACTGAGGGACTTAGTGGGTAATGGGATTATTTGTGTAAGAAGCAAATAGGACTTAGGTCTCCTGGTCCTGGTTTGTAAATGCAGTGCTGAATTAAGAACACAGAATATACAAGGGGTTGGGTAACTCCTTTACGCTGTTGGAGCAACAATGCTTTAGTATCTAAGTGGCCTCTTAGGAACTCTACCACGGACGATAGGAAGCCACTTCACTTCAGTGTCACTGGTAACCCAACCATTCAGCCCCCGTTTATGAACTAAGCATTGAACTCACCAGTTCGGTATGCCAATAGCCTGGCCTGCACCATGCAGTGCCTTGCAACTTCCTGCGGCAAGCTTTGGTTGTGACTGTCAGTAATCTGTTCTGGGTTGCTACAGTAGAATCCGAAGTGTTTCAAGTTGGGCACACTGGAAGCTACTGTGGCCAAAAGTAGAATCAGGTCTTTCATGTTTTGCCTTAGATTGCTAAAATAGGGGTTTTCACACAGGTTCTCCAGACCTATAGTCATCAGTATCTGCTTATGCATGTCTTCATTTGAAACCAAAAATAACATTTCAAATTCTTTTATTCTTTCTTGTTTACACTCAGAATAGAAATCAGTGTCAGCACCCTGCAGTGCTTTTGCAGTCTTTTGGATAAAGTCACACTTGTAAGAGGTTTCCTCTACAAACTGCACCATGTAACACACCAGCGGCTGGAGTAAGACACATACATGGGCCCGGCTGTTGGACTTCAACCTTTCTGCTGCTTTGGCATCCAGCTTTGCATCTTCAGAGCTAGAAGCCTCGGTGAGCAAACTTATTTCTGGGTCAGAAGGCCAGTAAGAAATTCGGTTAACTCCAGCTAAAATATAAAAATATAAAAGATCATTGTTTTGATATAAGCATAATAGAGGCTTTCTACCTAAATCCAGCCTACCATTACCAAGACAAACGTCTACACTGTCATTTACACAATGTGAGGGTTAGCAAACAAATACCCACAGGCCAAAATGGCTCTATGATTAGTCTTTTTTCAGTTGATGGGTTAAGTATGGGCTTTACAAGAGAATATTCTTTATCATATGAGATTATGAGAAATTAAAAATTCAGTGTTTGTATTTATTCAAAGACACAACCCTTCATTTACATATGTAATGAGTACCCTCGAATGGCAGACTTGACTAACACAGTAGAAACTATACTGCATGCAAAATCTGAAATATTTATACACCAAGGTTTTCCATGTTGCCATGGTTGCTCTGGAAATGTTATAGCCAATACATGGTAAGGCCTAGAGTTTTGTATCTAAATAACTATAAATACTACATTTATGCACTCAAAATGTTCCTGTCTCAGATTCAGAATTCTTCTGAAAAGCTATATTCTAAAGAGAGGGAAATGGTCATGCTTTTAATGCAGCATTCTTTGAATTAAAAACAACTCCAGACAATCAAAACAGGGGAATAAATAATGTGACTCCTCATCTAGACCATCAAGATGGGGAACACACGATGGGACCCCTCCTCATTATCCAAGGCGCCCACCAAGAAGTTTCTGTTTTAAAATGTGTTGCTTTCATTTTCTTTAACCTTGGTTTTGTTAACGAGTTTTAAATTAGCATATGAAGTATGAGTTTCATGATGGTATTTTTTGTATACACTTTGTTCTTGCTGAACACAAAGAACTTTTAACAGAAAAATTTCATAGAATGATGAGAAGGGCATCACCAGTCTTTAAAAAGTCTATAAGTCAAAGAGAACAACAAACTTGCAGAATAATTTTCACTCAGTATGACAGAGGAAAGGTAAGTAGCTTTTACTACACAGAAACAACATGTACTTTTGCTTAAGCTCATTAAACAAAAGTACATGTTGGCAAGAAAAATAAGACCTTAAGGGAAACAAAAGATATGAGCAGGCACCTTGTAAAAGACACAGCTAGATAACAAACACAAAAACATAAGGTCGAATGAAATTACTATGCAAACATCAAATGTTTAATTATGAATAGTTTACAACAGAAATTTCTCTGCCACTATCTTATGTCATTTCAGCTCAACAAGATTAAAAGTTTTTGTTTTATTTATTCATGTGCAAGTGCAATAAAAAGATTTTATTAGGTATGTCTGAGTTCTAGCGCCCACAGAAGTCAGAAGAGTGGCTAGATTCCCAGGCAGTTGTGTGCCACCTGACCTGGGTGCTGGGAACAACTTGGGTTCCCCACAAGAACAGGAGTACTCATAACCACTGCACAGCAATAGAAAACCTAACTAAGACACAGTTCACTCTGAATTCACGTCATTTACGTGGTCCTTAAGGCAACCCTCATACTCTGATTTGTAGTAATGTTTTATATACTTCTACATTTGTAGCAATTGCTTCAGCTTTGAGTCATGCAGAACACTAGAGAGGTGTACCTGGCTGAGGGCTAATGAAACAGACGACTTTTCTTATTTCTTATGTTCTGTTCCATAACAAAAAATCAAGAGGCTCTCCAAAGAAGCCTGACAGATCACCCCAATCCATCCACCAGCACTCCACAAGAATACCTTTCCAGTTCAAATGCTGAACCTGTTTCATGCCTCCATTACTTTACATGCTGCTGCCTTAAGCTAGCAACATGAGGACCCCTGTTCTACATCCAACCCACTATGGTAGTTTTAATGAGAAATGTCTCTTTTGGGTTTGATTTTTGAACTCTTGGTCTGGTTGGTGGTCTGTTTGGGGAGGCTACAGAACCTTTAGGGGATACAGTCTTGCTGGAGGAACTAACTCACTGGGGTGGGCCTGGGTGCTTGTAGACTTGTTGCACTTCCTATTCTCTCTCAACTTCCTGCCTCCGTGCCTGCCTTCTGCTATGCCTCCCCACCATTAATGTACTATGATCCTCTGGAGCCACAAGCCCAGATAAACTTGTCCATAAGTTGCTTCTGGTCATGGTACTTTATCACAGAAACAGAATATAACTAATACAGCCATGGAGATCAGGCTTGTGCCTCAGCTTTCACAACACAGTAGCCAGGCCTCTGAGCTCCTGCAGCACTTACAGCCTTATTTGATACCAAGTCTTCCTGAGGAAAAGGATGGGGAGTCACATTTGTTGTCTTCTTTCATCTAGAGCTACCAGGTGCCCATATGTGAGATACATTCTTTAAAATGATATAATCACCTGCATATTTACCTACCTATAAAATAGAATGAGAAGCAGTCATGTGTTGTGTGACCTTCCAGGGTATATAGTAACCTTTGGGAGTGTGCTGGTTAGTTTTTGTCAACTCTACACAAAATGAGACATATTTGAGAAAAGGGAATCTCAAGAAATTGGGAAATTGGCTCCATCTGATTTGAAATTTGATTTGAAATTGCCTCCACATCCAGGACTGTGGCCATGTCTGTGAGGCATTTTCTTTATTAATGATTGGTGTATAAGGGCCCAGGCCAGGGGGTGGTCCCATCCCCAGGGTTGTACAGGAAAGCTGACAGAGCACGCCATGGAGCAAGACAGTAAGCAGTTCCTGAACTGAGTTCCTACCTGACTTCTCTTAATGATCAACTTCATCTGGACTTGAAAGCCAAATAAATCATCTCCTTTCCACGTTTGTTTCTGGTCATGGTGGTTACAACATAAACAAAACTAGAACAGAGACGGCTGCCCAGCCAGAGCTTACAGCTCCCACAGTGACACGAACAGAAAGGATGTTATGTGGCTGCCGGGTCATAGCTCTTGTTTTGTTCTATGGTGCTGGGAAAAACCTGGGCCTCACCCATGCTAGGCAAGCACTCCACTACTGAGCTACAATCCCCAGCCGCTCTCCCCCAAGCAGGATTTTAAGAAGCAGATATGCCTTTCTCTGAATGCAGAGGACTCAAGTGAGACCCCGGTTCTGACGAAAGTAGGGAGAAGAATGATGTCTACTCCCACAAATCAACCACGTTAACAAAACTGCCTGCTGCTGTCAGTGCCTGTGTCTGACAACCATAGGGGTGAAATGCAGTCTCAAGCCACTGAAAATTTGGGGTTCCACTGTAAACTAGCATAACTATAATTTACCAAAGGTCAGTTAGCTGATCAGCAAGCAGAGTTGAGCTCAGAATCCACGTTTGCAGACTTATCCTCTGACAATGCATAAATGGTCTTCAAACATGCATTTGCCCTCCCACGTTATCTCTGTGTATTTGGGCGATGTCTTCCCTCACGGCTGCTCTCTGATAAATGAGCTGAATTCCAGCACCACCTTATCGGTACTCACCATTCACAATCATTTTCAAACAAGCAGAACACGGTTTTCTTGAAAAATAGAGGTCACAGTTTTTCAGCCTGGACCCGTGTTTGATAAGAGCAATTTGCCCAGTATGTAAGTCTTCACTAGAGCAGTGAAGACCAATGATTTTCATGTTTTTCACCACCACAAGACCAGTTTTCTTCACCTAATTAAGACACAAAATAATAAATTATTAGTTATGACTAATACTGTCCTTTCATGGGTAATACTTGATTTTCTAATGATGAAAGCTGTGCTTAGTTCTTACCTAAACACAGTCTTCATAAAAATAGATTTCTAATTAGGTCCACAAAGAATTTCTGAGAGCTTCATATTGACTTTAGAAGAGAAACTTCCAAAACTAAGACTGTTGATTAATTACATGTGTGGTTATTATTACTTCGTTCTACTGAAAGATGAGTTCATTTTAACCTAATAAAGGCCACAGGCCGAGTCAGCTGACTGGTTTATTCCACCATCCAGGTGAGGATTATTTCACTACAAGCTCCATGATGATGTAAGGAAATCCTCTGGGTTTCACGCACACCTCGGAAGAATCACAGATGGTAAAGGCGGAACTAAAGCAGGCATCATCTCAATTCTAAAATTACAAGATATTTTTTTCTTTTTTGAGTCAGGATTGCATTATATAGCCCAGGCTGGCCTTAACTTATGCTGATAAGATAGCTCAGCTATTAATGGTAAGGGCACAACTAAAACATAATGCATTTGATTCCAAACTTGTAAAAAGTAAACCTTCCCCTCTTCATCCCAAAGTATAACTGTACATTCCCTGAATACAAAGTGTATGTTATCTTCTTCCAGTAAGTTTGTTTGCAACACTGATCACTTTAGAAAGTACCACTGAAAATTGCCTTGACAAAAGTTTAACAGAGCTGGCACCGTTAAACTGAGGCAACATGGCCAACAGAGTGGCTGCAACGCAGCAAAATGGCATTGGCTTTACACTGTCAGCAGACAGAAATAAACCAGAAATAAATGATTGTATGTGACACTGTTCCCAAGACACATGAAGTGCATTATCAACCTCTTACTAGAACAATCTTTCAGGCCAAATTTACCACTCTTTTAGTCCTTTTCAAACAAAATAAAAATGATGGCACATGCTTTTTTTTTTTTTTTTTTTTTTTTTTTTGGTTTTTCGAGACAGGGTTTCTCTGTGGCTTTGGAGCCTGTCCTGGAACTAGCTCTGTAGACCAGGCTGGTCTCGAACTCACAGAGGATGGCACATGCTTTTAACCCCAGCGTGTGGAGGCAGAAACAGGCAGATCTCTGAGTTTGAGGTGAGTTTGGTCTACAGAGTGAGTCCCATGACAGCCAAAGCTACATAGAGAAGCCCCCATCTCAAAAACAAAACACTGCTCCCCCATCTAAACAAACAAAAAATTGTTAATTTTGCTTCTAGCTATAGCCAACATATCTAGTTTGAAATAAAAATTTTCATCCCAAATGGGAAGCCCAAATTGTGTTCCAGCCTGGGACTTTTAGTTGCTACAGCCCCAGCACACTGACTTTCTGGGAAACGCTCTTCTGGGCCCTGGCTTGTTTCACTTCATGCACATCTTGGACGGTTTCTATGTACTTTTAGTCATAGGGGTTTACATTAAAACATGATGGAACAGGACCACCTTTCAGTATATGTCCTTAGGTGATTCACTACTCTTTTCCTTTGTGTTTCTCTTATACTGAAAGCATCTAGCAAGTTATTTCTAAATCACACCGGGCAGTGAAGAGACTCACTCCCAGAACTAGTCAGGAAACTTATACAGACATCAGAATACTAACTCTATAAAACACATGTGCTTATTCTCTGCATGAGAACAGCCATCTCTGGAAGCTACGGTAGCGTGACAAGGAATACCAGGTCTTTTGACCTGATGGCCCGTGTTTCTTAGATATAAGAGAAAACATGAAATTCCTGGGCTGGAGACAGAGGACTCCAAAGAGTGAGAAGCGTGTTTGTGGTGGTCCACACCCTCTGGTTCCCCAGGGCAATAATGCAGCTGGGACCACATGGTTGCTTGGACCCACAGTGGTTACACAGAGAGAAACATCAAGGCTGGTATCCTGGTGTTTGAAGGGAAGAAGCAAACCAACCTGTTGTTTGTCCCAGAGGGAGATATTACCTCAGCTCTTCAGAAATGTCCAAGATAAAGACCAATTAGGTTTTGCATTCTCACTATAATAACCAAGATACACACATGTGGAGAAGCTCGGGGGCTTTGCTCAATCCATCGGTGACTCAGGATTAGAAGTTACACTTGGAAATAAAACAAGAAGGAGGACATCACAGACAACCCTCACTCGAGTGTTTAAACAGGCTTGTCAGGACACAAGAGGCCTTTTAGGAGAATCTGAGCAGCTCCCCGGAGCATGGGAGGTCTTGTACAGGACTCTAGCCATTCCTTTTGCTTTTGATTATGAGCTTGTTACATCTTTTTAAAAATCATAACAATTCACCTGTTTTTTGTCAGCAGATACTCTGGCCAACTCTTCATTATCTCCTAAGGGGCCACGGTTTTCTTCTTCGTTTTTCTAATTAAAATCAGATTAAGAGGGAAAATGATTAATATGATGAATTATATATGTCTAATGTATAATCAATAGGATAAATACATTTCAGTATTTAAGGACTGGTTTCCTCTGGATCATCTTCCCCCTTATGAAGCTCTGTGTTGACATCTCACTTCACTCGGGTACAGACTCAGACCATATCCAAGCTAGCAAGTAAGGCCACATAATAATTTATACTACACGGAAAGCATGAACCAGTATGAAAGAAAGTAATGTTAGCCATCTTCACAGTACCTAACTTCTAATTCAAACTGTTTATTTACTGTCCCCCAGCCTTCTTCTAAGTCTCTCTCTCTCTTTTTTTATACACGACTACCATTGTATCTTCTAAGTCTCAATAGACAAGTCCTTTTCCAGTCGTTGACCGGACACTTTAAAATTCTGCTTTTATTGCTGAACAATGTAAGTATTTGATAGCACAGAGGAACTCTGACACTAGTCATATTTGAAAATATATTAAACTGTTAAATGTTAAATTTGGCAAAAGTGGCAATGTAAATGTCCATCAACACAACTGACTCTTCTACAGTTTATCCAAATACAGTCTACACAGTGCCAGGCATGAAGAGAGCTTTCAGCTTATTCACTGCGTGTAAGAGCACACGGGCTGGAGTGTGCTCAGGGTTTGGAGCACTTGCCTTGCATGTACAAGGCTATGGGCTCAACCAACAGGACCTCAGAATAAAGCAAAGCACGTTGCATGTACACGTGATTTTCCACTGTACTAAAAAGGAAGCTGATGCAAAAACACAATACCTTACACAAAGTTACACAAACTACCAAGAGCTCGAGCTGGAAGGGAACCCAGTCAGCCTGGCTGCTCTGGAAACACTAGACCAAGTTGCTGCCACGCACACAATGCCACAGCATATGTATGTCTTACCTTTGGTGGGAAAGATCCAGAATAAAGTATTTCAAGCAAGTATAATAAAAAAGAAAAAGGATAAAATAATACAAACATGTCAACAGTCTCTAGGTAGTAAAGTGTGAAGACTTTTTCTTCTGTTCCTTTTAAAACAATGAACACATACTCATTTGGGAACTCATAAAAATATTTTATACAGTTACATGTCAATTGCATCTTGGAGCTTCTGTTTACTCTGTGTGATTAGTTTTGTCAACCTGAAACACCTGGAGGCGTCTAGGAAAAGAGAACTTCAGTTAAAGAGTTGCCTCTATCAGGCAAGCCCATGGGCATGCCTGTAGGATATTTTCCTGATTAGTGATTGGTATGCGAGGGCCCAGCCCGCAGTGGGCAGCCTACCATAGGCGTGGGGTCCTGGATTATATAAGAAAGAGGGCTAGAAACACTGCAAGGTTATTTAAGGACATTAACTAGCACAAAGAGAACCCTCCTGAAAGCATGTGCAGTATGAGTTTTTCTGGTTAATTGAGTTATCTTCAGTTTCGATAAAAATGCTAAAAAAAAAAAAAGGATGAAAATGGGGTGTCATGAGCTCCCTTTCATTTGTTTCTCCCCAAACTCATCACTGGTTTTCTTCTCTGAGCAGCCATGACGCTGGAACTGACGAAACTAACATGCACATCCGCTTTCCTGACAGTAGATGCGTCCAGAGGTGGTAACAATAGTCTATGCATTTTGTAAATTTGCCTTTTTAGTAGTTAAAACACGTTTTCCACGGAGACAAGTTAAAAGTGATAACAAAGTCCTCAAGCTACCGTACACTGCTAGAGTATTCTTGAAGGTGCCTCGGTTCAGTACTGTGGGTCGCAAGGCTTATAGTCAAGGAACAAGAGGGAAACCTGCCTGACACTTTGGCTTGACAGCTATGGGGAACATGGGCGTGAAACAGTGGGTTAGACATTAACACAGTGAACAGTAGCAGGGAAGGGTCAGGATATATAAGTAGTAAGTTTTCCTAGGCCAAGCCTCTTCCCAAGTTGGTGACCCCTGTAATTATTTCTATGTCTAGTTAAGATTTTAATTTAATAGCCGTAAACTGATACAGGTATGGGCCATATTCCTAAACAAGATTTCAAATAAAATATTTTAAATAAAACTAACTTGTTTCTCTTAAACAAACAAAACCTTCCTCATATCTGTCTGATGAAGGAAAGGAAGTCAGAAAAGCAGACCACCTCAGGGTGAGGAGGAGGGGCCACCTCAGGGTGAGGAGGAGGCACAGAGACATTGCTTAAAAAGACAGGAAGCTGAATCATCTTTTGTTTCTAACGAAGTTTTACAGCCCTGAAACTTGGAGGCATTTTCATCAGAATGCTAATAGCCTTATCTCTGTCAGAATGAGGACATTTCGTAATAGAAACTTACATATTACACGCCACTAATTAAAAAAACTTGTGCATCAATAAAGGACTCAATTTATGTGTGTATAAACAGATTCATGCTGAGATCAAAAGTCACTAATGAAGTTAAAAAGATTTTCAATTCTAATATTCAATTATAACAAGCCTGACTTCTACAATGTACATTTTAATATCTGATAATCAAGGAATATGCTAGGACTAACTTTTCAGACTGGAAAGATGAGCTATTATGCTATGAGCTACACGCAGAATGCCATGATAATGCTATTTCTCAAGTCTTAAGGCCTGTTGGGTTTGACTATGCAGACTACAAGAGGCAATATAATCAAACTTACGGGTACTGCTTTTTCCAAGGGTAAAAAATAAGTTATACCTGAGACTTTTGCCCTTGGGCTTCTACTCCTGGGAAGAGCTCCATCCAGAGACTGAGCAGAGTGAAAAGGTTGACTTTAGAAAGCCTTGGTATTTGACCTACAAAAGAGAGGGCATTCAGAATCTCACTAGTGATGGCAAAGGAGCTAAGCTCAAACCTACTTGTGAGATGCAAAAAGATTGGCGGGTAGGAGAATCATAGCTTCATTAGCAAGAGCAGCCACAACCTCACTTTCGATGACCTCTGGTGGCTCCTTCCAAACGTGGGTCCCTTTTTCCCTCCAGGTCACCCCATAGATAAAATAATACAACCGACACCGAAGCTCCGGAAATAAACTGGGGCAAGTCCTCGCCTTTGACGTCGTTGTTGTGGAGGAAGTTTTTTGTTACTTTGTTGTTTTATTTTGTTAGCGTTGGAAGGCATTGCTAAAAAGGAAATGGTTAGTACACGCTTGATTCTCAACCATAGGGCAAAAGTTGAGAAAAGCATCACATGCGGTGAATTTGGAATCAAAGCAAAAGCGCAATTCCAGGCTCTTCAGCCCCGGGATACTGCGTCTAGGTCCCGCTACCAGGAGTGCAGGGCAGGGCACGCGACCTGTGAAGCCTGGGGAGCACAGCCCCAGGACACACGTCTGGCAAGGAGACCGAGGCGCAGCGGGCCTGGCGGGAGTTGCTGAAAGAGACCGGGTGCTCGGCGGGAGACACGGGGCAGGCAGGACGCGGGAACGGAGGGAGACACAGGCCTGGGGGTGGAGGGGGGGCATGAAGGAGACTCAGTGCAGGTAGGGTGCCAAGCTGGTGGAGGACACGGGGCAGACTGGGTGCCGAGCTGGAGGGAGACACTGGGCTATCAGGGCGGGAGGGAGACAGTGCAGGTAGGGTGCTGAGCTGAATGGCGACACAGGGCAGATGGAGTGCCGAGCTGGAGGGCGACACAGCGCTAGCAGGGCGGGAAGGAGACACAGTGCACGTAGGGGCTGAGCTGGAGGGCGACACGGGGCAGACCGGGTGCCGGGCTGGAGGAGGACACGGGGCTGGCAGGGTGGGAGGGTGCCGAGAGGGATGGAGGCACGAGGCAAGCACGGCAGGGACACCGTGTAAGTAGGACGCGGACCTGGAAGGACACCAGGGACAGGCGGGGCGCCAGACAAGAGCAAGAGGCACCGCGGGAGAGAAGGCGGACGGCAGCAGGGCCGCGCCCCGCACTCACCCGTCATGCTGCCAGTCTGCGTCCCGACTGACCGCCCGGTCCCCGAACCCTCCAGACTCTGCATCTGATCAGCTTCTTTCAACCCCAGCCCAGAGGCCTCGGCCCAGGGCAGCTCGCCCACTCAGGCATGGTAGAAAACACAGCAGCTCCCCGCCAGCCGCCTCCACGGCCTGTCAACAACCGCTGGCTTCGCGCAGCCAGATGATGTCTCAGCATGCTCGTCGCTTCCGGCGCCCGACGTGACGTCAGAACCCGGGGCACTGGGGGTGGAGGTGGTTGTATTTGTTGTCTGTAACCTGCGGCGGTATTTGTATGGCTGTGTTCAGAGGGTTCTGCTGAAAAAAGGGCGCTTGAAGTTGGCTTGGCCCGAGATCGTAGATGATGCAGCCCGCCGCAGGGACCAGGGTGGCGGACTTGGGCGCAGAGGGGCGAGCGTGGAACCGGAGTGGGCGAGGGAAGCAGGGCAGCCAGAACCCGTCCCAGGGGATTTAATTGTGCTTCTTTTTTGTTGTTGTTGTTGTTTGTTTGTTTTTCGAGACTGGGTTTCTCTGTAGCTTTGGGGTCTGCCCTGGAACTAGCTCTGGTAGACCAGGCTGGCCTCGAGATCCGCCTGCCTCTGCCTCCCGAGTGCGCCACCACCGCCTGGCGTCTTTTTCACAATTTTTAAGAGTTCTCTTCATTGGTTTACTGTCTAGGCTGTTACTTTGGGGGGAGATATGGTGGGGTAGGGGTTGTCACAGAAGCCTTTGTCAGACATAGATGCCACTGCAAACGTGTAGACAAGACTTTTCATTTTGGGCCTCCAGTTGACAAAAAAAAATTACCTGGAGACTTGTTAATTATGAAAGCTCAGCCTTTATATCTTTATATATAAGACTACCTCTTATAAGATAGCCCATATCTTTTAGTCTTCATTGCCTCACATGGCTCGGTTATCTTTACTCAATATCTATACTTCCCATTCTGCTTCCTCTCCTGATCTGGCTGGCTACTCCCTTTTCACTTCCCAGAACCATCTCCGTCCAGAAGTTCCACCTATACCTTCTGCCTAGCTATTGGCTATTTAGCTTTTTTATTAAACCAATCACAGTGACACATCTTCATACACTATAAAGGAATATTCCACGGTTCTTCCTTTTTGTCTAAATAAAAAAGATTTTAGCTAACACAGTAAACTATACATAAGAACAATTATCAGGTGAGAATTACATTTACAATGTCCAGTCCGTTTGCATTGGCAAATTTGGAGAAAATGGTCCATTATCTATCCTATCTTAGTCCAAATTTTTATACCTGAACCATTTTTGTAATAACTTGTATTAACATCTTTTAAAATCTTTTTAGATCTTAAATATCTTTTTTAGATAAACAACTAAGCTTTTATGTTTCTCAACCTTATAAACTTTGCATCTCTTATATAAGTTTCTTTTTAAATTTGGTAACAAGGAAAGCTGTAAAACTATAACTATCTAGTCTTCATTCACTGTCAGAAACCGAAGGATAAAATATTACCTGAGTAAACAAACAGGAAGTGCAGAGCAAGAAACTTCCAAACTTTAAGAAATGACAGAAACAGCTGGCTGCCTGGACAGTCACCTAAGTTTCCACTATAATGTTGAAGCATCTGTTTTCAGCCTACAGGCCTAGAATAGCTGGCAGACTTTACTGTGTCCCAAGGTTTTTAAAATATTGTCCTACCTTGTCTTGGCAAAGTTTGGCACTCTTCCTCTGTGTCTTGTTCAGTAGTCAAGGCAAATTGCCCAAATGGTTAGCTTTTGCTACAAAAGAAAACTCCGTGTGGAGGGTCTTCGATGAAAATCATCCTTTGTGGGGGGTGATTCAAGACAGGGTTTCTCTGTAGCTTTAGAGCCTGTCCTGAACTTGCTTTGTAGACTAGACTGGCCTGGAACTCACAGAGATCTTCCTGCCTCTGCCTCAGGAGTGTTGGGATTAAAGGCATGTGTCACCACTGCCTGGCTTGCCCACCATTGTTTTATGAAGTAGATTAGTGCTACCAGACATGTCTCACTGTCATGAAAAACCTTAAATTATTAAAATATTTTAAATGTGATATTCTATAGGTCTTTGAAGTGTTTGAAAATCACATTTATCTAAAATATATCCACATGTGACCTTGAAAACATACCTAACATGACTATAAGTTTGATTGTTATAAGATAACTATTAACCGATATTTCTTTATTAGCCTAAATAGCTTTCAAGGATCAGAATTTACATTTTTTAAATGAGCTGCATAGGTACAATACCTTAAATAAGAAATAGAAACATATAAGTTTAATAAAATAACCTTTAATTTGTATCAATATCAAAAAATCTTAAACAAGAGTAGAAACATGTAATAGTATAATAAAAATAATCTTAAATTTGTAGCAAATATACAAAAATCCATACCAATATAAAATATTTGAGACTAGTAGTTGCTTTTTTAGTTTGAAGGTAGAAAACAATAATCTACCCTTTTATCCTATCATTTCTATATCCCTTTTTTTTCTTTTCAGAATGAGATCCCTGAATCTAATATCCTTTGCTTAGTTTTCTCTTTGACCATGACCAATAAAAACTTGTGACCAATCTCTTTAAATGATGGCAAACATCCATATCTACTGAATGACCTAAAACCACCCACCCTACCTCTTGGGAATTTGGATGTTATGTTCTTTATGCTGCTTCCTGTTGTTTGGGGGTGATGATGTCTTTACAGGATGCTGAGAAAACTGGGAAAATGGTCAAGTCCTGGGAGGGCTAGCCATGACAATTGTTGTCCAGTCTCTGCAATGGGAGAGCTCAAGGCTTATCTGTAGTCCTGGCTAGAATAGTCTATGATGCTGGACCATCTCAACCAGCAGCCTTGAAGCTGTTCTGGATGTAGAACTCTGAGGAAACTGCAACAGAGATATTCTGAGAGACTAAATCACCTGGGCTGCATGTTTTCATTGGTGTCTGGTCACTTTGCTCTGAAAACATATAAACTTTCAAAGGTAACATACATATCTGCATTAACACATGTATAGACTGTCCTTTGTTCATAAGCTTGCCAAAGATGATTTTTTGTTTTATGTTTGAGCAGGTAAAAGTATACCTTACCTGTCTTGTAGTTTTTCTAGGTTTATTTCTTTGTAGCCAGGATTTTCAGGATAATCTCCTTGAATCAGATCTCATCTCTATCAACCTTGAATGAATCCAAAGTATTTTGTTTTTTGTGGAAACAGAAGCATAACCTCTTCCCCAGTGTAAAATATTTTTGGCTTCCTCTTTGAAATTAAGACATTTTAAAAATATGTAGGTCGGTTTAATTTAGTAGTTTTATAATCCAGTGTCCCCAGCAGCTGTTGTTCGCTTATCAACAATCAAAAAATTTAAACACCATATAGGAGTCAGACTCTCTGTGTATTTTCCATCTTTACTTGACTTATCTTCTTTTTTATATTATTTTTCTTTAAGGACTTTATCTTATTATTTATAAACAATTTTTTGACGACTGTCTATACCTATTTTTTTTTCCTTTTTAAACCTATGCACATTTTTTAAACACTGTATCCTGTTTGGAGTTTTGTTTTTTTTTTTTTTTTTTTGTCTGAATCTGGCTTTACTAAGCATCTGTAGCATTCTCTGATCATGTGAGACAAATTTTAAACTGCTATGTCAGCTACTGGCTCAGTTCAGCTTGGTGCATGGCACTGGTTCATGGTACTGGTGGCTGGCTCCAACCAGCAGACAGTCTCCATATGACAAGCTTACCTGAGTGACCTCAGTCACCAGGAAACTGCACCAGGAAGCTGTGTTTGACTCCATATCTTGAACTTTTTAAAGCTTTCTTCAGGCTTTATGTGGCTGGATGTTGGGTGCCATATGTAGATGGAATTTTCTTTTGGGGCTGCCAGTTCACAAATATATATATATATATATATATATATATATATATATGGAGACTTATTCTTAATTATGAAAGCTTGATCTTAGTTTAGGCTTGTTTCTAACTAGCTCTTATAACTTAAATTAACCCATATCTGTTGCTCAACTCCGTTACCTTTACTCTTCACTGCCGGTCCTGCTTCCTCTCCATCTGGCTGGTGACTCCCTTTTGTCCTTCCCAGAGTTCTTTGTCCAGAAGTCCCTGCTGTACATCCTGCCTAGCTATTGACCATTTAGGTTTTATTAAACTGTTCAAAGTGACACATTTCACACAGTGTAAAGGAATATTCCGCAACACAAAAGTAGCTTCATTGGATTTGCCCATGGTTTCTGGGCAAAAGCACGAACCCCAGACATCCACATGATCTGTAGCATCAGCATGAGATGCAACCCTAAACATGATCTCCAGTGGCAGTACAGACTGCGTACATCAACACTGCCCTCTGCCACGGCATGGGCCATGGGTACTAGAAAAGAATCTCTTTTCAATACATATTCTAAATATTGTTTTATTTTTAATTAAAATATGTCAGTCCTCTTCTCTCCAGCTCTCCTCCCTCCCCCAGGTCCTGCTCACTTTTAAATATGTAGTTATATTGACTCATGTCCCCTACCCCCAAAAGAAAACATTGACTGGTGTAAAATGTCTTAATGTTCCCTAAAGTTAAACAGTTATTTATCATGGTCCCTTGGATGTCTCTTCTGAAGCACTCAAATTGCTGCTCCCCTTAGCAATATTTTTTCAACCTTGAAACAGCACTCCCAAACCCTAAAAGCAGTTTTGGTGACCTCTGAAAGGGGACTGATGGACTATGGGCCATCCAACTCATCCCTCTTTTACCACTCTGGGCATTTTTTTTTTAACTCAGAACTAGAACAGCTGGACTGAAGCCTTCTTTATGTCAACTAACCTTCCTCTCAAACCAGCACTTAATTTTTTTTTTTTTTTTTTTTTTTTAGAAAAATACAGTTTAACATCCTTCAAGATTAGCTTGACTCCTAGGCTGCTGTAGTACTCAAAAAGGACAAGATCTGACTCCGGTTAAGGGTGGGATTTGTGCCCTCCTCCGAGAACGATGCAGCTTATGCACCAACAGGTCCTAGCTGGTTTGAGATGGGGCCCTAGAAATAGAGAGCAGACAAGAACTCAACCATAAGCCTCCTATGTATGACTTCTGACTCCCTCCCCTCTGGCTCCTCCCCTTGAGTGTGTCATCCCTGCTTATTATTCTCATACTTATGTCTTTTAAATATTTTACTTATTGAACTTCATCCTATGCCCAAACAAAATGTTTCATGTAAGTTTCCCCAAGAGCTTGTAGAATGGCTACAACAGCTTGGTTTGTCTGCACAAAAAGACTGTTTAGATGCTGTGGAAAAACTGGCTAAGAGGGATCTTCTTCCCAGACCAGATACAACTCTTTATATTAGTCCTCTATTTTCTCCTGTTCCCTTCCTTTTGTGTGTGTTTCCTTTGCTTCTGCTAGCTCATTCTGGTGCAACAGAACTAGTTACTATCACTTGAATCAACTATGCCCACCTCCTCTCTGTCTCTTTCACCCCTGCCCCTCCCCCTCCCTTACCACTTCGCTGGAGTAATTTCTCAGTTTTGTTCTGTAACCAATCATCTGGTTAACACCCTTTAACAATTACCTTTTAAAGATCTCTTCAGGGGGCTGGAGAGATGACTCAGTGGTTAAGAGCATTGCCTGCTCTTCCAAAGGTCCTGAGTTCAATTCCCGGCAACCACATGGTGGTTCACAACCATCTGTAATGAGGTCTGGTGCCCTCTTCTGGCCTGTAGACATACACACAGACAGAATATTGTATCCATAATAAATAAATAAATATTTTTTTAAAAGTATTCAAAAAAATAAAGATCTCATTCAGAAATGCAGGACAACAATCACATGATCCTCACAGCTTAAAACTCCATCTAAGTGACCAGACGAAGCTCTCCTTCAGAGCCCCCACCAAATTTCGATAGCCGCAGAACTGCCCTTCTAACAAAGACTCTCTCAGCAGGAAATAGATATGATGCCCCTGCCCTGCATTTTTATTAGAGTCCAGAATGACAGGTTTCTGGGTCTTTTGTTTGTTTTTAAATGGCTACAAGTCTCAGCATCCCTTGATGAGGGAAGTGGGAAGGGAGGGCTATAGGAAGAAGAGTGCTGCTATCATTTTCCATCTATAACGTACCTGTCCTTTCCCCTATAAAGTGGTCATCTATTTCAATAGCCATTCTTTCATTGCTCACATGTGTAGGCCATAAGGCTCAGTTTCCCATGGGTGACCTGCCTTATGCCACCCTACTGTGTGATCAATAATGGCCTTACCTAAGGTCAGGCATGCTCCTTTCTGCCTCCCATCTCTTTTTAAGCCATCTCAGAGATCTAACAGAGACATTATATACTAAGGTCAGGGGCAAGGGAGATGGCCCAGTGGTGAAGAGAGTTGCTCACTGGCTGCCCTTCTAGAAGGTCCAGGTTCAGTTCTTCTCATCCACACGTCAGTTCACAACTAACTTTCCCTTAGCCTCAATCCCAAATACCCTCTATGGCCTCCACAGTCACTGCACACATGTGGTGCACAGACATGCCTGCTGGAAAAACACTCACATACAGAAAAGCCAAAAAAGAGTTTTAAAAGTCAATACAACAATACTTGAACAGAATTACTGGCTCCCATCTTCCATCCACCCTCACCATCAATCTCTTACTTGTTGGCCAGCCTTCTGAGGGTGTCCCTCAGAGTGTCCCTAGTCCCCATCTCAGCAGTGCCTCCTGTGGTGCCTGCACTACCTGGAACTGCTATCGGGCAAGGGTCTGGGGATGAAAAAATACACAGACACATACCCATCTTCAATTCACCCTCACCATTCCCAAGGGCGATCTCTCAGAGATCCCTAGTTCCTGGTCTTGCTGGGGGCCTCCACCTTTCTGCCTGTCCACTATAGGATGGTTTGTGATTTGGGGAAGGGGCTGGAGATTGAAACATACACACACAGACAGAGACACGGGTCATCCTTGAAACAAGAATGCCCCAAGAATGCCAATTTTATTGTGTTCCAGAGCAGCTTATATAAGGTCTTCTTGACTAATGGCCACACCCTGACTCTCAACTACAAGCCCACCAGAAACCACTCCCCTGCCATCAGGAACTCATGAGGGTCTTGTGCCCAGAGCAGCTGCAAGCACAGGAAAACAAGGTGCTTACTCCAGCAGGCAAGGGGTCATAGAAAATTCAGGGTCTGAGAGTCTGCAGTCCCCAGCGAATTACCACAGGCAGTGGCAGATGGTAAAGTCACTCAGGTCACAATTCCTTTGGTTCCCAAGGTGACATCTCTAAGGCTTCCTTACCTTTTATCCCTCTAAAAGTTGTTGGGGCAAGGGGTGGGGAAATACCTGATTCTTACTAAAGGGAAGTCTCAAGGAACGTTAGGAGATGCTCTAAGTTTGCGTGGAATCATGATGCCTATCACGAGCAGGTTTCTTTTTTTTTTTTTTTTTTTTTTTTTTTGGTTTTTCGAGACAGGGTTTCTCTGTAGCTTTGGTGCCTGTCCTGGAACTAGCTCTTGTAGACCAGGCTGGCCTTGAACTCCCAGAGATCCGCCTGCCTCTGCCTCCCGAGTGCTGGGATTAAAGGCGTGCGCCACCACCGCCCGGTTTCTAACACCTTTCCCTGCACCATGACCACAGGGGGGAGAGATGAAAGGATTAGATGTTTACCATAGCACAGATGGCATGGACAGCCAACAACACAAAGACACTAAGTCTTTACTTCCTTTATGAGCCAGTCGGATGCAATGAGTTCCCACATATAACCTTGATCAAAAGTAGACCTAAATGGCAACACAGCATTACTGAAGATACAGTAGAACATGAGCTGTGAGCATGCCTAGAAATGAATTAGGGATATTGTTTTTCACCTGTAGGGCAAGGAAGTGGTTGAAAGTTCTTTCGTGATATTGGCATTATTGTTGAACTGAGACAATGTTCTTCCTCAGGGATTCATTTGGGCTATAGAATGAATGATGACTGCTTATAAATTTAAACTACAAAATCAGTAAAAAGCGCTATGAGTTGTTTTTTATAGTGAGTGTTGTAGTAACCAGAGTGATTTGTTTTACGTTCACTTATTTACTTTTTTAAAAGCTTGTTCACCAACACCTGATGTCCTTGATTAGTGTTTAAAAGAAAAGCTACTGGGAAGGCAAGCTGTGAATTTCAGCAGCTGCCCAGAAGTGGAAATTGAGTAGGGGAAAATGTGTGTGCTGCACAGAATCCAGCCACATGAAGGCTGGCTGGCAGCCACATAGCAGGGAGGGGCCTGAGAGAGAGTACGGAGACCCGAAGTAGAAGAAAAAGCATATTCAGGTTCTGCCCCTCATTTGCTATTATATGTTAGTTATTTTTCCTTTAGCTTGTTTTTTCTTGTCTTGTTTGTGCCATGGGGGACTGAACTGAGGCCTTTGTGTTTCCTAGGCAAGCACTCTGCACTGAACCACAAACCAGTCCTCATCTACCATGTATTTGAGACAGGGTCTCACTAAGTTGTTGGGCTGGCTTTGAATTCACTCTATATCTCAAACAGGTCTTGAATTGCAGCTCCCCCTTCCTCAGCCTTTTGGGTAGTACTGTTTACAGGCCTATATTGCTAGGCTCTGCCAAGCCCTGGTTTAGAGTTTGTCTGTATGGTAGATAATAGTGAGACTGGGGCATTGAGCCTGTGTGTGTTTTGTTTCCAGAGTTTTGGAATGCAAAACCTCCATCAAGGCTTTAAATAGAAGTGGATGGGCAGGAACCCAACTGTTTCATTCAGCTTCTTTCTTCATTGTGATACGAGAGCTATCAAGGCTGTGTTATTACTGCAGAAATTTTATAATTTTGAATATATTTTATGAGAACATTTTATTGTGCCTGCCAGGAAAGTTTTGTAATTTTTATTAAAATGTATTTATTGTACAAAGTTGTGGTCCCACAATGACATTTTCATTCAAATACACAGCCTTGGCCATATTCACCTCTCAATACCCTCTCCTGGCCCACCTCTCACTAGTCTCCTTTCTCCTCCCAAGTAATTTGCTCTCACGCCATATATATAATATAGGTATAGATAATATGTATGTATAACATAGGTTCTATAAATATATATGATATAGGTACATACATTATATATGTATAACATAGGTTCTACAGATGAACAAAATGTTGCGTTTTTCTTTTTGACTCTGCCTTATTTCACTTACCATGATGATTCCAGTTCCATCCACTTTGCTGCAATTTTGTTCTTTTTTAGACAAATAAACTCACTTCTCCTTCCTCCTTTTTTTATTTTTAGGGCAAGGTCTTACTGTAGCAGGTCTTTTTTGGACTTCCAGCTCCCAAATAATGACACAGAGACTTTCTATTAATTATGAAAGCTTTGCCTCAGCTTAAGCTTATTCCCAACTAGCTCTTAAAATCTACATCCTGCCATGTGGCTTGTTACCTCTCCTCAGAACCTTATGTCCAACTTCTTCTAATTCTGGCTGGCGAATCTTCTGTGCCTCTGGCTCTTTCCCAGAATTCCTATCTCACCTTGCCTATCCTCTCCTGCCTAGCTATTAGCCATTCAGCTCTTTATTAAACCATCAGAAGTTGCCTTAGGAAGGAGAGGAAGGACAGAGACACGCCTTCACGGTGTACAAAAAGATTATCACAACATCGTACAGTGTGGCTCTGCCTGGCCTGGCCCTCAATGCAATTCTAGTAAGTGCTGAGATTACAGGGGCAGGCCACCATGCTTTCTTTAAATTTTCATCAAGGGGCTGGGGAGATGGCCCATCCGCTAAGGTAGCGACTCTCCCAAAAGACTTGAGTTTGGTTCCCAGCACTAAATCAGGCGGCTCACATCCACTTCTACCTCCGGCTGCAGATGATCTGAGGCCCTTCTTTGGCCTCCTGCGCAGCACCTGGGGTGCCCATTGCACATACATATATACAAGCAAATGAACACTCATATGAGTAAATTAAAAACAAATGAATCCTTTAAAATGTTAAAAGATTGACAATATTTTGTTTTTAAGAAGATTTTCAGTTATGTACATGTGTGTGGATTTGTGCATGTCAGTGTGGTGGCTCTGCAGGCTGTTTGAGTCTCCAGGGCTGCAGTTACAGAGGGTTGTGAGTAGAAACTCGTTTCCTCTGCAAGAGCAGTATGAAATCTTAACTGCTAAGCCATCTCTGCAGCCTGCAGCGTATGATTTTATTTAACTAAAAGTAACATAAAATATCTGACGTGAGAAAATTACCAAAACCGTAAGCAAAGTCAGGAAACAAACGTTGGGTTTCTGCCTCCCCGCACCTTCCCTGCCGGCTGCCTACACCCTAGCTCTAGTAGGCTGGGAAAGACGTTGTTCCTGCAAGGGAGCAGTTTCTCAGGCTTGTCCCCTTTGCCCAACCTTTAGCTGAGGACAATCTTATTGTGGCTGTCAAAAGGACAGCCTGTAGCTTCAAAAGAAGCTCTCTTTATCTTTTAGCAAAGTGGAGCATCTCCCGGGAAGAAGTCTTCACCGATAGGGGAGCACTGAGCCGCGGGGGGTGGGGGCTGTCAGTGCAGCCTTTCCCAAAATGCCTTGCAAATAATGATTTTTTTTTTTTTTTTTTTTTTTTTTTGTAGAAAAGTGAAGATCTGGGCAAGGCTGGAAATGTCTTTGGTTGTTGGGAGGAAGCAGTAGGTGAGTTGGCCTGCAAAGAAATCTTACAGGACTCTAAAACTCCTCAGCCATGAGCAGTTGGCCTTCCAGAGACCCTCATGCTGGTAAGTGAATGTTAGAATAGTTAGTACAGGAACAAGCCTTGAGGTCTGGAGAGATGGCTCAGTGGTTAAGAGCACTGGTTGCTCTTCCAGAGGTCCCAAGTTTAATTCCCAGCAATCACATGGTGGCTCACAACCGTATGGAATGATATCTGGTGCCCTCTTCTGGCCTGCAGGTACACATGGAGGCAGAATGTCGTATACATAGCAAATAAATAAATTAAAAAAACAAAAACAAAAACAAAACCCTTTAAAAAAAGAAAACAAAAAACAAAAAAAAAAAAAACCAAGCCTTGACTGAGAGGTAAGGCGCCAGTCACCACAGCAGGGCCCGGGCTCTGGTCTTAAGGATGTGGAAATTTGACTTTCAATGCAACATGAGACAACAAATTTATTGAACCCTGTGTTCTGTTTCCTTTTCCCACCCAAACCCACATTCACCCAAACACTTATTCCCCCCTCCCAAATCTGCTGTCCATCTTTAAAACCTGTCCATGCTCTCTTTGGAGCATAGCTTCTTCTTCTTCTTCTTCTTCTTCTTCTTCTTCTTCTTCTTCTTCTTCTTCTTCTTCTTCTTCTTCTTCTTCTTCTTCTTCTTCTTCTTCTCCTCCTCCTCCTCCTCCTCCTCCTCCTCCTCCTCCTCCTCCTCCTCTTCTTCTTCTTCTTCTTCTTCTTCTTCTTTTTTCCCAAATTCTGGAGGCTTCTAATCCCACTGGTAAGTGTAGATGTATAAAAATCGTTTGTCGCCAGTTGTTTGGACAGATGAACTACTTCTCTGAAACAGGAGTTTTCTTTCTGGAGTATTCTGAGGCATGTAAGTTCTACTGCGCCTTAGATCCAAACTAAACTCCAAATACCCTTCTCTTCGTGTTTCTCTTCCTCTTGTGTTCAGCTCTGTATTTTGACTTCCCACAAAGCACCCACTCTGGCTTTGAGCATTTTCCATCATGGCTGTGGTCTCTGCTTAGGTCTGCTGCAGGTTTTCTGACATCTACTGCTCTCCATGGACACGCGCTGCTTAGCTCCATCCCTGCTCAGTAATGACGTCAGAAGATGACATCACAATCCATTCACTGTAACTGCACAGTGGTCGGGTTCTCCAGCTCCTCTTAGCTCTTCAGTTGGCCTCATTTTACAGCTATCATCAGGTTAGTGACACAGCCACCAGCAAGCACCAGCCCTACTTGGCTCCCCCTCTTAGATATCTGAATTACATTACTGACAGAGTCTTTTACAGATAATGATAGAGAATTAAAATGTGTTAACAGTGATGGCAAGCGCTTTGGATCAAAGAAAATGACAGGAATCTCCAGTCATTCAGATTTTGAACCGCTCCGGTCAGGCTGTGGACACCAGGGGGCAGGAGAGGCTTCATTTCTAGCCATGCTTGCGGATGAGGCACTGAGGTCTGCACACCTGCTGACAGCTTTAACACCTGTATGTTTCCTGAGGGTTCGTACAGTTGTGCTGTGGTGATCTTGATAGCCCTCTTGCGTTATGTAAATATCTAAATGACCCTGTACTGGCTGGAAATAAAACATCTGGCTCAATTGGGCAGTTTTTGTCTGTGTCACTTGCTCTCCCGTGGTGCTCTCTCCTGGACAGGCAACATCTTCGTTCTTCATAATCTTAGGATGGGTTCAAAGGGGTTTTATAGGATCAGAGACATGTGACACTTATTAATCATGTTCATGTATTCCTAATAATGAAAACCATCGATTCTCTTTCTGGTGTATGTGTGTGTTTCTAAAAGATACTGGAAATTTCAAAGCAAGTTCTTTGACTAGATAGTTTCATTTTCTAAACAGTGAACTAACAGCAATGCATTTTAGCCTGTTGGGGGGAGTGGATTCTGAAGCATTTGCCTGATTTGGTTGGAAAAAAATCTCATCTGCAGTTTGGGGAGAGTTGGGGTTTGTTGTGCAAATAATAAATAGGAGAACTGTGAGCTGTTTCTCTGGTCGTCTCTAGTGAGAGGATCCCAGTGGAGTTGTCAACCAGCTGGCTCTGGAGACTGACTAACTCCCCACTGCCTATCTGCCCTCAGATTCCTTCTCACCCCCACTCCACTTTCCCCCAGGCTGTCTTCTGGGCTCACTTCTCTGGCTGCTGGAAATGCCTTCCTGTTCCTCACCCACAGCAGAAAAGTGACCTCTCCAGGGGAGCCCCTTCCTGGCCTCCTTCTGACTGGAACTAAACTCCACAAATAGCAGTCTTGTTGGGTCTTTCAGCTAGATGCCCCAGTTCACTTGTATTTGGCTTTGAACACCCAGAGACTGGGAGGCCCCAGAAGCGAGGGTTCTCTCCTTTGTCCCTCAAAGCCTGTCTGTATAAACCAAGAAAACCTCCAATGGCTGTCCATGTAGGAACTGGACATCTTAGAAGCTCATTTCACTCTTCCCCTTCTCACTTGTCCTCTGAGGACCTCATCCCAAAGGGTCTCAAGACACTAACTTTTTCATCAGATGATCCCAGAAGGCCACGCAGAGGCCAAGAAGAATCAGCAGCCAGGATGGATCCGCACTCAGCCCACTACCATTAGCGTCTATCCCCTGTCCAGTCACACCTCTGCAAGGCTCTCTACTCTCCATCCAACCTAGGCATTAAAATGCACGTATCCCAAGTCTGCGTGTTCTTGTTTCTAAAGGTTCCCGTGTCATATAAACTCTGCTGATTTTTATTTGTTATGGTTTTCTTTTTCTGTCCGTGTGTCTGCAGGCCACAAGAGGGCACCAGACCTCATTACAGATGGTTGTGAGCCACCATGTGGTTGCCGGGAATTGAACTCAGGACCTTTGGAAGAGCAGGCAATGCTCTTAACCACTGAGCCATCTCTCCGGCCCTGGTTTTCTTTTTTTTAACCTGTCTTTCCTTATGGGTTTTTTGGCTGTAACCCTGAGATGGAGAAAAGGGGTTTGCCTACTACATGCTCACCATATCATATTTAAACCCCATTTGCCCCTTCCTGTAACCAATGTCCTATTATTGCCGGTGACCAGCACTGCATCTAGCTCAACAAGTGACCATTGGATCAATAAAGGGTGGCCTGAGCTGCGTTGTTTTGTGGTGGCTTGTGTCCTTGGACAATGGTGATCAGCCGGCTTCACATGGCTCTTTAAAACTCATTCTTAGGGAGAGTAAACTTAGAGGCTAAAACTGTCACATCTATTTTGCAAGGCATTTTCTGGCTCATCTAGTATCTCTCCGAGTGTTCCAGAATATGAGCAGATGCTAACCCAGGCCAAGCAGCCAGCCAGGGGCTCACTTCCCCCGAGGCCGCACGGCAGATTATTCTTCAACCTCTACCATCTCACGAGCGCATGGCAGCTCCATTTCTTGATATCGACACAAGAAGTTGGTGACAATAAAGTTTATAAAGCTCAGCCTATTTGAACAACTCAAAAATCTAGCGTAGGAAGATGACATCATACTTCTTTGCATATTTCTTTCCCTGTGTGTGCTACTCCTTAGCATTGGGGGTAAAAAGTTGAGCGCACACACATGCACACACTTCTTGTCCAGCTTCAAAATAGCAAGCGCAGCTGCTGGCAGACACTCTTCAAGGGTTTTAAAGCCACTAATCAATTTCACAGCTGGAGGCAGAGCACTTTGCCGGGAAGCATTCTGTACAGGACATGTGCTCTGACCTCATCAGGGCAACCATGGCTCTGAGGGAACCAGAGATGCCGCCTTGGAGCCTGTGGTGATGACAAGATGGCTGCAGGCATCCAGGCCTCAGAGACCGGCTGCATTCTTGAGGGATTTGCCTCTTCTTGAACCCCCACTCCCATTTTTGACAAACTGAGCCAAAAACAAAGGAACCCAACTTCAAGAACTTCCGTGGGAGCCTTTTTGGTCTGTAACCAAGCCCTACTTTGAATGTGGGTAAAGCAGGCACTTTCTCTTGCCCCCAAGACCTGCGGAGCACCATAATCCAGAAAGGTTGCATTAAAACACACCACAGCTGGGTGTGGTGGCTCACACTGTGAACTCAGGGTTTGGGAAGCTGAGGCAAGAGGATGGCCTCAGGTTTCAGGGTAGCCTGAGCAGTGTAGTGAGATTTAGGCCAGCTCCGGCTACAGAGAAGATCCTGTCCAAGAAGCTCACACACACACACACACACACACACACACACACACACAGAGAGAGAGAGAGAGACAGACAGACAGACAGACAGACAGACAGACAGACAGACAGACACAGAGAGACACTGCTGGTTCTGGAGTCATTGTGCTCAGCAGAGGGAATATGAAATGTGTGTTTAGCATGCAGAGGTCTGGTCTTCTTGACTCTTTGTCCCCAAACAACGACTCCTCCTGCAGCAGACTGCCGATGGAGCCCTGATTCTAAACTTGGCTGTTTAGAATTTGGAGAAACTGTGGATTTGCTACATTTCTATTAGGCAAGGACTATCTCCAGTTTGTGGTTACACACACACACACACACACACACACACACACACACAGAGACACACTTATTCTGTAAGTTCTTTTCTACCTTTTTTAAAAATGGTGGTAGGGACAAACTTAGGCCTTGCACATACTGGGCAAAGGACCTACTGCTGAGCTGCCTCAAGGGTCCTAGAGCTATGTCCTGAACAATCCACACCCATTCTCTAACTCTGTGTCTGAAAGGAGCTTCAGTGAGATGGATAAGTCCTCTCACGTGACTCCTTCCAGGTAGGAAATAAAGGACATTGCTTCTCTTTGAAAACTGGCCTCTTTGTCTTAAACTACTAGCTTGCTTCTTGGGAGAAAGGTTTGAAGAACAGGAAACATACCCATGGCACAGTGGTATACAGATGTTCCCTCCATAAAGCACCCGAGTGAGTGAGACACTCTTCAGGGCAATGTATGACGGGGCTCAAGGAAAGGCAATCCCTTAAAATGATCTCACGGTGTAGCCCTTTCAGTTGCCATCATGAAGCACGATGGCACAAGAGAAATAATTGAGCATGTGAATTGTCATCAGCCAATCCCCACAGGTCCTACCAAACTGACATCTACAGAGGCAAGTCCAGTGTAGAGCCACGTGTCTCGCGTGCAGGCAAAGAGAAGAGGCTGTGGCTGGTCAGTGGATCACTTGCATGGCTTTGCTAGGCCTGGGTTCCATCTGTGGAACCGCACAAAACAAACCAACAAAGAAACAAAACTGTTCCCTCACACAGTGCTATGATAAAGCAAACACTTTGGTGAAAGAGAGCAATGTTCTTGTGGGCGGTTCAGGACCACCACTCTAAACACAGAAGAAGGAGGCAGTCACCAGTCCTCACCAGCACTGGGCTGGGGACCCACACATCAGTAATTGGTGTTGCACTCTGTTACACAAAGTCACACAAATTCAAATTTGGGTATGAAGGCCTTGATCAGGTGACTCCAAGATCACCTTGGGAGAATAAAGAATTAGTGTGATTTTGTAGACAACGTATATCAACATACTTTTCATCATTAAGATTTATGGGCCCTAGATCTGATTTTTCCCTACCCAACAGCAAACTCCTCAAGTCCTTTGCCAGGTAGGAGCTATGCACTTGATGTGTGCAAGAGGAGCAATGCTTTCTCCATTATCAGCCACTGTTTCTCTTCTGTGGTAGCTGCCAGTATACTCATCAGCGGGGCTCCTTTTTGGCTTTGCTGCAGAAGCAAAGCAGCGCTGATTGACAATAGATACCCCACGTTCATCCCTTCATCACCATTACATCCGGATCAGGGATGACTTAGCACGGGCTTTGCTGCAGAAACACGTGGGAGATTTTCTTCCTTGTGAGAGTCTAAGCGACGAGGTCAACAAGATGATTGTATAGCACGCATAGAATACTTCAATTATTTTTCTGTAATACTTAAGCAGAATTTATAAATGAAAGCTAGACGCAGTTCTCAAATGTTACTCTAATGTGAGAACGCTAGTGTGCCGGGTGAAGGGTAAGATTAAGGTCCGGTCTGGCGTCCTTCATCACCCTTCTTTGTACTATTATGTAAATTTACACGAGCATTTTTCTGACTAAAAACTTAGGACTTGTTTTTAAAAGTGATGGCTCAGTGATTAAGAGGGCCTCTTGCTCTTCCAGAGGACCCAAGTTTGGTTCTCAGCACCCACTTGAGGAGACGCACAACCACTTGAGGGAGTTCACATCTTTGGCCTCCTTAGGTAACTGCACACATGTGCACATACTCACATGCACACATATACACACACAATTTTAGAGGTAAAATAAATATAAAAGCGTATGTATACTAAAGCTAGCATGCTTGCTTCTGTGTAAAATTAGTGACTGTCACACTAATCAGAGTCTTGTGATAACGAAAATGAACTCACATTTCAGCTGACCCAGACGACTGTACACATATAGGAGAATTTGTACTCTGAACTTCACACGGAGTGCCTGTCTTTATTTGAGAATGGATACAGTATTCCAATATTAACAAATTCAATCATCTTTATTTCTGAAGTTATATAACTGGCTACAATGGAAACTCAAACAAGCAGATGACCGTCAATCATCTACAAGTTCAGAAAGGCCAGCAATATCATTTCAACCCCTTCCAGAGCTGAAGCCAAATGCAGATGGCAGGGTTCCAACATTCTATCCAACCAGAGCTGAGCCCAAAAAGACAATGGATGTAGAAAATGTGTGGTGTATAACAGACCTTTGATAAGTGACTGGTAATCTTTTTATCCTTTGCCATTGGTCAGAAGTAGTTATAATAGTATATTGTTCTTTGCCCCCCCGGGGGGAGCTCATCAACAAGGTTTCTTGAGTCAAAGCAGAGAGGAGGGGAAAAAAAAGGAGACATATGCAGAAATCAAAGGATCCTGGTGTCTGGGGGATTTGATCTGAGCGTGTTTAAGATCCGTCTCGGGACCTTGTTGCTTCAGCTGTCCAGAACCACCGTCTTTCACCGTGTGGACCCTCTCAAGGCCACAGCATCAGCACTCCAGCCCCGCCTCAGCTCTTGCCTGGGTGCACATCAATGCTACTCCACCCAGAGCAGATTCCCAAAGGGCTTGGATTTCGCTGCTGGAACTTAGAGAGTTATTTAGGATGGTAGATTAAAAAGCAAGTAGATAAGTGTAGAGTTGAACATAAAGCAGATAATCATTGTAGGTCCTGCTGGATCTGGAATAATTACAGTTTTAAACAAGCATCATATTTCTGCGTGTAGATTTTGGTCGCAAGCTGAGAGGTGACAATTTAGAGCTACGTGATTAAGTTAGGGTACTAAAAATCACAGTTCTAAGACTGTGTGTGTTTGTGTGTGTGTAAGAGAGTCATTTTCTCTCCTCACCTTTTTCTTTCTCCCTCCTTCTCTTCATCCCTTCCTTCATTTATTTCTCTTTCTTTCTGATAGAATCTTACTGCACAGCTCAGGCTACCCTCAATTTTAGGATCTGTATTAGTTACTTTCTATTTCTGTGATAAAACACCATGAACAAGGCTACTTAGGCATAAGGGTTCACTGGGGCTTACAGTCCTGAGGGTTAGAGTCCGGGATGATGGGGCAAAGGTATGGTGTCAGGAGCAAGAAGCCTAAGGCTCACATCTTTAACAGCCAGCATGAAGTAGAGAGAGCTAACTTGAAGTGACAAAAGTCTTTAAATTCTCAAAGTCCACCTACAGGGACAAGGACCTCTAACAAGGTCACATCTCCTAAATCTCCCAAACAGCACCCTGAGTTGGGGACCAGGTATTCAAATGCCTGAGACTATGCAGTATCTCATTCAAAGGGACACAGGATCCTCCTGCCTTTGTCTCCCATTATTACTTTAATGTTTATATTTTGGATTAAATATAACTTGTAGCATGATTAATAAAAACTCAGAGACATAAATTGGGGTTCAGCCTGAAGGTTAGAAAAGCAAAACAGTCAGTCACTGGGTCTTACCTCTACCTCAGTCAGAAATGGTAATCCTGCCTCCAGGAACCTCAGAATGAGACTGTGTGTGAGAGCTGTCTCCTCCCGTCTTATATTCCTCTCTAGTGCTGGGATTAAAGGTGTGCATCACGACCGTCCTGTTTCTGTGGCAAACTAATGTGGCTACTGGGATTAAAGGTGTGTGTTACCACTGCCTGGTCTGTAAAGCTGACCAGTGTGGCTGTTTTACTCTCTGAACTTCAGGCAAGCTTTATCCATTAAAATAATAATGAAATATCACTACATTAACTGGCAAAGTTCTGCATGTTAAAGAAAAGCAGATACATTCACTGATCATCCTTTTATTCTTTTTCGTGGCTACTTCTTTTATAAAAGTATTATGCATATTTAATAAATAAAATATGATGTTATGGGATCTATATATTCAGTTAAGAGTTTATTAATGTGGAAAAAATTAGTTTATTTATCTCACATAATTACTCATTTTAGATATCTGTCTGCAAGAGCAGCTAAAATATACTCATTTTTCACAAATCCCATGTAAACTATTTGATCATTCTGAATTCACTCAACAAGAAAACACACAGTCTATAGATGACACATTGATATTATCTATATGAGCTATAGTAGACTAGGCTCTTGTTTTCAAAGAGCCTAGATTCTGTTTGGAGAAAATTTACTTATGATTTAAAGTAAAATCATGATAATCAGAAGGTTGTTTGCACTGCCTCACACCCAACTTTCACTCTTTCTCACCCCCAACACGTGGCCACATGGTCTCAGTTTCTGGGTCTGGCACCCTAAAGTCATGTGAAGGCGATTGTTCTCACAAAGAGAGTACAGAGGAGGACGCTATGGCTTCAATTCCTCCTGTACTCTCTGGCTGCATCTCAACTCCTTATTTGTTTAAATGGCCTACCCTCAAGAGGGTAGCAATTGATGTGCTCAACTTAAGTGTCGCGGGTCTGTTGTCTTTCAGCCAGAAGAGGGCGCGCAAGAGCCCCGACAGGGAAAGCCGGAGAATTTTTAGGAATTTCATATATTTTTCTCTGTTCTGAAACACCTGGAATTTTATTCTTCAATTTAGCACTTGGAATGGGCTACCAAAGTTGTGTTTTAACAACACATGATTTAGATTTAATAATTTGTTGAAAACAAAACAAGCATAAATCAGCCATTGATACTGAAGAACGAGCTTTGGCTCCAGCCTGCCGAATAAGCGCAACCAGGAATGCTGACCCTTTAGTGTCTAAATGACAGAGCGCCGAATCAGAAGGGGAAGGGTTAAACCATTTCTATGTCACAGTGTGAACGGAACCAGACTGCCACAAATGCTAACAGTTGGTGAACTGGAAAAGGAGCAGTCGGGAGTCTTTTGTGCTCATTCTTAGTCTTGCAACTTTTTCCTACATTTGAAATTAGGTGTAAGCAAGAAAGGAAAAAAAAAATTCTCATTTGCTTTGGTCAGTCAGGTCCAGGGTGATTTTACTATTCGGTAAAGTCAAAGCTCTTGGACCCGCTTCTCGGGGTCAGGAAGAAGTAGTGAAAATAACTTGGCCGGGATCTGTTTCTGTAGCTGGCTATCAAGCGGAACACAATTACCATTGATGAAGGAGGTGTAACGATTGGTATTCACGGATGAGCTGAATTCAAGTTTTCTTTACCCTAGGAGTCGCAGCGTCTCTCCTGCTTTGAAGACGGGACCGCCAATGGCAAGTATGTTTCCACAGAGAGGTGATGCTCGCTAGCAACTGTGGAAGCTGGAGAGAAAGAACCTCCTGGCTCAGAGCCCTTGCTGCTGCTCACGTGACGTCACTGTGATGTCAGCCTGGGTCGTAGCACGCTGCCCCTTGGACTGGAGCTCAGCAATTGCAGGGTTACGTAGTGAGCGAGTGGGAGAGGCAGACTCTAAGCTGACACTCTGGCCTTTTCTCTGCATTTGTGGTACAGTCTCTCCATGCTGCCCAGGCTGGCCCGTCTCTCCTGAGTTCAAGCAGTCTTCCTGTCTGGCTCAGCCTTCTGAGTAGTTGCCGTGACAGGTGCGCACCACCACACCCAACTGACACTTGGATCTTAAAGTCAACCAAGGCCAAACCTTCTGTTTCACCTGCAGGTCCACAGCCAGGACCCATCATAATGAATAAAACAGAGTGAGCTCTGTGCTGGAGAACGGGTTATTCACGCTTTCAAAAAAATTATCATTTTAGAGTCTGATTCTTTCTTTCTATCAAGCTGCATATGGTTACTATTCTCTCTCTCTCTCTCTCTCTCTCTCTCTCTCTCTTGATTTTTAAGACAGGGTTTCGGGGTGCTGTGTGTCCTAGAACTTGCTTTGTAGACCAGGCTGACCTTTGCCTCCCAAGCACTGGGATTAAAGGCGTGTGTCACCACTACCCGGTGGATACTAGTTTCTCAAAAATTCAGTTGACTTGTATTCTGGGAATGCATAAGTGGGAAGTCTTTTGCTCTGTGGTTTGTTTAGCTTTACATTGTTTATGTGTTTTGGTCTTAGTGCCTTCGCCCACTCGCTCCCATCCGGTATCGAATGCTCAAACGTGTCTGAACTGTAAAAAGGAATTTGGAAATTCTGCTTCAGTTTTGCCTTTCCTGTGCTCACTATCATGACCAGTGTATTCAATCCAGCCGGCAAGATTTCTCCAAGTGGAGAAAGACAGAGGTTTTACTACAGTCCATAAATATGACCATTTATTAGCCCCAACATATTTATGTTCTGCTCATTCAATGCTCACTTAAACTGTCCAATTTGCTTGACCCAGTCTATAAACGTAAATTGCCTATGTCGGAAAGAGACTCAGGATGGCTTTGGACTGTGTGTTGGAATTCTACAATTTCTACAGGTGAACTAGCACCCTGGCAGAACGTACCAGGTCTCCTGGGGCCCCAGCAGAAGGCTGCCCTTTTCATCTCCCTTTCTGCCTGCTCTTAGGAGCACTAACTGGCAGGGCTGTAGTGATCTTCAATGAGAGAACGCTTGCCTAGATTCTCAGGTCCTATCTTATTTTGTGTTTTTCATTCCTAGTATTTATCACCCAAAATAGTGATAAAACATTAAGCACGTATGTGTTGCCAAAACTTTTACTGAAACACCGTTGGATGTATATGACCGAGGTCACAGTTAGTCAGGTATACAATGCTTGCTTGAGAAAGTTCGCAAGCTTGCTCAGCGTCCTAAGTGTCCTATTTACTATTTCGCCTGAATATTCTTGTTCTGTATCGATTGGTGTGATCCAGGAAATACCAGTGAGAAGTCCTGAGCATGTACTGCTCTGGTCCTATCAACTGCAGTAATTACACCTTAAGATCACTCAGCACCTGCAAGGGAAGGCTTGTTTGGTTTGGTTTTGCTTTGCAGGCTGGGGACCGAATCTTGCACGTTAGACAAAGCTCTCGAGACACCCGGCTGCACCTCCAGACCACTCCTTCGTATTCTAGCCCATGATTTTCTTTGTGCACAAGGACAATTATCTCAGTCTACCTTTTCCTGTTTTCCAGTTCCCCTCAGTGTTTTCTTTGTGACCTTGTTTCCAGCATAAATTGATCCACTTCCAGGAATAAAATAACGAAAGATGTGTATGTATGTATATATCTTTACAACAAATATATGTAACATATATATATATATACATATTTGTGTGTATGTGTGCATCTTTACAACAATCTATATATATATATATCAAATATGTTTACACACATTTGTGTGTGTGTTTAGCTTATAAAATCAATGTGTGCACCAACGAGGAAACTGGTGTCGGAAAGTAGGAGCGCCAGTGACTTGTTCATTTCCTATTGAAACGTCATCTCATCTGGGCAATATTAGAAGACACCCATTGCAAATGGAAAGGGGTAAAGGAACCTAGCAATTACCTGCGCCACAATTACTTGCATGACATTTTGCAGGAACTGGAAATTTCTTTTGAACTTATTAGGAAATTCTAGAAAGTGGGGATGAATTCAAAACCCCTCAAAGCTTCCTTAATGACTTATTACAAGAGCCACTATGATGGTGCCAAGAAATTCAGCAAGATGCTCAGGATATGTCTGATGCCTAATCAGCGGTTATGACCTGAGCTGAGCTATTGTCTGTTCAACCATATTTTCTAGCATGACAGCATTTTTAAATCTTTCCTTCTAATTAGGCCCTGAAAGCTCATGCGTTGGAGACTCTCCAGCTAACTGTTATATAACATAAGAATCCACGCTACAAACCAAGACACATCTTGGACACTATAAGCTAGAGAAGGTCTGAAATCCCAAAGGAGTCTTCCTTCAGCTGCCACTGGGATGCTGATGCTTACTTGAGATGGATTTCATTAAACATTTCCTACCCCTTAGAACGCTGCCCCACACAGAAATGTCTCTACTACTTTTCCAGCGAGGCCTCCCCCCCTCCCACTATTTTTTTCTTCTGTCCTGGGCACAACATCCAGGGTCGTGTACATGCTGGGTCAGGACTCTGCCAATGGGACAGCCCCAGCCCTGGGACAGATATGGATTACTATGTAAGAACTCTTTAAACAAAGTTTAATTCAATTGTTTCCTGAGAGACTGGCTTCTCGCAAAAGCCAAAGAAAATCGCAGATTAATTCAAAAGGTATGAAACTAGGTTGAGACTATAAAACTAAGGAGCGGGTGGAAATGTTAGTGTGCAGGACGCGATAATTACTCCTACTCCCAGGCACTGCAAATCCCTCCATCGACTTCCTGCCGCCACGGGCGGTACAATGACTCTTTTATCTGGGGAGGCTGCTTTGATAAGGGAAATTATTGTTTATATCAAATCTCAACACCTACAATAAGGGGGACTTTTCTTCTTCCTCCCCTCTCCCCTTTTCTTCCTCCTCCTCTTCTTTGACATGGTCAGAGAAAAACAGTGGTCTGGCTAATTCGAAATCCCAAGGAGAATATGGTCCAAAACCACCTTCTTGCATTATTTCAGTGAAAGACAATGAAATTATCTTTGCACAATCCAGTTTCTCAGCCTGGATGTGAGACCATAGTCTCTCTCTCTCTCTCTCTCTCTCTCTCTCTCTCTCTCTCGTTTTGTTTTGATACAGGGTTTCTCTGGAGCTTTGGGACCTGCCCTTGGACTTGCTTTGTAGACCAGGCTGGCCCTGAACTCACAGATATCGTCCTGCCTCTGCCTCCGGAGTGCTGGGATTAAAGGTGTGTGTTACCACCGCCTGGCAAGACTGTAGTCTCTTACCACATCAGGACATCAGACATTTCTTCACTTCTTGCTGCTGGGACGAGGCCCCATCTCACTCAGAAACCGCTCTCTGCTGAAATCTTGTCATTCTGCAGGCAAGTGTTTCTCTGGTATCTGGTGATCACCTAGGGTATGGGGGTTCCTGGTTGGGATACTAGGTTTCGGCAATACCTCCTCCAGAGCGAGACTTGTGCTTACAACCAGTGCTAGCCCAAGAGCACCCTTATCAGTCTCTAGGAAGCCAAGGGTAGAACACAGCGGCCACCTTTCCCATAAAGCAGCTGACAGCTCTCTATAGAGCTTGGCTCTTCTCCTTTTCTGGGAAACATGGAGGAAGCAGTTTCTGTGGAGAGCAGAGGAAGCTCTGAGCGAAGTCCTAAAGGGAAGCGTTCTCTTGACGCGAGCAGGCCGTGAGGACACCATAATCTCAGAACCATGAGAAAATGGCAATGACTTGTCCTCCATGCCACCAGGGCGGGGGTTCAGTAAGGCTCAGAGGGATGGAAACCCTTCCTCTAGTCGGAGTGCGAGTGTTGGCAGTGCATACAGTAACGTTTCCCCTGGATATTTATGGCCTGAAGACTGCTCCCTACAGAGACTGCTCCTACAGAGATTAGCTAAACCCATCTGCTTGGTCCAGCTATACACCATAAACCCTGTCCCCTTGTTTATCTGTGCGTAATATCCCTCCTCCCTATTTAGTTGTATGCAATAACCCTACCTCTCCTTTCAACTGTATATAGCAGACACTCAGAGCTTCTGGTTGGCTGGGGCCTCTCCATCAGAGAGCTCAGGTCACCTGGTTCCAGCCTTTTCCATGTCTGGCTGTCTTTCCTTTTTATCCCCTCAGATCTGTCCCTGGACCCATGCTGAACAAGGCAGATTTCCTTTCCTCATGGTCTTTCATTGCAACTATCTCTCACTTACTGGGAAAAGTTAATACTTATTTATTTCTGAAACAAAGGGCATTATGGATCTATTACAGATGCTGGCCAGAAAGTATAGACCACCAGGACAGGTTCCTGCAGCCCCCGGAGACAGGGGTAGATAGAAGATGGAAACATGTCCACTTGAAGAGAATCAAGGACACTTTTTAATAAAGAAAATGTGGGAATACAGCAGTGTTTCCAAGGGCCTTTCACTGATTGTAGAGAAGGGATGGAGCTGTAAGAAGCAGGGAGACTTTTGTGGCGGAGAGAGGACCACCAAGGAAAGTGCATGCTGCTTCTGAAGGGACTGAGCCTAAAGGGTCAAGATGGGACTCGAGGGTTTAATGTATCTTTGAGAATGTGACATAGCACTGTGTTCTTCCCTGGCCTGTGGGTGGTCATCATCTCCCCTCCCCCATCCCTGATGTGCGACTCCAGGTCCTTGAAGTTAAAGTTAGGAGACCTCCTGGTTTTCCTCTCGCCATTTCCTCAGCTTCACATCTGTGGACATGGGAACCACAGGATGCTCTGTATGGTATTTCCACTTTGTCCTTTAACTGGGGGTCAGCTGCAGCCTGAAGTGTTAGGTGGAAAATTCCAGAAACAACGCACATTTTCAGTTGCATGCCCTTCTGAGTAAAATGATGAAATCTCACACTGTCCCTCTTTATCCAGCTCAGAACTGGAATCATTTCCTGTCAGTTTCATGAGCTGCACTCTGCCATCCTGGCTAAATCAGCCATTCCACACCCACCTCAGACAGCAGCCTGATTGTTAAGGTATCACTGTGTTACGTTCAAGTAAATTGTTCCTTTATTTAGTAATGGCCTTCAAGCACAAGAGTAGTGATGCTGGCAGTTTCAATATGCTGTGTGTATTTTATCATTAGTTATTGCCTCCTGTTGTACCTGATTTATTAACTAATCCAACATAGATATCCATGAGGGATGTGAGCTCTCACCTGTGGAATGTGTCTCCAGGTAGATGATGTAAGAATCAGAGGTGGGACACTAGGCTGGTCAGTTGTTGGTGGGCTGCTTGCTTGGTATTGGAAGGAAAAGTTCCCACATATATGAGGGCACAGGGGTACCTTTCTATTGTGAGAGTATAGGAGAAACTTTCCCCCACATATCCTCAGCGTAGCAAAATATATAAATATAAAGCATGCATCCCCAATGTGTGTAGTCATTGCCACCCTCTATTCGAAGACAATCAACCTACAGCTCCACACCCATCGTCAGCCACTTCCTCTTCCGTCCTCTCAGCATCTGATAACCTTTGGCCTGTTTTCTGTCTCTTTAGATTTGCCTTTTCTAGACATTTCCTGTAAGTCTTGGTTCTCACCCTTCCTAATGCTGTGACCCCGTAACACAGTTCGTCATGTTGGGGTGACCCCCTAACCATAAAATCATTTCATTGCTACTTCATAACTGTAATTTTGCTACCGTTAAGAATCATAATGTAAATATGTATTCCAATGGTCTTAGGCAACCCCTGTGAAAGGGTCATCTGACACCCAAAGGTGTCTCAACAGACAGATCGAGAGCCTCTGCTAGAAGCAGATTCATATAATGTGTGTTCTTTGCATATGTCTTTTGTCTACACAAAGTTTTCAAGGTCCATCCATGTTGAGGAATGTACCTAGGTTTTACTCCTTTTGTAGGTAAAATCTTATTGTATTGTATGACTTTAGTCCATTTGGTCTACTCACTCTCCAGTTAGCAGATAGCCAGTAATTTCCACCCTTAGGCTATTGTGAACAGTGGTGTTTGAATATTAATGTATAAGTTTATGTATGGACATATGCTTTCAATGCTTTGAAATATATATATATATATATATATATATATATATATGAATCAATGGAATGGTAGGGTCGTATGGCCATTCTGTACATAACTTTTTTAGGAACTGTCAAACTGCTTTGTACAATGGCTAAGCTGTATCTCGTTCCACTAGCAGAGTTTGCAGGTATCAATTTTACCATATTCTCATAAGCACTATTTTTTGTCATCATCATTATTTCCATCCTAGGAGTAATGCTATATCTTGAGTTTCTGATTATGGCAACTAGTGACTAATGACAAAGAATATCCTTTCCTGTGATTGACCATTTATGAGGGAGGGAGCTGTTCAAAGCTTTTGTAAGTTGGGTTGTTTTTATTTTCATTCTTGAGATATGGAATGTTTATGTTATAGACACTAGACTCACTGTATATGATTTACAAATCTTTGCTGAAAGGTTTTTTTTGTGTGTGTGTGTGTGTGTGTATGTGTGTGTGTGTGTGTAGGCCTGAAGTTGATGCTGGATGTTTTTCTTGATCACTTTCCACTTTATATATTGAGATAGGGTCTCTCATTGAACACATAGATTACAAATTCTGTCCAGTCTCTCTCCTAAATTCTGGGATTGTGGTGTTGCGGAATATTCCTTTACAATGTGTGAAGATGTGTCACTATGAATGGTTTAATAAAGAGATCACAGGTGGGAAGAGGTTGGGTTAGACTCTGGGGACAGAGGTCTTGGGGAAGAGGAAAGGCAGAGTTACCAGCAGACACAGAGGAAGTAGGACATCGAGGAGGAGAGGTAAAAGCCATGAGCCATGCTACAGCATGGAGACTAATAGAAATGGGTTAATTTAAGTTATAAGAGCTAGTAAGAAACAAGCCTAAGCTAAGGCTGAACTTCCATAATTAATAATAAGTCTCTGTGTCATGATTTGGGGGCTGGCGATCTTAGAAAGCTTGCTACATTGTGGGTAGCCAGTGGACCTGCTGGGGTTATAGTCTACAGCAGCAGTGGATTTGAAGTCCTTCATGTTTCCATGACAACTGCTTTGTCCACTGAGACATCTTCCCAGCCCCGTTGCAATCATTTTTTATAAACTTGCCCATTTTGCCTTCATGTATACAAAATTTCTGGATGACTTCTAACTCCACATTTCTAAAAAGAAAATTTAAAACGGTAAACATCCTAACAGGAGATGTATACAAAGATGGAGCAAGAAGTAGAGTTAAAGTAACCAACAGCAAAAAAAAAAAAAAAAAGAAATAAAAAAAATAACATAACTATTTAGATTTGAGCGTGTATTGGGTAACAAATACTGGAGCTTCAAAGAACATTTAGCGTAACAAATGTGAAATTTAGGGGCTGGAGAGATGGCTCAGTGGTTAAGAGCTTTGCCTGCTCTTCCAAAGGTACTGAGTTCAATTCCCATCAACCACATGTGTTCACAACCATCTCTAATGAGATTTAGTGCCCTCTTCTGGCCTGCAGGGATACATGCAGGCAGAACACTGAATACATAATAAATAAATCTTCAAGAAAAAAAAAAGAAATGTGAAATTTACAGTACTGCTCCTACTCATGAAAAAAGAAGGGAGAAACGTGAATGAACATTACATCGTTCTGCTTTAAGAGACTGCTGCTGTGTGTGTGGAAGGCAAGAGACTTCCGGTCTTGCTAAAACCCACAGAAAATCAGGTGGAGCTGAAGCTATTACGACTACCAGCCAGCCGAAATACGATGATCTCCATATGATTCACATCAACTCCAGATAGCAGTTAGGACTAGTCAGAATTAATTAATTAGTCTTGTAGTGCTGGCAATCAACCCAGGGCTGTACTGGCTAGTCAAGTGCTCTCCTGCTTACTACAGCCCACCTGGTCATTTCTTGAGACAGACGATTTTCAACAGGTGCTAGTGAGATGTCAGGAGTTTCTTTTCTTTCTTTTTGTCAAGTGTTGATTCTTATTAGTCAACTAGACAATCCTCCAGTCCAGGAAAGTGTTAATTTTATCCTCTTCCTCATTGTCACCTACTCCAGCACCATCAGGACCCTTCCTTGGCGATCTTCCTCTTCACACAGCCTGAGCCGCCACCTTAAAGAGAGCCGAGGGAGAAGTCAAAGTGCCTTCTAGACAGACAGCGAAGGATGGGTTTTCATCGATCACCTTGATATGACCCTGGCAGGTGAACACACGGGCATGACGGGGTGAATAGATTTGTCCGGGTCCAAATCTAAGCTGGGTCTGCAGCCGCCTGTCTAAGAATTCCTCAATCTTGAGGCCCAGGGTGCAATCCAGCTTCATCTTGTTCTCATCCGGCACCCCAGTGAGAACAAGAGGTCTCGGGCCTTATAAAAAAAATAAAGACACATGGGTTCTTTTCATCCAGCTGCCGGGCAGTCTCGGAGATCTTGACCAGGCTAAATCTGACCCTTTGCTGATTTAATAGGTGAGGATAAGTTTCCCAGCCCGCACTGACAGAAAGTATCGATTTTCTTGGACTCCCTCATTTCTTGCTTGACTCCAAAGACCGTTTACCAACCTGCTGGTCACCACAGTTACCATGTCCCATATCAGTATAAGCTGATTTACTTGGTATTCTGAGGGTTAAATACTTTTCTAAATTTTATTTTCTGTTTTTAATTATGTGTATGTCTATGAGTGGGTATGTACACGTGTGAGTTCAGGAGCCAGAAGAGGGCGTTAGATCCGCTGGATCCGAAATTACAGGCAGTTGTGATCTGTCCACTTGGGAGTGCGGGAAAACTCCAATTTCCCGTAAGTGGGTGAGCACCTGAAGTCTTCCTTGATTGTTGTTTGATACAAGATATTTGTACTTAGTGCAGAGAGCACTTGCTCTGTACCCCCCTTTCCTGTCCCATTTATCTGGGTCTCTAAAACCCACGGCTTGCCAGAATTCATGAAAAAAAAAATTCCTCAGCATTTCACATTGAGTTGGTCAGATGGTTTGGTTTTACCGTGGTTTAAGTACAATGCTGTTGGTTTTTTTTTTTTTTCCAAATAGTCAACTATTAGTCTATAATAGGTAAATTTGGAAGTATGGTGCTTTGAGGAGATTCATTTTCTCTTTTAAATCGCTGTATATCTCTTTAATTGTTTCTCTTTGTTTCTAACCCAGGGCTGGGAGTTGGGCCCAAAGTCTTGTCCGTTCTAAACAGAGGTCTGCTACTGAGTTACATCTCCTTCAAATTAAGGGGAGACTTGTGTCGTGTCGTTGTGACTCGATGTGATAATTGTCTCCAGTGTTCAAAGGTCCCACTCATTCTATCTCATCTCCTGGCTTGTTTTTGTTTATACTGTGTACCTAATACGCTGTGTTGAAATTTTATGAAATAGCTTATCAATTACTTTTCTATTGTGGGTGCTGCAAAGAGGGCTTAAGATGGCCTTGCTCTTTCTGGAGGAGACCGACTTAAAGAAATTCCTTCACTCTCCTTCACAGGTCAGCTCACTGTCTGAGGAGAGGGGGTTGTATTAAGGGCCCTATAATGATTTAACCCAAAATGTCTTTGCTATGGATAAAATTGCTTTGTATTCTGTAGTTGTGGACCTGAACAGGACATGGGTGTTAGTCACAGATAGTGTTTCATTAAATACACAACGAAAGAGTCTAGCAACACGCGAAGGCTCCTTCTTCAGGGGCTGGGTCCAGAATTTCCACGGACTGACTCCAGGCTGAGAAAGGCGCAGTTGGTCCTGTAAAAATACTCATCGCTACTTCAATAGCATCAGCACCTGTTCCTTTCTGCTAGAGCGGAGCTGTTCGTTCCTTCTTAGAGTCTCTTGTGTCTGGATCCTTGCCTTCCTGGCTGCAGCTGTCTAAGCCACCGAGGTCACATGTTTCACGGGGGCACCTTTCTGCCGGACTTCAACAAGCACCACACCCAACTATGGGGGAGGCAAATAAAGTGACATAGATCATTTAGACTGACCATACCATTGGTGTCCCTGCTGACCTCTTCACTGTCCCGTGCAGTGGCACCAGAAGGCCACGCACGCAGCTTAGATCGTATTCGTGTTTTTCGTGAGCCCGTACGCTGGAAGCTGAGCAAGACAAGTCTATCCGAGTGACGACCGTGTCGTCTGTAACATGGAAAGTAATTAGTAATTATCCTTTGGAGGATTGTCAAAGTAACTTGAAATGTTGGATGTTGGAGATTCGCACCAAACTTTTGCTTCTGCTCTCTTTGCTTTAACTGTACTTCCAAGGCGTGGCCGACTTAAAAAGCGTTTTCCACACGTCTGTTCAGTTCACTCGCAGCGCTGCCTGGCCACCGCCACACCTTTGGTGTAGGAAAGTGAAGGGCTGCGGGTGTCCCCTGGCGTCCCGAGGCGGAGGGAAGCCCTCGCAGCACGCATGCGCGCAGAGGAGCCGCCAGCCCCTCTTAAGAGGGGAGCGCAGCGCGCAGCCCGGCAGTCGGAGCTGGTTTGCAGCCTTGCAGGGCGAACGTGGGGCGGCCGCGCGCTCCTCCGCTCCCGTAGCCCGAGGGACTGAAACTTCCGTGGGCGGCTCCCACCGGAGCGCACTGTCCCGGGCGCACCAGCGACAGGGAGAAGGAGACGGGACGCGAGCTACAGCAGAAGCCAGGGCGGGCAGCCCGCTGGCCCCGCGCCCAGCAGCAGCCGCGGCCGCCGCCAGCCGGGCGGGCTCCGGGACTGCAGGGGAGGTGCGGACACTCGCAGCGTCCCGAGCGGTGGCAGGAGCCATGAGGAGGATTGAGCCCGGGGCTGCGGAGCTAGAGGGCGGCCGGCCGTTGCACTTGCTGCCCGGAGCTCTGCGCACACAGCCCGCTTCTTTGGCGGCTTCTAGCTCCGGAGGTAAATAGAGGAGAGACGCACCCCAACCGCGCGGGACCCCGACACTGAAACGCTCCAGCGATAGCCTGACTCCTGATCCGCAGCGCGGCGTCCCCTCGGGGATGCACAGGGAAGGTTGGATCGCACGCCAAGCCTCCAGGAGCGTTCCTTCTGTGATGCCCTCTGAAGGCCGAGTCTAGCCGGGAAGCCGGGACCGGCTCACTAGCAAGGAGGGATGACTTAGACCCTGGCTCTGCAGCCTGGGTGTCGCGGCAGAGGGGAGTGGCTCGCACAGAAGGTCCCTGGCATCGCCGAGCCACAACTTCTTGGGGAGATCTACATCCTCCAGAGACATCACCCCCCGCCCAGGGCAGTGCCATGTGGGGCGGACGCGGCTCACCCGTCACCTCTTCTGGGCACCGCGCGTCGCTGCTGCAGCTGCTGCTGGCGGCGCTGCTGGCGGCGGGGGCGCGGGCCAGCGGCGAGTACTGCCACGGCTGGCTGGACGCGCAGGGCGTCTGGCGCATGGGCTTCCAGTGCCCCGAGCGCTTCGACGGTGGCGACGCTACCATCTGCTGCGGCAGCTGTGCGCTGCGCTACTGCTGCTCCAGCGCTGAGGCGCGCCTGGACCAAGGAGGCTGTGACAACGACCGCCAGCAGGGTGTGGGGGAGCCTGGCCGGACAGACAGAGAAGGCCCAGACAGCTCGGCAGGTAGGGCATCAGCGACCAGGTGCAAAAGGGGAGGGCAGTTACTTTGCCTGGGCAGCAGGGACCTGGACGCTTGGAGAGTTTAGGAAAGGGCCTGGTAGCAGGAAAGACCTAGTTTTTTGTTTGTTTGTTTTGTTTTCTTGCCCCCTACTTATTAACTTTGTGTGCAAAAAACTCGAGACAAAACACGTTGCTTCTGTTCAGGGCCCTCCCTTCCCCGTGACACCAGTTTTCAGGGAATTTAATGGCAAGGGTGTGCCCCCTCTCCGGAGAAGACCTGCCCAGGGTTCTCCTCCAAAGATCCTCAGAAGGAAGGCAGTTGGGAGGGTAATGCTGGGTAGGGGGCAGTTTCCCGTGGGCGAAACTTCACCTCTTCGGGATGAGCCAGTGCACAGTTCCCGGTGCCCACCTAGGCCTCTAGGAATCTGGTTGGTCTCCTGAGGCCGACTTGATAGATGTGACATTGGAGCAGTGCCCAACTTTGCTCAGTGAGGCTTTGATTATTTAACAGTCAAAGCCAGATTTTGAAAAGAAGCCTGTCAGATAACTTAGCAGATTGCATTTCCTCGTTAGACACATCCCCTCAGTGGAGAGGCTGCCTAATCGAGTGTGTGTGTATAGGAGTGGCATTGCCAGAGCCTTGGCATTGCTGGCTTCTGGTTGACAGGGCCTGCCCCCCCCCCCCCCCAGCAGCTCTTTTCAGTTGGTGGTGTCTTAGCAGTCAAGCATTTTTTAAGTTCACCGCTCCTGCTGCCCAGAGTCTGAAGAGAAGAGAACTGAGGGTAATTCTAGAGAAGGTACCATCTGAACTCCAGCTCGGCTTCACAGAGTGTGTGGTCTGGGAATAAAGCCTGCAGAAAGGAGCCAAATGGCTACAAGGTGTCTGTTAAGTTGGGCTTGTTAATATTTTCTAAAAAGTCGGGATGGTGTTGATCAAAGCTGGAGGCAGCAGCTTGTGCTTTACTGCCGCTGTGGGTCATGGGTACCCTCCTCTCTGCTCCTAGGTCATGGGTACCCTCCGCTCTGCTCCTAGGTCATGGGTACCCTCCGCTCTGCTCCTAGGTCATGCGTACCCTCCGCTCTGCTCCTAGGTCATGGGTACCCTCCGCTCTGCTCCTAGGTCATGCGTACCCTCCGCTCTGCTCCTAGGTCATGGGTACCCTCCGCTTTGCTCCTAAACCTTCCCTTTAAATGTCCTGCTCCTTTCACAGCCCTGCTGCCGTGAAGGACAAGGTGCCCAATTAAGCCACCAGGGGCTGGCTCCCGATAGCATCGCATTCTTTACCCCTGTATAGTTATTTACACTTCCAATTAAAAATCCTGGAAAGAGAACAGTTATTTCTCCCCAAAACTCATTATGTGGGCCAAGACTGGTTTCAGCTAGTTTTTGCTATCATATTGGAGGTGAACCTCACCTGTGTTCTTTTTGTTTACCTTGTACAACATGTGGGGGCTGCTATCTCAATTTAGGGAGTGAAACATTTTAGTGTATGTAGGAAAAAGCTTGCCTTTCGCTGCTCCCGTCCCGGACTTACTTGGCCTACAGGGCTAGTCTAATGAGCGCGATACAGCTGTGGGAGCCAGCTGGGCTGCAGATGGCAGCAAGCCTTCCGGTCTGCTGAATGGACCCCAAGCGTACAAATGGCTCTGTTCAGCCATGGCCACTGCCCACTTGTTCAGTACCCATGAGATATGTTCAGTTGTAAGTCATTATTTCTCCGTGGTTCCGTGGGGTATGTGAACAGTGTGACTCCTGGAACGGTGTCTCTGTGAAGGGTCTTGGCAGATCTGACCTTTGAGGTATGGGCTCCATGCTGCTCCATCAGAAGCGCTGGCAGCTGGGCTCCACCAAGGCTGGTGGGACCCATGCGTGGAATGCAGTAGAGAGGGCTGGGCTCAGTGGTGGACCGCTTCCTTAGCATGGGTGAGGTTCCAGGTTCAATTCCCAAAACCTCACGCCCACGCCCAACCCCTGCCAACAAAGGGAATCAGGAACACATCAAAGGCAAGTTTCTTGGATGTAGGTAGAATTCCACAGGAGTGCCTCGGAGGTTTTCTGCAGGCTCCTCCTGCCTACTTGTGTCCTGAACAGTTGTCGCACCACTTGCTAACATGACTTGCTATCCCTATAGAGTACTCTAGGTCATGGGTACTCTCTGCTCTGTTCCTAGGCTTCCACAAACCTTTTAAATTTTTATTTATTTTAAAATATAATATATAATTAAGAATATATATTAAGACAAAGTCTCATTTTATAGCCCAGGCTGGCCTGGAACTTACTGTGTGGCCTAGGCTGGCCTTGAACTCAAGACGGTTCCGCTGCCTATGTGCTGAGGCTAAAACTGTGAGCCACCATGCTAGGGCCCCAAAATGTTCATTTGGTTGGTTTTATTATTTTTTTTTAATAATTTTAAAATGAAGTTCATTACTGGTTTTACTAACAGGCTTTTATTGCTATTTTACAGTTTTATTTTTCAGACTAACTCAGTGCCCACTGGCTCTTCCTATTTTTCCCACTTCCCCATCTTCCTCAGCCTCTAGTAACTATTCTTCTATTCTCCCTTTTTATTAAGATGGGTTTTTAAGAAATTTGTGCACTTTTTAAATATTACATTTTTTTAAACTTTTGTCTATTTTTGTGTGTGTGTATGCGCACGCGTGCATGCGTGTTTGTGCTGTGGCATGTATGTGGAGATCAGAGGACAGGTTTTTAGGTGGAGACTCTCCTTCCACCGTGTGGGTCCTGCAGGTTGGACTCAGGTCGTTAGGCTTGGTGGCAAGAGCCTTTATTTGCTGGGCCATCTCACTGCCCCAGCGTTTATTAGTTTGCTTGTCTTTCCCCTCCCGTGACCACCTATGTCTCATATTCTGTTTGGAAATGATAGCGGGTCATAATCTGGTCTAAGTTACTTTTTTTTTTTTAATTGTTCTGCCTGTAAGAGAAGAAACTTGTTAAAAATAATGTCAAGAAGAAGTCAAGGAATGTGTAGTATTTCCTAGAAGAAAAAGACAGATTTAGAGACATGTAAACTCGGTTCCATTTAGACCCTGGGGCTTCCTGTTAGGAAAGACTTACATGTAGGCTGCTCGGCTACTGCACCATCATCTAGATCAACCTAGAAGGGGCGTCTGGTGTTAAATTAGGGGAATCTAAGCGGGATTATGAAGTTTAGCTTCCGGGGGGGCCTTGCCACGCCTGAGGGGGGCCTTGGCCACTTTCCAAAGCACTTGGCCCTGGAAGTTGCGTCTTGTGTACTGGTGACCAAGCTGACCCAGCCTTCGTCCTTCGCTTCTGAGTGCACTGTTTGTGCACACCTGTCCCTGGCGTTCTCCGCTCACTGGGTCCTACGATAGTCATATGTGAGCCGTAACGTTACGTTTCTGTTCTCTCTCCAGTCCCCATCTATGTGCCTTTTCTCATCGTCGGCTCTGTGTTCGTCGCCTTCATCATCCTCGGGTCTCTCGTAGCTGCGTGCTGTTGCAGATGCCTCCGGCCAAAGCAGGATCCCCAGCAGAGCCGAGCCCCAGGGGGCAACCGCCTGATGGAGACCATCCCCATGATCCCCAGCGCCAGCACGTCCCGGGGGTCATCCTCTCGGCAATCCAGCACAGCTGCCAGTTCCAGCTCCAGCGCGAACTCGGGGGCCCGCGCTCCCCCAACCAGATCACAGACCAACTGCTGCTTGCCCGAGGGAACCATGAACAATGTGTACGTCAACATGCCCACAAACTTCTCTGTCCTGAACTGTCAGCAGGCTACCCAGATTGTCCCCCATCAAGGGCAGTACCTGCACACCCCGTATGTGGGGTATGCGGTACAACACGACTCTGTGCCCATGACGCCAGTGCCCCCATTCATGGATGGCCTACAGCCCGGCTACAGGCAAGTCCAGCCCTCTTTTGCTCACACTAACAGTGAACAGAAGATGTACCCTGCCGTGACCGTATAGCTCGCAGGGCGCCGAGTAGACTCCTTTATGAGACCCAGCCAAACAAGGCCAGGTTCCTGCACCAGAAGTCTGCACGAGTCGGTGGTGTTTTGTCGGTGCTCTCCTGACTTCATGTGTAGAACGTCTCCAGAGCAGCCTCTCTGTGCACGGTTCCTGACTCACAATGGAAAGACACAGCCCCTGGATCGCCACCTGTATCCTCAAGCATGTGACAAATGCTTGAGCTCCTAAGTGCCCTTGAGGTGTGGCTGCCGGAGTCAGAGCTTCTCTGTGGCCATTGTTTCCCTCTGTTTCAGCTGCACGGGAGAACACCTGTTACCTCCCCTTCACCTAGGCTGGTTTTTAAATCAGTGTTCAAGGCTGAAAGGAGATGTAAATAATATAATTATTATGAAAAGAAGCCGGTTTGAACTCAGACACTAGTCAACAGCCTCAGTCCTCCAGAGGCATGTCTTAATTTCATTGTAAAAGATACAGTTTGTCTATTTTTATGCTTTGGGGGGATCTATTTTGTGCTATTTTTTTAATTTGATAACCGTGTGTATAGATCATATTACGAAGTGATTTTCTATGTTAAAGAGATGAAAAAAATGTATGTATCTAAAGAAGACATTCAGAATTCTGGAGGGGGGGGTTGTTGGCAATGCTTTTCCACGGAGCCTTTTTATTTCCTGCCTTTCCAGTGGCACCTGAGAAGTAATTTGATGCTTTTGTTTTGCAATCATGAGCTATCACCTGCTGTGTTCCTAGTTACTTCTGACTTTGCCATGCGATGTGGCCTGGGGCTCTGTTTTTTTCTGCCAGGTTTTGGGATCCCCTTGGCTAAGTAGTACCAAGGGCAGGGAATTATCGAAGTGTGGATGAAGATCGGTAAAAAATGCAGAGAAAGGTACTATGGAGATGCTCAGTACAGGTCTTCAGTCATCACGGGGACCCTAGACATGAATTGCTTTGCAAATCAGAAGGCTTTTTTATACTCTTGTTATCAGAATGGTCTGTTTTTCCAGCAGCAGGAGCTAGGAAAGTCAGAGGAAAAACTCTCCAAGGAGACATGACTCCTGGGTCTTCAGCAAACTCTGCAATCACTGCCAATGTTTTAAGTTATCAAATTCAAGTGAATTTATATGTTGATTACTTATGGAAAAAATTAAATGTGTGTAAGTAAGTTTTCAACTGCTAGAAAAGCCAAAATTTGTTCAATAACTGTGAGGTTTGGTCTTCTGTAGGTCTGGCCACAGCATCTGTCACCAGTCCGTCGTCTCATGATGACGCGAATTGTGTGACGTTGTTGTTGACAACCGGTATCACCAGAGATAGGAATCAAAGAGTTTTCATAGCCAAAGCAGGAGAAAATCACTTTAAATTTCTAATAAATATTTTATGGTGTGAATTCCTTGGGGAGTGTTTTCTTTATAATTAGTTGTTAGTAGAACAGTTACTTAGAATCATAACTACCGTGAAATTTCACTGTAGCTGGTATCTAGGAAAGTCAGATGTATTTGTGGCAAACCTTGGCACGCCAAAGACTGTTTTTCTTTGGGATCGCTTGTCATCAAGCTAATGCAAAGTTCAGGGACCAGTGAACTGAAACATCTCAGAAGTAGCCCGGGATGGCACTTCACAAATACTTGAGCTCCAACAAGACCTTATTTATAAACAAGACCTTATTTATATACTTATTTATGATTACACCTATTTGTGTGTGTAAAATACTGAGATTTGACGTCCATGAAATCACAGTGTCTCAAATCAGTTTTCACCCCACCCCCTTCATCCCAGCCATCTCAAAGGGTAAAACCCAGTCTAAACGCTATCTCTACGAAGCCAGGCAAAAGCAGTTTTGCCCAAGGAGCTGTAGGTGGCCAGTTCTTAAACTGACACCAGGACTTTGCTTGATGCAGGGTAACCTCTGTGTGCTTCTGAAACAAAGGATGGTTGGTGGGTGCTTGCTTGTATCTGAGTTTCTTCCCTTTTCTGGGTATTGGAGAAGTAAGTTTTATGAAATAAAATGGGAGTTTTTGCCCAATGAAACCTCATCCTTTTTTCCAAAGATGACATCACCAGAAGCAATTGCTGAGCTTTTGGATTTGGGGGAGAACTGGAGAGAGTCAGCAGAGCAGAAGTACAAATACCTGGTTCGAGTATGCCTTCTTTGCTCTCTTGAGAATATAAAAATTCTGAGCCTCTATGATGTAATTTACATGCAGTCGAAACATTTTACAGTCTGTCTAAAAGGGGGATCATTTGCTGATGGAAAGATAGTCACATTTTCTACTGTGTATAAACCAGCAGCTTTTCTCTAGATTTTAGGAGAGAAAAATCAGATCTTCGCAAGGAAGAAGAAACTAACCAGCTCATCTGTTGAAAAGTGTGGACCTAGCACAGTGGCTCAGGCTTGTAACCTCAGCACTTAGAAGGCGGGGGGGGGGGGGGGCACTGCCATGAGTTCAAGGTCAACCTGGTTCAGAGGGAGCCGGCTACAAACAATTGTGAACTGGGCATGGCGGCTTCTCCCTGTAATCCCAGCACTTCGGGTCTAAGGCAGGACAGTTTGAGGCTCTCATGGGCTAAATAGTGAAACGTCTCAAAGAAAAGCAAAACAAAATGCAAGGGGAAACTCCCCTTTTACTATCTCTACTGCAGGGGAGCAGTTAAAATGTGCCAATCTCAAACTGGGAGATGTAGCTCAAGACTTGACCTGACTATGTGTGGGAGGCCCTGAGTTTCATCCCCAGCCTCGAAAATTAACAATGACATCAGCATCAGCATCTAGGGTGGTCAGCTGGCAGAGACAAATGTGATTCATAGATTTATTCTGCAGCCTGCACCTTCCTTGCCTGGCCATTTCCCTCAGGCCCCTTGGTCTCAGGCTTTTAAGATTAGAGTTTTATTTCCTGAGTTCAGTGACCCCCATGGCCCTTGTTTCGTTCTAAACTAGAATCTATGATTCCCTCGGAACAATTGACAATCAAGCTGTATGTCCACGAGTGTCCTGATCTGTGGGAGGGAGATGTGGTGGTTCTCAAAGCTGAGCCCAACAGAACTTTGGAGCTTGATGCTCTCTCTCCTCAGGCAATCCCACCTTGAACTAGCACAGTGACCTTTCTAGGGTGCCAAGCCCCCAGCCCACAAATGCTCAGCAATTCCTTGAAGTGGCTCAGTCAACTGATAAACGACACACACACTTCGGTTGCTCTAGCCTCCCAAGGGATAAAGTTAATGGACTTGGGAATTGTGACTCCTGTTGACTTAGCCTGGTCAGTCAGAATGGCGTCCCTGAAGTGTGTTTTACTGTGAAACCCAGGGCAGACCTATGTGTGTGGTTTTAGAATCAGATTCTGCTGGGATCTGGAAGAAGGGTGACCACAGGCAGAGAAATCAGATTGTCCTGTTGGTCCATCTGGGCAAAAATCAAGTCTCTAAGCATGGGCTACCCTACAGGACTTTGCTGAATAAATAATGAGCCTGTATTAATGGCTTATCGAACTTTCTGGAATTAAGAAATAATGAGCCTGTATTAATGGCTTATCAAACTTTCTGGAATTAAGAAAAAAATCTGGTCACTTCCTGCATATTCCTCCTGCTTTTTGAGCAATAAAGCAAAGCTGCCCAGTGTGGCGAGCAGAAAAACCAATGCGTGGTGTGGGAACAGAGAAGCTTTAAACATTTCAACACACTAGGCACCTACAGGGACTCTCTGGGGCACGCCACAGACAGGGCAGGGGCCAGAGCAGACTGGACAAGGCCACTGGGGGAGTGCTCTGTACTGAACTTTCACAGACCTTCTCATGCTTAAAAGGGCAATCCAGGAACACAGGTTGACAAAAGTCCAGAGGTCCTGTGTCCAGAGAACTGGTGACAGCACAGGGGGTTACCTTCCTGAGTGCCCGGTGCCATGCCAGCCCCACTCCCCTCCCCCTTCATCCTCCACACAAATCATTCCACATTTCTTTGCTTTCTCAAAATGTTTCTTCATTAATTAAAAAGCCCAGATATTCCTTTGACTCGAGAGCCTTCCAGGGATTAAGTAAGAATTGGAAACTCTTGAATCTCTTCCTGACAACTTTGGCATTGACTCCCTGAATGTTTTGGGGCCTTGATTCGCTGCCCTCTTTCTGTTCTGTTCTTCTGTGTGGAATCAATGATCAACAGAAACCCGAAGAGAAATCCCTAGGAAAACCCTCAAGCCCCTCATGGTAAAGACATTAGGTGTAAGACTTCCACACTGAGAAAGAATGATTTGGGGGTTTGAGACAAGGTCTTCCATATAGCGCAGGCTAGCCTGGAGCTCACTGTGTAGCCCAGGATAGGCCTCAAACTTCTGGCCATCCTCTTGCTTCTGCTTCGCATGTGCAGGGGTTACAGTTGGGAACCACCAGTTCCGGCTGCAACGCTGCAAGGTTTTGCTGGAGAATTTGGCTCTGAGAGTCATTCATTTCACCTCCTACAGCTGTGTCTTCCAACTGTCTCCGACATTTATGCCCAGAATCAGGGCACCTGGACTCAAATCATAAATGTCCAGAACAAGAAACTAAAAAGGAATGCCCTAAAGGACCTTCTAAGTGAAAAATGGTGGTGGCATTTTAAGACTGACTTTTTTGTTTTTTGTTTTTTTATTTTTATTTTTTTTATTTAATTATTAAAGATTTCTGTCTCCTCCCCGCCACCGCCTCCCATTTCCCTCCACCTCCCCCAATCAAGTCCCCCTCCCTCATCAGCCTGAAGAGGGACTTCCCTGCCCTGTGGGAAGTCCAAGGACCACCCACTTCCATCCAGGTCTAGTAAGGTGAGCATCCAAACTGCCTAGGCTCCCGCAAAGCCAGTACGTGCAGTAGGATCAAAAACCCATTGCCATTGTTCTTGACTTCTCAGCAGTCCTCATTGTCCATTATGTTCAGCGAGTCCGGTTTTATCCCATGCTTTTTCAGGCCCAGTCCAGCTGGCCTTGATGAGTTCCCGATAGAACATCCCCATTGTCTCAGTATGTGGGTGCACCCCTCAAGGTCCTGAGTTCCTTGCTCGTGCTCTCTCTCCTTCTGCTCCTGATTTGGACCTTGGGATTTCAGTCCGTTGCTCCAATGTGGGTCTCTGTCTCTGTCTCATCGCCTGATGAAGGTTAATATCCAGGAGGATGACTATATGTTTTTCTTTGGGTTCACCTTCTTATTTAACTTCTCTAGGATCACGAATTATAGGCTCAATGTCCTTTATTTATGGCTAGAAACCAAATATGAGTGAGTACATCCCATGTTCCACTTTTTGGGTCTGGCTCACCTCACTCAGGATAGCGTTTTTTATTTCCATCCATTTGCACGCAAAATTCAAGAAGTCATTGTTTTTTATTGCTGAGTAGTACTCTAATATGTATATATTCCATACTTTCTTCATCCATTCTTCTATTGAAGGGCATTCATAGCAGCATTGTTTATAATATCCAGAACCTGGAGACTGACTTTTAAACACAAAAACTTGCTTTTTAATTTCAGCCATCTTGAAGGGTAGGCCATTTAGAAAAATCATACCTTAATAACACAGTTTTTATTCAAGAGACTGAACAACCATAGGCCACCGATTGTCATCTGTAACTACAATATAAAATTGCAGGGTGTGTACACATGCATGCAGACTCATCCCAGGACGTATTGAGCACAACAGACTATGCATATTCGGGTTGCTCATACAGGACTCTGCAGTGCTGAGCTTGCTTGGACCCACTCAAGATCAGGTGAGACCAATTTAGAATCATTAATACCATATACCCAGTGACCTCTGACGAGAGAGCCCAGTCTCTGAACCTGAGGATTGTAATTCTCATCTCTGGGGGACAAAAGCACATCACGTAGCATGCGCCAGCTCCACCCATAAACACAAGCACAACCAGCTAGATATTTTTTAACTGTTCAATATAGAGAAATACATATATTTATATAAACAAATATATCTAAAAGAGAAAGAACACTAGAAGTAACTTAGGACAGCGTTCTTATTTTTTTCCACTATAATAGTTTATACTTCCAATCAATAGTGCTCCACTTTGCCTGGGTTAATCTAAGTGTCTTCTTTCCAGCTCTCTGTCCCTTGATCAGTTTCTCTGTGATATGCCTGGTGGGCCAGTCTTACTTCCTTACACAATGGTTTTATTACCCACAGGGGTCCTCTTATCCCTGGCTCTCTCTCTAGCATGGCTGGCCATCTGAAGCCCTCTCTCGGATGGAACCAGATTCAGGAAATCATAGAGTAAGGGCTGGGCTAAGGTTGAATGCTGGAACCTTTAGCAGGCAGGCAGTTATGTTCCAGCAACACACACACATGCACACACACACACATACATGCACACACACACACATGCACACACACACATGCACACATACACATGCACACACACACACACACGCATGCACACACACACACACGCACGCACACACCATACCACATGTCCTCTCCCCAGTTACCTCACATTCTGAAACATTTGATTTTATTATTAATTTGAGTTTTAATTGATGCTGAATCACTTCATTTAACTTTCCTATCCAGTTCATTATATTCGCACACAGCAAGCACCCAATTTTATCCATCTAGCTCAACAAACCATCCCCAGGTAAAGGAGTTCTCTTCCTTGGGACATCAGATGTGACTAGAATTGAGCCTCATATATAAGAACTTCCCAGCATCAAATCTTTTGTTTTGTTTTGTTTTCATTTTTCAAGAGACATGGTTTCCTGGAACTCACTCTGTAGACCAGGCTGGTCTGGAACTTAGAGATACTCCTGCCTCTGCCTCCTGAGTGCTAGGATTAAAGGCGTGCATCACCATAGCTTGGCAGCATGGACTCTTTTGTGCCTGTTTTTCCTTCCATGTAATGACCGCTGTTGACAGAGCAATGGCTTGTGTCTTTCAATTGTGGTGTGGTATTCCATTGCAGGACTCTTACCTAATTCTATATTACTGTTAATGGAGATCTGGGAAATTTTCCATTTTATGCATTCAGGAACGTTTCAAACTGCTTCTCGGAGAATATGGTACTTGCCTCTCTCAGATGGGATTCCAGGGGCTGGACTGTCATATCCCAAGATGCTGTTTTGAGGTTAGCAGGGAGTCACTTCTGACACTTGAGGCCTTTGGAGAAGCAGCAGTTACAAGTTGGACAGCAGATGAAGAGGGTGTGTATCTGTGTGCTGTGTGTGTGCCTTTGTGTGTGTGTCTTTGTATGTGTGTGTGCGTGAGTGAGTGCATGCGTGTGTACCTGTGTGAGTGTGTGTGTGTGTGCCTTTATGTGTGTGTGTGTGTGTGTTTGTCTGGTGTTGGAGATGGAACCCAGAGCCTCCTCTATGCTAAACAAGTTGTCTACCACTGAGCCACATTCTGGCCCAGGCAGAAAGACTTTTGACTACAGAAAATAACACATGAAGAAATACTTTTGGAAAGTTGAGGGGAAATCAAAAACAATTTCTCTGCAAATAATTTAGATAGTTCAAATAGTTCAAATCAAAACATATTTAAAAGGTTCAGAGTAGGTGGTAAGAACACGAGTCTCATTCAAGTCTGTGGACGACTCATTGATAATGTTACAGCATCTGCTGGGGCAGACCATTCAGAACCCAGGTGAGGGAGGAGACGGGGCTCAGTCTAGAGTGGCACCTTCCCTTTGACAACCACCACTCTGGATTATCAGATCCAGGGCATGTAATTGCAGCTGACGATGTACGTTTCCGGCCAGTCTTTAAGAATTTCACGTAATTTTACCTATGTGTGTGGCATACTATTAATGGGTGAATACCCAAGAGCAGGCCAAAGTGGGTTTGCTGTAGGCAGCGGTGTAACGGAAGGGTTGCAGCTGGCTTTGATAATGCCGACTGTGATGGTCAGTTTTAATTGTCAGTCTGACAGTTCCCAGAGTTACCTGGGAAGTCTTGATGAGGGATTACCTATATTGGGATGGACTGTGGGTATGTCTGTGAGGGATTGTCTCAATGAAGTCAACTGATGGAGGAGCCAGTCCACTGTGGGCAGGGCCGTTCCTTAGGTCTTGAGCTGTGTGGAGAAAGCACAGTGTGCGCAAGCAGGCAAGTGTGTGTCTATTTCTCTCTGTCCCTGACTGTGGATGGGATGTGACCACCTGTATTGGAAGTTCTTGCCTTGCCTTCCCCACAGCGATGGAATCAGAACCTGGACCTAGAGCTGAAATAAACCCCCTTTTCCTTACGTTGCTTTGTCTTTTATCACAGCAAGGGAAACGAAACCAGGACACTGACCGAGCATTCCGTATTAGGAACATCTGCAGATGGAAGCGTCCTAGAAGGTAGCTTTATATCACGCTTTTAAAATAATTTTGTAAACGAAATAAAGTTCCATAGTGTGACTTTTCCACTATATCAGGTTTCAAAGCTTTTAGATTTGGATGCCAGGGCCGTCGCTGAGTGATAGAATGCACCAGGCTGGGGTGCAGCTCAGTGGCAGAGAGCTTGTCTAGAATGTGCTGGGCCCTGGGTTTAATCCTACGTTAGAAGAAGGAAAGAGTAAAATGCCCATGTCGTGAGTTGATGATGTTCCCAACGGAATTTTTTTAAAATATTTATTTATTATATATACAATATTCTGTCTGCATGTATTCCTGCAGGCCAGAAGAGGGCACCAGACCTAATTATAGATGGTTGTGAGCCACCATGTGGTTGCCGGGAATTGAACTCAGGACCTTTGGAAGAGCAGGTGATGCTCTTAACCACTGAGCCATCCCTCCCCCCCCACTCCCCACAACGGAATTTGAACAGCTCTCTCCCAGTTTGCAGGTATGCGGTGACAACCCAGGAGGAAAGATTGTTCTAGACACAGTTCTTTCCTTTGGCTGACACATCCAAGGCTAGTGTGGCTTCTGGAACCTTTCCTCACAAAGGGTCCTGGCTACAGTAACCGCCGCTGGGTGCAAAAGGGCATTCTGAAATAAAACGCAGTCTAGTCGTCTGCTTTAACCAAAGGTTTATTTGAAATGCATTTGTGCAGATACACGCCAATTAACAGGATTTGGTCAAAGCCTAATTAATACAACCAATGGACAAAGAAACATCCCTGGCATGGATCCCCTGCGAGGAAGGAGACTAACTACACACCACCATGCTGTTGCCACTTAACAAAAGGCCAATATTAACAACACTGAAAATTACTCCTCTTCCAGAGAGAGGGAACAAACACCTGCATGTGTCACGGAAGTGCTCAGGTACCTCCTTAGAGACAGTCTAACAGGACCCCAGACAGCTTCCCTCTGCATGGCCTGTCCTTGGTAAACAGTATCTGAGCAATCTCTGAAAAGATATAACAAAAGCCAGGGTGCACATGGCTTTGCTCACATGACAGATACACCCTCACTGTGGTTTCAGAGACATGTAGTATGTGGGTCTCTACCCTTGCTGTGCAAGCTGCATTGCTTTGGGAGAGAGGTGCAGAAGGAGAAGCCCCGGTGCTGGGCTGCACTTGGTCATCCTTGGCAAGGAGGGAGAGGAAGCAGCAGGCTCAGGGCCTTGCATAGACTTTCTGACTCGAACACCAGACAAGTCTTTACCAGCACAGGGATCTTGTTTGTAATTGCCATGGGATAATTGTACATAGTTATGGGCTATGCTGCTGGGATATTGCTGGAAGGAGAGAAACTCCGTGACCAGGCAGGCAGGTTTCCTCTTTTTTTTTTTTCTTTTTTAAATTGGTGTTTGCTGCTTTCCCTCTAAGCACATACCAAACTACCTCTAGGAACACAGCTGGATCCAGTCCAGGCCCACGGCAAGTGGGTTGCTGTCTGTCTACTCCTCAGCTTTCCTCCCCTCTTTCTCACACAGGAAATCAGAAACTCGTCCCTGCACAAACCTTGTATTTATCTTATTTTATAGGACCTTGCTTGAGGGCCAGGCTGGCCTCCAACTCTTGATTCGCCTGCCTCAGCCTCCAGAGCACAGGGAATCGCAGGCATGTACCGCCAGGAAGGGCTCCCGGCTTTTGATAAGCCCTCCTGACCCCTGCTTTCCAGGACAGGATGACTGGGGTGGTGATGCTGTTTCAACTTTTCCTCTTTCCATCTCTGCCATAAATCGCAGGCACCTGACACTTTGCTCCTGGTTTCTCAAACAAACAGGTCTCCTTCCTCTCTTGAGCCAGGTCAGAAGAAATGCCTGTGGGCGAATCCTGTGAGCATGTTTTTCTTGGTCCGATGCCTGGGAGAGGGAGCAGAGCAGCTATCTCAGAGGCAGCAGCGAGAGCAGCAGTTTGTCATCTGAACAGGAGCCAGCCTGGGAGGAGGAAGAATCGGTCCTTTGTCTCCTCTCCCTGGGGATGGCTGAGAGGTGCTCCTATGACTAGGCTGTGCTGGGGGTGGGGTGACCTCCCCCCTCTCTGCTCAAGGCATTCGCTTGCAGAGCTTCTCACTACTTGGATTTATGTTGCTTCCATCCCCTCCTCTTCCCACGCAAGAAATCATGCATCTGGAGTGAGTGGGGAGCTTTAGAAACACCAGGGCACACGCAGTCTGAGATGTGGAAGTCAGTGAAGCGCAGGGAAGGGGAAAGGATGGACACGGGGGCTCAGAAGACGTGCGTGAACGAAGGGTACCACACTCCACGCTGAGTACTGGCCTCTTGCTTCTAGGCATACTTAATAGTGCCACTGTGGAAAAGGAATCTTGAGCTGGTACCTCTGCTCCCTAAGGGAAACCCTTCATGATGATGTTCCGTTAAGGCTAGCCTGAGCTAATATCCCCTTACTGTACTGACATAGACAATGGCCTTCGAGCCAACACAGAATTACCAACACAGCCAACTGATGCAAGCGCTCTTATTTTGCGGGGGCCTTTATTTTAACTTTCCCATTGATATATTTGATAATTCAAGCATGTTCATGCAGAGAATATGACATCTGTTCTGTTCAGTTTTTTTTTTTTTTTTTTTTTTTTTTTTTTTTTTTTTTTTTTGAGATAGGGTCTTCCTGTGTAGCCCAGGCTGGCCTAGAACTCACCTTGTAGCCCAGGTAGATCTCCAATTCTTGTTCCTCAGCCTCCTGAGGACTGGGACCACAGGTGTGCAGCGCCACACCAGATGGCACGCCAGTCTCTTGATTTGACCTGATAAACCAATTTCTTTACTGAGTTATCACTTCAGATCTGCCAGTTTCCCTGTTGAGTTTTTAAAGAACCCAGGAGGTGAAGGCTGCATTCCAAACGCTGAAGCTAAAGCACTCCTTGAGTGACTTGGGGACAATGACCCTGGGCAGTGATTCACACCGTGGCTGCGCCGTGCAGCCCCTTTCTAGCCCCTTTCTCGCGTTCCAGACAAAGGCACCTCCTCCGTCAGCAGGGCCGCAGACACTGGACTACGGCTCAAGACAAAATCCCAGGACAAGAAGGGCTGACAGGGGCTGGAGAGATGGCTCAGCGGTTAAGAGCATTGCCTGCTCTTCCAAAGGTCCTGAGTTCAATTCCCAGCAACCACATGGTGGCTCACAACAATCTGTAATGGGGTCTGATGCCCTCTTCTGGCCTTCAGGCATATACATAATAAATAAATATTTTTTAAAAAAGGAAGAGCTGACGGAAAAGGGTCCTCATGATTCAAAAGAAAGGCTCATTATGATAACAAATGAGAGATTATGCAGGATAGCTTTCTTTATTTAAAAAAAAAAATTGACCTGAAAGCCTACATATCCTTTTACATTTTCAGACTCTTGTTACCTAGTTTTGCTTAAAAAACAAAACAAACAAACGAAAAACATTCACCGATTGGGAACGTACGTGGCTCAACGGCAAACACCAGCCTAGCCTTCACAAGGTCCTGAGTTCCATCCCCAGCACAGCCACACAAGCATTCCATAAAACACAAAGGAGGCAAAAAGGGTCAGATGTTCAAGGGCAGCTTCAGCTGCATAGTGAGTTCAAAGCCAGCCTGGATGACCTAAGCATTAATCTCAAAACAACAACCAAATCACGCACTGCTTCTTGATTAGCCACCACTGATTTTCGCTGGGCATACTTGAAGGCCTGGCAAAGAAAAGCAAATGCCCAGCTGGGCTCTGCCGGAGCCCAGGGTCACCGGCTGGCACATTTCTCTCTCAATGTTGAAGAAGCAGCGTCACTTTCACCAGAGCAGTTTATACCTCGCTCTCACGCCTTTGTCTTTGTGTTTGCATGAGTGTGGGGAATCGGGGAAAGTAACACTGACCCATAAATCTGGAAGATTCTGCATCAAGACAGAGCAGATACATCATGATGCTCTGCTTCCTGGAGTAGCACACAGTAGACCCTGACCAGCTAGGTGGTGTTGCCAGGCTGCCCGGTAGATTTGAGCAGGGTATTGCCTCCAATTATAGTATGGGCTGTCCTCTCAGCAATCATCCCTGTGGCTATGAAGAGAGCAGCCAAACCCAGAACTAAGCCAAAGGGACAGTGGCTGCACTGTTTACAGTTTCAAGTATAGGATTGAGCCATACATACGAACCTCTGTGAGCGGCCCCAGCCCAAGCCCCAGCCCCATCTTAGCGCAAACCTGGGGCAGTTTCGGAAGTGCTGACCAAATGTGACCTGCCAGCCCAAGAGCCCCAGCTATGTGACAGAAGTGTCATGGCCCACATGACATTTCCACTGAGCTGACAGACAGTGTGCGTAACTTAGTCCAGTCCACTCTGTTCCCCAGGGAGGGGTTGTGTATGAGACATTCTGACCTCAGTTTAAAGATAGCCCAAATGACCCGACTCCCCAGTGGACCCTGCATAAATAGTATACATCACACACCATGACAGCTGCTTTGCCTAGAAACCCAATTTAGTCATTCGGCTAGGAGAAAGCTTAATCAGGACAGAAAAAAATAGAAAACAAATCCCTCCCAGAAATGTTTTCTCCTGCCTGTATACCTCATTACTGCAGAGACAGTTCAGTGCAGAAAATGTTTAGTCTGCTTCTCAAAGGAACAAAATACGCTCCAGAAAAATACACAGCATAGCATAAAGTCAAAAGACAAGAAAACAAACAAACAAAGAACCCAAACAAACACTTTCATTCACTAATCGGGTTTAAAAGCCTTCAAGCTCAAGAGAGGGCTAAGTATCTGACAAAAAGCTGAATTTTAATTCCATCTTTCCAAATGGGTTTAGTTCCCAAATGAAAATGAATTTTGACTCCTCTCTTCCCCACCCACTCTGGCCCCCAACATGGTGGCCTCAGCAAAACAGAAAATTCAGAAGGGGAAGCCCATCTCTCTAACAGACTTTCTGGCTGAGAATGGCTGGCCAAAGCAGCTATGTCTCCAAACTGCTGATGTAACAGATGATCCTGAGAGGTGTCAAGGACTCGCATGGTACCGATGATGGCGCATACAGGGCACCTCCAACCAACCATTCCGTCCTCTCCAATGCTCCGCAGGCTGCTCAGAAACCAAACACCCACCAGAGCTGTCTTCCCAACTCGCCACACTGCAGTTTTCTAGGGAACCTGCCCTGTGATACGACAGAAGATTCCGTAAGGAGCTCTTTAGAGGATGAAATACCAGTGTGGTACACTCATCATGTGAACCCAGCCGTCCAGACTGGTTGAACAGGTTGGGCTATGCAGAGTTTGAGGACCTGGGTGATCTGCTCAGTGCTCTGTGTCTCTAGGTAACAGGGAAAAACTCAAATGAGTTGCTGATCAAGCTCTGGACAAAGACAGGGATGATCGTTCTTTGGGTCAAGACAGAAATTTAGCTATCTAACAAAACACAGACCAGAGGACCCATCCTGCTGCAGACAACTTTGAGGAGGACCCATTTAGAAGAGGTGATGATAACTTGGGAGACAAGTGTTGAGATCGGTACGATTCAGAGCGGAATCAGGATGGGTTTCAAACTGGTATCAGGATGGCCCATGCTGAGATGTGGATAATGCTCTGGAGGCCAGGATCGCTATAACGACCCAGGCTATGACTGCAGGATAGGCAGTGGCAGAAGAGAATTTGGTAGTGGGTACTGTACGGTTGCTAACTACAGAGAAGGTGGGGACTGCTATAAAAACAGGTATGACAGATGGGACGATTGGTCATGGAGCTCCATGCATGATTACTCTCCCGATGATTATAGGCATGACGACAGAACCCTACTCCCACCCCCAACCCCAGACTGAATCTAAAGCCTTGGAATATTCCCAAGGAAGATGCTTCCTTTGCTGGTACCTCCCAGTAGAGTTGAGCAGCTTCTATCTTTGGAAGGACAAAGCCTGTTGTCACAGCTGCTAGAGAAGAAAAGTAGGAGGGGGCGGGGCTACGGAAGGAGCAGGAGGCATTGCAGCGTCAGCTGGACGAACCAAAACTAGATGGCCGACCCCAGGGGAGACATGGGTGGGCCAAATGAAGAAGCTCAAGAAAGAGAACAGTTGAGGATAGGAAGCGAGTCATGGCAGACTGGGGCTGCAGTTATATCTGGCAGAAACACACAAAGAAGAAGGCTCTAGACAATGAACTATTCAATAAAGAAGACTGCCATTTTCCAATCTCTAAATCTCCTAAATTGATGAGCCTCTAAAGGTAATGCCAGAGGAGAATGCACGGGGATAGCGATGCCCTAACCCTCCTGCTCAACCTCAGCACTCAGACACAGCGACAGAGAGAAAGTAGCTCTGGCTCAGCCCTCGGAGGAAGGACCAGCAAGGGAAGAAGAAAACAAAGTAGATGGAGTGAGAGACCCAAAGGCCTAAGTGGGAACCCCAGTTGTGGTCCTGGAGATGGTGGGAACAGAGACCATGGGAAGGAGTTGGAGAGGAAAGGCGGCAAAAAGGCTCAAGACTCCAGATCTGCCCAAGCAAAAAATATTTGAGGAGAATCCAGCCTCCAAGTTCAGTTCTGCAAGCAAGAATGCTTCTCCCTCCATGGATGGTGAAGAATGAACCGAGGGAGGCAACCGCAACTGAGTAGACCTGCACATCCTGTGCTTTCTCCTAGCCTCTCTGCCCTGGAGCATTCAAGGGCAGATCAAACTAGTCTTGCACATCCTGTTTGACCCCTTCTAAACACTGCCCTGTCTAAACTTTCAAATATGTCCACATTCTTTAAAAACCTTATCCCTCTGGTCACCTCATGTTCCTAATGACAGTGTCAAACCTCCCCAAAGCGGTCTCTGTAAATCGCACACCTGGCCTGTTACCACCAGAAGCTGTGGTCTGAGGAACGACTGTTTCTCTCAAGCTCTGTGATGTCTTTGACTCCTGCTCCCACCCTGCCCCCAGTCTGCCTGTTCTTGGAGCTTCACATCTCCCCCACTTGGAGGTCAGAGTTCTCTGACTGATGGACATGCGTGTTGATTAGGGGTGCAAAAACGGGAAGGATGGAGCTGGAGGCCTTCAGCCTTGACTGGGGTGGTTTAAGGTTTCTGTAAGTTTCCTTCATGGGCGCCCATGTTAGTGCTTGGGTTTATAAGGTGACCTATGTTGTGAGGTTTTCCTGCTCGAGAGGGTTGGTTTCTTAGCTCCCCTCAAGAATAAAGGATAAGTGGGAGCCTGGGGACCTTGGGAGAGGGTTGAAGGGGAGGGAGAGGCAGGGAGGGGAGCAGAGAAAAATGTAGAGATCAATAAAAATCAATTAAATAAATAAATAAATAAAGAATGGAGGTTAATGCAAAGAACTATTGAATAAGGCTTCTCTTGCAACACAGTAGCTTGACCTATCTGCATTGCTGTGCACCTTTGTAGAGGTCAGCTCCAAAGATCCAGGTTTTCCTGTTTTGGTAAGTCAGGGTCCCTGCAGACAAGTGAGACTTTGGTCTTAATGTGTAAGCCCTGGGCTTGCTGGGCAGGAGCGTTGGTTTAGTGGGCTGCATCAGTGGGCATGGCAAGAACTTATCCAGCGGGCTTGATTGGCCATAGCTAGGAAGCGGGCTTTTAGAGAGGTGCCCACAGCTGAATGGGTGAAAATCCATCGGTTGTGGACAATGAAGAGGTAACTAGCCTTCTTCATGTCTATTTCCCTTCCAGACAGAGGCATCTGGAAGGAAGCCGCCATGCCCCACTCTCCTATGTTGCTCCTCTGTTAAAATAAAATCAGGGGTCAACTTACACGTTCCTGAATACATCAAAATTTGTGCAAAAATATCTTCTATGAAAATTATTTGTAATCTGTAGACATTACTTGGGGGATGTCTTGAGATGTAAAATCCCATCGTTAGGGTTGATTTTTTTCCTTCAAATAAATCTAGCCTTTAAAGTTGAAAGAAAGAGAAAGGAAGGAAGGAAGGAAGGAAGGAAGGAAGGAAGGAAGGAAGGAAGGAAGGAAGGGAGGAAAAACTTGCAAAGAGCCTAGGGCACATCCGGTTGGTTTTCCTTTGTTCTCCACAGTTCTGCCCCCATCCCTCTGGGTAAAATGTACACCATGACTGGCCCCCCTAATCTGAGGCACACTTCCTGCTGTTTCTCCCACATGGTACAGTCTGTCAGGATTCCAGCTTGCTGGGCATGCTAGATTTTTTACTTGCCTCAGGGAGCAAAGAGAGGTCACTTGTAAGATTCTTGTTAATTGTACCACTCTGCCTCCCTTCAAGCCATCTCAGCATCCTGGCCACGGCCTAAGTGGGAATCAGTTTTCTTACTCAAAGCAAATCATAACCAAATTTTTTGTTTTTTTGTTTGTTTTTTTTGGTGCCCATTCATCTCTGATGTTCCAAAAGTAAAGCGTTAAGTAAAGCAAAGTGTAGCATCCCTTCTTTCTGAAGGCAGCACCTTGGACTGCTCAGTCATCCCCCCAACGCTGCCTTATTTTCTAAGCTAGCATACACCCCTGGTGGTATGGTAAGTTCACCCAGTAACAAGTGCCCAGGGATATTTACTTTAAGTCATCCAAAAACTCTGGTTCGGCAGCCAAAATAAAGGGAAGAAAACATGCTGAGGCCGGCCCGCATTTTCTGAGAGCCCTCAGTTCTCGCATGCAGGCTTGGAGCATCCAGATTCTGTTCCAGTTCAGAGTGGGGGCCTGCAGTGGCCCAAGCTTGGAACAGGCACTTCCCTTCCTTATTTGAGAGACCAAGTCACTGTCCAGAAAGAGGCCCTTGGGCCTAAAACTTGCCGGATACAGAAAGGAGACCATGTGACTATTTTTAAAAGTTATGATCTTGACAATGTTTGGAATTGTTTTCCTTAGATGTGTATGGTGCCGAGCGTGGTAACTCACACCTCTAACCCTAATATGCAGGAGGCTGAGGGTTGCTGAGAGTCTGAGGCTAGCCTGGACTACAAAGTGCATTCAATGCTAGATTGGGGATATAGTGTAAGACTCGTTTTAAGAAAATCAACCCAGATAAAATGTCTGAGGACAAGGTCTGGTTTCTGTGACAGCGTACATGGGCTTATCATTACAACTGTTCATCAAAAGCAGGACTTGAGAACTTCCACTGCGATATGGTGAAAATGGCCTCCGTGTCTGCCTCCTGAGTCTGGTGTCCTTGGTCACCTTCCAACGAGATCTCAGATGTGGTGCCCTGTGCTTACCCCTCACCCTAAGCTCACCCAGATTCTAGAATTTCAGAGTGCCAGTTTTGTACCTTCAGTGCACAGACACAAACTCACCTCCAGATTGTAGAAAGCCTAAAATGGGCTTTGAGCATCTAGAGGCAGGTATCAATTCTGAGAGGCTGCCAGAGGCCTAGCTCAGAAGTGATATGCAGGGCCTGCTCCCATTCCCAAAGGATTCCCTCAAAAAAGACAGTTAAGTGTTAGGCCAGGTACGGTTCAGCCACTTCTCTTCAGTCACGGAGCTCAAGGGCAGCAGTGGGGAGGGGCGGGGTAGGGCAGGGCAGGGCGGGGCAGATGAGGCTAGGTAAGAAGATTCTGACGTCCACATCAGCACAGAGAGAGGAACAAAGACACCCGGGGCCTGGATGGGTGGCTGCCAGCTGCGGGGCACCACACCCAGGGGCCGGTTGTGCAGATCTGTGGACAAGAGCACAGGGCGGCCATGGCAAGACCAAAGACCTGCACCTAAAATCGGTGCAGAAGGCATGGAATTCTGGCTGGTTGCCTGGCTGGAGCTGGGGCTGGGGCCAAAAGAGCCAAAGAAATGTTCTCAGGATTGTCCTTCAACCGTAAGGTTTTCTGATTTCGGTGTAATCAAGAAGTTTATGCCGACTTCACACAAAGAAAACAGGAATCCAAGTGAGTGAGCAGTCTGCAGAAAGCGAGGCTTGTGTGATCTGGACATGCACCGAACAGGAGGTAAGGGTACCCTGTTCCGATTACACGGGACTGGTCTCTAGTAACGCAATGCCCCCTTCCTTTCTCCCAGAACCATTAGCGTTGATGTTTGAGCATTGGTGAAATGTAGTTTTTAATTTCACACCTCAGAGAGCCCAGCTGAATGCTTCATAACACGGTCAACAGAAATTGGGCCAAGCACGGCGGACAAGCTGGGAGTAGAGCTTCCCCTGATGCCTACACCCTGGGACTGCAAGGGGACAAGACAGCTGCTAACGAACTGGTCGGCTAAGGCCACAGAAATGTGTCTTCTGGTGTTGGGCTGTGGGCGCCAGTCTCTCTGACAAGGCCGTGTTAACACTGCTTGCGCCAAACAGAATCCCTTTCCCCGGAGCCATCCGGGAAGTCGCCTCATTTCTTCCTCGACTTCGTTTTGGTGGTGTCATAAGCACGGACTATTTCCTCCTGGGTGACAGCTCCATGCTCTTCTTGGGAAAAGGCATACCCGTCTACAAAGAAATGCACAGGAAGAAGTGGATTAGGGAACATTCTAGACCAGTGGTTTTCAAGCTTCCCGATGCCGACACCCTTTAATACATTTCTTCAGGTTGTGCTGACCCCAACCATAAAATTATTTTGTTGCTACTTCATCACTGTAATTTTGCTACTGTTTCTATTGTGAATTGTAATGTAAATCTCTGTGTTTTCCCATGGTCATAGGCATCCCCTGTGAAAGGGTCGTTTGACCCAAAGGGTCACGACCCACAAGTTGAGAAATGCTGTTCTGGACTAAGGATGAGCTACTTTCCAGGAAGACCTGATTGAACTGTGTGGTCACTGAACTTTCTTAGCCATGGATACAGGTACCTGAGATGAAGACACCTGTGAAGGCAAAGGGGACCATGGTCAAGAGGGATTGAGGTGGCAGGGGGCTGATCAAACAGGGGTGGGAATGGCTCAGAGTGGAAGGATTATGTTTTCTGTGGCTGGAAAAAAAATACCATGGACCAGGTGATGTATAAACTGGAAGTTTGTTTGGTTCACAGTTCTGTAGACTGGGTGTCCAACATCAAGAGGCTGTACCTGGTGAGGACTTCCTTGCTGCGACATAGCATGGAGGGTACCATCCTCACTCCTGGACAACAGTGTTAATCCATTGGCTGCAATAGAGCTCACGTGACACCGTCACCCCTAAAGCGTCCCCCTCCACTCAGTCATCAGAGCAATTGCATGCCCACATGTATTCTGCAGGGCACTTAAACCATAGCAGGCAGGTTTTCTAATTTCGGGGGGCTCAATGTAGAGAATGTAAACATGGACTAGTGGGCCATGATCCCACTCTCCTACCATCTATCAAGATGCAAGGTCCCTCATCGGCCTGATGCTATTTATAAACACGTCAGGAAAGACACCCTTAAGAGCGAAGTCGTCAAAGCACATGGGATACTTGGAGAGTCCCAGTTTGTATGTATGGACTGGTTCCAGCAGGTGAGTAATTGAAGTGGGTTTGTTGCTGAGTAATCAAGGAAAAAGAACACGCAAGAGGGCAGATTTAGTGAATAGCCATGACCATAGAAGGACTGAGCCTCACAGGGTGATAAAACAAGCATCACTTTTATACACAGCTTGAAAATGGCTCAAGGAACCCGCCCATCGGCGACGCATGATACTACGTTCCCGCTTCTCAGCTGAGGAAATTGAGGCCCAGAGACATTTTTACTTCCCCAAGTCACAGATCCAGGAAGCAAAGTTGGGCGGTGTGACAACTCCTGAGAACTCTTGCTGTGGCAGAGGGACAGAAGTCCCAGCGCTCATCAGTTAGACGTCCCTGCCAGAAGACGGCACAGTCAAATCCTGACAGTTGTCGAGATCCTGTCTTCCTGCTGTGCTTTATCAACAGAACTGTCTGATTACTGATGTGCTATTTTTAAACATTTTTCTTTTTTTTGTAGTGTGTGGGATGGAACCCAAGGCCTCCTACATCCTAGGTAAGCGCTCTGAGTCATACCCTCCCTCTCCCACCATATTCTCTAAAAGGACAACAAAAAAAAATCAGAAAAGGTGGGCAGCTGTCAGTTTGTTGATTGGGTCGGTAATTCCCTCAGATGTTTACAGACAGTAAAGTCTGCAGGGTGGGAAGACACAGTCACAAGCAGGACAGGCTGGCAGAAGGCTGTAGGGGAAAACTCCATGCTGTTGTTCATTTGTGTGGCCAGAACCCAGAATCCCTGTCCCTAGGGTGGCTTCCTGTCCTTCAGGAGAATGAGCCTGCCAGCTACTTCATAAAAGTCTAAAGGCTTGGAGGGCCCCAACGATTCTCGGGCTTAGTGGGCATACACACTGGGGGTTCCTGAGGACACGGGTTTGGGCAGTCGGGAGGAAACTGCAGACCTGGCAGGAGGGGGAAAGATGAAGTCAGGGAGACTGAGAAAGCAGGGGAAGTGGGAAGACTGACCCTGTGTGAGCACAGATGCAGAGACACAGACTCCTGCCTGCTGCCCATTTCCAACAAAAATGAAACCCCCAAACAGGAAGTCCCACCTGTGATATTTTGTTTGTATTTTAATAAATAGAGCTTGCCTGAAGATCAGAGTATAAAGCTAAGTCACTAGAGGCCAGGGAGTGGTGGCACACACCTTTAGTCCCAGAACTTGGGAGACAGAGGCAGACGGATCTCTGTGAATTCAAGGCCCCCCTGAGCTACACAGGATGGATCCAGAAACAGATCCAGGTGGTGGTGGCTCACACCTTAAACCCCAGTGTTTGAGAGGCACACACTTTTAATCCCAGCACTAGGGAGGTGGAGACAGGAGTGATATGGCTGGGTGGAGAGAGATCTATAAAGAAGAAGAGACAGGCACTAATTGGAGTGTAGAGTCTGAGGTTTGGTGGAGACACAGTGCTGTCTAGGCAGTCTGAGGATCACCCCACTTTGGTCTGAGCATTGGTAGAGGTAAAAGGTCTCTCTAGTGGCTTATTGCTCTGCTTCTCTGACCTTCAGCTTTAACCCCTATATCTGTCTCTGGGTTTTTATTATTGGGGCTGCATCCACCATGTGGTGGTTGTAGGGAAGCAGCTTCTAGTGTAGCATGGGCCCCAGAGCCAGGCCAAAGCCAAATGGAGGCTGGGGAGAGGGTTTAGCAGGTGCTTGCTGTTCAAACTGGGGATCTGACTTTGATCCCTGGAACCCACATAAAGGTGGAAGGAGAGACTGAGCCTACAAAGTTGTTCTCTAACCTACACACACACTGGGGGTTCCTGAGGACACTGGGTCTGGGCAGTCGGGAGGAAACTGCAGACCCGGCAGTCATAGGAGGGGGGAAGATGAAGTCAGGGAGACTGAGAAAGCAGGGGAAGTGGGAAGATTGACCTGGTACTCCCCAGAAGTGGGGTGGTCCCTGAGTAGAGACAGAAGCCAGCCTGGCTGGGAATTTCCACCGAAGCCACACCTTGTTCTCAGGCCCTGAGGACAGCGGCTGCTCTGGGACAATGGTTTTACCCTGTAAACATTTGTTTCTTATACTTGTTTAAGAAAATGCTGTTGGCTAGTAGCTAGGCAGGAAGTAGAGGTGGGGCAACCAGGCAGGAAGTAGAGGCGGGGCAATGAGAACAGGAGAATTCTGGGAAGAAGAAAGACTCAGTCTGCAGCTGTCATCCAGACACAGAGGAAGCAAGATGTGACTGTCTCGCTGAAAAAGGTACCAAGTCATGCGGCTAACACAGACAAGAATTATGGCTAATATAAATTATAAGTGTTAATAAGATAAATAAATAAATAAATGGGGGCTGGAGAGATGGCTCAGAGGTTAAGAGCACTGGCTGCTCTTTCAAAGGTCCTGAGTTCAATTTCCAGCAACCACATGGTGGCTCACAACCATCTATGATGAAATCTGGTGCCCTCTTCTGGTATGCAGGCATACATGCAGGCAGAATGCTGTAGACATTATAAATAAATAAATAAATAAAATAAAAATTAAAAAAAGAGTTAATAAGAAGCCTGAGCTAATAGGCCAACAAGTTTATAATTAATGTAGACCTCTGTGTATTTCTTTGGGACTGAATGACTGCAGGACATGGTGGGACAGAAACCTCTGTCAACAAGGGGCTTCTGTATGGTGCTGTCCACACAGGTGGCCTTGCTTCACACATCCTGCTTCTGTGAGGTAAGGAACAAAGGCTGTGTCTCACCCCTGTTCCCAAGATCTTCTAGAAATGGGCCATGGCTTGCTGGAGTTCTCTGCCAAGAGGAGGGGCTGCTCCCCCTCTGCCTCATCTCTGTCCAGGTCCCTGTTCTGACCACACACAAGGAGTGTTTTGTGAGTCATTTTTACTGAGGTCCAAGAAGACAGTCTTTCTTGGAATTGTTTAAAGCAAAATCTAGTTCAAAACAGCAACAAGAACAACAACGAAACCCTAGTGTGTCCTTTGGTACCAAGGCTGCTTTACCACAGTTAACCTTGACAATATGCATTCTCTAGTTCTCTAACAAGGAATGTTTTGTGTGTCCCTGAGAGCCATCGGGTCCCCGCAGCTGCCCCTGAACGGGATGTACTGCTGGAATGATGGCTGTGGCTGTGGCTGCTGCAACCCACCCAGGAGACCCTTCAGTCTGAAGGAAGCCATTGTGGTCAAGGGCAGGCTTTCCAGAGAGAGTCTAGGAATGAGGCAAGAGGGGAGAGGACTACTGTGCTGCCTCTAAGAAGATGGCATTCTCAGTGGGCTGGGCATCTATCCTGGATGGTGATCAGATGCCTGGAGTACTGGGGGCACAAAAGGGAACTTCCTGTCCTTACTTGACCATTACTAGGCTTTGTAACCTTGGACTGGCGAAGTTGTCTGGGTTTGCGTTTGCTTCTCTGTAAGATGAAATGGCTGGGACAAGGCAAGTCCTACCTGTAATAGCTCCAGTCCTTCCTGAGGGCTCCTGGATGCTTCACCTTGAAAACTACTAAACTTTTTAGGTCTCTGTGTGCATCTGTTTCTGTGTGTGTGTGTGTGGGGGGGTCAACTTGAAACAAGCTAGGGTCATCAGAGAGGAAGGAGCCTCCATTGAGGAAATGCCTCCATGAGATCCAGCTGTAAGGCATTTTCTCAATTAGTGATCAATGGGGGAGGGCCCAGCCCATGGTGGGTGGTGCTATCCCTGTGCTGCTGGTTCTGGGTTCTATAAGAAGGTGGTGCTGAGCAAGTCATGGGAAGCAAGTCAGTAAGCAGCTCCTGTCCATGGCCTCTGCATCAGCTCCCTCCTCCGGTTCCTGTCCTGTCTGAGCTCCTGCCCTTGACTTCCTTCAGTGATGAACAGCAATGCTGAGGTGTAAGCCAAATAAACCCTTTCCTCTCCCACTTGCTTTTTGGTCATGGTGTTGCATCACAGTAATAGAAACCCTAACTAAGATAGGGGGTTATGGATGAAGGTTGTGAGTGAATGAATGTTAAAACATAAATATTATTAGGGTTAACACAAACATAAGTAATCAAAACATAAGTAAATGAATAATAATGGCTAGTTAGGGGTGTTGTTTTGGATACCAACTCTGGAAGAGTCTTAATTTCATGGCTAGAGAGGCTGGTAAGGGGCTGCCTCAGTTAACTCTGTGTGAGGGTTTCTAGGCTTCACTTCTGAGAGACCGGCAATTATTCTTTCTCATTCTCACCTGTTCTCAGGTGAGCAGAGTGTGACCAAATGGCCTTCTTGAGGCGGAAGGATAGTAAGTTCAAAGCTAGGTGGGGCAACAGATTGAGAATCATCTCAATGGGAAGTGAAAAGAGCTCTGGCAATCTTGATCAATGGCAGAGGGCTTGCCTGGTGTAAGATTCTGGTTCCCTCTTGAATGCAAAGGAAGGAAAGAAGGAAGGGAAGGAGGGAAAGAGGGAGGCAGAAAGAACAATGTGCTGATAGATTTATTCTAGGAAGGGGTAGGGTTTTCCCAGGCAGAACATCTCTCCTTTTAGAAACCAGGTCTGATGGGAGTTAGGCTGCACAGGTCCAGCAAAAACATAGGTCACAGTGTTGATGGAGAAGTTCTGTCTGCTCCACCCACCTAAGGGCTGGCCTATCAAATGGGCCAAGGCAGTTTCTTTATTAACCAATGAAAGCAACTTCTCCATCACGGGGTCACTCACTGACTCCACCTGCTGACCCCAAAGCCTGGCCAGGAAACAGGGTTTCTTTCTAGATTAATTTGGAGAACGTTCATCTGGTATTTGCACCCCTATGGGGAGTCAGGGGAATCCCCAACTCTCTGTATTTCCCACTTGAGTTTATCATAGGACGTCTTGGTGGGGAGGTGGGGACCTAGAGGAAGCATTTCCTGATCCAACTTGGGAACCTCCCTGCCTCTTGCTCCTAGATCCCACCAGAATCTATGAAGGGCTTATGGGAGGGGCAGCGATGGAGAGGTGTGTGGTTTATTTCTTTAGTTGTTTTGTCTTGTTGGGATGGAACATTTGGTGAAAGTCAAGTTGACAAAGTCAAGTCATCCCCCCTCCCAATTTTAGAACAAAATTCTTACACTCTATTTCCTTGATCCTGAGATCTGATAATAGTTTAACATAAGTATTATTTCAGATGTAATGCGAACCATGGTGCTGATGAGGAAATTCAGACTGTGTAGGAAATACTTATCTCAGTTATTAGTGCTGCCTACCAGCCAGGAATGAGCGCTGTATTAGTCTAGTTTTTATCACTACAATGGAACATTCAAAGCTGAGAACCTTATAAAGAAGATTTATTTCATCTCACAGATTTGGAAGTTAGAGGTTGAGGGACCATATCTACTGATGGGTCTGCTGGCAGGGTCCCAAGGTAGCACAGGACATCACATGGCAAGAGACTGGGATGCGCACATGACTTCTGATCTCTGTCTCTCTATCCCTCGCCCCCCATATAGTCACAGGATTCAGTTATGAGGGCTCTGCCCTGATGACTGAACCTAATCCTAACCATTGCTAAAGATTCTGACTTAAGTTCTGTCCCTTCTGCAAACCACAGTGACAGCAGAGCACTGAGGATCACAGTCTCTCAGGTTTCCAGGAGGCTGGAGTCTGGGACAGTGGGACAGTTGGAGGGGGACAGTCAAGGCTCAGAGACATTACACAGGCCTTCTGAGATCCGGAGCTAGCTCTGGGCCCTTGAAAGTCTTGTTGGGAACAGCAGGAGCATTCTAAGCTGTTTAACAGGCTCCAGTACTACTTACTGAGGGTTTAAGGTTTTGTTGAGATTTTATTTTTATTTTTTTGTGTATGAGTGTGTGTCTAAATATATGTCTGTGCAACCTGTGTGCCTGCAGAGATCAGAAGAAGATATCAGATTCCCTGGGCCTGGAGTCACAGATGGTTCTGAGTCACTATGTGAGCGCTAAGTATTGAACGTGGGTCTTCTGGAAGAGTAGCTAGTGTTCCTAACTGCTGACCCATCTCTCCAGCCCTCCATTATCAATGTGGTAATGTGGTCTGATTTTAGAAGCTGTTTTATTTCTTGCATCTGTTCAGTAGACTTTTTTTTTTAATTTTGACTTTTAAGTGTTGACTTAAGAAAAATATGAGGTCATGTTAAGAGTTCTAGCTTTCCTTTAGACGTATGAGAACACATGTAATTGCTCTGATACTGAGACATGAGCTTCGGTTTTGCGCATACTGAGTAAGAGGTCCGCCACTGAGCCCTGTCTCCTGCTCATTACACTCTCTGAGACAGGATCCCTCTGAGTTGCCCAGGCTGGCCTTGAACTCACTTTGTAGCTCATGCAACTTTGAACTTGTCATCCTCCTGCCTCAGTCTCCTGGTCTGGCTGCACATATTCTTTCTGTGATTACTCTGAGACATTTGTTAGGGAAGCAGTGTGGTTCATAGTGTGAATTTATCCATCCTAAAGGCTGTATATACTTCCTGTGATAATGTGTAAGGATGTCATACAATTCTATTTTCTTTTTTCAGAGGAAAAAGTTGACACTTTGAGAAATACATACACTGTTCAGAGCTACTCAGCTAACTGAACAATAACCACAGTTTTTAACACCTACTGAACTCTTTAGGTCCAAAACTCTTCTAGAGCCCTGTATATATGATCTCATTTTACCCTCCCAACAACCCCATCTGGGTTCTCACATTGTTCCCATTTTACAAATGCAGACACAGAGAAGTAAAGTGGCAGGATAGGAACCCAGTATTGTGAGTCCAGAGGGGACCCCTGCAGTGAGAGTCCAGAGGGGACCCCTGCAGTGTAAGTTTAGAAGGGACCCCTGTAGTGAGACTCCAGAGGGGACCCCTACAGTGTGAGTCCAGGGGGGACCTCTGCAGTGAGACTCCAGAGGAGACCCCTGTAGTGTGAATTCAGAGGGGACCCCTGCAGTGTGGGTTTAGAAGGGACCCCTGCAGTATGAGTCCAGAGGGGATTCCTGCAGTATGAGTCCAGAGGGGACCCCTGTAGTGTGAGTCCAGAGGGGACCCCTGTAGTGTGAGTTCAGAGGGGACCCCTGCAGTGTGAGTTCAGAGGGGACCCCTGTAGTGAGAGTGCAGAGGGGCACTCCTACAGACAGCTGTGCTTGGGAGAATCCCATCAATCCTCATGCTTGACTTCTGCCTCACACCTCCAACATGGCTGTACCCAGAGCCCATGACGATGACCTAGAAGCCACAACATAGCACCACGATCTATTGTATATGGGTGCTCTCTGTTTTTGTGCCTCTGATTTTGTGCCCTCTGGGCTTTGCTACATCCTCCTTGGGCTGTGGGAAATAGGGAGGAGCGGAGGGCTGAGGGGTAACATAATACCATCCTTCTCTGCCCACTGAGAATGCCTCTGTTGGCAGGCAGAGCTCAGTGGAGCTGCCCAGCAGACCATCAGTGTGCTCTTTGTGAGCCCCAACCTTCAGTTCCCAGAAAATATTCTCACTCTATCAGGTGTGGTAGCCATCCCTGGCCTGGCTGCCTCACTCCCCCTGCCATCTGCCACCCACTGCTACCCACTGTCACTTACGGGTGACACACTGCTGGATGGAGCCTGCCCGGAAGAGGGTCGGGGGTGTCTTCCTGCTAAGTCGCTTGATCAGCCGGTCACGCTCATTCATCCTGCAAGAGAACAAAGAAGGTCAGGGGCCAGATCACCCCAACACCTCTCTGAGGGATCCAGATAGCCTCAGACTGAGAGAAGGAGTAGTGTGGCCTCCTGTATCAGAATGTTCATTCCTGTTTTAGAGGCACCAGGCAGTATGTATGCCCTTTCATGCCAGGACGGTATCTATCTCCCCCTCCACCTCTCTCTCCATGTTAAAGCCAACCCCAGAATGGTTATGTACTTGGAGACTGGACCTGTCATAGGGTAAAATGACATACAGATGGGCCTGATCCTTATAAGGAAATGAGATCGTGAGTCAGACAGACACACACATGGGGAAGTCTATGTGAGTACCCAGGCAGAAGACACGGAGAAGCTGCAGACATCAGCCCTGTGGACATTTCTGGCTTAGATTCAGAGCTCAGGACAGAGAGGCGTTCGTCCTTTCTGAGGCACTTGGTCAAAGCAGCTGGAATTCCAAGAAGGCAAGTCCACCACCCCCACTGCTGTTTGCCGAAAGCTCAAGCACCCTAAGAGCCTGGAGCCTGAGGATGCCTGTGCAGATCACAGCCCCTGCATGTACCCAAACAGTAAAGACTAGAATTGACTTCATAAAATTAAGAACTTTAACTGGGCATGGTGGTGCACACCTGTAGCTTCAGCTACTCGGAGCCTGAGACCCAAGCATCACATCTACCCAGGAATTTGAGGCTAGCCTGGGCAAATAGGTAGCAAGATCCAATCTAAACAAAACAAAACAAACAAAAACGCAAAACAAGTGTGTCTGGAGAGATGGCTCAGTGGTCAAGAGCACTTGCTGCTCTTGTGGAGGACCAAGGGTCCAATTCATTCATTCATCTTTGCGTTTTTGCTGGAACGTTTATCTTTTTGCTGTTAAGTCATAGTGGTTTCTTCTGTAATGGACATGCCAGGTCACATGACAGCTCACAATCATCCATAAGTGCAGTTCCAGGGGATGTGATGGCCTTGGATACCACGCATACATGTGGCGCACATACACACAGCAGGTCAAACACTCACACACGAAACTCAAAATTTTTCAATTTTTTCAAAAGACCGTTTAGATTCATCATTTGTTATTGAATTACTGAGTAGATGAATACATTTGATTGACAAACCACCCACTTCCCAAAAGCTTTGTGTATTTAATAAAAATTTCTAGCACACACACACACACACAAAAAAAAAATCTAAGGAAAGTTAAAATACATCAAAGGACCTTACAAAGGAGCATGAGGAAAATACAAAATGGGAGAAACTATAGTGATATATCATTTGTATTTTAATAAATTAATCTTGCCTGAAGACCAGAGGCAAAGCTAAAGCCACTAGAGGCCAGGCAATGGTGACACACACCTTTAATCCCAGGATTTGGGAGACAGAGGCAGACAGATCTCTGTGAGTTCAAGGTTACCCTGGTGGTGAGGGAAGTCCTTCTGTCTATGTGTTGCTTTTATGGTTAATGACTAAATCTGTTTCAGTCAGTGGCTTAGCAGAATAGAGCTAGATAGGAAAACTAAACTGAATGCTGGAAGATAGGAGGTGGATCAGTGAGAAGCCAAGGCGCCGCCAGAGGAGCAAGCGTGAGCTGCCAGTTAGAACCTCGCTGGTAGGCCATGAGTCTCACGGTAAAATATAAAATAATAGAAATGGGTTAATCAAAGATATAAGAGCTAGCTAGAAATATGCTTAAGCTATTGGTCAAGCAGTATTGAAAATAATATGGTTTGCCCTTTCCTCTTTGGGCACATAACACCATCCAGCTCAGTCTGTCTGGCGCTGGGGGCAAATCCTCAGGGCAAGCAGGCAGGCGAGACCTCCTTTGTCTCACTGGCCCGCCTGCACCAACCAAGGTAGGCGCTTTGTTTACGAACTACCCAACCTGCACGGAGATCTGATCTCGGCACCAGGAGAGACAGCAGTGCGGTGAGTTTGTGACCAGCGGAGGCGGAAGCAGCCCTGGACAGGGAACTCTGAAGTTCCTCATCCCCCTCCCTATACTCCCCGGGCTCCCTGCAGGGGCTCTACCCCCCCATACTGCCTCTCTCTTCTTGTCCCACCCAGCTTGCATCCAGAACCCTTCTTCCTTCTGTCCCCTTTCCTCTTTGGGCACATAACACCACCCAGCTCAGTCTGTCTGGCGCTGGGGGCAAATCCTCAGGGCAAGCAGGCAGGCGAGACCTCCTTTGCTTCACTGGCCCGCCTGCACCAACCAAGGTAGGCGCTTTGTTTACTAACTACCCAACCTGCAAGGAGATCTGATCTCGGCACCAGGAGAGACAGCAGTGCGGTGAGTTTGTGACCAGCGGAGGCGGAAGCAGCCCTGGACAGGGAACTCTGAAGTTCCTCATCCCCCTCCCTATACTCCCCGGGCTCCCTGCAGGGGCTCTACCCCCCCATACTGCCTCTCTCTTCTTGTCCCACCCAGCTTGCATCCAGAACCCTTCTTCCTTCTGTCCCCTTTCCTCTTTGGGCACATAACACCATCCAGCTCAGTCTGTCTGGCGCTGGGGGCAAATCCTCAGGGCAAATAGGCAGGCGAGACCTCCTTTGTCTCACTGGCCCGCCTGCACCAACCAAGGTAGGCGCTTTGTTTACGAACTACCCAACCTGCATGGAGATCTGATCTCGGCACCAGGAGAGACAGCAGTGTGGTGAGTTTGTGACCAGCGGCAGCGGAAGCAGCCCTGGAAAGGGAACTCTGAAGTTCCTCATCCCCCTCCCTATACTCCCTGGGCTCCCTGCAGGGGCTCTATACCCCGCATACTGCCTCTCTCTTCTTGTCCCACCCAGCTTGCATCCAGAACCCTTCTTCCTTCTGTCCCCTTTCCTCTTTGGGCACATAACACCATCCAGCTCAGTCTGTCTGGCGCTGGGGGCAAATCCTCAGGGCAAGTAGGCAGGCGAGACTTCCTTTGTTTCACTGGCCTGCCTGCAACAAGCAAGGAGAGACATCACTAGAACACCAGGAGAGCTAGCACTGCAGAGAGCCATCACTGGGAAGGTACATCAGTAGGCAAGGAGACCTGATCCAGTAAAAGAACATCCAGAGGGGAGCATTCGGAGAAAGAGATGGGCAGGCGCCAATGCAAGAATTCACCTAACAATCTGAAAAACTATATGAAACCACCAGAACCCAGCGACCTCCCAACAGGTGGACATGAACACCTTAATCATGAAGAGGTAGATAAAATTGACTTTATGAAAGTGATTGACGCCCTTAAACAACATGTAAAAAATGCCCTTATAGAAATGGATGAGAAGTATAACAGAAAGTTTGAAGAATTGAGTAAATCAGTGAATGATACCCTAGGAAACCAAGGAAAAACAATCAAACAGATAATGGAAACAGTTCAAGACTTAAAAACTGAAATGGAGGCAAAGAAGAAAACACAAACAGAAGGCCAGCTGGACAGGGAAAATCTAGGTAAACGAATAGAGACTACAGAAGCAAGCATAACCAACAGAATACAAGAGATAGAAGAAAGAATCTCAGATTCTGAAGATACCATAGAGAAAATAAACACGCTGATCAAAGAAAACAGCAAGGCCAACAAATTCTCATCACAAAACATTCAGGAAATATGGGACACAATAAAAAGACCAAACCTAAGAATAATAGGAATAGAAGAAGGAGAAGAAGCGCAGCTCAACGGTCCAGAAAATATATTTAATAAAATTATAGAAGAAAACTTTCCCAACCTAAAGAAAGATATACCTATGAAGGTTCAAGAAGCATACAGAACACCGAATAGGCTGGATCAAAAAAAAACATCCTCTCGCCATATAATAATCAAAACACAAAGCATACAGAATAAAGAAAGAATACTAAGAGCAGCAAAGGAAAAAGGCCAAGTTACTTATAAAGGTAAACCTATCAGACTTACACCTGACTTCTCTATGGAAACCATGAAAGCCAGAAGGTCCTGGATAGATGTACTGCAGAAACTAAGAGACCATGGATGCAAGCCCAGACTACTATACCCAGCCAAGCTTTCGTTCACTATAAATGGAGAAAACAAAATTTTCCAGGATAAAAACAAATTTAAACAATACGTAGCCACAAATCCAGCCTTACAGAAAGTAATAGAAGGAAAATCACTAACCAAGGAGTCCAACAATGACCACAATATCTCAGACAACTAGAGACCCTTCACCAGCGCAACACAAAGAAGGGGAACACACAAAATTTACAACTTAAAAAATGACCGGAGTTAACAACCACTGGTCATTAATATCACTTAATGTCAATGGACTCAACTCTCCTATAAAAAGGCACAGACTAAGAGATTGGATACGAAAACAGGATCCAACATTCTGCTGTTTACAAGAAACACACCTCAACCACAAAGACAGGCACTTACTCAGAGTAAAGGGTTGGGATAAGGCTTATCAAGTAAATGGACCTAAGAAACAAGCAGGGGTGGCCATACTAATTTCTAACAAAGTTGACTTCAAACTTAAATCAATCAGGAGAGATGGAGAGGGACATTTTCTACTCATAACAGGAACAATTCATCAGGATGAAGTCTCAATCCTGAATATCTATGCCCCTAATATAAAAGCACCCACGTACGTAAAAGAAACATTGTTAAAACTCAAGGCAGCCATCAAACCGCACACATTAATAGTAGGAGACTTTAATACTCCTCTCTCACCAATGGACAGGTCAAGTAGACAGAAACCTAACAGAGAAATAAGAGAATTAATGGAGGTAATGAATCAAATGGACTTAACAGACATCTATAGAATATTCCACCCAAATAGGAAAGAATATACCTTCTTCTCTGCAGCTCATGGAACCTTCTCAAAAATCGACCACATACTCGGTAACAAAGCAAACATCCACAGTTACAAAAAAATATTAATAACCACCTGTATCTTATCAGATCACCATGGATTAAAGCTAGAATTCAGCAACAATGCTACCCCCAGAAAGCCTACAAACTCATGGAAACTGAATAGTCAACTACTGAACCATACCTGGATTAAGGAAGAAATAAAGAAAGAAATTAAACTCTTCCTTGAAGACAATGAAAATAAAGAAACAACATACTCAAACCTATGGGACACTATGAAAGCAGTTCTGAGAGGAAAGTTCATAGCACTAACTGCCCACTTAAAGAAAACAGAGAAAGCACACATTGGAGACTTAACAGCCCACCTGAAAGCTCTAGAAAAAAAAGAAGCAGACTCACCTAGAAGGGGTAGAAGACTGGAAATAATCAAACTGAGGGCTGAAATCAACAAAACAGAAACACAGAAAACAATTGAAAGAATCAATGAATCAAAAAACTGGTTCCTGGAGAAAATCAACAAGATTGATAAACCCCTATCCAAACTAATCAAACGGCAGAGAGAGAATTTGCAAATTAATAAGATCAGAAATGAAAAGGGAGACATAACCACAGACACAGAGGAAATTCAGAGAATCATTAGATCTTACTACAAAAGCCTGTATACCACAAAACTGGAAAATGTAAAAGAAATGGACGCTTTTTTAGATAAATACCATTTACCAAAGTTAAACCAGGACCAGGTGAACAACCTAAATAGACCTGTTAGTCGTGAAGAATTAGAAGCTGTTATCAAAAACCTCCCTTCCAAAAAAAGTCCAGGACCAGATGGTTTCAATGCGGAATTCTACCAGAACTTCCAAGAAGACCTAATACCTATTCTACTTAATGTATTTCACAATATAGAAACAGAAGAGTCATTGCCAAATTCCTTTTATGAAGCTACAGTAACTCTGATACCAAAACCACACAAAGACCCAACCAAGAAAGAGAATTACAGGCCAATCTCACTCATGAACATCGACGCAAAAATCCTCAACAAAATTCTGGCAAACCGAATCCAAGAACACATTAGAAAAATTATCCATTATGATCAAGTAGGCTTCATACCAGAGATGCAGGGCTGGTTTAACATACGCAAATCTATCAATGTAATCCATCATATAAATAAACTGAAAGAAAAAAACCATATGATCGTTTCATTAGATGCTGAAAAAGCATTTGACAAAATTCAACATCCCTTTATGATAAAAGTCTTAGAGAGATTAGGGATACAAGGGTCATACCTAAATATAATTAAAGCTATATACAGCAAGCCGACAGCTAATATCAAATTAAATGGAGAGAAACTTAAAGCCATTCCACTAAAATCAGGAACACGCCAAGGCTGTCCACTCTCTCCATACCTCTTCACTATAGTTCTCGAAGTTTTAGCAATAGCAATAAGACAACATAAGGGGATAAAGGGGATTCAAATTGGAAAGGAAGAAGTTAAACTTGCATTATTTGCAGATGATATGATAGTGTACATGAGCGACCCCAAAAACTCATCCAAAGAACTCCTACAGCTGATAAACGCCTTTAGTAATGTGGCAGGATACAAGATCAACTCCAAAAAATCAGTCGCCCTCTTATACACAAAGGATCTCGAAGCAGAGAGAGAAATAAGAGAATCATCACCTTTCACGATAGCCACAAACAGCATAAAATATCTTGGGGTAACTCTAACCAAGGAAGTGAAAGATCTATTTGACAAAAACTTTAAGGCATTGAAGAAAGAAATTGAAGAGGATACCAGAAAATGGAAGGATCTCCCTTGCTCTTGGATTGGGAGAATCAACATAGTAAAAATGGCAATTCTACCAAGGGCAATTTATAGATTCAATGCAATCCCCATTAAAATCCCATCAAAATTCTTCACAGATCTTGAAAGGACAATAATCAACTTTATATGGAGAAACAAAAAACCCAGGATAGCCAAAACAATCTTATACAATAAAGGAACTTCTGGAGGCATTACCATCCCTGACTTCAAACTCTATTACAGAGCTACAGTAATGAAAACAGCGTGGTACTGGCATAAAAACAGAGAAGTCGACCAATGGAATCGTATAGAAGACCCGGATTTTAACCCACAAACCTATGAACAACTGATTTTTGATAAAGGAGCTAAAAGTATACAATGGAAGAAAGAAAGCATCTTCAACAAATGGTGCTGGCACAATTGGATGTCAACCTGTAGAAGAATGAAAATAGACCCATATATATCACCATGCACAAAACTCAAGTCCAAATGGATCAAAGACCTCAATATCAATCTGAACACACTGAACCTGATAGAAGAGAAAATGGGAAGTACCCTACAACATATGGGCACTGGAGATCGCTTCCTATGTATAACCCCAGCAGCACAGACATTAAGGGCAACATTGAATAAATGGGACCTCCTGAAACTGAGAAGCTTCTGTAAAGCAAAGGACACTGTCATTAAGACAAAAAGGCAGCCTACTGACTGGGAGAAGATCTTCACCAACCCCGCAACAGACAAAGGTCTGATCTCCAAAATATATAAAGAACTCAAGAAACTAGACTTTAAAAGGATAATTAACCCAATTAAAAAATGGGGCACTGAACTGAACAGAGAATTCTCAACAGAAGAAGTTAAAATGGCCAAAAGATACTTAAGGTCATGCTCAACCTCCTTAGCGATCAGAGAAATGCAAATCAAAACAACTTTGAGATATCATCTTACACCTGTCAGAATGGCTAAAATCAAAAACACCAAGGATAGCCTTTGCTGGAGAGGTTGTGGAGAAAGGGGTACCCTCATCCATTGCTGGTGGGACTGCAAACTTGTGCAACCACTTTGGAAATCAGTGTGGCGGTTTCTCAGAAAAATTGGGATCAACCTACCCCTGGACCCAGCAATACCACTCTTGGGAATATACCCAAGAGATGCCCTATCATATGACAAAAGCATTTGTCCAACTATGTTCATAGCAGCATTATTTGTAATAGCCAGAACCTGGAAGCAACCTAGATGCCCTTCAATGGAAGAATGGATGAAGAAATTGTGGAATATATACACATTAGAGTACTACTCTGCGGTAAAAAACAATGACTTCTCGAATTTTGCATGCAAATGGATGGAAATAGAAAATACGATCCTTAGTGAGGTAACCCAGACCCAAAAAGAAGAACATGGGATGTACTCACTCATAATTGGTTTCTAGCCATGGATAGGGGCCACTGAGTCTATAATTTGTGATCCTAAAGAAGCTAAACAAGAGGGTAAACCCAAGGAAAAACATATAGATATCCTCCCAGCTATGGGAAATAGACATGACTGATGGGCAAAAAATTGGAATCTTGGGGGTGGGGTGGGATGGGGATGAGGGGTGATGGGGAGAGAAAAGTGTGAAGGAGAGGATGAGGGGAACTGGGGGAATCGGGGTGATTGGGGATAAAGGAAGGTTGGATAGGGGAGCAGGGAAACTCATACCTTAGGTAAGGGAGCCACCTAAGGGGTGGCAAGAGACTTGAACTTGGAATGGCTACCAGATGCCCAGGGCAATGTCCCCAGTTAGTTCATTGGGGCACCTGAGGATAGGGAACCTGAAATGAACCTATCCTATAATCATACTGATGAATATCTTGCATATCGCCATAGAACCTTCATCTAGCGATGGATGGAGATAGAGCCAGAGACCCACACTGGAGCACCGGACTGAGCTCCCAAGGTTATAATGAGGAGCAGAAGGAGAGAGAACATGAACAAGGAAGTCAGGACCATGAGGGGTGCACCCAACCACTGAGACAGTGGGGCCGATCTATTGGGAGCTCACCAAGGTCAGCTGGACTGCTACTGAAAAAACATGGGATAAAACCGGACTCTCGGAATGTGGCGGACAATGAGAGCTGACGAGAGGCCAAGGAGAATGGCACAGGAACTTTCAACTGGCGATAGATCGAGAGAGAGACAGAGACCCAAATTGGAGCAATGGTCTGAGCTCTTAAGGTCCAAATGAGGAGCAGAAGGAGGGAGAACATGACCAAGGAAATCAGGACCACGAGGCGTGCACCCACCCACTGTGACATTGGAACTGATCTATTGGGAGCTCTTCAAGGCCAGCTGGACTGGGACTGAATAAGCATGGGTTGAAACTGGACTCCCTGAACATGGCGGACAATGAAGGCTGATGAGAAGCCAAGGACAATGGCACTAGGTTTCGATCCTAATACATGAACTGGCTTTGTGGGAGCTTAGCCTGTTTTGATGCTCACCTTCCTGGGCCTGGATGGAAGTGGGAGGACCTTGGTCTTCCTGTAGGGCAGGGAATTTGGACTGCTCTTCAGTATCGAGAGGGAGGGGGAATGGACTGGGGGGAGGAGAAGAGGAGTGGGGATGGGGGAGGGGAGTGGGGGGAGGGGGCAATGTGTGGGAGGAGGGGAGGGAAATGGGAAATGGGAAGCAGTTGGAAATTTTAATTAAAAAAGAATAAAAAAAAAAAGAAAATAATATGGTTTTTGTGTGATTATTTCAGAGTCTGGGCAGCAGGGAACGAACAAGTGGCCTTTCCCAACACCCTGGACTACACAAGATCAATGCAGAAGCCAATCCAGGTGGTGGTGGTGGCCTACACCTTTAATCTCAGTACTAGGGAGTCATATGCCTTTAATCCCAGCACTAGAGGGAATATAAAATGCAAGGAGAGAAAGACTTAGGCTGCTTAGTTTGTGGTCACCCAGCCTTAGTAGAGGTAAAAGTTTTCTAGTGGCTTGGCTACTTTGCTTTAGTTTTTGGGTTGATCCCCAGTTTCTGTCTCTGGTTTTTATTATTCATGCTACAAGGAACATTTGCTAATTAATTGCTAATTAATCATATCTGATAAGGACCTGGCATCTAGAATACATAAGTAACTCTTACGAATGAACAGCAAAATGATGAATAATGCAACTGAAGCATGAACAAAGGACTTGAATACATTTTTGTACAAGGAAGATGCACACTGGTCAGCAAGCACATGCAAAGGTATCCAACATATTCATGACTGGGAAAATGCTAATCAAAACCACAATGAGACACCATTTCACACCCATGAGGATGGCGATGAAAACAACCAAAAGAAACTCTCAGGAAAGGATGAGGGTTGGAGAAGGTGTGGAGAAACTGGAACCCTCTTATATCACTAGTGGAACTACAAGATGGTCCCTCAGAAGTTAGCCTGAATCAATGATATCAATGATATCACTGAGTCACTCTACTCCTAGATACAGACACTCTACTCCTAAATGCAGATGCTTCACTCCTAAATGCAGATGCTCCACTCCTAAATGCAGATGCTCCACTCCTAGATGCAGATGCTCCACTCCTAGATTCAGATGCTCCACTCCTAGATACAGATGCTCTACCCCTAGATACAGACGCTCTACTCCTAGATACAGATGCTCTACCCCTAGATACAGACACTCTACTCCTAGATACAGACGCTCCACTCCTAGATACAGATGCTCTACCCCTAGATACAGACACTCTACTCCTAGATACAGATGCTCCACTCCTAGATACAGACGCTCCACTCCTAGATATAGACGCTCCACTCCTAGATACAGATGCTCTACCCCTAGATGCAGACGCTCTACTCCTAGATATAGACGCTCCACTCCTAGATACAGATGCTTTACCCCTAGATGCAGACGCTCTACTCCTAGATACAGATGCTCCACTCCTAGATACAGACGCTCCACTCCTAGATATAGATGCTCCACTCCTAGATATAGATGCTCTACCCCTAGATGCAGATGCTCTACTCCTAGATACAGATGCTCCACTCTTAGATACAGACGCTCCACTCCTAGAAACAAACTAACTGAGACTGGAATCAGAAGATCCCTGCATACCAACACCCATGCCAACATTATTCACAGACATGAAGGGGTGAAAATCAAATATCCATCAACTGGTGAATTAATGAACAAAATGTGGCATCTCCCTAGGAACTCATTACAAGGACTATTATGTTGTGTGGTATAGAGGAATTCAGCTATGGTCCACAATACACACGGATATACTTTGAAAACCTACCCAGTCCAAAAGACTGGGCATGAACATACAAAATTTCCAGACTAGGCAAATGTGTTAGACAGAAAACTACAAGTTTAAGCTGCCAGTGACCACAGGGCATATGTATGTGTGTATAGGGGAGGATAGAATGAGTGTTTCAAGTGTGATGAGTTTCTAGGGAGATGGACATGCTCTGAAAGTCTGGCAGGGGTTCATAATATTGGAAACACAAATGCCACAGAACTGTAGGCTTTAAAGTGAAAATTCTAAGTTCTATAAATTTGATCACAACTGAAAGCAGGAAAATTCAATTTTTAAAAAGAAGACCAGTTCCCTCCCATCCTCCAAACTGCTGGCATCTTGATAGCTCATTTCTCCAGCGCCCGCCACGGGGCTGTTGAAGTAAAGTGCTGTCTTCGCTTATTCCCCCCTGTGTGCTGGCACAGGCAGGTAAGCTAGCTGGGATCTACTGGTATGGAAGGTGTTAGGTAAACATGAACTCAGCCTAGCCATGCGCTACGTGCGGTCTTGGTGCCTCCCCAATAATGACGTTGAAACTGAAGCTCTGACAAGTCCTCACAAACGGGCCCTTTTTAGAAGCTGACATACCTTGGAGGAGGTGTTATGTTCCTGTCCTGGAAAATAAGTTGTCTGAGGAAAAAGGGGCATTCTGGGAAAGGTTGTGCTGGAGAAAAATAAACTCTCATGTCTGAATTTCTGCTAGGAAGAGCTCCCCTCCCCTCCAAGTCACATAAGCTTGGAAATTGAGCTGCCCAATTGTAGGAGCGCACTGCAGCCCATGACTACTGGCCTGTTTTTACCTCCCCGCAGCAGATCCCACATCACAGAAGATGCTGTAACAAAACCTCTAAGAGATAAGTTTTAGAAGTTCATCATTAAAAAGCCGCTGGGCATTCTTGAAAACATAGATGTACAGGGCTTGCCTAAAGGGTTCAAGACCCTGGGTTCATTCCAGCACCCTAAAAAACAAAAACCAGCAATAAGAACAACACGGAGATGATTATGATAGGTCCCTTCCCTTCAGGCAGAACCAGGTACCTCCCAACTTGGAAAGCACTGCAAAGTCTCCCTTGCCTCATGTGATGGCTGTTCTTGGCAGTCAACTTGACCACATCTGGAGTTATCTAAAACCCAAAAATGGTGGGGCACTCCTGTGAGGCACTTTTGCTTAATTTGAAGTGTGAAGATCGACTTCTAGTCTGGATCTTTGAGGTGGGAAGACATGTCTTTAACCCAGATTAATCTGGGCCATGCTTTCTGCGGAAAGCCTATATGAGGATATGGAAGAAGGAAGCTCTTGCTTTGCCTGCTTGCTCTCGTCCTGCTGCCAAATCCATCCCTTCACTGGCATTAGAGCCTACTTCTTCAGGATTCCAGCATCTACTGCAGACCAGCTGAGCCGTCCACGAGGCTGGATGGACTGAAGAGCTATTGTGCTTTTGGACCTTCTATTCGCAGGCAGCCATTGTTGGATTAGCTGGACCACAGCCTTCAGGCCACTCTAATAAGTTCCATATGTACACACACACACACACACACACACACACACACACACACACACGTAAAGAGAGAGGGGGGAGAGAGGTTCATTCTCTGAGTTCTGTTACTCTAGGGAAGCCTGACCAATGGACCCCAGAAGCAACTGGGACACTTCACATCTAGAACGGAGTTTGTTGTGTATCCACAAAACCCATTCTAGCAAAGACTTGATCTATCTACTGTTCAGACTACAGCTTTAGTGCTTATTGCTCAGTAGAATTTCTAGAATCTTCTCTGAGTTGTTTCTTCCATTTCACCCTGCTGAATTTACTACAGTCTCTTCCAGCACGCTCATGACCTTACACTGTGTTATTTATGTGCACAGTGAGATTCCTCAGAGACCGTCTTTCTTTCTGCATTTCTCCCAGCGCCTCCACCAGGCTGAGCACAGAGGACTTGGCTAACAGTAAGAAGTTTCACGGACTATGCTGTGACCGCTTGTCCTCTTCTTGTATGTACTTACAACGTGATCATGCCAACTTCTACCTCTTCATGTGTCTTTCAGGACAGTACCGAGCTCAGGCTACAGCAGATTTGCCAAAGTGGCCCAAATCAATACCTCTGTGTTGTGCTTTGAGAACCACAGAGTATATTGTCTCCTAGGGAAGAGAGCTCACCTAAAGTGTAAAGACTGTGAGCAAAAGTCTGAATTTGTAGAGAAGAAACACTGTATTTTCTTTAACTTCAGATTGCACGGAATTGCAGCAGGCCAGTGTAGCTGAGTGTGTGACAAGGTTAATGAATAATCTTAAATTCTATTCCAAAAATAAGTAGGCCATATTTCCTGTCCTCCCATCTCACTAACAGAATTGGGGGCCAGGGGGCAGAGGCTGGCAATGGCCTACTGCTTAGGTTACTTAGACAAGCTGTCGGATGGTGGGGACTAGGGAATGCTTCCGAGTGTCGAAGAAAATCTTATTTTCTCACAAAGTAGTTTGGCCAGATTCTTGCCAAAAGGAGAATTTGTGTAGGAAGGACAAATCAAATGGGTCAGCAGAGTAAAGGGGAAAGAAACAGATCCTCAGCCTCAGAATGGGTGGTATCAGCCCCCCTACAGGGCCAACAGTCAGCGCAGAGGTAAAAGCTGACAGGCTGTAGGCAGGATGCTGAGGGCAGCATCAACAGAAGAGGGCGGGGTGCTCCTGGCATCTGAGAGTGTTCTGTTGTGATTGGCAGCTGGGATAGTAATGTGAACAATTCAGTGAGGTCAGGAGGGAAGTTCAAGAGGAAGCATGTTGACAGCAGGCAGTTACCCTGTTCTTGGACCTGCAGCAGCAGCCGAGAGAAATATGGTCATATGGCTGCTTCTAAATGGTATTATATCACCAGAACCTGTTAGCTCAGGAAAATAACAACGATCATGTCAGATCCCTGCTTGGAGAGACCTGGAGAGCAGGAAGGTGGAGGGAGGCATTCCATCTCTCCTGCTTGGGCACTGCTGATGACTCTGGAGTCAGGTGTGAAAAAACCTAATATGCCTGAAAAAGCGGTGTGAAGAAGAGAGATTCCTGAGGAGCCACAACATGGAAACCCAAGTGTCCACTGACCTCACGCCTCAGGCTGAGAGCTGAAGAGCTCACAAACGCTCTCAAGAACAGATAAAGAAGAGCTCAGCCCTTACTCTGTAGCTACAGCAGGGGAAACAGGGCAGCCCAGACAGGAGATAGCCTTCTTAATACCAGTCAGACACCCTAGAGTAACCTGTGATTCTCTCCCACCTGTGCCAGCTGTGACCAAGGGGAAGCCTGGGCTTGCACCCTGAAGACACCATCAAGAGGCTGTCTGGCAGCATCTCTTGCAAACAGAGAGCCCATAGTCCTCCCTGACAGCCAATGGTGTGTTAGTCCTGTTCCCTGAAGGGTCAGTAAGACCAGTGGGATGTCCACAGGGACCTGGATGTCTACCTCCAGCCAGCCAGTGTGGCTTTCCTCCCCCTGCTCACGGCGAGTCAGGGGAGCTCAAATAGAGAGCTAGAACCCATAGTATCTACAGAGAATATCTGAAGAGCAGGAACTTCTGCCCAGCGGGCATCAGCAAAGAGAAGTCTGACAAGACCCTTGACAAGTATAGGCTGCCATTTAAAACCCAGAGTCTCTAATGTCCAGATTTTATCATCAGGATGATAGGGACAGTGGAATTATCTAATGGACTTTAAAGTGGTTATGACAAAAACGCTTCAACAAGCAATTATGAGCAAACTTAAAACAACAAAAAAAATTTGGCTGGAAGATAAAAAGAATTTTAGAACCAAGATACATAATAACTGAGAAAAAAAAAAAAAAAAAAAACCTTTAGCAGATGGGCTCAACAGGAAAATGGCTGGAGAGTAGCAATAGTCAATGGGCTAGAAGGAGACGGAGTAGCAGAGATCACCCAGTTGGAATCACAGAGATAAAACAGATCAAAAGGACTGAAGAAGTCTGGGGACCTGGGGGCGGGGGTGGCTGAAGATCTAAGGTCTCTTCACAGTCACAGACAGGAGGAAGCAACTGGGCTCGAAGGCACTGGGAGAAATCATGGCTGAATAAATCCCAAATTTGTTGGGAAATCTAAACTTATAAAGCAAATTCGAAAAGAAACACTGAAGAAATGCAAGCCGGGAAAGACTTTAATTCGGCTTACCAAGACTAAGATAAAGAAAGATCTTCAAAGCAGCCAAAGAGAGACAGCACCTTATCTGTAGGGAAGGCTAATTGGAACGTTAATGTGTTTCTCATGAAAAACTACCGAGGCCAGGAGGAGGGACAGTCTCCCCCCTGCTGGAGAGCAGCCAGTCAACCAATGAACTGTCAGCCCCGGGAAACCATCCTTTAGAAACAAGAAGGAATAAGACATTCTCAAACGGAAATTGAGACTTTGTATTTAAAGACATTCCTACACACACACACACACACACACACACACACACACACACACACACGAGAGGCTGAAAGAACGGACTGGGGCATATGGTGGAGGGAAAGAGAACTTAACAGAATTGAGTCTTTCTTCTGCAGTTCTCCAAGTTATAGGGGATGAGCGTAAGTAGAAATTAAGCACTACCTGATGTGTGGCAAGGAGACAACCATAAGTGCAGGCAGAGATAGGATATAAAGGGAAGGAATGTTTCTGTGCTTCATTAGAATTGACAAGACGAGCAATAGAGTGAGCAGTTATATAACGATAATGAAGTGCCCAAAGCAGATCTAAAAAAGGATTGTAAGACAGAACTCACAACCACAATAGATACATTGCAGTGGGATTCTGAAAACACCTTTTTATAGTGGGGACACAAGGATAGTTCCATATACAGACATCAATGGAAGTATCCCACCTTGTTAATATGCTATTTGTTTTCACAGACAAAACATCTTATAAAGTTTGACACCCATTCATGGTTTTTAAAAAGCAAAATTCCTCTTAGCAGATTAGATGGGAACTTTTGTTGTTCCTTTTTTAAAAAAATATTTATTTTATTATGTATACAATATTCTGTCTGTGTGTCTGCCTGCAGGCCAGAAGAGGGTATCAGATCTCATTTCAGATGGTTGTGAGCCACCATGTGGTTGCTGGGAATTGAACTCAGGACCTTTGGAAGAGCAGGCAATGCTCTTAACCGCTGAGCCATCTCTCCAGCCTCTTTGTTGTTTCTTTGTTTATTTTAATTTTTTTTCTTGAGACAGGGTTTTTCTGTGTAGCCTTGACTGTCCTGGAACTCACTCCTGTAGACCAGGCTGGCCTTGAACTTGGAGATCCACCTGCCTCTGTCTCCTAAATGCTAGGATTAAAGGTGTGTGCCACCACTGTCTGGCTAGATGGAAACCTTTTAACTTGACAAGAAAATATCTACAGAAAAAGTCCTACAGCTAAAATCATACTCGGTGAAAACAGACCAAGTGCCCCCTTTGGGAACATAGCAAAGGTATTTGTTCTTACTGTTCTTTCTTGTTGCTGTTTCGAGACAGGGTTTCTCTGTGTAGCCCTGGCTGTCCTGGAAGTTGCTTTGTAGACCAGGCTGGCCTCGAACTCAGAGATCCACCTGCCTCTGCTCCTGAGTACAGAAATTATGGGTATGTGCCACCACCTGGCTGTTCTTACTATTCTTATTTATCATGGTGCTAGAAGTTCTAGACTATGCAATAAGACAAGAAAAGAAAAAAAAAACCTGGGGTTCAGGATATAAGTAATAACAGTGCCTGCATTTCTAGTTGATAGAATGTCTAGAAAACTTCAGGAAATACATCATCAACATTTAGTTAGAACACTTTTAGTAATAATATGTGAGTTCATCAAAGTCACATGATACAGACACCCAAAAATACAAAAATGAGCAAGTAGTAATGAACATATGGACTCTGGAATTAAAAATACGCAGCTTACAACTGCTCAAAGAAATATCTGAAATATCTATATGCAGAGCTAACAAGTCATTAATACTATTGTGAACTGAAAGCTGCATGGCTCAAGTCAAGATCTAAATAACTGTGGAGTGATTTGTCATTTGTATGGGTTACAAGACGGACTACTCTTAACTCTCCTCACTTTGCTAAAGCAAAGGTTTACTGAAATTTCTAACTAAGTCCCAACAACATTTTTGTAACATAGGTAAGGTTATCTTTAACATGGCTAGCTCAGGGGTTAACATGCTTGCTAGATGAGCACCAAATGTGAAGGACTGGAGTTTGGATCCCCAGAACCCATACTCACTATGAGTGTGTGGTGCCCTGTTGCAATTCTAGCACTCACAGGATGGAGTCAGAGGATCCCCATACCAGCCAGCTCTGGGTTCCAGCTGAGAGACTCTGTCTTAATGAATAATGTGTGGACACTTGTGAGCATACATGCACATATACAGTTGCACCACACACAGAGACACATGCAGAAAAGATTATACTAAATAAGGAAAAGCACGAGCAATTGTTAACAATCCTTCTGGGGAAAAAATGCTGCAGTGGGGTAGCAGTCTTCCTGACTCAAAGACATGTGATATTCCTGTAGTTATCCAGGTGCTGTGGCTGTAGCATGGGCTTTATAAGCACACAGATATAGATGAACTAGAAAAATAGAATTGAATAGAGTAGAATAACCCAGAAGCAATAACCCCTCCCCAAATGCTTCCCATGTAATTGTTTTCCCTTCCTTTGTTCTGTAGCAGGGATCGAGTCTAGAGCCTCACGTGCAGTGGTGGTTTGAAAGAAAATGCCCCCCAAAGGGAGTGGCACCATTAGGGGGTGTTGCCTTGTTGGAGGATGTGTGTCACTGTGAGGGTGACCTTTGAGGTCACCTTTGCTCAAGCTTCCCTCAGTGTGACACTCAGTTCACTTCCTGTTGCCTGCAAGATGCAGGACTCCTGGCTACTTCTCCAACACCATATCTGCTTGCACGATATCATGTCCCACTCTGATGATAATGGACGACATCTCTGAAACTCTAACCCACCCCAATCAGATGTTTTCCTTTATAAGAGTTGCCATGGTCATGGTGTCTCTTCACAGCAATAGAAATCCTAACTAAGACACATGTGACAGGCAAGCTCTTCACCACAGAATCACACCAATGCCCTCCATTTAACTTTTGACAAATGATCAAAGGAAATTTAGTGAAGAAAATGCCTTCTCAACAAATGGTTCTGGAAAAATCATGCACACACAGGCAATAAAAGGAAACAACACAAGAAGCCTTAAGTCATGAACCTCATAGAAGGTTAACTTAATATGCAATGCAGACTTTAAAGCAAAGTATAAAGATAAGACTTTGAGGGGAAAAAATAGATTCAGGGGGCAATGTGGAGTGCAAAGAATTCTTAGACGTGTCACCAAAAGCACAAGGCATGCGAAATTGGAACTCAATTGAAGTTCATGGCTTTCTACTATGAGGCTAGAAGGGCAGGCTTTAGAGTAGAGACAGAACTTTCGGACCACATATCTGACCCAGAGCCAGTATCTAGACTATATTAAGAAGTCTCAGAACTCAATAACAGCAGATAATCCAGCTAGAAAATGAACAAGAATCATTGACGACATCTCAACAGCTAAGACTCGGGTGGCACAGGAACAGTCACTCAGCATCAGGGATGTTGGGGAAATGTGACTCAAACACACAAGATATCACAATGGCCAAAGTAGCAAAGAAATGGCGGCAGGGATTGCTCTGAAGGACTGGGAGGGTTACAGAAATGGAAGATGCCTGGCCTTTCTGTAAAACGATTTATAACCAAACATGGTACAATCTTGCTAAGCTATACTTTAAGATGATGGCGTTTACATTTGCATTATATCTCAAACAGTAAATCAGATGACTGTGACTACTGAGCAGCCCAAACTCTCAACCCACAGAATCACAAGCTAAATAAACGGCGGCTTGTCAAAACAGACAGCTAGCCCGGTGCAGGGCTGCGCTCTTCCATCGACAGCACTTAGAGGAGAAGCGGGGTGTTCTGTAAGTCTGAGCTCTCTCTGGTCAACACAGCGAGTTCCAGGTGAGCCAGGGTTACAGTGTGAGCCCTTGTCTCAAAAAATTAAGCATCAAGCAGTAAACAAAAATGAAATATATGGGGTTGGAGAGAGGGCTCAGTGATTCGAAGCACTTGCTACTTTTACAGTGGACCCAGGATCAGTTACTAGCACACGTATCGTGGCTCCTAACAATTCCAGTTCCAGAGGATCTGCCACCCTCTTCTGTCCTCTGTGGGTACTAGACACACATGTTGTGCACACACACACATTCAGACAAAACACCGATAAAGTAAATACATCTTAAATATATAATATAAAACACTAATAGGTATAAAATAAGTAAGCCTTAAAAATAAGTATGCAGCTACCATAAACATGGCTACTGTGCTCCTAGACATTTGTCCTATAGAGATGAAGATAATGCTCTCAAAAGTTTTGTGAATATTTATAATTGTTTGGTTCATCCCCAGGCCCAAACTGAGAACTGACATGTCCTTTCATGGGTGAATGGTTAAACCAGTATGGCATGCCAATATCACAGAATAGTACTCAGCGATAAAGAGGCGAAAATAGTGAAAGAATCAACGGGCTGGAAGAATCTTTAGAAAATTAAGTTGGGGGCAGAGGCACTGCACAAAGGGAATACATGATGTGATTCCACTTATATTACTACTCTTGACGTGACAACATTGCCAACCTAGAGAGCAACTCAATGGTTGCCTGGCGTCAGGGGCAGCAGCTGGCGAATGCAAAGGAGCTGCATGCAGGACCCTGGTGGGATGGAAACATTCTGATGGTGACTATATCAATGGCAATTTCCTGGTCCTGATGTTGTGCTAAGGCTTTGAATGATGTCACCACTGGAGGGAAACGGGAAAGGGGACCTGTGACCCTAAGTTATTCCTTGATTGCATATGAATCTTTAATAATCTCCAAAGGAAGGTAAAAACCCCTGTCTATTTTTTTATGTATCTCCTGTTTCATTCACGTCCCTCTGTCTTCAGGCCTTTCTAAGCACTGCAAAGAAACGCTGTTGTGCCAAGCTTCCCCGAGGGCCAGATCTCTCGCCTCCACCTCCTGCGGGCACTCACTAGCTGAGCAGGCAAAGGAGAATTTGAATGACAGTCGCAGCACATGTGGAAGCCATTACCTCATTTCATGACCCAAAATGAGGTAGGAAGGCCTCTTTCAAAGCAGGCTGGGCTCCATGGTATGGTGGGTGAGCCTAGAGGACGTCAGGCTGGAGTCACAGGGCTGCTAGGAACAGATAAATTGGGAGGCCCCAGGGGAACGCTATATGGTAGGTTAAGGAGGGCTTAGCGGAATGGGGTGGGGGGGGGCAGTCTAGGTTGTGTGGATTTGCCAGCGGGGCAAAGCGAAGGACCCGTGAGGCAGGAAGCTAGGCATGGAGACTCAGTTGCAGAAGCTGGAGCCACACACAGGACCATATATAGTGTTTATTTCAAAGCCACACAGTCAGAAACTCAAAAGACCTACTTCCTCTCAAGCTCTTTCCAACTGCTTCCCTTGCTTCGCTCTGCTCCAGCCACACGACTGTTATCCCTGCCATGGCCAGGCCTCTATATTTGCTTTTGTGCTTTCCCTAGGTTTATTCCACTGACTCCCTCCCAGCCTCCTGCCAGCAGGATGAAAGACCCCTCCACAGCAATCTCATGACAGCACTCACATTTGGCTTGGTTTTCTGACCATGTAGCTAGCATTAACTCTTGAGTTCTCTGTTGGGAACTATGTTCTACAGAGCAAGAAGTTCACTGCTTGGTTTTATCTCCAGCACCATTGTGCCTGGCACAATGAGGATGCTCAGAGCTATTGGCTGGGCTGACAGGTGACTGACAAGTGGCCGAGTGGTAGACGCTCACTGGTAGAAGCTGGACCACTGATATTTTAAGATGCAGTTGAAGGGAACCCCTTTTTATAAGATGGGATTTCCAGGACAATGGGATGACCAGGTCCACATCTTGTCACTCAGACCTCCTCACATCGCTGGGATCCATTTTCCTGCCAGGTGGGAATTTCACCTGGGTGGAGTGTTCAGTCTTCCTTAAGGATGAGCATTCCTCTTGTCAGGGATGAAGGAGGGAAGAAAGGAGCCAAAGATGGTGGCAGGAGAGCGTTTAAAAAAAAGGCAAAGATAGGGCTAGAGAGATGGCTCAGTGGTTAAGAACATTAGCTGCTCTTCCAGATGTCCTGAGTTCAAGTTCCCGCAACCATATAATGGCTCACAACTACCTCTAATAGAATCTGATGCCCTCTTCTGTTGTGCAAGCATTCAAGCAAATACAATGCTCATATACATAAAATACACATGTTTAAAAAAGGCAAAGATAAACTTTCACAATGTATGGCTGTCACAGCTAAGAGGCAGGGAAGAGAGCAAGCACTGGGTGCTAAAAGGAAGTTGGGTGGGGCGAGGCTCAATGGCGGATGCCTGCCTAGCACAATCCATCTCCAAGGCTCAGCCAGCCAAGGATGCAGATTAGCTTCTGGACCAGAGCCTGACGGTCTGGGACATGAGTCCTTACAGTACGGGGTGTGTGTGTGTTGGCAGGGAGAGGGGGGATGCGAAAGGGGGGGGGATAGCTTCTCATGTCAACACCGGAATTTTAAGTGCTGGCAACCAGGTACCACTGATGACATGTAAAGATAAGTTGTAAGACTTCTGGTCTCTCTCACCTCCCCCAACTCTCTCTCTCTCTGTTTCTGTCTTTTAGCTGCATTGTCAGACCTATTTTTCACATAGTTTTATGTTTTGCGCACATTCACTGTACACAAAAACGGGATTCGTTATGGCATTTTTGATGTGTGTCTGTCATGCACTTTGATATACCACTACCATCTCTTTCCCTCCCCCCCTCCCGTCTTGCTGGCTCCCTTGTCTCCACAAATCCTCCCCCTTCTGCTTCATGTCTTGCTGTTTTGAAGTCTAATTTGACATAGAAGAGAAACCATGGTCTTTCTCCCTGGGTCTGGCTTCTCTAGCTCAATAGATCTGTTCTAACCATTCTCCCGCACACGACACATCGTTGTTGTGTAGGGTGTATATACGTCATATTTTTATCATTCATTTATTGATGAACTTAATCAGCTCTAGTTTAAAATCAATTAAATTCTTTTAAGAACTTGCCCTTACATGACAAACAGATTTGCCTGTTGGGGTTTCGGGTTTGGATGAGGTTTGAAACTGTTGTCTGTTTGACTGTTACACTCCCGAGGTCCCTAAACCTGCAAATTAATTACAGTTGAAAACAACTGTGTCCACCACTGTGAAGTTTCCCTAGTACCCCACCAATGCTCATCTGCGCAGTAAACATCCGACTTTATCAATTCAAATTAGCACGAAGACAAACAGAATAATTCAAAGCTGGCTTCGAGGACCCCCTGCCTCAACCGCTGAAGTAATTAAAGAAAGATGAGCCCTGCCACTAATTAACCTCCTAAACACTAATTAAAGATAATGAGGGTTCAAGGTGCTTGGCACAGCCTGACCCACTGGCAGAGTCCGCACAGAGGAGAGGACAAAGTGGATGCAGGTGTCCGCTCTGAGCGTCTCCCTGGGAAAATGGCTGCCCAGATGGGGGAAGCAGTCATTTTCTGTGCGAGAATTACAGATGGGATGTTCTGCCAGTCCCAGCTGGAGTACTGGTCACAGCACTTTTGATCCCAGGTGAACATTCAGCTCAGCTCAGTATACAGACTGCATCAGAGGATGACAGAAATTGTCTTTTAAATTTCAATCATGCCTTGGGTTGCCTGGAGTCCTTCTTAGAACACATCAGTCATGGGAGGAGAAGGTGTCATGAAGGGTGAACAAACTCAGGTCAAGGGCACTATTGTTTTGTCTCCTAGAGCCACTACACGGAGGCACAGGTGGTGTCCACCTTCTGCTTCCCCTCAGGTGAGGACGCTGGGATACCTTCTCGGCAGATGCAGGAAGAGCCAAGGAGAAGGCAGAGGGTGCACTGTCCGCAGCTGAGCCTCCTGCATCCCAGTGATTGGGCTCTAAACCCAAGAAGACAGTCACTGGGCAGGTGGTCAGTCGCTAGGCACTGCAGAGCAGGCTGGGCAGGAAAACAGCATGGGGCTGCCACCATCTTCACTGTGCAAGGCCACTGCTGTGAGTACCAGGGGAGGTGCAATCACGTCAAAGGGAAGTTCCTATCCAAGGGTCCTCAGGGCTAGGCCAAGGCCGCCACAGGTCACAAAAGGCAAAGGCTAGCATCCTCATCCGTGCTTAGGCCCGGCTGGACACTGCCTATGCTGGTCTAATAACTGAGCTGCTCTGTGGTAGAAGGTCCAAGGGCTGGGCTAAAACCCCAAAACTCTCCCTTTTAATCATCCAATGTGCCTCACATGAGCAAGTTAACCTGTGGATTTTAGATTTAGAGCAATGGGAAGAACGCATGCAGTGGCCACCTTTCCTGGGGCAGCCAGCAGGACGCCACCACAGCTGCCTTCTCATTGCAGGTATGCGTTAAGGTTTATGGTAAATGGTAAGCAGGATGTGGTTCATGGCAATTGTCCAGCATTCAGGAAACCCTGTTAGAAACCACAAAAGAACAGGAATAAAAAAACCAGAAGGACAGAGCTGGGGGTGTATCTCTGCAGAGTGCTTGTCTAGCATGTATGAACCAAATCCCCTGGGTTCAGTCCTTAGTAGCTGGCTATGGTGGCACTGATCTGTAATCCTAGCTCTTGGGAGCTAGACGCAGGAGAAGCAAGAAATTTAAGGTTGTCCTTGGCTACAAAGTGAGTTTGAGGCCAGTCTCAGACAGCTCAAATTTGTGCTATGTGAGGTCCTGGCTTTAAAAAAAGAAAAAAAGGCCAGGTGATGGTGGTGCATGCCTTTAATCCCAGCACTTGGGAGGCAGAGGCAAGAGGATCTCTGTGAGCTCAAGGCCTAGCTAGTTCCAGGACAGCTAGGACTGTTAAACAAGAAACCCTATCTCAAAAACAAAACAAAACAAAACAAAAACAAAAAAAGGAAGGAGGAAATAAGAAGGGGAGGAAGGAACACTTATCTTTTAACATGGTACCCACTGCAGGCCATCTTCAACAGAGAATCAGGCCTGTAGTGGAGCTGTGTCGGGCTAAGAATGGCGAGTCCAGCCCTGCGTAGCTATAGGTGATATTAAATGATCTCCGGGCCTCGCATTTAAAGGAACTTAGGGTGAAGCAGTGTGACACACCAGCAGGCTGCCTTGGCCAACCTTTCTCTCACTGCCTTCAAAGCCATTCAGAGTTGATCAGCCCTTCAGAGGCCATGGCCCTGTCTCCCTTCTGCAGCACGGAGCCCACCCAGGACTTCTGGCAAGGCCTTTCGCTTCCGAGGTGAGATGCCTGTCCTCATCAGAGACCCTGCTGTCCAGCTGTGATGGGAGTTCCTCCGGAGGGCTTCTTTTGGGCCCCTTGAAGTGAGGCTGTCCCCGCAAACAGGTATCGCGAAATCATCTTTCTCTCGGTACCTCCCTGTGTGTGGGAAGATCCACAGAAACTGGCCATGCAGAAACTAACAGGGAAACACGCTTACTGTTCCCGCCCACGGGGACAAAGGATCCATGGGTTATGAGACGGTTTAAGAATGAAGTTGGTCTGGATTACTTTCTGCTGCTGTGATAAAAATACCTGAACCAAAAGCAACTTAGTGGGAAAGGGAATGTTAGGGTCCAATCCCAGGTTTCAATCTGTCACAGCAGGAAAAGTCACGGTGGCGGGGACTTAAAACAGCGAATCACATGACGCCAACAAGCAACAGCGGAGAGAAACAAACACACGCATGTGCAATACTCAGCTAGCTTTCGCCACTCACATAGTCCAGAATCCTAAACCTGGCAATCGTACTACCCTCTTTCAGGCTAGGTCTTCATATCAATTAAGGTAATGAAGACAATCTTCCCATCCCTGCCCCAGACATGCCTACATTCTAACCTGATGTAGGTTACTGATTGGCAGTTCTGTCTGGTTGACAGAGCTAACCATCACAGGGACGCACATATGAAACTAAGTGTTCTTAAGTTACATGTCCTCTCTCTATGCTACCTATAAAAGTGATACAAAAAGAATTTAATTCACCATTTAACTTCAATGTTGACTCCCCATATTTCCTGACAAGATTAATCACTCCAGAAACATGCTGGAATGGAGGAGCAAGGTGCACTTTGCCTATGAGAGGAAAGGGCATCTAAGCGACTCTTGCACGGTGTTGGCAGGGAGGTAGAAGGGTACGGCTGCTATAGGATCATTATGGAGTCTCTTCAAATAACGAGCCATTAAACTGCAACCCCACTATAGAGTATAAATCCAACTGGGTTGAAATTAATATTGAAGAAACATCTGCACTCTCGCATTTTTTTCAGCAATGTTCTTGGTAGCTAAGATACAGCTAACAAGAGGATAAAGAGAATGTGCTTCCATACAGAGTTGACTGTTCGTCTGCCTTACAGAGGAAGAAATCCTTTCATTCGACACTGTGGATGAAGGTGAAGGCCAGTACACAGGTGACACGAGCCAAAAGCTGCATGGTTTCAAGAAAGAGAGTCATCGGGATGCAGGGAGTAGACCCATCCAGAGTGTAAACTCTTGGCTTTACCCTGAGCAAGTTCTGGAGAGTCAGGAGGCAGGGTGGTGTCTGCCATTTGTGATGACGTATGCTTGAAATCTGCTGAAAGGGTTCACTAAGCATCATTGCATGTGTGAACATGCATGTAACTGTGAGGAACGATCACTGCACGTGTGAACATACATGTAACTGTGAGGAACTATCATTGCACTGTGAACATGCATGTAACTGTGAGGAACGATCACTGCACGTGTGAACATGCATGTAACTGTGAGGAAAGATCACTGCACGTGTGAACATGCATGTAACTGTGAGGAATGATCACTGCACGTGTGAACATGCATGTAACTGTGAGGAACGATCACTGCACGTGTGAACATGCATGTAACTGTGAGGAACGATCACTGCACGTGTGAACATGCATGTAACTGTGAGGACTGCACATGCTGATTGGCTTCATGGTGACAACTGTGTCACAGCACCAATAGCACTCTGTGACCCAAGAACACTTGGAACATACAACCGAGACACACGATTTTGATTTCTTGCTTACACCCCAGTAAGTGTGAAGAGAAAAATTAAAGAATTGCAGACCCCAAGGATGTAGCAGATCCTAGTCAAAATGTGTTCTGAGAGAGATGGAGCTTGGCACTCTGCTTACCAGCGGTCTGGAGGAGGCATGTGACATGTTAATATCCCCCAATGCCATTCCACCCTGACCTGAGGACACCCGAGTGACACTCTACCCACTCTCCCCTACAAGGAGGCGCTTGGAAACTCAAGCCTAAAGCAACTCAAAGGCGTTTGCACAACTGAATGGCCCAGCTTTCGATGGTCTCATTGAGGAAAACAGGAAGTTCTGTTACCTGCCTGTGAATAAGGGCGCACACACAGTACCAGGCAGAGTGGCTCATGCCTGCATCTGCAAGGCCAGCATTTGGGAGGCGATGTTTTTCAGTCCAAGGCCATCTTCAGCTATACAGTAAGTCTGAGGCCTGACTGGGCTACGTGAAACACTGACATAAGAATGTCATATTAACACCCCCACCCCCAAACCTGGTCTCCGCCACTCAGGACAAACTCCTTGTGATACCAGGCACTAGGAAACAGGTTTGCACACCCTCGTGGGCAACGTGGGAAGGTGCAGAGAGACTAGTAGGTTTCTCATGACGTCTGACTGACATGGCATTACTCCTCGCACCCAGAAAGTCAGGTGGCCTGGGTTTCTCTAACTTGCAACCCAGAGCATGTTCTTTTGACCCAGAAGTTACTGCTCCAGACCAACTCTGGACCACTGACTTGGGACAGACTTTCAGGAACCCAGAGGGTAGGTTGCAGGGAGAAGGTGTATTACAGCATCAAAAAGAGGGGAGCTTGACTATTTTTGCCTTCTGACCTTGTGAGATTCTTAGCGATTACTATTTTTACAGGGTTCTTCCTGGATGTTGGCTCATCTTCTTTGCCAACCTGGCTAGATTTAGAATCACCTAGAGACACACCTCTGTGTCTGTCTGTGTGGGTATTCCAGAGAGGTATAAACGAGGAAGGAAGACCCACCCTGCATGCGGGCAGCACTACTCCATGGGCTGGGGGATACTGGACTGAATCAAAAGGAAGAAGCCAGCTGGGCACCAGCATTCATTTCCCTCTGCTTCCTGTCTGGGGATGCATGTGGCAAGCTGCGTATGCTCCTGCTACCATGCCTTCCTGCCATGGTGGACCGTACCCTCAAATAATGATCCAAAATAAAGCCCCTCTTCATTGGCTTGGTTGGGTATTTTTAAAAATAGCAACGAGAAAAGTGACACAGATGGGACTCATATCTGCTGGATTTTAGAGTTGTCATGGTTTCCGTCCTTATGCCAAGGACGCATTACTTATATGAAGCGAGCAGCTACTCGTGTGCCATTGAATGATAAGCCATGTTTCCTGCTGTGAAAGTGCTTTGACCTTTAGTAAGGTCAGCCAGGGAATAGCACCCTATAGTCATACATTTGGCTGTTTTGTGGTTGTCTTAGTTAGGGTTTCTATTGCTGGGAAGAGATAGTATGACCAGGGCAACTCTTATAAAGGAAAACATTTAACTGAGGCGGCAGCTCACAGTTTCAGAGGTTTAGTCCATTATCATCATGGCGGGAAGCATGGCGGTGTGCAGGCAGGTGTGGTGCTGGAGGAGAAGCTGAGAGTCCTACATCATGCAGGCAACAAGAAGCTGACTGAGACACTGGGTGGTATCCTGATCAAAGCCCGCCCCCATACTGACACACTTAACAAGGCCACACCTACTCCAACAAAGCCACGCCTCCTAACAGTGCCACTCCCCATGAGTTTATGGGGGCCAATTACATCCAAACTACCGAAGTGACTAAGGGAAAGACAATGAGTAAACTACAATTCTCTTTTCTTACCCAACAGGCATGAAGTGACTCCGAGAAAACCTTCCTACAATGCAAACTATTCCGGAGAGGAGGTTACTCTCAGAGGAAATGTGTGTTCCCTAATGTGTTTTGCTTGGGAAAAAACTTCTGGGTACCTGTGACTTTGGTTCTGCATGGCTATGTTGCAGAGGCCTTGATGAAGGCAAGATTTAATATTCTCCACTCACAATTTCTACCCGTAGACATACCTTGTAGGCAGCGCTCCAGTGACTTACAGTGCAAAAGCTCCAACTTTATCCCGCAGAACGATCCAGCCTTTCTTACTTATCCATGTTACCTCTTATTATCTTTCTGGATTCAAACTGTAGAGTCCAGAAATCTTATCACACCTACCTGGGCACATCTACCAAGTCATTCCCTGTAGCTGGAATTCCTCTCCTACCTCATTACCTGGAGAGAAATTGGGATGCACTCTGAACTGTCCTGGGATTCTCCCCCATCACTGTGTCTTAGGGTCACTATTGCTGTGAGGAAACACCATGATCAAACCTGGGGAAGAGAGGCTTTATTTGGCTTCCACATCACTGTTCATTGTCAAAGGAAGTCAGGAGAGGAACTCAAGCAAGGTGGGGACCTGGAGGCAGGAGCTGATGCAGAAGCCAAGGAAGATGCTGCTTACTGGCTTGCTCTCCATGGCTTGCTCTGCCTGCTTGCTTATAGAACCCAGGACTACAGTCCAGGAATGGCACCACCCGCAATGGGCTGGACTCTCCCTGATTATTTACTAATTAAGAAAAAGCTCTAAGGTTTGCCTACAGCCTGGTCTTCTGGGGTCATTTCCTCACCTGAGGATTTCTCCATTCAGATGACTCTAGCTTGTGTCAAGTTGACCTAAAGACTAGCCAGCACAGCATGAAAACACAGTTAACAATGAATTTCTATTCCTGGGCTAGTCACCTGTCACCATTACCTTCCATCTTTACTGCCCACTCTGATGTCTGAGAAACTGTCAGTGTTTAGCCCAAGGACTTTCCTGCATCAGCTCCGCTCCAGGGAGAACAGGGGAGTAGCTCAGTCGTATAGAGCCGGATGGCAGCCGAAAGACCCTGGTTTCCATTCCCAGCACCACAATGAAACAAACCCCTAACCAAACAAAATAGAAAACAGCTGGCCATTTTAAGTGAGAAACATGAATGAAATGTTCACACAAGCTCTCTGATCCCAATTGACCCTGAAGATTAGGAAGGAAGCTGATCAGATGTTGGCCTCTGAGCAGGACTTTTTCATAGCATGTGATCCTCACAGGGACTTCTCAGAAATTATGATGCTACAAATCCAGCCAGTATTTGTGGGCAAAACTTTTGCAAGGCCTAGTACGTGAATGAGTGGCAGTTTATGGAGGAGCAAGTACTTAGGGGAAAGATGGTGGCTGATCTGATCCCAGATGCATGAACCAAGATCCGTAAGATCACACTGCAAACACCACCTCTCACTCCGCTGTCACTGTTTCCTCCTGAAGCTAACATACAGATGAGAAAGAAAATCAAAACGGGCAGGCAGAAGGTGCGTCTGGGAGCCAGAGCACTGTGGCTGCTGCTGTCCTGGCTGGACACTCCCGCACGGCTATATAAAAGGAGGAGAGTTGGGAAGCAGGAAAATCAGTGTGTGCTGCAAGCTGCCTGCTGTGTTCAAGAAGCAAATGTGCAGGACAAAGCAATGACAGGGACAATGAGGAAACTGGATGGAATGCTGCACTTCTGTCCTTGGAAAGCACACAGAGGAGGAGGGGGAGAATCACAAAGGATGGAGTTTGCACTGCGGATCTAGAGCTCAAACAGGAGGATGTCCGCAGGCCTTGCGAGAGAGAGAATTCCCCGAAGAGCCTGGTGTATTCCTTGGAGTCACGTGACACAGTTGTCTGTAGACATTGTCTGCATCAGGGAATAGACAGGGGTCAGCCATCTTTGAGGATATGTTTTCCTTTTCAAATGCTGAAGAAACCAAAGTGGAAACTCCACAGAAGGGCAGAAGGGCAACACCAGAGGGCTGCGTCGCCACCGCTGCTGGTGCAAGAGCAGAGGAGGGAGCGGCGGAAAAGTACGGCTGTGCCATTTCTCGGGGTTATGGACTGAAAAGCCTATTGGGACCTTATTGTGAAATAGTCCTTGTGTGTCAAAAGCTCCTTATCCAGTGCATACCTATAGCTGTCGATCACAGAACACATCCGTCGGGTAGCATGGCAACACACGTGTTGAAGCAGGCCAGGCTGCTCCTGGTTTCTGTATGTCTCCTCTGCATTACATGAAAAGGACTGTCCACAAATTGGGTACGAGCCGGAGGGCTTTGTTGCCAGCTTGTGACAACTTGGGCCATTCTCTAGCCTTGAAAAGATTTGAGAGGGTGCTGAAAAGATAGTAATCTACCCAAGGAGGCCCACAGTGGCCACATAAGAGTGTTTTCAAACTGGACTCTCTGAACAAGGCGGACAATGAAGGCTGATGAGAAGCCAAGGACAATGGCACTAGGTTTCGATCCTAATACATGAACTGGCTTTGTGGGAGCGTAGCCTGTTTGGATGCTCACCTTCCTGGACCTAGATAGAAGTGGGAGGACCTTGGTCTTCCTGTAGAGCAGGGAATTTGGACTGCTCTTCAGTATCGAGAAGGAGGGGGAGTGGACTAGGGGGAGGAGAAATGGAGTGGGGATAGGGGGAGGGGAGCGGGGGGAGGGGGCAATATGTGGGAGGAGGGGGAGGGAAATGGGAAACGGGGAGCAGTTGGAAATTTTAAGTAAAAAAGAATAAAAAAAAAAAAAAAGAGTGTTTTCAACAAAGGCCCCTGTCCAGGTCTTTTTTAAAAGACAAATGCTTTCTGAATAGGTGAAGGACAAAGCAGGGTCATGAAAGACCTGGGTGACAGACCAATGCTGTAAGAAAACAAGACAGCCGCCATTAAAGAAGTACCATGCTATCTAAAATGTCTTCCATTTGGAAATTCTTTGGCTGTGTGATGAACAAACAGAAGAAAACCAACAGGAGACTTAAGGAGCTGAAGCTGCTGCCTTGAGAGGTTGCCATTGTTAAGAAATTCAGTATAAAACTTGGGCTACACCCTTTAACCCGAGTATCAACATTTACCTAAGTATTAACATTAATCAATTTATGATCAGTTATGATCAATTTATTCTCAATTCTGAACTCATGTATAATTAACATAAAAATAATTAGATGTGTTTTACTCTCTCTAAAATATTGCTGTGAAATATTTCAAGTCTTTTGAAGAATGCATAAATCTGAATTTTGTGACCATGTTGAAATATAAAGTTAATAAATGTTTGTAGAGTTCCACCAGTGTTAGCTGTTCTTTCAACACTGGTTTTTAAATTATATATATATATATATATATATATGAATATTTAACCCAAGTGACCAAGTGAGAGTACATGTTTCATGTAACCCACATCCAGTTTGAACGTGTTGAGACCCACAGATGTTTCTATGTGAAGATGTTCGTGAACAGGCTTCAGGGCAGAGGGCCTTCTTCCTGGTCTCACAAACAGGGCATTGAGGAGGAAGGCTTGAATCACAGGATGCTCTGCTTTCAAAACAAAGCCAAACAAAACAAAACAAAACAAAAAACCATTCTTATATATATGATAAGAATGGCAATTCATCGATTCACTTTTTTCTCCCCTGAGACAGGGCCAGGCTGGCTTCCAGCATGAGATCCCCCTGCCTCTACCTCTCAGTGCTGGAATTATAGGATTTTGCTATCACACCCAGGGAAATGAGTTGGTTCTGTTCAAACCATTCGGATGGGCCTGCGGTCCTGTCTGCACAAGCTCGCCATAGAACAAGAACACCATCACTGTTATTTCTGAGTTCTGGTACTGCCTTGTGCATTTTGATAAGAGATTTACATTAGACACAGAGAAATAAACAAATGAAAAGTCATTCGAGGCAGCAAAGTGAGCTATGAAAACGTAAAACTGGATACTAATTGTTAAGTTGGGAGCGTAGGTCCCAGTCCCTCGCATCTATCCCAGCCCCCAGGCCTGGTCTGGACTTCAAATCCCAGCAAGCCAGGTCCTGACCCCTCCCTGGGGGTGAGGTCAGAACCACTCCCCAGGGTAATTAAGTGATCCCCCAAAAGAAGAACACGTGGTCTCCCTTTCTTCCTTCTGGGGGTCGCGTTCCTGCTGCTTCCCAGTTTCCCCCTCGGGGCTACCCGAGAGGGCAGATCTCCCATTAAACCTGGATATTTCTTAATTTGGCTTGTCTTGATTTGGCTTGATTGGGAATTTTTGCGTCGTCAGGGAGCTAATATTAAGAAATATTCCTAACACTAATTAGCATACATAAAGGTTTTTCCATCACTCAAAACACCACTGCAGAGTACCGTGAACTGGAGGACACTGAAGGCCTGGAGAGTGGAAAGTCACTGTCAGCTTCCTGTGCCAGTGAAGCAAGGGAGTTCTCTGACCCAGTTTGCCAAGATTAGACCAGTGCTTCTCAACTTGGGGGTCACAAATCAGATATTCTGCATATCAGATATTTAGATCGTGAATCATAACAGTACTAAAATTACAATTATGAAATGGTGACAAAATAATTTTATGTTTGTGGGTGACCACAACATGAGGGACTGTATTAAAGGGTCACAGCATTAGGGAGGTTGAGAACCACTGAGCTAGACCAAAGACCCTCCTTCTGAGGTCCTGCCCCACATGGGGGCAGAGGATGCAGCACACAGTGGCCTTACAGGGGTCTCCGAGGCTGATTACCATTAGATAACCCCCTTTTTTGTCTTCATGGACCCTAAACACAAAGGACCCACTTATTCCTAGCCCTTTGGGTACTCACTTCCAAGAGTTCTCATGTCACACACAACCTTGGTAAGTAGATGGGCTTTGCTGTTCTCTCACGAGTCTGTGTTTTTGCTATAGCGGTGTCAGCATGCACATTCTGGTGAGGAAAAGACAGGACCTTCCATCCTATGCTTCCTCTCAGGCTCCACAGAACCCTGCAGCCCTCTCTGCTCATTTCCTTCCAGCAGCCCTCCTTCTCTTGCTTCTCACTGAGTTCTTACTCCAGGGCAGCAGGAACCTGCTATGCGGCTGTCTAGTTGGCCACTCTCTTCCCTGGCATGTCCTTGGTTTTCCATACTTGTCTGTGGCGTGGATGGACTCGCCCCCTATTGCATTAGGCCAACCTGTGGGCTGCATCTGCAATGAAGCCAACTTGTTTACTCATTAGTAAGGCTGACTCCCAATTACCACCACCTGGGGTGCCTGGGGAGCATCCTAATTGGTGAGGGAAGAGAGTAAACATCACTTATCATCACTGCCAGGCCAGAAGGGGAAGACTTCACTGGAGTTCAGTGTGTCGCCGGTGACTGGAACACCATGGTAAGCAGACCGTGGGTCAAGGTCTGCAGAGGGCCATGATAGTTATATTCAGAACCAAGAACAACTGTTAGGATTATGCCAGACTTCCCTGTCACCTGGCAGGATGAACCCAGACAGTACTCTGTCCCTTTAAGAGACAAGCTCCGCCCGCTCCCAATCTCTCTTCCAGACTAGGCAGGAAAGCTCCTCTGGGGGCAGAGGGGGGCTCTTCTCTCTCCTCCTCTCACCTCTCTCTCTCTCTCCCTGCCTCCTTCCCTCCCTCCCTCTCTCCTCTCCCGCCCCCATCTCTGTATCTCTCCCCAAGCTGTCTTTGCATGGCACTCCTCATTCGCCATGGGACCCACCAAGGTCCCTCTTGTGCTGGATTTTAAAACCACTTCCCTCCAGGGGGAGGGTTGGGATGCTGTTTTAAAAGAATTCTACTTCTGTTAATTAAAAAATATCTCCAAAATTCCTATAAGTAGACTGCTAAGTGGATTGAATCCTGAGGACTGTCTACCAGTGGTAACTGACATTCTCTAGGTGCTTTTGAACCATCAGGTCTGTAGTCACCATATTCACTGGCTACTAAGACAGGCCTCGCCTGGCTTTCCTAAAGCCAGATGGAAATAGAACTTCCGCACCCGTACCAGAGGCCACACCTGGGGAGGGCAGGCACCGTCTGTGGTGCAGTGTGTCCGTGAAGCCAGCTGTCCAGGACTTCCCTGTGTATTCTCCTTCCCTCCCACAGTCCATGCACCAAAGACCCTGGAAATTTCTACATGCTGCACACAAACCAGACGGTTCTAAACTCCAGGATGGCCCCCACTAGAGTTCCCCCATTCCGCCCTCTCAGGCAGCCAGACCCTGGGAATGTTGATTGCTAACTCAGTTTCAGGAGGGCTGCAGGTGGTCACTGCCTTCTGCTGCCTGGAATGTCTTAGCCTGAGAGGGCTTGGAGCTGGGAGGAGAGGGGTCAACTAGAAAAGCAAACAATTCCCCAGGACTTAACAGCGCTCAGCAGAGACCTGAGAGGGTCTGAGGAACCAGCTCCTGCCTGGAATGTGTTCAGTATACCATCCACAGAAACACCACCCAAAACATCAAAAGTCTCCTATCGATGTTCAAATGGCTGAAGTAGAACCAAGTCGCAAGGAGCAGAGAATTCAAGTATCCCGTCGGTACATTCAAGGGGATCCAAGTATCCTGTCAGTACTTCCCAGGGAGTTCACAAGCTTGTAAGCCCTGGTTGAGCTTGGTACGGGACATTCAATGCTGCGTAGAAATGATTCTTGAAAGGTAGAGAAAGTGGGCATGAAGCTAACGACACGTGACTCCGAAAAAACTTTACTAGCATCTTCTGAGGCTGAACTGCAGCAAGCTACCAACTGACCCTCAGTCCCACCTCCCCAGCACGCCAGCCTCCCTCTCTGCTCTGCCCAGGCAGTTCCTACAGTCTGGTCTGTCTCTGCAGCAGGGAGCAGCCGAGCCTGTAAGATGTCTCATCAGCCAGCACATCGTCTTCCTGGGGAACAAGCCGGCTTTTGCTTGCTTCAGTAATCAGTATCAACCAGTGTTTAAAATTGTTTCAAATTATTAAACATTAGCCCATCAAAACAAAGGCTCTGGGGATTTAACCGCCATAAAGTAACAGAGAATTGATTCTTTTCGGTTGACAGGGGCAGCTCAGGGGTTCCCTGAACGCTAATGATGTGTTTTACTTTGGTAAGTGTTTACCCTCCTCCTCCTTCCTTCCTGTGCCCGGGATGCAGGTCTCAGCAATCCCCCAGTGGGTAATCCAGTCAGCCCTTCTGCAATTTCCTGGACCATTTACTCCCTTTGTTCCGCTAATGCCTTTCCTCACCTGTGTTTGTCAGTCCCCCACCCCCACCAGACTGGGCAGCTCTCGCCCTGCCTGCCAGAGCTGTTGATTTCTGCACTTGTTTTTCTAAGAACACTCCCTCCCTTGTGGGTAGGCCTTACTGGTTCTTCTCCCGCCCCTCTTCCAAAATGAAATGCATTTTTTAATTTCTTTCACAGACCCTACTGGAGCCCCTGAAAGCAGTTCTGTCTGGAAGTCAGGACAGTTGATCGGCCCATTGGCGTTTCCCTCCTACTTTGAATTCTTCACTTCGGCCTGCCTTGGGGAGTCGGGGGACAGTTTTTCTGCTTGCTTCACTATCCTCCTGCTAGTAGGCCTTGAGAAGACAGCAACAGGGCTGGAGCGACAGTGGTGAAGAGCACTGGCTGCTCTTCCAGAGGACCTGGGTTCAATTCCCAGCACCCACATGGTGGTTCCCAAGTGTCTGTAACTCCGGTCTCAGAGGATCCAATGCCCTGTTCTCATGTCATCAGGCAGCACCAGGCATGCAGGTGATGTACAGACATATGCAGTCAAGACATCCAGACATGTGGATGAAATGGAGAAAGATGCTACCTTAAAACAAACAAAAAGAAAGAAAGAGAAGAACAAAACAAAACAGGCAACATCATGCAGCCTTCATTCCACCATTCCCTCCAAGTTCTCACACCCTCTTGGCAGCCCTGTCTGCTCCAACCCTTTCCATCAGATGTCTCAGACAGGCAGGTGGCCTGCTGAGCACCCCAGCGAGAATGAAATTATAAATGGAAGCACTGGAGAGATGCATTGCCCTGACCATGTGCAAAGAAGCCTGGTAGAAAAGGGACCGTGTTTTCCTTTCTCTTTAGTGGACAATACTGGACAGAGTAGGTACCTCCCTCCTCTTTGAGGCTTGGTTCATCAGTCGCATGTGGTCGCAGTGTTATGATTAATAAAATGGGACTGCGATGTGTCAGTCCGTGACATTAAAAATAACTTCTGTAGACGGAGAGAGAGCACTTGAGTAGGTTAATGTGGTCCTTGCTTTGGTTCCAGTATAAGCCCGCTGGCCCTGAAAAGTCAGGGAGAGCCAAGACCATCTGGAAAGTCTATTCACAGGGCAAGGATGTGATTGGCAATGAGGAGTGATCACCAATAATTAGATGTGACCTGAGACAGTGGCACCACACTGTTCATATTGTACGGCAGCATGGTGCACACTGTAAAAGGTGTTCTAAGGCAGGCTGCACTATTTGGGGAAAATCTTTCAGTACGGAAGGACAAACAGTACCGATGGCTAAGATCTGCATTAACACGCTTCAGCAAACTGAAATCAAGGGCCAAACGGTGCTAAATTCAGCAACTCTGGCAAAATCTTGGTACTTGTTGGATCTGTGTTTTAAGAACATGGGGACCCCTCTGTGATAGTCTCTGTGTTTTAATGTTTGAGTACTTTTCTTTTTCTCTTTAAAAACAGGGTCTTTCTATACCGCCTAAGTGTATGGCCACTACCTCCTGCGTTCAAGCCATCCTTTCTGCTCTCGGTCCCCGAAATGCAGAGATTATAGGTGCACACCAGCACACCTTGAAAAACAACAACAGCTGAAATTTCTGCACGGACCCAATAGGAAACACAGTGCCTGCTGTGTTCACATCCTTTGTTGGAGAAAAACCTGTGGCCTTTAAGAACAGCCAGTTAGGAATGGTCAGTAGGGATGGATTGTCTAGCTATCAGGCTAGAGGTTGAGATGGGAGTTTACTCTCTCCATGTCTATACATGTTGCAGATTTACCCATTTCATCCTCAAAGCGGACTCATGACTGGAAAAGGAAAGTTCAGAGAAGTTAATAACCCAACCAAGGTCCGCAGAGCTAAGAGAGTGGCAGGGCCTGGAGCCCCGTTCCATCCCGTCTGTCTCACTGCTGGGCTCCTCGCTCTGCCTCGTGACACAGTCATGGAAAAAATGCAGCTGGAAGGCAAATAAATCTCAACCAGGTGTTGGAAGCAGACACTTGCCACCTGGCCTGGAGAAGTTTGCTGAAATGATGCCATAATTTCCTACCCTTTTGGCCAATAAAAAAACTAATAGTCATTTTAGGAGAAAAATGTGGATGGGGTAGGAGGGAAATAAGGAGAAGATGGAGGTACATGATGCCAACAGCTGTAACTCCGAGAAAATGCACTCCCCCCACCCTGAACTGATGTAAAGTCAACATTGGAAAAACCTGCACTGATGTGGGCTCTCACGGGAAAGGCTTGCCTAAATCCCGCCTCCACGTGGCGGTCATACCACTACCAAACACCTTCATCGGTATTATGATTTCACTTAACTCATTCATTTGAGGCGTTGGCATTGAAGCCCAGGGCCCCTTATGAAAGTGAAGAGCCCTTCTCCTGAGCCACACCCAACCCTTAAATACTCATAGAAAGATGCAAGAATTTCTGTTTAAATGTCACAATTAACAGGTATTTTGAATTTTGGGATGATCTGGTTGTATTAGGAATTTTCTTGTTTTACACATGCACACATGCATGCACCCACCCTTTTCTCCAACCCAAAACTTAATCTGTGGCCTGGGGGTGTGGCTCAGTAGTAGAGCACCGGCCAGCATGTGTGAGGCTCTGGGTTTAGCTTTAGCACCACAAAAACAATAACAACAACAAACAAACAAACAAACCAAAAAAACTAAACCTCTTTCCGGATGCCTCCACCCTCCTGATATGCCCGAGGCTCAGTTAAATTTTTGCACGGACCCAATAGGAAACAGAGTGCCTGCTGTGTTCACATCCTCTGTTGAGGAAAAACCTGTGGTCTTTAAGAAAGGCCAGTTAAGAATGGTCAGTAGAGATGGACTGTCTAGCTTTTAGGCTAGAGGATGAGATGGGAACTTACTCTCCGCACGTGTTGTGAATCTACATATGCTATGAATATATATATAATTATATATATTCACCAGTTTCAAAGGTAGCCCTGGGAAAGCGTGCTGTGGAAGGACGACTTGGTGGGCTTGGAAATCCTGGGAAGGCTGCAGGCAGGCGCTGGCCCCTGTACTTCAGCAGGGAGGACTGTGTCATGGGCAGTAATCTATCCATGTTGT